>NC_134486.1:275021570-275665309 GCF_040206685.1 Ascaphus truei | reverse complement strand
AGTGTCTTTTTTTTATAGAGATTTGATGATTCTTTTTTTCACCCTGTCTTGCTCTGTTAAAGTGGAGGATCTTACCCATTTGTTATTTACTGGCATGGAAGGGTTCAATGAAAAATAAAATTATCCTTAACAGTAATTTCTTCCATGTAAGGGGAGCGCAGAGTTTCACAGTTGCAATATAAATACACTAGTCTAACCAGTTCATAACATGAACCTAAATGTATCAATGTGTGTACTGTATGCCTCACTCTCATATTCCCTAGTAGTAATTAGCTTATCAGAGGCACTGCCTCTCTGATTTAGAGCAAGGGTTCCTCTCCAATATGGTTCCTTCTAGTGTAACTCCCAGTCTTTCAAATCCCAAGCACGCATCAAATAAAAGAAATACTGAAGATGTAGAATGTCTACAACTTTCTATATACTTCATAAAAACATAAAATGTGCACTCGCATTTTAGCACATTAAAAATGCGCAAACTAAATACAATGGTGGAAACCCTTGCCTGTGGCATCCTCCTTGCCTGTTTCGGCGCTCTCCGCGTCTCTACGTCATTTCTGGTGACGGCTCTTCAGGGAACTGGAACTTTCAGCTGGACTAGCTCAAATCTTTCACCACTCTCTCAGGTTCACCTATTCCAAGGCGTTTCACAGAGGCTTCTTCAGGAATTGTATTGCTTGTCTTTATGATGCTCCTATTTAAACCCCTAATGCAATTGTGAATCGCTATCGTATTGGTGTATTGCTAATCCCCAATTAACTGAATGTAACTGTGTCTGGGGATCAGTGATTCACTCTATCATATTCTAATAGCATCTGTCCCAACTATTATAGTTTCGCTCTGCGCATTGTCGCACTCAAAGTGGTTATAAAAAAACGAATTTACTAGCAAGTATTCAGAATACATTAAACAAATATACAAAGTATTTAAAATGATGACATTATACAAATTAACTTCACTTTAATCCTAAAATCTATCCTATCATATGATAAAACTGGTCACATATGGAATGAGATGAGAAGAGATGAAAAACATGGATGAGAATATACACAAGTGTAAAATCAATATTATATGCAATTAAAAAGATGCATCATATTTGAAAGAGATATGGTTGTAATGATTTCTATATAAATATCTGATACCAAGATACGACTACAATCCAATATATTAAAACAATATTACAAAATGATAGAACAGATGCTGAACCATTAGCCCTATATGTTGATTTACAGTCTTTATTAAAAGACGTTTCACCAGAGATCAATATATGTGAATAATTTATATTGGCTGTTTTTATAGCAACATTGGTTTAAAATCTCTCTAGATAATGAATGCTCCTATATCTATGTTCACATTCAGCCCAATACGAAACTAGCATATGCAGTTTATGTATCCAAAATATTTCTCTTTTGGCAAGATCATTTCATCTGTTACTTCCTCTCCAATTAGGTGAGACATACAGTATCCTATGCCTTTAAAAGTCAGTCCCTGATGGTAGCTTGGTGATGGATACCAAGTGTTTTGACACACTGTGAGTTAACACCTTCCTCCTAATATTTCCTAGGTGTTCTAGTATACATACTCGCAGATGTCTTCATGTACGTCCTATGTATTGGAGGCCACAAGGGCACTCCAATAAGTATACCACATATTCTGATTTACAATTGATATAATTTTCAATCAAAAAAATACTCTCCTGTGATATTGGAATTAAACTTGAATTTCTCAGTTGTCTGAAATAGGCAGGCTTTACACTAAATGCATCCCCAAAAAATGTTTGGGTGTGGTTACGCTATTGTATTCTCTTTATCCATTTTATATTGCAACTGTGAAACTCTGCGCTCCCCTTACCTGTAGGACATTGCTGCAACTGAAGGACTATTGGAATGGTCCTTAGAAGGGTGTATTTGAACTGCTTTACAAACTTATTATCACACAATTTTGTATTTGCACGTTCAGGGGTGTTGGAAAAAGAACACTTATTATTATTGATTTATATAAGCTATATATCACATTGGGTATTTACGAGTGTGTGATTTAATCATTTGTTCACTTCACTTTTATTTTTTTATCACCACATTATTTATAATTCCTTTTTCACTTTAAGTTTATTAATTGAGATTTCACATTTACTGATCACAATATTAGGAGCGCTCACGCCCTCTTCTAGTTTTTGTTTACAATTATTGTGTCTGCTTTTAGCACATTGGGAAGTACGATGGCACCTTGCATTGGCACCTCCTGAAGCGCTTGCAAGAAGTGTCAGTGCAGTATAAATATATTGTCTGCTGCTAGGTTTGATCACCTAGAATTAGAAAGAGTCCAATTGATGTCGGCTGCAATGAGAGCAGATCTAAGTTAAGTGGAAGGAATATTTTGAGAAGCATTATACAATCTCTCAGCTCTGACTTCCAGAGGCTTTTTTTAGTTGTCTGTAAAGTTGATCTGCTACTAATTTATTTCCCCTAATTATTTAACCCAACTAGCTTCTGTAGAGCTATTCTCTATTGCATGGTTTCTAGCTGCTACTCGTATACTACACAACCTACGAATATCTATCAAACTACCTATTGAATTATTACATTTAAAAAAAATAGCAAAACCAAATGTGGACTCCAATGTCAACCATGACCAAATTTGATACCAACCAGCCCCTGGAAACCTCTAGTGAAACACCAAGATTCCATGGAACACTGGTTGAAAACAACTATCATAGAGTATAATGTGAGGGCACTACGTACATACACCGTTATAACCACTACCATAGAGTATAATGTGAGGGCACTACGTACATGCACCGTTATAACCACTACCATAGAGTATAATGTGAGGGCATTACGTACATGCACCGTTATAACCACTACCATAGAGTATAATGTGAGGGCACTACGTACATACACCGTTATAACCACTACCATAGAGTATAATGTGAGGGCACTACGTACATACACCGTTATAACCACTACCATAGAGTATAATGTGAGGGCACTACGTACATACACCGTTATAACCACTACCATAGAGTATAATGTGAGGGCACTACGTACATGCACCGTTATAACCACTACCATAGAGCATAATGTGAGGGCACTACGTACATGCACCGTTATAACCACTACCATAGAGTATAATGTGAGGGCACTACTTACATGCACCGTTATAACCACTACCATAGAGCATAATGTGAGGGCACTACGTACATACACCGTTATAACCACTACCATAGAGCATAATGTGAGGGCACTACGTACATGCACCGTTATAACCACTACCATAGAGTATAATGTGAGGGCACTACGTACATGCACCGTTATAACCACTACCATAGAGCATAATGTGAGGGCACTACGTACATGCACCGTTATAACCACTACCATAGAGCATAATGTGAGGGCACTACGTATATACACCGTTATAACCACTACCATAGAGTATAATGTGAGGGCACTACGTACATACACCGTTATAACCACTACCATAGAGTATAATGTGAGGGCACTACGTACATGCACCGTTATAACCACTACCATAGAGTATAATGTGAGGGCACTACGTACATGCACCGTTATAACCACTACCATAGAGTATAATTTGAGGGCACTACGTACATGCACCGTTATAACCACTACCATAGAGTATAATTTGAGGGCACTACGTACATGCACCGTTATAACCACTACCATAGAGCATAATGTGAGGGCACTACGTACATGCACCGTTATAACCACTACCATAGAGCATAATGTGAGGGCACTACGTACATGCACCGTTATAACCACTACCATAGAGTATAATGTGAGGGCACTACGTACATGCACCGTTATAACCACTACCATAGAGCATAATGTGAGGGCACTACGTACATGCACCGTTATAACCACTACCATAGAGTATAATGTGAGGGCACTACATACATGCACCGTTATAACCACTACCATAGAGTATAATGTGAGGGCACTACGTACATGCACCGTTATAACCACTACCATAGAGCATAATGTGAGGGCACTACGTACATGCACCGTTATAACCACTACCATAGAGTATAATGTGAGGGCACTACTTACATGCACCGTTATAACCACTACCATAGAGCATAATGTGAGGGCACTACGTACATACACCGTTATAACCACTACCATAGAGTATAATGTGAGGGCACTACGTACATGCACCGTTATAACCACTACCATAGAGTATAATGTGAGGGCACTACGTACATGCACCGTTATAACCACTACCATAGAGCATAATGTGAGGGCACTACGTACATGCACCGTTATAACCACTACCATAGAGCATAATGTGAGGGCACTACGTACATACACCGTTATAACCACTACCATAGAGTATAATGTGAGGGCACTACGTACATACACCGTTATAACCACTACCATAGAGTATAATGTGAGGGCACTACGTACATACACCGTTATAACCACTACCATAGAGTATAATGTGAGGGCACTACGTACATGCACCGTTATAACCACTACCATAGAGTATAATTTGAGGGCACTACGTACATGCACCGTTATAACCACTACCATAGAGCATAATGTGAGGGCACTACGTACATGCACCGTTATAACCACTACCATAGAGCATAATGTGAGGGCACTACGTACATGCACCGTTATAACCACTACCATAGAGTATAATGTGAGGTCACTACGTACATGCACCGTTATAACCACTACCATAGAGCATAATGTGAGGGCACTACGTACATGCACCGTTATAACCACTACCATAGAGTATAATGTGAGGGCACTACGTACATGCACCGTTATAACCACTACCATAGAGTATAATGTGAGGGCACTACGTACATGCACCGTTATAACCACTACCATAGAGCATAATGTGAGGGCACTACGTACATGCACCGTTATAACCACTACCATAGAGTATAATGTGAGGGCACTACTTACATGCACCGTTATAACCACTACCATAGAGCATAATGTGAGGGCACTACGTACATACACCGTTATAACCACTACCATAGAGTATAATGTGAGGGCACTACGTACATGCACCGTTATAACCACTACCATAGAGTATAATGTGAGGGCACTACGTACATGCACC
Source organism: Ascaphus truei (assembly GCF_040206685.1). Classification (NCBI taxonomy): domain Eukaryota; kingdom Metazoa; phylum Chordata; class Amphibia; order Anura; family Ascaphidae; genus Ascaphus; species Ascaphus truei. Next base: position 275,660,218 of record NC_134486.1, on the reverse strand, counting down.
GTTATAACCACTACCATAGAGCATAATGTGAGGGCACTACGTACATGCACCGTTATAACCACTACCATAGAGCATAATGTGAGGGCACTACGTACATACACCGTTATAACCACTACCATAGAGCATAATGTGAGGGCACTACGTACATGCACCGTTATAACCACTACCATAGAGTATAATGTGAGGGCACTACGTACATGCACCGTTATAACCACTACCATAGAGTATAATGTGAGGGCATTACGTACATGCACCATTATAACCACTACCATAGAGTATAATGTGAGGGCACTACGTACATGCACCGTTATAACCACTACCATAGAGCATAATGTGAGGGCACTACGTACATGCACCGTTATAACCACTACCATAGAGCATAATGTGAGGGCACTACGTACATGCACCGTTATAACCACTACCATAGAGTATAATGTGAGGGCATTACGTACATGCACCGTTATAACCACTACCATAGAGTATAATGTGAGGGCACTACGTACATGCACCGTTATAACCACTACCATAGAGTATAATGTGAGGGCACTACGTACATGCACCGTTATAACCACTACCATAGAGTATAATGTGAGGGCACTACGTACATGCACCGTTATAACCACTACCATAGAGCATAATGTGAGGGCACTACGTACATGCACCGTTATAACCACTACCATAGAGCATAATGTGAGGGCACTACGTACATGCACCGTTATAACCACTACCATAGAGTATAATGTGAGGGCATTACGTACATGCACCGTTATAACCACTACCATAGAGTATAATGTGAGGGCACTACGTACATACACCGTTATAACCACTACCATAGAGTATAATGTGAGGGCACTACGTACATACACCGTTATAACCACTACCATAGAGTATAATGTGAGGGCACTACGTACATGCACCGTTATAACCACTACCATAGAGTATAATTTGAGGGCACTACGTACATGCACCGTTATAACCACTACCATAGAGCATAATGTGAGGGCACTACGTACATGCACCATTATAACCACTACCATAGAGCATAATGTGAGGGCACTACGTACATGCACCGTTATAACCACTACCATAGAGTATAATGTGAGGGCACTACGTACATGCACCGTTATAACCACTACCATAGAGCATAATGTGAGGGCACTACGTACATGCACCGTTATAACCACTACCATAGAGTATAATGTGAGGGCACTACGTACATGCACCGTTATAACCACTACCATAGAGTATAATGTGAGGGCACTACGTACATGCACCGTTATAACCACTACCATAGAGCATAATGTGAGGGCACTACGTACATGCACCGTTATAACCACTACCATAGAGCATAATGTGAGGGCACTACGTACATACACCGTTATAACCACTACCATAGAGCATAATGTGAGGGCACTACGTACATGCACCGTTATAACCACTACCATAGAGTATAATGTGAGGGCACTACGTACATGCACCGTTATAACCACTACCATAGAGTATAATGTGAGGGCATTACGTACATGCACCGTTATAACCACTACCATAGAGTATAATGTGAGGGCACTACGTACATGCACCGTTATAACCACTACCATAGAGCATAATGTGAGGGCACTACGTACATGCACCGTTATAACCACTACCATAGAGCATAATGTGAGGGCACTACGTACATGCACCGTTATAACCACTACCATAGAGTATAATGTGAGGGTATTACGTACATGCACCGTTATAACCACTACCATAGAGTATAATGTGAGGGCACTACGTACATGCACCGTTATAACCACTACCATAGAGTATAATGTGAGGGCACTACGTACATGCACCGTTATAACCACTACCATAGAGTATAATGTGAGGGCACTACGTACATGCACCGTTATAACCACTACCATAGAGCATAATGTGAGGGCACTACGTACATGCACCGTTATAACCACTACCATAGAGCATAATGTGAGGGCACTACGTACATGCACCGTTATAACCACTACCATAGAGTATAATGTGAGGGCACTACGTACATGCACCGTTATAACCACTACCATAGAGCATAATGTGAGGGCACTACGTACATGCACCGTTATAACCACTACCATAGAGCATAATGTGAGGGCACTACGTACATGCACCGTTATAACCACTACCATAGAGTATAATGTGAGGGCACTACGTACATACACCGTTATAACCACTACCATAGAGTATAATGTGAGGGCACTACGTACATGCACCGTTATAACCACTACCATAGAGCATAATGTGAGGGCACTACGTACATGCACCGTTATAACCACTACCATAGAGCATAATGTGAGGGCACTACGTACATGCACCGTTATAACCACTACCATAGAGTATAATGTGAGGGCACTACGTACATGCACCGTTATAACCACTACCATAGAGCATAATGTGAGGGCACTACGTACATACACCGTTATAACCACTACCATAGAGTATAATGTGAGGGCACTACGTACATACACCGTTATAACCACTACCATAGAGTATAATGTGAGGGCACTACGTACATGCACCGTTATAACCACTACCATAGAGTATAATGTGAGGGCACTACGTACATGCACCGTTATAACCACTACCATAGAGCATAATGTGAGGGCACTACGTACATGCACCGTTATAACCACTACCATAGAGCATAATGTGAGGGCACTACGTACATGCACCGTTATAACCACTACCATAGAGTATAATGTGAGGGCACTACGTACATACACCGTTATAACCACTACCATAGAGCATAATGTGAGGGCACTACGTACATGCACCGTTATAACCACTACCATAGAGTATAATGTGAGGGCACTACGTACATGCACCGTTATAACCACTACCATAGAGTATAATGTGAGGGCACTACGTACATGCACCGTTATAACCACTACCATAGAGCATAATGTGAGGGCACTACGTACATGCACCGTTATAACCACTACCATAGAGCATAATGTGAGGGCACTACGTACATGCACCGTTATAACCACTACCATAGAGCATAATGTGAGGGCACTACGTACATACACCGTTATAACCACTACCATAGAGCATAATGTGAGGGCACTACGTACATGCACCGTTATAACCACTACCATAGAGCATAATGTGAGGGCACTACGTACATGCACCGTTATAACCACTACCATAGAGCATAATGTGAGGGCACTACGTACATGCACCGTTATAACCACTACCATAGAGCATAATGTGAGGGCACTACGTACATGCACCGTTATAACCACTACCATAGAGCATAATGTGAGGGCATTATGTGAGAGAATTTCCCCTTAAGTGTATAGTATACTTTTACTTCTGACAATAATATCAGTTCTTTCTGCCAGCGCTTACCACCTCCTTTTTACCAAGAGCTATTACGAAATTAGACGATGGCCTGTTCAAAGATTTTACAAGTGCTGGGGGTACAACATAAAGGACCTGCTGCTGCTGCTGCACATTATGTGGCAGACCCTTCTAGCACTAAATGGTTTCAGTTATATGAGCCCACGAAAAGAAAGGCCTTTAAAGCCTATGTTGTAGGAGGGGTCTCAACTGAAACAAAAGTACAGTAAAAGTTGTAAACTGAGGTGCAAGGAGATGAAGGGGCTTGAACAAGAAAGCCAGTAACAATCTGGGACTTCAGGTGTTATCTCCTAATGCAGCTCTGTGCCTTTTTTTTTTTACTTTATCTTATAACTCATCTGTGTGATATACATGGAATGTAATCATAAAACTGTCACTATATATATTTTTTTTCCCTCCTATGTCATGTAGAGGATAATGTATTGTTAAAACTTGCCATTCTATTCTTCTTTGTGTCTTGCTGTGCTTTTCAACAACCTTACTATTCTGCTGTATAAAAGGAAGGAGAGAGGGGGGGGAAGCTTGAAAATAACTTGAAAAACGCCCTTCACGATGTTGGTCCTTTGAGCATAATTTCGACAGCAAATACTTTTTGTTTTCATAAGGACAAAATGTAAAATAGCAATATTCCAGTGTAATTGTCCAATGGTTTCAAACATAAAATGCCTCATTTATACACTAGCAAAAGTGTGCTTGTGCAGTACAGAAGCAGTTTGCAACTGTCTTTTCTCTAAATGTTGTGTGACTAAAATCTACACTTCTCAGAAGGGGTGCAGGTAGGTGTGGACGTTAATGTTTCCCATCAAATTAATCTTGTCTTTCTACTCTACAGAATGACAAAATATAGAAATTACCCTAATTTTGTCATTTTACCTCTTTCCTTCCAAATAGATTGATATTATAGTGTGTGCCACTCAAGTACAAGTCTAATTTGCTTTTAAAAGGGGTCAAATCAAAGATGCCAGAACTTTTGTGTTTTTTTTCTGATTTGATAATAATCACTTTATTTAATACAGCTCTTTTCTTCCAATGGGACTAAACAAATTTGTATCATAGCGCTCAAGCTGGTGTTACTATAGGCAGCTGAGCGCTCTATTGATTTCATGCAGGGAAAAGGTGTTGTGTATTTATTCTTCATTTTACCCCTATCAATGGCTCTCCTATCTCTCTAGGACCATATACAATGACGGAATTTAGTCATTTTATACATTAGTCTGATCGTGAGCACCCCTACGGTGCCTATCCAACGATCAGTCATCACACCAGTGTTTGCTTTAACACCCACGTTTTTACATTCATTTTGGACATTCAAATTGATTTTAAGAACTTCATTAATCACCAGTTAGTGACTGAGTGCTACCTACTAGGTTCCCTTTTCTTGTGTTCTCTCTTCCAATGGGACACAAAGCGCTTCCCAAGTATAGAACAGTACAGACATACCCCACTTTAAGGACACTCGCGAGTAAGGACATATCGCCCAATAGGCAAACAGCAGCTCGCGCATGCGCCTGTCAGCACGTCCTGAACAGGAGTACCGGCTCCCTACCTGTACCGAAGCTGTGCGCAAGCGGGGAAACTATAGAGACTGTTACATATGCGTTATTTACATCAGTTATTCATGTATATGATGATTGCAGTGTAGTACATGCATCAATAAGTGGGAAAAGGTAGTGCTTCACTTTAAGTACATTTTCACTTTACATACATGCTCCGGTCCCATTGCGTACGTTAATGTGGGGTATGCCTGTACAGTGTAAGACCTTGGATATAGTACAGGCGCGCGTGATGTCACGCGTGCCTGTCGTTGTCAAGATCTGTGTCCTGCAGGGTTGAGCAATGGGGGGGCGTAGCGAAGGGGTGCCGTGGGGGGCGTGCCCGTGACCACACGTGAGCAGTTCGCTATCATTGCAGAACCGCCCACATGACCCGACCGTTGCGTGGCAAAGACAAATAAGTTTGTCTCGCCATGCATCAGCTGCTTCTGCGCTCACGTGCCCGCACTATGGACACGCGCATAGGCCTCCATTGGTTTGGATTTGGCTAGAGTGACATCACTCGCACCTTGGATCCACTATGTACGTAGCCTAAGAAGCACACAGGAATTTTACAGACATTTGCTACCCACATGAGCTTACAATCTGTTTTTGGTAACTGAGGTACAGAGGCATAGGGGCCTATTCACAAAGCAGTGATAAAATATTTTTTTGCCCGACTATGCATTTTTTTTATCACGCTTTAAGACATGAGTCCAAAAATGGTATTCACTAAGAAGTGAAAGTCATTTTTTTTTAGGCCGATTTAAAAAAAAAAAAAAAGTACTATCGTCCGACCTGTTTTTTGTATCGTGCTATCGCGCTATAAATCCTATAGCGCGATAACTGATAGAAAAAAGTGCAGCTGCAAGAGTTGCATGGAGATGCTGTGTCTCCATGCACGGCTCTTACAGGCGAACGTGCAGTAAAAAAAATTGATTTTCATAATAGTGTGTGGGAGCAGGGCGGTCTCCTGAGCTGAACCGCATTGGTTTCAGTCTCTGGAACTCCCTGCTTCCTGAGATACCGGCCCCCCATTATGGGGTGCCAGTATCCCGTGTGCTTTTAAATCTCCCGCGTCACATGACCGAGGGTTTTAAATCCTGCACTGGGATACCGGCACCCCATAACAGGGTGTTAAAGTAGATTGTAAGCTCTTAGGAGCAGGGACTCCTCCCGAAATGTTACTTTTATGTCTGAAGCACTTATTCCCATAATCTATTATTTGTATTATTTGTTATTTATATGTTTGTCACGTGTATTACTACTGTGAAAACACTATGTACATCCATCCATACATACATACATACAACAGGGCCTGTATCTCGGGAAGACCCCTGCTCCCGGACACTAGTATCAACCCCCCCCCCCCCCAAAAAAATGTTGTTACTGTAGCAGCTATCCGCTATGGTAATGAAGCTGCTTTAATGTCATTTGTATTAATAGTATGCGGGAGCAGGGATCTCCTGAGATGAACCGCATTGATTTCATCCTCGGGGACCCCCTGCTTCCCGAGTTATAGGCCCTGGTATGGGGTGCCGTATCTCATCCATTATTTAAATACCGTGGTCACATGATGTGGACAATTTAAAAATGGAGGCGACACTGGCACCCGTTGCCCCATGGAATTGGGTAACTGGGGCGCTCCCTGGATAATCACAAATTGTATTTACAAACAATTGATACAATACATTCAAACCGAATAGGGCTAAAAAAAATACCATAAAATAAAGAGACTATACAAGCCCTTAGTGTTGCAATTCTGCTCGACCAAAAGAGAGGATCATCCCTGGATCCTCCTGTAGTGCAAGGAATTGTGTATATGGTCAGCGCATGTGCTTCAACGTTAAATCCAGATGAAGGATACCCAGCAAAAATAGTAAGAGTATAATCTGAATATAGTGTGGCTCAATAATAATAATAACAGAGGGATATGGGAAGTAAAATACTATTACTCACACGGCCATGTGTGAGTAGATTCCCATCAAGTAACTCCTGCAGATAAGTGTTAGGTAGTGTCTTCATTGAATCTACCCGGGTGACGTCACTCAAGATGGCGGGCATCCCTCCTGTGATTATTGTAGGGAAAGAGTCGTGTCCACAAGTTAATAGTATAGACCATTTATTAATAGTAAAAGGTATAACATAAACTCACACATTAAAAATCCACTGAACAGCTCCAACAGCGGAACACTCCCGATGGCTCATCCGACGTCCGGACCGCATACAAGGGGCTCGTCTGGGGTATGGATGCTGAGTGTCCAAGGCAAAAAGGGTACACCGGCAGGGAACTATGCGTTTCGCAAGTGACTCTTGCTTCCTCAGGTTCCTCCCGATGCCCCATACAAGGGTCTGTAACTCGGGAAGCAGGGCGTCCCTGAGGCCGAAATCAAAGCGGTTCAGCTCAGGAGACCCCCTTCTCCTGCACACTATTAGTAAAAATTACATTAAAGCAGCTTCATTATCTTAGCGGCTAGCTGCTAAGGCAATGATGGGTTTAAGGCACAATAGGTTTATTGAGTGCTGAGGGGGTGACTGAAGGGGGTACTTGGCCCTTCACTCACCCCCTCTGCCACCAATAAATATTACAATTTGCACTACCCACCAATACCCTCACATTAAAAAAAAATATTTCTGCACAGGATTGATACTAGAGGCTTTCAGGGTTCCTTGGGTGGTCTCTGGTGTCCTCCAGGTGGTGTCCGGGGGTTCCCGGTGGCCTGCAGTACCAATCCTGTGCCGAAAACAAAAACAAAAGTGCAATACATTGCTATAAAAACACCCAACTCCACCAATGCATACAGTACAGTAATGGGCAAAATTACTATTATCCAGATATGGATAATAGTGCATTTGCCCATTTAAAATAAAACATAAATCAGCAGCATAAAGGTAATAAAACTTGCACTTAACCCTGCCATGATGAACGCCACCCTCGTGCTTATCACCGTCCTTGTCCTCCGTGGGCATCAACAATACAATAAAAAATACAATCTAATGGCCCCTAACCCCTTAATCACCTTAGGATTAGTTACCGCTATAGTAGTTAAGGGGTTAACCCACCCTACCCGGGGACACCACCCCCACTATCCATTGGTTGGCACAGTGTTAAAGCATGCCCATATAATATGGCCATGCGTTAACGTTATAACAATAAATGGGGAAGATAAAAAATTAAAAACCGGCCCAAAATATAACACATTACATAGAAAAATAAAAACATTACAAATGCTAACAAACCAATTAATTGGCACAGTGGTACATCGTGGCCATATAATATGGGAATGATTTACCACTATCACAACGAATGGTCAACCAAACAATTATCAACCACCAACAATATCCAATTGAGTCAAAACAATCACCAAATAAACAAGTAAACACAACAAAATTACAAGCAATCAATAAAGCAAATACCAAATAAACACCAGAATTAAAAACTAATACGCCAAAAAAAACACATCAATAAATAAAAGGAAACTCCAAATAAACATGATTATTAAAAAGCAAAAGACCAAAAATAAACCACAATTAAAAAGCAAATACCTAAAAAATAACAGAAATAGACAATTGAAAACACAACAAATTGTACATACACACAGCCCCCTCTATACACACAAACACACTCTGCAGTCCCCCTTCCTCTACACCCACAAAATACACTGCAGCCCTCCTTAACCCTCTACACTCACAAAACACACAAGTGGGGGAGGAGTCGGTGCCTTGTTGGTGCCTCCTGTCCAAATCACCTCCCCTGTCTTAGAGCTGATCTCACGCTTTGTGAATGAGAACTGACAGCTGATTGGCTGAAAAACTTTACAGGGCGCCAAAAATTCCGGGCCATTACTGACTGGTGAAAATTACGTGAAACAAGTCCAGAGCAACATCCAATGTGACAAAAATACACAGTGAAATACCTATATACAGTTGGGTCTGGTAAATAATTGGACACTGATACAAGTTTTGTTATTTCGGCTGTGTACCAAAATAAATTCAAGTTACAGTTAAATAATGAATAAGGGCCTAATGTGCAGTCTATCAGCTTTAATTTGAGGGTATTCACATCCAAATTGGAGGAAGGGTTTGGAATGACATCTCTTTAATATGTAGCCCCCTCTTTTTCAAGGGACCCAAAGTAATTGGACAATTGACTCAAAAGCTGTTTCATGGACAGGTGTGGGCTATTCCTTCATTATTTCATCATCAATTAAGCAGGTAAAAGGTCTGGAGTTGATTCCAGGTGTGGCATTCGCATTTGGAAGCTGTTGCTGTGAACCTACAACATGCGGTCAAAGGAGCTCTCAATGCAAGTGAAACAGGGCATCCTTAGGCTGCAAAAAGAAAATCCATCAGAGATATAGTACGAACATTAGGAGTGACCAAAACAACAGTTTGGTACATTTTGAGAAAAAAAGAACGCATTGGTGAGCTCTGCAACACAAAAAGGCCTGGACGTCCACGGAAAACAACAGTGGTGGATGATCGTAGGATCCTTTCCATGGTAAAGAAAACCCCTTCACAACATCCAGCCAAATGAAGAACACTCTCCAGGAGGTAGGCATATCATTATCCAAGTCAACCATAAAAAGATTTCACGGGAGCAAATACAGAGGGTTCACCACAAGGTGCAAACCATTCATAAGAATAGAAAGGCCAGATTAGACTTTGCCAAACAATATCTAAAAAAGCTAGCCCAGTTCTGGAACATCATTCTTTCGACAGATGAAACTAAGATCAACCTGTACCAGAATGATGGGAAGAAAAAAGTATGGAGAAGGCTTGAAACGGCTCATGATCCGAAGCATACCACATCATCTGTAAAACACGGTGCAGGCAGTGTGATGGCATGGGCATGCATGGCTTACAATGGCACTGGTTCAATAGTGTTTATTCATGATGTGACAGAAGACAGAAGCAGCCGGATGAATTCTGAAGTGTACTGTATAGGGATATATTGTCTGCTCAGATTCAGCCAAATTCAGCGAAGTTGATTGGACGGCGCTTCACTTTACAGATGGACAATGACGCAAAACATACTGCGGAAGCAACCCAGGAGTTTTTTAAGGCAAAGAAGTGGAATATTCTGCAATGGCTGAGTCAATCACCTGATCTCAACCCGATCGAGCATTTCACTTGCTGAAGACAAAACTTAAGGCAGAAAGACCCACAAATAGACAACAACTGGAGACAGCTGCAGTAAAGGCCTGGCAAAGCATCACAAAAGAGTAAAGCCAGCGTTTGGTGATGTCCATGCGTTCCAGACTTAAAGCAGTCATTGCCTGCAAAGGATTCTCGACAAAGTATTAAAAATAAAATTTTTATTTATGATTGTTAATTTGTCCAATTACATTTGAGCCCCTTAAATAAGGGGACTGTGTATGAAAATGGTTGCAATTCCTAAACGTTTCATACAATATTTTTGTTCATCCCTTGAATTAAAGCTGAAAGTCTGCACTTCTCTTGCATCTTGGTTGTTTCATTTCAAATCTATTGTGGTGGCGTACCTAGCCAAAATGATGAAAATTGTCAGTGTCCAATTATTTCCGGAACTAACTGTATTTCCTGAAAAAGGGGTAATTTAGTTAACCATTTGGCCAAAGCGTATAAGCCTACAAGCCACTTTCAAGGCATGAGCATAATACAGCAGGTCCTAACACTAACTGATTTAAAATCCTTATTTACCTCTATAATTAGAGGATGGATGGTCCTGGCATTGAACCTGTTGCAACCAGCTGCATGAAAAGAAAACCTGCTTGCTTGGAAAGTGGGGAGGGGCGAGCTTAAACCCTGGGTGGGAGAAGCCACTAACCTCCAAAACAGCTGAGACCAGCTAGACAAAGTAAACAAACACACAGATACTCGGCAAGCTCTCAGAAACCCCCCAAAATTACCACAACTTCTATATATTTATATGTGTCAAAAGGAGTGCTACTGGGCGTGGCTAGTTTTCCTTTTTCAGGAGAATATATAGGTATTTCACTGTATTTTTGTCACATTGGATGTTGCACTGGACTTCTTTGTTTCTTGTTTTATACAATTAGCCATGCCCAGTAGCACTCCTTTTGACACACACATATATATATATATATATATATATATATATATATATATACAGGTAAACCCCGTTATAGCGCGCCCCATTATACCGCGAAATCGGTTATAACGCGGTTTTCACGTGGCTCCCGTTAAAAAAACATACTGCACACACACTGCACACACTCCCAGCACTCACTGCACACACTCTACACTGCACACACTGCACACACTCTACACTGCTCACACTGCACACACTCTACACTGCTCACAGCACACTTCACACTCCCAGCACTCACTCTCACTGCACCACTGCACACACTCTCACTGAACACACTCTCACAGCACACACTCTCACACAGCACTCAGCTCTCACAGCACTCATCTCACACCACACTACACCACACCTCCCACTCCCCCTCCCTACCTTTGGTGTCGGCTGCTGAGATCGGAGCGGAGCTGGCATCAGGAGGAGGGGGTGGTGTCGGGAGGAGGGGGTGGTGTCGGGAGGAGGGGGTGGTGTCGGGAGGAGGGGGGGGTGTCGGGAGGAGGGGGGGGGGGGTGTCGGGAGGAGGGGGGGGGGGTGTCGGGAGGAGGGGGGGTGCCGGGAGGAGGGGGGGGTGTCGGGAGGAGGGGGGGTGTCGGGAGGAGGGTGGGGTGTCGGGAGGAGGGGGGGGTGTCGGGAGGAGGGGGGGTGTCGGGACGAGGGGGGGGTGTCGAGAGGAGGGGGGGTGAGTGAGGAGCAGGCTATGCCGCGGAGGGCCGGTAGGTGTGGGGGCCTCCACGCGGCTGAGGATGTGACCCAGCTCCTCTGACACACGTGACTGACCCTGTAGCAGCGTCGCGTTTTCTTCTATTCAATTCAATTCTTTATTGGTCACGGACAAAATAGACATTAAAGAATATTATGATAGACTGGATACACGTTTGTGGGCCGGTAGGTGTGGGGGCCTTGGAGGGGAGGAAATGGATGCCGTGGTGGGAGGTAAGGAGCAGGTTGCCCTGCCGTTGCTAGGGGACGTGTAGGGCTTCCGGCCACCTCTTCCTTCCTTCCCTCCTCACTCCCTCCCGATCAGGCGCGGCGGCTATTTTTAAAAAAAAAATTAGCGCGACCCTGTTACTAACGCGCTATAACAGGGTTTACATACATATATATATATATATATATATATATATATATATATATATATATATATATATATAATTTTTTTATTTTTTTTTGAGGCAAAAAGTGACACTGTGTGCTCATTTGCATGTCATTTCCCAGAATCCCTTGCTGCAGTGGAAGTGCTGTATGCTGGGTGATAATGGGGAAAGGCGGGGTTGCAGACCTGCCTAAGACATGCAGATGAGCATACAGTTGTATTTGCATATTTGCTTTCCTGTGGAGGGTTTTTGTCACTTTTTTTACTCACCATAACTTAACTCAGTATTATGGTTTGGCCTATCCCATAGCCTCTTATGCATACCCAGTTAAAATCAACCCCACACTGATGAGACCCATCAAGGTCGAAACAGCTGTCTGTGGGTGGTTTTCTGGGTATGCACCTTAACCCTGGCTGTGCTCAAAGCTGTGACCATGCAGCAAGCTTAAGCCTATAGGGAACCATGTTAAAAATGGTTTTTGAGGCAAAAACTGACACTGTGTGCTCATTTGCATGTCATTTCCCAGAATCCCTTGCTGCAGTGGAAGTGCTGTATGCTGGGTGATGGGGAAAGGCGGGCTTGCAGACCTGCCTAAGACATGCAGATGAGCATACAGTTGTATTTGTATATATATATATATATATATATATATATATATATATATATATATATATATATATATATAAATATATATATAATATATATATAATATATATATACAGTGGTTGACAAATCACCAAAAAATCTACTCGCCACACAAAAAAATCTACTCGCCACCTAGTACCAAACGTGTGCTGCTTGGGCCAATATTTACTCGCCCGGGGGTTAAATCCACTCGCCCGGGGCGAGCAAATGTATAGGTTTGTCGAACACTGTATATATATATATATATATATATTTTTTTTTTTTTCTGTGGTAATTTGGGGGGGTTTCTGAGAGCTTGCTGGGTATTTGTGTGTTGATTAAAATTACGGGCATTATCCAATCGGAGAGCAGGGATTTCAATAATGTCCGGAATTTAACAGCTTTAGCCTATATTAGTCTTTAATATTACATGACAATGTGAGTTTCCAATGTGTAATAAGGAGGCAACTGCAGTCCAAAAGTATCCTCGCAAAATTGCTTTCCTCTCATTTTTGCTTCATTTATTTTTTTTCAGGCTCTTAAAAGTGTGTGGTTCGGAGTTAGTATGCCTGGAGTTGGCCTGCGGCCACTTCCTGAATGAAGCTTGCCTGGAAGTCATAGCTGAGATGTGTCCAAACCTTCAGGAATTAAATCTCTCCTCTTGTGATAAACTGCCACCTCAGGCTTTCAGCCACATTTCTAAACTGTGTGGATTAAAGCGCCTTGTTCTATATCGCACAAAAATAGAGGTAAGTCAGGTACTATTCCATTATGTGGTTAAAAAGGATGCATTTCCTGTGTCTTTCTTTCTTTAAAATAGTGCTTGGATAAACCTTAATGGACTTCAAAAGAGCATATTTAGTAGCCCCACTGTACTATTTAAAGCTTTTTAAACACTATTGTAGAATACATTTTAGCCATTTTATCTGAAGGGTCACCGTACCAAAATGATGTTGTTTCAGTGAGGTAATGTATTTTTTTTGTTATGTAAGGTGTTGTTTTTAATATTTGGATTATGTATATGTTGATGAATTGAAGGTTATTTATCAAGTCTCCAGCTGCAAACATACAGTACAAAAATGTATGCAATTCCAAGTACTCTACTAGGAGCCGTATTGGTCCTGGAGAAATGCAGATTTGTTGTAGGTGGAAACGCCTTTCAGGGGACCGACATTACAGTTGTAAATAGATGAAATTATACTGTACTGAGTTGACAAATCTCACATTTCTTCAAGTGTACGGTTGCAGAAATAAATGGGTCCTGCTCAAGCAGGGAATGCAGAAAGTTCCCCCTCGACGAAAAACAGACGACAACAAAAAAACAAGTTTTACAATAACATTGGTTCCCACTGATGGAGAGATCTGGTGGCTATTAGAACTAATATCTAATTCCTGTTGTTTTTTATGATTGCCCATGTTTAAAGTCACAAACATTAGTGTCAAGAGTTACAATTTTAAAAGAAAATTTAGAAATGTGTCCTGCACAATTTGTGTTTGTATGTAATTTTGAGTAACCTTGCAACAATCAGCATTTTTTTTTGGTCTCCTGCTTTTCTGTATTGGCACCAATCGTGTTTCAGTGTTGAAAGAAAAAATATATATACAGAACATTAAAGTTTAGTAGCACAATACCTGTGAACCTTTGTTTTAAAGCCCGTAGCAATCTTCACATGCTTTCCGATCCAATTATTAGACTTGCCTCAAGCAATTGTAGTACAATTGTCTCATTATATCGTTATAGTTCTGAAAAAAAAAAGTACTAAACTAAACTGACCATCATATTTCTAAAATATTTCAGTTTATGACTCATGACATTGTATTTATTTTAATAAATGTATCTAACTTTTCTTGTGCATGTCTCCAGCAATTATATTAAAGGAGCAATCCAAGCGTTTTTTTTTTTTTTTTAAGTACATGATTAAGCTGGGGGTCCTGAGAACTGTACCCCATTAATTGCAGCTCGCGGACCCCTTGCTTCCAGAGATACTTACCTCTCAAGGGCGTGCCGGTATCTCTTTTCAGTTTTCTTCAGTTTAAAGTCCCCAGTCATTTGAGCCAATAGGAAGCCGCACGGGGTGACGAGTTGGCTTCCTATTAACCTACAGGGCCCGGGAACTTTGAAAATCAGTCATAATGTGAACCCTGCCGCGGCTACCAGCACCCACTACGGAGGTAAGTATCTCCTAAAGCAGGGGGGCCCAGAAGCTGAAATTAATGGGGGTTATCTGCCTGCTTCAAACCTTTTATAAAAAATTAAAAAATTAAAAGACAAACGACTTGGATTGCCTATTTAAAGCAACAATACATGTTTAATTTTTTACATTATACATGTTGTTTTTTGTTTTTTTTGTAATTTTTTTGATTACAAGATTGAAATTGGGTGTCCGGAGCTGAACTGTGTTAATTTAAGCTCCGATGACCCCCTGCTTCCCGAGATTCCGGCGTAGCGGTGTCTGTATCTCTGTGGAGTTTAAAGTTCCACGGGCAAATAGGAGGCCGCACCGGATGATGTAATGGCTTCCTATTGACCTGCGTGACGCGGGATATTTAAACGCCCCCATTTCATTAGGCACAAAGTTCCCTGGCTGCATAGATACCGGCACCACCCATATGGAGGGAAGTATCACTGGAAGCAGGAGCTGAAATTTAAACCGCTCCGGAGACCCACCGCTTCAATCCTGTAATTAAAAAACCTTCTTCACTGTTAACTGTCTTTGTTGTATCGTATGGTGGTGGTGGGGTGGTGTACCCCAGGGTTTCTCCACCATAACTGTATTATGTGTCTGGTTTATAGGTTACTACCAGCTTCAGAGTTCAAAATCGGTGAACTCTGAAACTGGCCCAAGCTCAAAAGAAACCAACCAGCGCAAGGATTGTCATTGAGTGTCCCCCTTCCTAGTGCATTGATGGAGAGGAGAGACATTGTTGCCCTATTTAGAGACCAATTAGATAATTTTGAAGACTATCTGTTAAAACCAGTAGGAGGGTATTCCTGTTTTGTATTTGGGAGCCACAAGCCTGGCTTTTGTGGGTTACTCTATGTATGAGAGGGTATTTGTCCAACTCTGAAAAAAGTAAGTTGTGGTCTTTAGCTGCCATGCTGATGCAATAGGATTGACCTTAGGAAATCCATTTTGTTGTTAATAATTACTACCTGTCCTCTGCATTTTATGTATAAAAGAGGTGGTGCACTCCATTGTCAGACGTATAAAGTGAGGGTGGGCCAGATTAAGAGGCTAGACGGTTAATATATTTTGTAAACACATCATTGAAAATATTGGGGTCACTGGTGCAATCCCGAGGCAAAACAATTTCACCAAATGTATCAAAGAAAAAGCCTGGTTGATTTCCAAAGGATTTTGTTTTGCCCCAGGATTTGCATAACTTGACGTTATACATAAATCCCATCACATTTCTGTTTATTTAACAGGCCACAAGGATAAAGGCCTGAAATACACCATTCCAATGAATGAGCTATTGATAGAGGGGATAGCCCTGGTTAGCCGAGGGTACATTCGTTTTTAAAAACTCCCCAATTTTTTTTTTTTTTTTTACATTTTATTCAGATGTTACCATTTTACAACAACCTTCAGTTATGTTTCTGTTCCCTCATATAAACCAACACCAGATTAAAATACAACTTAATCTGAAAAAATAGGTTATGAAAATTCCCTTTCCCACACAGGTGGCAATTTATTTTGTCATTCAAGGTTTAATGTAAGATGACCAATTACCATGATGTTTTGAGACCTAAATTACACATTAAAGAGCCACATGTCTGGCCTCTGTGGGTTACTCTGCGAGAGACAGCATTTGTCCAACTCTAAAAAATGTAAGTTGTGGTCTTTAGCTGTCCTGCTGAAATAGCCTTTACATACCGTAAGCATAAGACAGAAGCCCATTCTTGTGAAAGGGCCATTCCTACATTGAAATGGTCAAAGCAAGTCAAATAAATGTCTGCTCTGTTCAGTAATGACATTAATGGGGCAAGAAAGCTGAAAATGTAATTGATTTTGCACCTTTTCTTTGTCCGATGTTATATTCCTAGTTGGGTAAATACAAGTACCAAGCTATGAAGTGTTCCTGGTGGCAAAACCTATTGTATTTGCTCAGCTATTTGATTGTAAAGTGAACGGTTTCCAACAGCACTTTAACTCGTGATGTCTCCTGTTCTACAGTTTTTAAAGCCAGGTGTATATTATTGTTGCAATGTTAATACTTATAATGGGAAAGGCTTCATTTGCATGCAATGTTAAAAAATATATAAATTAAATAACATGTAGCAGCTAAACAATTTTGAACAATTAGCTCAGACACATTGAAGCCACAAGTTTGGGCATTAGAGCCGGATCTTATTTACTAAATATCCCAGACTTTAAAGACCTGATCATAATATTCAGTCACAATCCTTGGAGATCACAAGTTAGGCTGAGCTTATAGCGCGATTGTGTAATGCCTATATGGCCACCTCTAGTGCACGCACGATGGAGTGTGATGGCCCGACCGCGTTTCGAAGAGATATAAAATAATTGTCTTTTCAAGCGCGTCCGCTTCATGTGAGCAGCTCAGCCAATGACGGCAAACAAGCTTCGTGACGTGTCCGCCACGCCTCCCCATCACCAACCCAATCGCCTGCAGCACAGTTTACACATCACTGGGGCTGCAGGCTTGCGTGAGTCTGGGCGGTCCGTCGCGCGCGCAGGTAGTATAATCTTAGCCTTACTCACAGGATCGTTTTACATGGTATGAATATTGTTTTGAAATTATTTGACCCCCTAAACTGCATTGGCATATACCTGTTCATTTCAGTTTGTCACCTTGTATCAAAAACTGGCTTTTCCAAGCTCAATCATTGGACAGTGTGCATTGCTAATATTGTATCAATTGAAAATGTCATGTGAAATGAGTAGCCATTGCTTAATGCAGTGGTTTTCAACCATTTTTTTTTTTTTTTTTGTCGGGGCTCCCCTAACAACAGTTCCCAGTTGCTGAGGCACCATCACAGCAAGATCGTAACACAGGACACAGAGACAAACAGTCAAACGGGGCGGAGAGTCAATGGCAGAAAGTCACACACACAGACACACAGCCTGACCTCTCTCCTGCCCATGCTGCTGCCTCATCCTCTGCTTGGCCACACCCCACAGGCTCTTGACACCTCCTCCTGATTGGCTGTTGCTCGGTACTGCAGCCAATCAGGATGGAGGAGACTGCCCTGCTCTGGAAGATCGGGGAAATCCCACAGCACCCTTTTGATCGTCTCACGGAAACTCAGGGTTGGGAAACACTGGCTTAATTTTGAAACATTTTGAAAGGGCATCAATTTCTGCTGCCTGTAGCATTAGAGTAGCAATCTCGCCAAAAATCGTAATGTGTATATAACACACACCCACAATTTGCTGTGGGGAGTCCTAGGAAGCTGTGCCATGGTATTTTCAGAGGTGAGGACTCCTCTGGTTCTTGAGATAATTACAGTTTAAGGTGCATGTACACTTCCTGGTTATTTAAACAATGTCATCCAATGTCTTACCATTGGCCCATGGTTTGGCAACCATTTTGGCTTCTGAAAGATGGAGAACACTGGCAGCTAAAACTGTAAGTATATTGTGAACCAGGAGCTAAATATAGAGCAATTCCGTGCATAAAACAGCAGACTGGAGTGCTGCTTTAGCGCCTTATTTTATATTTTCCAAAGCGTCCATTCGGACCATTTTCAGCCCCCAAAAAAGCCATTTAGGACAATATAAAATACCCCCAATATGCTGTTTCGATGCCTTTTATAGGAAAAACACAGCAAATAATGGGATTCAGAGGTCTGAATTTGAGTAGTCCACACTTGGCACTGAGTTACCCGGTTACATTGTGATTGGAAGCGAAGCTCTGTACACAGATGTCATTTGTAAAATAAAACCAAAACACACAATTTTCCCCCCACATCTGAATGTGATTCTTAATACATTACATCACATTAGAAATTCCAGCTTTTATGATCATTTATTTTACTTTAATAAATTGTGTTAATTTATTTTGAGCTTTTTTTTCTTTTTACCTACCGGGTTAATAGGAACAACGGGCTGCACTGTATACATTATTTTCTGTCTGCATCATGCTGGTGATAGACACTCAGTAGTATCCTTGTCAGCTTATAGAATCTTTTGACACAAAGGTCACTAGCTCCGTGCTAATTCTCTTCAGCTTTATTGGCATTTCTATCAGTCTTTAGATGAAGATGTCAAAGATTCCTGCGGAGGTTCTTATGGGATGGTATCGGGTCCCTTTGCTTTTGACCTGGCCTTCCTATTTCTTTGAACTTAACCATTCTTTCGAACAGCCATCCTTTGGGGAAAGGCCTGCCAAACTAAGGGAAGGAGATCCCCCAGGGAATGAGAAATCACATCCACAGTGACATACATTTAGGTCTGTAATGATTTTTTAGACTATAAACCAATCAATGACTAGGATACCTGGGGACTCATTAAATAGCATTTGTACTGGTTGTAACTGAAGACTAAAGCTGTATTTTAAGCAGTGCAAGTGATTGTCTAATTAACCCCTTCTTTTTCTTTCCTTCCCCATATCTACCTTTTTATGTGTTTCCAATGGCAGCAAACTACACTACTTAGCATTCTTAACTTCTGCCCAGAACTACAAAACCTCAACCTTGGCAGCTGCGTCTTGGTGAGTATCCAAAACATTTTTTTTCCCCAAATAGTTTGCCTTTCATTATCACACTTTGAATTCTATAGGCAAATGTAGACTATTACAATATTGCATAAAGTGTGCCGAAATAGAGGAAAGTCCAAGATATATAGTATTTTGGTGATGGTCGTATCACTCAACAAGTCATCTTAGTAATGTTAGTAGTAGTGGTTCTTTATTAAAAATAACCAGATTGGTACTAAAAAAATCTCTTAATAGTACAGTGGCTTTTAAAAAACATAAATAGAACTGTACACATGGGTAAGCGAGTACCAGTAGTGGGACTTGGTCTTTAAAATTATGTTGGTACAGATATTGGTGCAAGTGGTGGGTAGCAGCTTTATGTGATGGTCGTTCCACCATCTAAAATCAATGTGTCTCCGGTAAAGAATTAAGCGCAGAACACTTCCACATGGTACAGTATGCTTCTATTAAGATATGTTCAAATGAAGAAATCTATGATTGTACTCACAAGATTTAGCTCCTTTAAATCGTTTGTCAAGTACTTTAGCAATGCAGTCCGATTTCTCCTCTCGGTCTCCAAATCTTTAAGCCTTCCTGGATGACTTTCGTAGAGCACCTCCTGGTGTTTCCGTCAGTCGTGCTCCCACGTGGGCGTCCTAGGTCGCGGCTCGGTGACGGAAGAGGAGGCGTCACTTACAAACTGGATGCTTGACTGGTGTTTCTATGGCAATCCCACCTATGACAACCACTATTCTTTCAGTAATCAACTTGCATTGGCATAAAAATGTTAAGTGTGAGAAATTTTATTTAACCATTTGAGTGCTGAGTGACGTAGCCTCCCCGTCATGTGGTCTGGCACTCCAGAGGCCCTATGACATAGTGGCTACGTCAAGGTTATTCCGCTTATTTTTCTAGCGGAGATTGCATTATACACTTGTTTTATAAAATGTTTTACCAGGAAGTAGTACATTGAAAGTAGCCTCTCGGTTTCAAGTATGTCCTGGGCAAAGTTATAAACTCATGTGGAGCTCTTAATGCAATCTGGCCAGAGCAGGAACAGAAGACGAGGACTTTTCTCTTCGCGTCAGTGACTCCAATGTCGTGATCATTTTGAGGAGCTGTCACGGTGTGCCTGAAGCGCTTTGGCACTCTTGTGGCCCCTCCAGTGTTCAAGAGCTTAAGGTTTAAATCATAAAGGTTTTGTGAAATCCATTGTATACAGAAATTATTGGATACGTCTCTCAATCTTTTTTTTTTTTTTTCTTTGAAGACAAATATGAGGTATGGTGGATGTACAATAACTTGAAGAAGAGCAATCAGTTTACATAATATTCTCTTTTCTTAACCTACAGATCGAAGACTATGACCTGGTAGCTAGTGTCATTGGAGCCAAGTGCAAAAAACTGTGTTCCCTAGACTTGTGGAGATGTAAAAACATTACTGAAAAAGGAATAGCAGAATTGGCTTCTGGCTGTCCGCTTCTTGAAGAGCTTGACCTTGGATGGTGCCCTACACTACAGAGCAGTACTGGATGTTTTACAAATATTGCCCGTAAGCTTTCAAGCCTACGAAAGCTTTTTCTCACAGCTAACAGGTCTGTGTGTGACTCAGACATTGAAGAATTGGCTGCCAACTGTACACATCTTCAACATCTAGATATATTGGGTAAGGAAGAGAATGACGACACCAAGGGCCAGATCCACAGAGCTCCGTTAAGTCAGATCTTAAAATGCCACGTTCCTATAGGTTAATGCATATCCACAAAACTAATTATATGCAAAGACAATGGGTGTTTATCTCCTTAGCATAGGCCTGACGTTACGTTATTATAGTGCACCGTTGTGTTAGATTCAACTAACGTGTTAAGTATGTCTTGGTGGTACTCCCACCCAGATCTGGAAATGGAAGCTAGAGAGCAAAATGACGCAGGAAATAAGAGTATTGGTTAAATGCTATTCGACTGTAGTTGCACTTGCCCAGACCCTGTAACGCCAAGTCTAGGTGTGACCTAACGTTACGCAAGTCCCTGCATTAATTGTACCCAACCTTTTGTGGATACGCGCTTTTAGGGGGGAAAACCTCTTTTGCATATAATTATCACTAACGGCCATTATTGTTAAAGAAGCAAAACATGAAATCTTGTATGGTGGTATTTTTTTGTTTTGTTTTGTTTGTTTTTTAAATCCAGTCTGTAGTATTAGATGATACTTACTGTAATTTTTTTTATTATTCAACTCGCAATGCCATTTTTAATGAGTTTCAAAGCATCATTTGATTTCTATAGCAGGCTTTAACCCACCTCCCCAGCAGGGCTAGATCTTTGCAACACTTTCCTGTTTGTGAAAATTTGTTGCCAATGTTTCCAGCTGTTTGAGCTGTAAACTGTAACATTAGATAATGTTACCTTAGTAATACAAGGATACATTGTAGCTGCTGAGTTACACTGACTGAAGCGACCATTATGTTAGTCACACAGTCAGGATTTTTACAGATTTATAACAGGAGCACCAATTGATTTGCCAGTTTTAGGTAAGCATGTAGAATTATAGTGTGTCACATGCTTTACATATACAAATATGAAAAAAAGGGGTGGGAAATGTAGTATTGCTGCTTTAACACAATGCTGTTTCAGGGAGAAAACCTGACGTAACGTTGCATTTTTGGCTTTGAAGAAACACGTTGAGGCATAACGTGATGCTGACTTAGGTTGGTGTCATGTTAAGTCACAACAGAGTTATGTGGATCTGAGCCCATGTGTTCAAAAATATTTGACTGCAAAAAGGTAGTTCATGTGCTTGTCCTAATTTTAGTTTTTTTTACAGTAGATATTTCAATTAATCATTGCAGTTTAAGGCTCACTACTTATGTAATCTCATTTTTTTTTTTCTAACCGTCCTTAGATTTCTTTGTCAATTCTTCTAAAAGATGCCTATTATATGGGAGAACAAATTGTGAAATATTATCTCATTGCTGCTTTATCATTCTGTTTTTTTTACATATTTTTATTTATTTTTAATAAATACAATCAAGATCAAGCAGGAACATAGCAATACAACCCAGCAATGTAAAGTTTAGGGAAGTATGCAGTAGATTCCATACTGTACTGAAAGAATCATACATAAAACTAAAGTCCACAATCATTCATATCTACATCATGTGGATTGCTGCAAGACCATTTACCTAAAAGATGTATGCATATTGCATGGGTGGGTAACTCCAGTCCTCAAGGGCCACCAACAGGTCAGGTTTTAAGGATATCGCTGCTTTCAACACAGGGGGCTCAGTCATTCTGACTGTGAGCCACCTTTGCTGAAGGAGGGATATCCCCAATA
Source organism: Ascaphus truei (assembly GCF_040206685.1). NCBI lineage: Eukaryota > Metazoa > Chordata > Amphibia > Anura > Ascaphidae > Ascaphus > Ascaphus truei. The sequence goes on along the minus strand of NC_134486.1, from coordinate 275,637,495 downwards.
CCTGACCTGTTGGTGGCCCGTGAGGACTGGAGTTGGCCACCCCTGGCTTATTGCAAAATTCCAGGAATTTGCGTTGAGTCATCTAGGCTTTTGGTTGTAAATTAAAAATGCAAATATTTTTTTTTTAAATGATGAGTGAGTGTTAAAAGAGCCAGATAATGCGTCAATACTTTCACTTCATCTTAGCCTATTTATAGAGAGATGTGTGAACTTACCAAATTTGGATTTCAGTTATTTTTTTCAAACTTTCAAATAACTGTAGCGGAGTCCCCCTACCATGCCTCCGGCGCAGGGAATGGCTCAGCGCGATCGGGGCCAAGTGGCGGTGGCCATCTTGGGTCCGGCACACATGCGCAGTTGCGGCCGGAGCGACGGACATCTTGGAATTGCTGAAAGCACTGCCAGAGACTAAAAGTCCCAGAAGGCTTTGCGGAAAAAGGCACAAACAGCCGTTTTTTGAACTTCGGACTGCTCCACGGGACCAGTGAGGCGACAGTCATGAGGGAGTTGGAAACAAGAGAAGGTAGTGTCCAGGGAGCAGTAGCTTCCTGCACTACGCCAGATCTTGCCCCTTAGGCCCCAGATAGCTCCTGTCACTCTAGTTGAGTATTGCAGGGACTGCCATACTACAGGGATCACCCCTTATGTTATAGACTGTAGGGTTGAGAGACTTTGTGTGAGACACTCCAGCTGGAGCTCGCAACTCGGGGAGGCCGGGATCCTTAGGTGAGAGGGGATTGCTGTCGGAGACCCCGCTGTGTGGGACCTGTCTCAGCAAGTCTGCAAGCTGCCCCTGGTGTACTGGAGTACCCAGGCAGATATCACATGTGTATCAACGGTACAGAGGTGGGGGGAGGGGGGAGCACTAAACACACATTGCTGACGCTATGGCACAGAGGTTAGTGGCCCTCTTAACTCGGATCTATGGCCTAGAGGAGGACAAGAGCGAACTCTGGTCTAATTTTATAGTTTAGACAGAAAGAAGGGGAAGAGCTGTTCGAGTTTTTTCAATGGATACAGTTAGTTTTATGGACCCTACGTTCCTACAATATAATTCCAGCCTCTGACGTGGAAAGCAGGTCGGAGACAAATTAATGGAGCGGCAAGATGTGTTCTCCACCAGTGAGATGGATATGAGATGTAGCAAGAACGCGCAACACACCATACGGATGAATGATGCCACACCTTTCCACAAAAGGTCAAGACGTATCACTCCCAAGAGATGTGGACGATGTTAGGCGCATTCTGAAGGAGATGGAGAACGCCAGTATCATGACAGTGTCCCGCAGTCCCTACGCCTCACCCATCGTGGTGGTGAGGATGAAGAATGGCTCGTACGCCTATGTGTGGATTATCACACCCTGAACCGTCGCACGGTTACGGATCACACCCTCTGCCCCGGATCAATGAGATCCTCAGTGACCTGTTGGGCAGCCAATGGTTCAGCGTGCTGGATCTGCGGTCGGAGTATTACAAGGTCCCCATGAGCTCCGAAGACCAGAAGAAGACAGCATTTGTCTGCCCCCTTGGGTTTTACCAGTTCACCCGGATGCCCCAAGGCATCTGTGGGGCACCTGCCACCTTCCAGAGACTGCTGGAGAAGACCATCGGGGATTTGAATCCCAGAGAGTGTCTGGTCTATTTAGACAATATCATTGTCTTTGGACGGACACTAGAAGGGCACATAGAACGCCTTCTAAAGGTCTTGGACAGACTACGGACGGAAGGTTTGAAGTTGTCCCTTGACAAATGCAAGTACTGCAGAACCTCCGTCACCTACGTGGGCCACATTGTCTCCGCCGATGGAGTGTCCACAAATCCCGCCAAGGTGGAAGCCGTGGTAAACTGTCCGAGGCCTGAAAACGTGATGCCGCTTTGTTCCTTCCTTGGATTCTGCTGATATTATCGGCGATTCGTGGAAGGGTATTCCAGCATAGCTAAAGTTTTGAATAACTTATTGAAATTATGCCCTGGAAAACCTTGTCAGAAAGCCAGGAATCCCAGAACCCCATTTGGCGAAACATGGACCTCTGCTTGTAAAGGGGCCTTCGCGACCCTGAAGTAACGGATCACTGAAGCCCCTGTGTTGGCGTACGCCGATCCGGAACAACCCTACGTGTTGCCTGTAGATGCTAGATTTGATAGACTGGGGGCAGTATTGCATCAAAAATATCCAGAGGGACTCCGACTGGTTGCTTACGTGAGTCACAGCCTGACTAAGCGAAAGGAATTACCCGGTTCATAAGCTGGAGTTCTTAGCCCTCAAGTGGGCTGTAGTGGACAAACTGCACGATTACCTGTACGGGGTATCCTTCAAGGTAAGGACGGATAACAATCTGATTACCTACATCATGACGTCCTCCAAATTGGATGCCACCGGCCACAAATTGTTGGCCGCGCTGTCCAATTATAACTTCACTCTGAAGTACAAGCCGGGACCCCTGAACGTAGGAGCTGACACTCTACAGAAGACCCGGACTGAACCCAGTCTCTGACGGAGAGTAGGAAGAGATTCCCGGGCCCAGGATTCGGTCTATGTGTCTCACAGCAGCTGTGCTGGACTAAGACATAGCGTTCTCTGAGCTTCGAGTGGCAGATTCGCTTGGCTGACAAATCCGGAGCACTCCCTGCCGCATACTGTCGTCCTGAGGGCATGTCCGTAACTCCAGACACTGTAATAAGATGGCAAGAACTCGTCCATGAACAGATGCGAGATCCAGTGGCTAGAACTGTACATTGGGCTATTCACAAACGGAATCCCTTATTGATAAAACATGCTCCAGCGCACACAGTCTCCATTCTTATGCGAGAATGTGATAAGTTCCAGATCGGTAATGGTCTACTCTACTGGGTGGTTCCGTACCACAACCATCCCGATAGAAGACAGCTGTTTCTACCCAGGAACATACAGTATATGGATCTACAGTCCCTGCACGATGACGTGGACATCTGGGAATAGACAAGACCTTCGGTCTAATAAGAGACCGGTTCTTCTGGCCCAAGATGAGGTAATCGGTAGAACATCATTGCTGCAAATGCTTGCGGTGTATCCAACGGAAACCCCTGCCTACCAGAGCAGCTCCAATGGCCCATCTGAAGAGTTCGGGACCCATGGATCTCGTTTGCATGGATTTCCAGTGCATCGAGCCAGATTCGAGGGGTATCGGGAATTTGCTAGTGATCACCTCTACGCCCAAGCCTTTCCTTCCAAAGATCAGAAGGCGCTCACAGTGGCTAAGGTCCTATAGGAGAGGTACTTTGTACACTACGGGCTACCGAAACGCATACACTTGGATCACGGGCGGGACTTCGAAAGCAAGGTCATCCGAGAGTTGCTGAAACTGCTAAATATCGAAAAATACAGAATGACTCTGTATCATCCTGAGGGAGATGCTCTTACGGAATGGTTCAACCGGACCCTACTAGATATGTTGGGCACTCTGAAGGACTCCGAGAAGGCAGGATGGAGCAAGCACATGGAGCATTTGATGCGTGCTTATAATTGGACCTTTCTTCCTGATCGGCCAGGTTGCGGTAGATATTTGCTTGAGTATGGCCACCGATGGAGTCTCCAATAACATGCACTAGCAGTATGTACAGCATCTGAAGGACAACCTCCATAGAGCGTATCGCACCAACTCCCCCACCTCCTCACAATGAAAGGTTTTTAATGTTTCTAGTAGATTGCAGCCCCTTTTTGCTTCACTGTTGCTGTGCTCCGCTTCCGGATTCAACGGACTGCCTTCATCTTGCTATTTCCAGCATGATGCACGCTCTACATGGGGACTAAGTTGCTGTGTCTGTGAGTACTCTGTTGGTTGCTATTATTGCCTTATGGTTGATATTTGTCCTATGAATCTAGCTGACAGTCCGGTCATGGTATATATGTATGGACAGTCAGCTGCTCATGGAGACTTATATATGATTCCACACATGATTTCATGTTTTAAGTAGGCACCACATATTGAGTCTCACACAGCTTTCATGATTTAGACACCCCTAACTTCAATCAAGTTTATTTATACATCATGCTCTGTTTTTTCTGAGCCCTGAACACTGGGACTAGTGCCCTCACGAACTCAGTCTGGAGACAAGGTTCTTCTGTGGAACCTGGGAATACCGGGAACGCATAAGCTCGCTGACCGTTGTAGAGACGCTCCCTTCGAGGTGGAATCTCAGATGCCTGGCCTCCCTGTTTACCGCATCAGGGATTCCGAAAACAGATTAAAGCTCTGACTTAGCAATCGCCTGTTACCCATTCCTCAAGTGGGGGAACATGAAGCTAAACCTTCAACGGCAAGTCAAGAAGAAGATTGAAACGGTATATCGGATTCATCCTCTGAGGAAAGTCAGGATCCCTTAGAAGGGACGTCTACAAATACCCACAAAGGATCAGGCAGTGGTTCTGGCAAACCGGAACCATTCGCAGCTGAAGCAGCCAGTCGGACTCTGGACGCAAGAGTCCCTTCTTAACCCCAAAGGGTGCTAATGAAATTCACTCTGAGGGGGCCTGGGCCTCAAGCCGATGGTAGCCTCTCCGACCACGAAGAATTCAAAGAAGTAGAAGAAGTATGTCAGAGCCAAAGACAGAGATGCCCTCCAGAGATGCAGTTGCGGCCGGAGCGGCGGACATCTTGGAATTGCAGAAAACACTGCCAGAGACTACAAGTCCCAGAAGGCATTGTGGAAAAAGGCGCAAGTGTCTGTTTTTGAACTCAGAACTGCTCTGCGGGACCAGTGAGGCGACAGTTAGTCGTGAGGGAGTTGGAAACGAGAAGGTAGTGTCCAGAGAGCAGTAGTTTCCTGGACTAGGCCAGATAGCCCCTGTCACTCTAGTATCTAGTTGACTGCCATACTACAGGGATCACCCGTTATGTTATAAACACTAGGGTTAAGAGACTTTGTGTGAGACACTCCAGTTGGAGCTGCAATCGCAGGGAGGCCGGGATCCTTAGGCGAAGGTGATTGCTGTCAGAGACTCCGCTGCGTGGGACCTGTCTCAGCAAGTCTGTAAGCTTCCCCTGGTGTACTGAAGTACCCAGGCAGGTATCACACGTACACCAACGGTTCGCCAGGGAGGGGCAGAGGGGTAGCGCTACCACATTTGGGTGGGATTGTTCTGTGGACATCAGGGTTTCAGGTGCCATGGGCACCCTCCGTACTTTTGGGGAACCATCATTGTGTGATTACTTTATTATTGTTATGAAGTGTGTGTGTGTAATTGTATTATTACTGTTAGTAAAGTGTGTTATATACATCGTTGTATTATTATTGTCGTTTTGTTTCCTATGAGGAGTTTATTCCCGCATACGCTGGGATCCTCATAGGTGGAGGCACTGCACTGAGAGAGAGCTCACCCCAGTCTCCCAGAAACGGAGGCTCAGGCCTCCTGTGAGCATACAAGTATCAGCACCACGTGTAATCGTCCGCTGTTCCCCATAAACATAGGGAAAGGGGGTTACGTAACTTTGAAGATTCCTTTGCAAAATTTGACAATTGGCTAACTTGAAGTTCAGAGAATCTAATTTTTAGTAACATCCACACCCTGAAAGAGGGCACTTTCTCTTGATCTCCCTTCCCTCCTCCCTAACAAAAGCTCTCTTTCAGGGTCTGGTTTAAAAACGCTTGATGAATTTGTGGCAAAACTGTCTGATTTCACTCAATTTTTCACATTTATTTTAAGAAAAAGTTGTTGGTATATTATTTTGGCAAGCGTATATTGTGGTGGGGTTTCACCCCACAGCTAATTTTTTTATTTAAAAATAAATCTGGAATCTTTGAGGGGAAATAGGTCAGCGGCCCTTACTGTAATTCTGATCTGATTCACAGAATCAAAAAATTGTACTGTATATCTTTAAAATAAAAATCACAGAAATAGACAATGGCAATACAAATTGTTGAAAGCATCCTATACAGACAGACTTTATCTCTTCAAATATTTTATGTACGAATGTGTGTGTATAAGCATACATATACACATACACATTACATGCACACACATGCACACACATACACACACGAAAAATATCTGAAAATAATGTATTATTATATAAATAATGTACTTATACTGTTATGTATATCTTTTTCCCTAGGTACTAGAATGGTAAGCGCTGCAGCCTTACGAAAGTTGCTGGAATGTTGTAAAGAGCTTTCATTGTTGGACGTTTCCTTCTGTTCACAAATTGACAGTCGAGTTGTTCAGGAACTTAACTCCAGATTTCCAAATGTATCCATCAAAAAGAGTTTTACACAGTGAATCATAATTCTCAAAAATGCCGCTCTAACCTGGTGATGAAGAAAATTGGAACCTATAGCCTTTTTTTCTTATAGCTAAACTTAATTACTGTTGCCAAGCTTGATCATGTACTCACTGAGGCCCATATTCACCAATGGGTGCTCCGCTTTAGCACACCCTTACTCCCATTCAAATGAAAGAGTTCAGATGTAGCACCCTTTAGTGCATATGATGTGCCCAGATATGTATTATAATTGTTCTTCTGGATTTTTTTTTTTTATGTATTCAATATGTATAGAAGACTGTTTTCCATTTGAGGAGATAATTCCTTACCTCAAGCTTGATTTTTAGAACAAATATTTATTTTGTTTTGATGCTCCAAAAAAAAGCCTTTATAATAAAACAGATTTTTTTTTTTTAGCTTTATGTGGCAGACACTAAAAAAACAATATCCTGTTATTCACTAGTTGTTTCTTTTTTTCCCCACTTCTTTATTGTGATTGTTATTAGTCAATGTAAACTCATCACAAAATAATATCTGTTTTTTTTTTTTTTACATTAAATATATCAACGGTCTCACTGCTCCAAAAGTAAGAAAACGTATATTCAGTAATTGTCTAATGGACATCCACAAATAAGATACTTTCCGCCTTTTCATCACATCCCAGATGTGAAGATTCAGAACAGTTAATGCAAATTTACATTTGAATCATTTTTTGCTTTTATAAATATTTCACAAGCTTACAGAACCTTTAGATCCTGTATCTCAAAATATCCTTTAGAGCTTCTGTCTTCGTTAATCTTGGGTGCCTTGTACTAGAAGCCTTCATTGGGTAAAGATCAGTCCAAGCAACCAGGAAATATAAAGCCTCTTTGTATACATACTGTAGTGGGAGGCTTGCAGAATAATATATGCTAATAGTTTGTAATAAATCTGTAGTTTTCATTTAAAGCTGCTTTGTGAAAACTGGTATACATAGTGTAAAGTATAACCTAAGCGTATGACCACATACTTCTAACTACTGATATCTACAGCTTCTTTTACATAGGAGCTAGAAACTGAAAATACATAATTGGCCCCTGTGAATACTCACTGCTACTGAGGAAAAAATGTCTACCTTTGATACCATGTAACCACAACCTGTCACAAAAATGACTTTGTTGCTGGATATTACAATAGATTAGAGGCTTGAGTGACCAGCACATTGAACATACTGTAATAAGCATAGACCTTATTTATTTAAGGAAAAGGTTCTCGGGGTACATCTGGTGATAACTTATTTTATGTACAGAATGTTCATTTTCAAGATTAAGGATGTTTTTCCCCCATTTGCTGTATACTTATACTCTGATGTACTTGGACAAATTCTCTACCAGCTTAATCTCTATAAACAGATAGTAATATAGAAGGGCATTGGAGGATCATTAGCTGTCATGTTTAAGGCTTTTATAATGTACCTTCAAAATTGTGTAGCACCATTCAAACTAGCTTCGGGTCCTACAAACTTTGTTGGGGTCCTGAGACATCTTAAAGGAGAAATTCAAACTTTTTTTTTTATTATTTTTTTAAATATCGGTTTGAAGCGGGGAGTGTAAGGAGCTGAACCCCATTAATTTCAGCTCTGGGGACCCACTGTTTCCAGAGCTACCTCGGAGGGGGGTGCCGGTATCACTACTGTTTTCAGCGTCCTCATCTCATTGGCAAATTAGAAGCTGCACTGGATGACGTCACAACTTCCTATTGGCCCGCAGGTCCCAGTAGCTTTGAAAAGCAGCCATATAGTAAATTCTGGAGTGGCTACCGGCACCCTTTCTAAGGTAAGTACCTCTGGAAGCGGGGGGTCCCCGGAGCTGAAAGGAATGGGGTTAAGCTCTGGAGACCCACAGTTTAAATCCTGTATTTAAAATATATATATGAAAGGGTGGGGGGGGGGGGTAAACTGCTCGGATTGCCTCTCATTTTCAGTAGATGAGCACAAGAAATATATTGCAAGATTGTGTGCATTTTGAAGTTTATCTACTGAGCCAAATTGGCTCCAACACAAATTTAAAAACAAAATTCATATTGACAATACATTACACATCTGAATTTGCCTTTTTTTTTTTTTATACCTTTAACATTGTTAATATTGAGTAAATGTCAGCTATTTGTAGCAAGTCTCTTAAGCACTGCAGGATTGGACTGGTCAATGACCCATCATGATGTTTAAACAGACATAATATGTACTGTTATCCATAATGACAAGAATACATTTTAAATTGGCATCTCGTACTGTATTTATATAGTCTTGCAGTTACAATACTGTATATCATTTGTCAGGCCTCCAAATTATAATTAAGTTTTAATAGAATACTTCCGAATACATTTGTCTACATCAGCTGTGGTATACTGGGTATTTTCTATAGCAATTCCCTTACTGCACTTTGTGTATGGAATTCAGCAGAATTTTACCTCTCCTTAGGAAATAGGCATTAGATTAGAAGAACTCAGAGAGAACTTGATTGTGGACATCTGTGCTGTAATGACCACAAACATTTAGGTTGCACGGTTTTGATTGGGGATTTTCAGAAGGAGCAGAAAATAAATGTTTAATTACACATGCTGCTTCAGCACTTCTATGTTATGGCAACATTCAGCAGTTAAGCTAATAGTAACCCTTACAGACATACTGTGGAAGTCTAGCACATTTTTGGATGCTTCTTTCAGAAGCTAATGGGTTTGGAAGCATTTACATTAGTATTTTCCATTTTGGAAATCAATTTTTAGTTTTCTATTAGTGATGCAAGCTTACAAGTCCCAGACTGCCATCAATCACGAGGAAGATTCCAAATGTCAAACTGCCTTAGAGCTACAGTAGTGTGAGATGTTAAGCCTCAGTCTCTTAACAGGGAAATCTGTAGCCTATTTGATCAGGAACGGCAGTACAGTGTTTGTAGAATTGTCAGTGTGGAATTGGGCAGGTACTCGATCAGTATTTCACATTTCCTCTTTGTGAAAATGAATACACTTTAGAATAAAGCATAATTTTTTCATCACTAACCACATTCCACTAACCACCTATAGCGGGCTTGTCAAACTCAAAGTAGCTTGGGGACTAATTCTTAAATCCAACAGAAAAACTTGGGCTGCACCATAAGGCTGCGTCCGCGCTGGCGCTGAGCTCGCTATGCGCCTGGCGCGCTTACCTTCTTTAATGTGGATCAGCACATCCCCTCTCCCGCTGTGCTCATGCGCGTGCACACACGCTCTCCCAAGCGTTGTGCTTGGGGAAACAAGGGAGAGATACTTTCGTGCTGAGAGCAGGGTCACATGACCCTGCTCTGACAAATGGGAAGAGAGAGGGCGTGTTCTACTCTGCTGTCACACACACACAACACTGAATTCAGCAGAGAAGTGGAAAGGGGGGCAAACGGACAGAGGGGGGGCAAACGGACAGAGGGGGAGGGCAAACAGACAGAGGGAGGGAGGGCAAACACAGAGGGAGGGACGGCAAACGGACAGAGGGGGGGCAAACGGACAGAGGGGGAGGGCAAACAGACAGAGGGAGGGAGGGCAAACGGACAGAGGGAGGGGGGGGAAACGGACAGAGGGGGGGGGAAACGGACAGAGGGAGGGGGGGGAAATGGACAGAGGGAGGGGGGGGGCGGACGGAGGGAGGGCAAATGGACAGAGGGAGGAAGGGCAGACAGAGGGAGGGACGGCAAACGGACAGAGGGAGGGGGGGCAAACGGACAGAGGGAGGGGGGGCAAACGGACAGAGGGGGGGGCAAACGGACAGAGGGAGGGGGGGCAAATGGACAGAGGGAGGGGGGGCAAACGGACAGAGAGGGGGGGCAAACAGACATAGGGAGGGAGGGGCAAACAGCCAGAGGGAGGTAGGGGCAAACAAACAGGGAGGGGGGGCAAACAGACATAGGGAGGGAGTGGCAAACGGACAGAGGGAGGGGGGGCAAACAGACATAGGGAGGGAGGGGGGCAAACGGACAGAGGGGGGGCAAACAGTGCTGCTGTGTGGTGGGGGGGCAAACTGAGTGCTGGAGTGGTGTGGGGGGAGAAGGGAGATAGAGAGGGGGGATAAGGGAGAGAGGAGGGAGAAGGGAGGAGAGGGGACGAGGGAGAGAGGGGGGAGAAGAGAGAGAGGGGGGTGGGAGAAGGGAGAGAGGGGGGGGATGAGGGAGAGAGAGGTGGGGGATGAGGGAGAGAGGGGGATGAGGGAGAGAGCGGGGGGGAGGAGGTGGAGAAGGGAGAGAGAGAGAAGGGAGAGGGGGGGAGAAGGGAGAGAGAGGGGGGGAGAAGGGAGAGAGAGGGGGGATAAGGGAGAGAGAGGGGGGAGAAGGGAGAAGAGGGGGAAAGGAAAAGAGAAGGGGGGAAGGAAAAGAGAGAGGGAGAAGGGAGAGAGAGGGGAGAGAAAGCAAGGGGGGATGGCCGGGAGAGGGGGCAGGGGAGAGAGTGCGCACGGGGGGGCAGGGGAGAGACAGTGCGCGCGCAGGGGGGGCAGGGGAGAGCGTGCGCGCGCGGGGGGCAGGGGAGAGAGAGAGCGCGTGGGGGCAGGGGAGACCGCGGGGGGCAAACGGACAGAGGGAGGGGGGGCAAACGGACAGAGGGAGGGGGGGCAAACGGACAGGGAGGGGGGGCAAACAGACAGGGAGGGGGGCAAATGGACAGGGAGGGGGCAAATGGACAGAGGGGCAAACAGAGTGCTGCTGTGTGGTGGGGGGCAAACTGAGTGCTGCTGTGGTGGGGGTGCAAACGGAGTGGTGTGGTGGGGGGAGAAGGGAGAGAGCAGGAGGAGAAGGGAGAGGGGATGGAGAAGGGAGAGAGGGTGGGAGAAGGGAGAAAGGGTGGGAGAAGGGAGAGAGAGCGGGGGGAGAAGGGAGGGGATGGAGAAGGGAGAGGGGGGGAGAAGGTAGAGAGGGGGGAGAAGGGAGGGGGAAAGGTGGGGGAGAGGTGGGAGAAGGGAGAGAGAGGGGGGAGACGGGAGAAAGGGGGAGGGGGGAGGGGTGGAGAAGAAGAGAGGGGGGAGAAGGGAGAGAGAGAGGGGGGGAAAGGAAAAGAGAGGAGGGGGGAAGGAAAAGAGAGGGAGAAGGGAGAGAGAGGGGGGAGAAGGGAAAGAGAGGGGAGAGAAAGCAAGGTATGGCCGGGAGAGGGGGCAGGGGAGGGAGAGCACGGGGGGGCAGGGGAGAGAGCGCGTGTGCGGGGGGCAGGGGAGAGAGAGCGCAGGGGGCAGGGGAGAGAGCATTGGAGGGGAGAGAGAACAATGGGGGAGAAATAGAGAGAGATGTATAAAGAGAGATATATAGAGATACACAGAAACACAGACAGCCCCTATACAGCCAATGACACGCCCCTCCCGTAATAGAAACGCCCCTCCACTCCTGCTCTAAAGGACAGCGATCGCTCATGCTTGGAGAGCTGGTGACATCACCGCTCTCCAAGCATGAGCGAGCGCAGCGGGGCTGCAGCCTAAGAGTGGCAGAAGGAAAAAATAAAATAGTCCGTATAATCTACGCATACACTTTTTTTTTCCCCCCATTGAGCTTTCCTTATTAAAAATCTGTAAACGTCAGTGGTATCTCCCTCCCCTGATCACCCCTTTCTCTCTCCCTCCCCTGATCACCCATTTCTCTCTCCCTCCCCTGGTCACCCATTTCTCTCTCCCTCCCCTGATCACCCATTTCTCTCTCCCTCCCCTGATCATCCCTTTCTCTCTCCCTTTCTCTCTCCCTCCCCTGATCACCCCATTTCTCTCTCCCTCCCCTGATCACCCCCTTTCTCTCTCCCTCCCCTGATCACCCCCTTTCTCTCTCCCTCCCCTGATCACCCTCTTTCTCTCTCCCTCCCCTGATCACCCCCTTTCTCACTCCCCTGATCACCCCCTTTCTCCCACCCCTGATCACCCCCTTTCTCACTCCCCTGATCACCCCCTTTCTCCCACCCCTGATCACACCCTTTCTCTCTCCCTCCCCTGATCACCCCCTTTCTCTCCCACTCCCCTGATCACCCCCTTTCTCTCTCCCTCCCCTGATCACCCCTTTCTCTCTCCCTCCCCTGATCACCCCTTTCTCTCTCCCTCCCCTGATCACCCCCTTTCTCTCTCCCTCCCCTGATCACCCCCTTTCTCTCTCCCTCCCCTGATCACCCCCTTTCTCTCTCCCTCCCCTGATCACCCCCTTTCTCCCTCCCCTGATCACCCCTTTCTCTCCCTCCCCGATCACCCCTTTCTCTCTCTCCCTCCCCGATCACCCCTTTCTCTCTCCCTCCCCGATCACCCCTTTCTCTCTCTTCCTCCCCGATCACCCCTTTCTCTCTCCCTCCCCGATCACCCCTTTCTCTCTCCCTCCCCGATCACCCCTTTCTCTCTCCCTCCCCTGATCAACCCTTTCTCTCTCCCTCCCCTGATCACCCCTTTCTCTCTCCCTCCCCTGATCACCCCTTTCTCTCTCCCTCCCCTGATCACCCCCTTTCTCTCTCCCTCCCCTGATCACCCCTTTCTCTCTCCCTCCCCTGATCACCCCCTTTCTCTCTCCCTCCCCTGATCAAACCCTTTCTCCCTCCCCTGATCACCCCCTTTCTCCCTACCCTGATCACCCCCTTTCTCCCTCCCCTGATCACCCCCTTTCTCTCTCCCTCTCCTGATCACCCCCTTTCTCTCTCCCTCCCCTGATCACCCCTTCTATCTCCCTCCCCTGATCACCCCCTTTCTCTCTCCCTCCCATGATCACTCTTTCTCTCTCCCTCCCCTGATCACCCCTTTCTCTCTCCCTCCCCTGATCACCCCTTTCTCTCTCCCTCCCCTGATCACCACTTTCTCCCTCCCCGATCAACCCTTTCTCTCTCCCTCCCCGATCAACCCTTTCTCTCTCCCTCCCCGATCACCCCTTTCTCTCTCCCTCTCCGATCACCCCTTTCTCTCTCCCTCCCCGATCACCCCTTTCTCTCTCCCTCCCCGATCACCCCCTTTCTCTCTCCCTCCCCGATCACCCCTTTCTCTCTCCCTCCCCGATCACCCCTTTCTCTCTCCCTCCCCGATCACCCCTTTCTCTCTCCCTCCCCCGATCACCCCTTTCTCTCTCCCTCCCCCGATCACCCCTTTCTCTCTCCCTCCCCCGATCACCCCTTTCTCTCTCCCTCCCCCGATCACCCCTTTCTCTCTCCCTCCCCCGATCACCCCTTTCTCTCTCCCTCCCCCGATTACCCCTTTCTCCCTCCCCCGATCACCACTTTCTCTCTCCCTCCCCCGATCACCCCTTTCTCTCTCCCTCCCCCGATCACCCCTTTCTCTCTCCCTCCTTTCTCCCGCTTTGTTGTGGGGGACGATCGGGCGGGGGACGATACTCGCCTTATATTTTAGAAAAAAGTAAGGGTTTTTTTCTATCAAAAGATTGTAAAAACGTTCTAAAATGAGGGGGGAAAGAAGCTTATGTAGTGTTTAAGAATTATGTTTCAAGTTGGGTACTGCAACCATTCGCTCTAGGAGTGAATAGTGTTGAATTAAGATCAATCAAGAAGTGTGTAGGTGGACTTCTGAGAATCATGGAATTAAAACAAGGTCTTTGTACTGACCTCCCTCAAAGATTTATAGAGCATTAGAGGTATTTAATGTGGTGAAGGTCAACACACAGAGAATTTGATTCCCGTTTCCTCAGAAACCGGCCCCAAAGAAGAGGGAGGTCACTAATATTTCAACGTGTTTTTCCTGCTCTTCTGAATCTGCCCATATAACTCCTGGGGAAATAGTTTACTTTGCTTCTGCGTTGGACTGAACCTTTTAAACCATTAAGCAGTCTCTCTAATCAACTTTATGTAGTGGATGTAGAGGTGAGAGGGTTTGTTAAGCCTTTTCTGTATTTGATAATCGCATTGAGCTCAGTTGCTCAAAGGAATCGAGCATGCAAGGAACAACAGAGGGTCAATAAGGTTTTGGGATGTTTTCTAAATAGAACAAGGACTTAGTGTGCTTAATAACATACTGAGTTCATTTTAGGCAAAATGAAATTCCCATTGATTAGGGTGCATGTGTGTCATTTAAATACGAAGAACTTACATGACTGGCTGCATAAACCCAACATTTTAGCATATAACTCCAGGAGTAATTATGCCATAAAAGCTTCAGAGGTTTTATATTGAAATGGGAAACCTATACAAATACATGTCTGGGTTTTGTTGCTGCAGAAAGGGTGAAAAATAAACTGTGTGCGCTTCGTTAAATTGTATTCTGTTAACATTGCTTTATCTAATTGTTCTTTACACACGTAGGGCTAGATCTGCAAAGCTCCATTAAATCAGGAATCATAACGTGACAGTACCTAAAACATTACCGGACATTTTCGCTGAGGCAACACACAAAGCAAATTATAAGCAGTCCGTTACAAATCTTATTAGTATAAGTTTTCTTGTTATTGCAGCGTAACATTGCGTTAACTTCCAGTCACGTAATCTTCACCTTAAGGGGCCTATGCAGAGAACAGCGCTGGAAATAATTGGAGATAACTATAAATTGTAACTTTAATGGCGTGATTTTATCTCCATATGCAGAAAGGTCCGAAAACTGCATTTAAAATCATGTGTGAATATGGAGAGTTTCAACCGGCGAGATGCGCGCTGGTGAAACATGTTTGAAAAAAACCGCGGTTGTTTTTTGTATTTTCCCTCTCGCCGGTGAGCTCCAGCTTCCTGCCAACTTTTTTTGGCGGAGGTAATTGTATAATTTCTCTCCATGTTATTGGTGCGAACAGCCACTAGATGGCGATCGCGCCTTTCTGAATAGGGACATTTTTACAACTGGCGAGATTTAGGTTCTCGCCAGCCGCGCGGCGCAATTTACAAATAAAAAAAAATGGCGCGTTTTTCTTCACTCGGCATTATCTGTTTTTCTCTAGACAAATTTCGGCAAAAAATGGTGATTTTTATGTTTGCGCTGCTCTCTGCATAGGCCCCTCAGTCACCTTTTGGAGCTTTGTGGATCTGGCTTATGCATTAAACCGCGATAGTGCAGATCGGGGCACTATTGCTCTATACTCCCAATTTCTGTGCAATAGTACCCAGATCAGCACTATTGCAGATAAATGAATAACCCCCATAAAATGGTTTGATTAATAATTCATATATTTTGTTATTTGTTTGTAAAAAGGTATTTTATATGCATTAATATTTAAGTGAGTTAATTCAACAAATGAATGCACTTTTCTTGTTCTAACTGGCCATTACCAGTGCCAGTACATTACAATAAGTAAAAACAAATAAGGTACAGTACTACAAAGATTTTAAGTGTCCTGATTTCATTTATATCCTGCCTCACTATACTGACTGAAACATCATCCAAGATGTAGCCTTCATTGTGAAGTGACTTACTGTATGTCTGTAATAGGACTATTCTGCTAACTCCGCATCTGATGTATTTGTATTATTTAATGGTGAGTGGGATATTTTTACTTAAGACTATGCAGCCGAAATAGAAACATTAAATTAATGCAATTGTGAAACCTGTGTCATCTACAAAAACTTAATTGGTGCACCCATGCTCATTGTTAGTCAGTGTTTGGTTGCTCTTCAATAAGTGGCCGGAAATGTATTAATACCTTGGTGACTATGCGCAAAGCATAATTTTACCATAATATTGACACTAAGGGGCCTATGCAGAGAGCAGCGCTATTTCGAAATTCGCCATTTTTTGGAGAAAATCGCGCAGAAAACAGCAGAAAATGGCGAGTTCCGAAAAACGCGCTCATTTTTCTTTTCTATTTCTAAAACTCGCCTCGCGGCTGGCGAGAACCTCAATCTCGCCAGTTTTAAAAATATCCTAATGCAGAGAGGCGCGAACGGCATCTAGCGGCTGTTCGCGCCAATAAAATGGCGCGATTGTCTCCTTTTTGCCTCGCCAGAAAAAATTGGCAAGAAGCTGCCGCTCGCGGCCATTGCAAAGGGAAAAAAAAGGCGCGAATTTTTTTTTACACATTTCTGAAGCGCGCATCTCGCCAATTTAAACTCGCCAGACGCATTCATGTTAAACATAGCAGAATTCGCACATTTCTGCATATGGAGAATAAAACTCTCCAAAAAAGCTACTTTTTAATAAATTCGCCAATTTTAAAATTCGCTGCTCTCTGCATAGGCCCCTAAGTTGGTTATGCCTATTACGTTAAATAGCTGTTAACAAGCTCTAACAGATACCCCTGCTTAGGGGTAGATCCACAGAAATCTGTCTTTTTCACGCTAATAACGCTTGTTACCGAAATGGGGAACAGACGTTGTTTTTCTAATGAGATGCAAAAATAATGCCCGCTCGTAAAAATAGCAGCACTGTTAATGAGAATTTTCATGTCTCAGAGACACGTTCGCCAATACACTACACATGCGCATTGGTCAAATGTTAATACACGTAATAAAGACGCACTACTCGTGCCTTACCAGAAGCTACTGTAAATCTTGTTAGAATATTGAGGAATTTAACATAACACTTTTTAACTTTTTCCACTGTTTAGTGTCCTTCATTTATTTGCATTGTACAGTAATAAAAAATTTGAGTTACGTATAGATATACACCCATATTTAATGCAGTCAATATTATATTAGTTCGCACAACCATATCCCTTGAAACATTAAAAACCGTACTATAGTTTGTGTTTCAGACATTTATATGATCCATAATATATACCTTTTTTATGACACGTAAGTTTTTGGAATGAAAAGCTATGTCCTATACTCATTACATTGCTTTTAAGTTATTCCCAGAAATACCTCCATGATAATCGGGGTCTGGATGTGAGTAAGGTCTTGAATATCCCAGCGTTATTGCCATGCATGCACATAAACGGCGGTCTAAGGATCTCCGTTGTTTGGTAAACTTCTCTTTACCATATGATTTGCATACGATTAAGCAAAACGTCCATTTAAAGTAGGCGATACGCTATTTTTCAGGTGAATGCGAGGACAATATAACGCAAAGCAGCATTGGGGATACGCGTTACAGATATTGATATGTAAAATGGTGATAACATAACGCTAAAAATGTTACGCACCTCTGTGGATTTACTACCCCTTTGGGAATGAGAGGCAATACGAACATGCATCGTTAAGCACTGCCTATTACATTTAGCAAAGCAAATACTGTTTTTACTATTAATAAATATACCAACATTGAACATTTTTGGTAGCAGAAAATTATAGTTGAATAGTGTTAAATTGTCCCAAAATTCCTATGCTAGCTGAACAAACAGACTGCCATACTGCTGTAATTTCAGATTACAGAGTACTATCCAGTTGATCTCAAATACAGCATTTTTAGTAAATGAGTATCCTAAATGTAATTCCACACTTCAGGGTACCCCTTGGTAATGGGTTCACAACAAAACTTCTGTCTGTGTTGTTGTCCAAGATCTTTTTCTCTTGTGACAAATAAGTACTTGTCCTCATTGGGCTCTGTCAATAATTGACTGGTGGATCAATCTTTCATTTTCTGATCTCAATGTATTCCTCCTGAACATTTCAAATTACATGAGTGGTTTTGAGGCAGAGGTTAGAGCAGTTAATTCCACTACGCCGTTTCTTAAACCAATTACTCTAGTTTGTTTTTTATTTGTGATATTACAGTATGATTATGCAGCATATTTGAGACATGTTAACTTTTCTTAACTTAAAATGCTAAATCTCTTAAATGTATTTTTCCTATAGACAACTGCACAAAATGTTAAGTTCCACTATGCTAATTTGACATTTTCATGGGTACTAAAGTATGAAGTCATTAATCATCCTTCAAACTTTTTATCCTTTTTTTTTTTTCTTACTTTGTAACATTACTTAATTCTATGTAGCAAATAATTAAGATCATAATATAAATTATATAGAATGATGAGTCAATCCATACATTTTCAAAATACCATGTTTTTTTCAGTTATGTTTTCACAAGAAATGATGTAGAAAGCATGTATATCCATTGTGTGTATATATATATATATATATATATATATATATACATACATACATACATACATACATACATACATACAGTGTTCGACAAACCTATACATTTGCTCGCCCCGGGCGAGTGGATTTAACATCGTGGCGAGCTCCTATTGGCCCAAGCAGCACACGTTTGGTAGTTTGGTACTAGGTAGCGAGTAGATTTATTGGTGATCTGTCGACCACTGTAATATATATATATATAACACAAATACAACTGTATGCTCATCTGCATGTCTTAGGCAGGTCTGCAACCCCACCTTTCACCATTATCACCCAGCATACAGCACTTTCACTGCAGCAAGGGATTCTGGGAAATGACATGCAAATGAGCACCTTTCCTGTGGAGGGTTTTTGTCACTTTTTTTACTCACCATAACTTAACTCAGTATTATGATATATATATATATATATATTATAACGTGGTCCTTGGGGTCCACAGAATGAGACCGCGTTATAATAGGGATTGTGTAAATTTCGCAGCGCGAGGACTTACCGGCATCTGCATTTCTCTCCTCTGCAGGTAAAGAATTGGTCTAGCAAATGCAATGACCTGAGTTCGATTCCTGCATGTGTATTATATAAAATGTATTCATGTTCAACTCCCACATGGTGTAGGGGTGTGTGTATGTGTCTGTTAGCAATAAAGTATTGAATGTTCTAAGGGGAAAAAAATAAAAAGTTCCACATGGTGTAGGGGGATGTGTGTGTCATTTGACCCTCCTTTTGCACTCGAACTTTAAATCGGAAGACACGTTTAAACTGCGTTATAAATAAAGCCAAAATGGAGAAGCCATGTGTGAAAACTAAGTACACCCTTACTGCTTCCATAGGAATTAAGATGCCAAGTAGCAGACAGGTGCTGCTAATCAAATGCCCTTGATTAATTGATCATCAGCATGTGTGACCACCTCCTGTAAAAGCCAAAGTTTTAGCAGTTTGCTGGTCTGGAGCATTCAGGTGTGTTAACACAATTTCAAGGAGGAAAGACATGAGCAATGATCTTAGAGAAGCAATTGTTGCTGCCCATCAATCTGGGAAAGGTTATAAGGCCATTTCCAAACAATTTAAAGTCCATCATTCTACAGTGAGAAAGATTATTCAAAAGTGGAAAACATTCAAGACAGTTGCCAATCTTCCCAGGAGTGGACGTCCCAGCAAATTCACCCCAAGGTCAGTCTGCAATGCTCAGAGAAATTGCAAAAAAACCAAGAGTTACATCTCAGACTCTACTGGCCTCATTTAGCATGTTCAAGTTCATGACCATACAATTAGAAAAAGACTGAACAAGTAGGTTTTGTTTGGAAGGGTTGCCAGGAGAAAGTCTCCTCTCTAAAAAGAACATGGCAGCACGGCTTAGGTTTGCAAAGTTGCATCTGAACAAACCACAAGACTTCTGGAACAATGTCCTTTGGACAGACGAGACCAAAGTGGAGATGTTTGGCCATAATGCACAGTGCCACGTTTGGTGAAAACCAAACACAGCATATCAGCACAAACCTCATACCAACTGTCAAGCACGGTGGTGGAGGGGTGATTTGGGCTTGTTTTTGCAGCCACAGGACCTGGGAACCTTGCAGTCATTGAGTCAACCATGAACTCTATATACCAAAATATTCTAGAGTCAAATGTGAGGCCATCCGCAACAGCTAAAGCTTGGCCGAAATCGGGTCATGCAACAGGACAATGATCCCAAGTACACCAGCAAATCTACAACAGCATGGCTGAAAAAGAAAAGAATCAAGATGTTGCAATGGCACAGTCAATGTCCAGACCTCAACCCCTCTACTGCACCCACTGATCCTCTCCACCTCTACTGCACCCACTGATCCTCCCTCCCCCTCTGTTGCACCCACTGATCTCCCCCTTTACTGCACCCACTGATCCCTTCTCCCCCTTTCCTGCACCCACTGATCCTCCCTCCCCCTCTGTTGCACCCACTGATCTCCCCCTTTACTGCACCCACTGATCCCTTCTCCCCCTTTCCTGCACCCACTGATCCCCTCTCCCCATCTCTCTCGCACACACGGATTCAGCTACTATAAATAAAGAAGTGCAAATAGCTAAAACACACATCTTTGCGTTTTGGCACTGAAATTGTGTTTTGATTATTAATTAAAAACATAACCATCACAAATACAATTTCTGTGACAAAAGACAGATGTTTCACGTAAAATGCGCGTGATCAGCGCACACTTTTTTTTTTTAATACTTCAATTTAATTGCAAAGAATAGAGGGATGAGAAAGGTACATACAAAAGGGGAATGTACAAGGGGGATGGGGTGTGTGTTCATCAGATTGTATTCATACAGGCAGTCCTCGGTTATCCGACACAATGTGTTACTCAAAATGGCGTTGGATAGCGAAACGTTGTAAAGCGAAACACATTTTCCCATAGGAAAACTGTTTAAATGAAAGGTTCCGTTCCTGAAGGCATTTTTAAGACTAAAATACACCAAATATTTTATGCAGGCAATAAGATATGCAGCACACACATAAATTATATAGTGTATTTACTGTATTATATATATATATAATATTATATTCATACGCTTTTACGACGCTTTGCAACGTTGTTTGTGTGTGTGTGTGTGTATATATTTATATATACACATACACAACGTTGCAAAGCGTCGTAAGAGCGTTGGATAAGCCGTTTTGGCGTTGTAAAAATGAACATAGGTATGCATTGCACAGAGTTGGATAAGCCATTCGTTGTAAAGCGAAGCGTTGTAAAACGAGGACTGCCTGTACAAATTTTAAAATGACATAACCCTTGTTGAGGACTGATCATGCGTGTATGGGTAGGTACGATATCTGTTGGTACTTAGCATAATCTCAAAGTGTAGACTGGAGTTTAAAATGTGTAATTACGTACAGTGGAGATTTTTCTACAATTGCATAATGTCCCATATTTTGGCTAAGGGAGAAGTTGGAGTTTCTGTTCCAGAAGGTAGTGAATTAAATCCTTGTGGCAGTAAAGCTTCAGGGTATCAGTTTATTTTTGTATTTTCAATTCCTTGGAGGGGTCTGCTTAAAAGAACTTACCTTGGATCGAGTTGCAGTGACCGAGTTAAAGTCCTGTGAATCAAGTGATGAATTTCCTTCCATAGTGGGTCGATATTTGGTCAATCCGACCACATATGTATAAATCTACGCTGTTGTCCACAACCCATGTTGTAGGTGGTTGTGGCTCCTGGGAAAATGCTTCAATACCTTTCTGATCTTCCATGTCTAATGAGAAATTTACATTTTCTCCCACTGTCATGTATTTAAGCTTGTCCTGACTTTCACGGGAGACGAAAGAACTATAGATCACTGCAATGAGCCCTTTCTGAGCGGAAGGGTTACTGCATAAAACAGAGCTGAGAAGCTTGCTTCATGTGCTGGGCTTGATTAGATTTAATTTTACTTCATTCGAGCCATATATTTTCAAAATACGCCAGCTTTTCCCCCCGCCTGCTTCCTCTCCTCTCTAGCTTCTGCCCCACATACTACTCTTCTACAGTTTGTCCCCCAGGTCTCCAGCTGGTTCCCCTACATGATCCCCTCCTCTACAGATTGTCCCCCACATGCTCCCCACCAGCTTATCCTCCACCTCTCCTCCAACTGGTCTCCCCAGATGCTTCACTCTCCAGCTTGTCCCCCATCTGCTTCCCCTCCTCTCCAGCTTGTCCCATACATACATTTCTCATCTGCTTCTCCTTCACGTGCCTCAGTAGGAGAGACAGCAGTCGAGTGGGTGAGGCGGAGACACATGGTCGCAGTAGTAGGATTACATGCAAAGGTAAGTCAGGAGCTATGGTCTGGCTTCGGTTGAGGCTTCTCCCCCATGTCGGCTCTTCCTAATCTCCTGGCAAAGATGCACAACTTTGCAGCCAGACAAAAGCATTCAGCAGCTCAGATTTGGCTCGCTGGCCTTATGTTCGAAACCCCTGGCATAAATCTTCAAAGACCAGTAGGCCAAGTTCTGAGGCGAGGACCTCAAACGACTTAACTTTGCTACAGGAATACATATACTTGGCCCTAATAACGCCTCTGGTATGATAACACTTAAAATACAAATAGAGTAGGCCTGGTCTAAAGTCAGGGTTTTCCAACAATGGCGTTGGTAAATCATTTTCCTAGTTAGATTATACTTTAATTGACAGACAGTTGCTAATGTCTGTTTTTGATGCATTATAAATGTAAACCGTGTTAGAATTGTTTGCAGTCCATTGTAGAGGGAGCCTTGTGCACACAAGGGTTTGTCTAAACAAGAGCACAATCGTAATAAGAGCTTTGACAATTCCTAGTAAATACAAAAATAGAAAGTTAGCATCACTAGAATCTAAATATTGAAATTATGCATGCGGGTAAGAGGATCTTCCAAATACTCACAAATAGAAACAAGACCCACAGCACTCAGAGAAAAAACTGCAATTCACATATGTGATGCACAAAGAGAATCCTCTGTTAATGATCAACACCAAAAAAAGGTGAGACCATATATGCAAGGAAATACTGAAAAACAGTGCTCCACATTCCTACACTTATGGAGGAACCCAACAATAAGGGAAAGAAGGGGAAAAACAGGACACAAAAAAACAACACACCAAGACAACACGAGCACTGATCTGGGGTCAATGCTTAAGCAATATGAACCAGAGCAGCTAACAATAGCAACTAAGAAACAGTGTCCAGAGATAAGGATGCTACCTATTGGGCACTGCGACCCTTCTCAGGCCTATTCCCACCTGAGAGTGGAACTTGTCTTGCATGATCCTCCTGGTATGTCCATAATGCTGCCCAAATCATGTCCCAGGTGTTGGGGGCTGTATAACCCAGCATCTGCTGATCTCTCCCTCAGCTTCGCCCCCACACAATCACCTGAGCCCAGTGTTTCTATGGAGTACCCAACGGGCTCTGCCCCTCACGTCTTTAAATATTCGCTATCACACCTGACATCAAATTGTCAGTCACGTAAACTCACATTGGTTCAGAGAGAAGATTTTGCAAATCTAGGGCTGCGCTTATAGTGCCTTGCGACGGTAACGCAACGTCTCTTTGAATCAAATACATTGACTCTGTCACAAGCGCTTATAGTAAGCGCGACGGAGCAACCCAAAATTTTGAAGCTGTATCTATTTGATTTTTTTAGAGACAGTCGCCACATGTGACTGTCTCTAAACCAATCAGAGACAGCGGCCCGCCCCCTCTCGTGACATTGCTGTCGACAGTCGCTGAAAATCAAATTATAACTTTCGCTGGTGGCGACGGGTGACGTCATCTGTCGCGTCGCCATCACCAGCACTATTAGTGCTGCCTTACATTCCTCTACTGGGACGCTGTAAACGTTGCTATGGATATCCTTATTGCTCTGCTATTGGTCTGACGCTGCCTTTGTGTCAGCTGAGCTGTCTTTTTTTCTTTCACAGGTTCCATCGCTAATCACCATGTTGTCCCAGCAAACCTCCTGTGGACGCTAGCACGATCGTCATGATCACCTTCAGTCCCTTGAATGGCATAAAAAAAGCAACCTGAGTGCACCATCCATGTGACGTCAGTCCAAAATCCATTCTAACCCCAGTTCATATTAATCTATGGATATAAGAACACTCCTACAGTTGTTCTTATGCGACGGGAAACTACAGTGACCCAACAATGTCTAAATCTTTCATTTTCTGTATTTCTAAAAGATTAACAAGTAAACCCAAAGATGAGGTGCATCAAGTATATTAATAAAAATGACGTCTAAGTGAGAAGTCTAATTATACCTCTCCAGGAAACAAACCCAACCCCCCAGCATCATGAAGATATGGGTGGGAGGAAGAAAGCGCAATTAACCCATCCAAATCCAATTATGGAGCCATCAACATAAACTCTTGCAGATTCCCAGAAAAACTAGGGGACCACTTCCTGTAGGGGAATAAATATAAAACCCCAGCAAGCTCTTTTTGGGAACCCAAAAAGGAGTGCTATTGAGCGTGGCATATGTATTCAACAGACGACAGAGAAGCCCAATGCTACATCCAACATGACAAAAATACACAGTGGCCAAAGGGTTAAACTAAATGACCCTTTTTCAAGAGAATATATGAGTATTTTACTGTGTATTTTTGTCATGTTGGATGTAGCATTGGGCTTCTCTGTCGTCTGTTGGGGAATAAATATATTTGTTAGCCAAAAATGCTAAGTGAACCACAGGGACAGTGACCACATTATTAAAAGAAGATCCAATCTTGGTGCCCCGCAGAATAATCATATTATCAGGGCTAGGGCTAGATCAACGGGAGGAAAGGATCAAACGGTAGATTAAAAGTATAGATCCATCTTAGTATAAGGTGAGAAATAATTATCACTCCTGGACTCCTCTGAGACAGTCATCATTAGCACCCACTGAGGTAACAAACCCATCCCATCCTTCGACAGAGGGCAGTCTGTATGAAAAATAGTATCATCTCTGGATCCCCAACTCCGAGGAAACAACTTGGGTCTAGATCTTTATTCATGCCTCCTGGGGATAGCGTGCCCAATTTTCTGTTCCAATCTGCCTCCCTCTGAAATAGCCTCCTGACTCATGCCACTTTTATGCAATTTCTCAAGATGATCTATTACTTCAAAGCGAATTTGGCTCACATTATGTCCTACACTCACAAAGGGATGGGCCACAGGGCCTCCAAATCGCCCCTGTGAATTGCTGCCTTAGGTTGTCTGATCCTGTCTTTTATAAATTGTGTGGTCTCCCCCACATAACCGAGGCCACATGGGCACTTAATGAGATACACCATTTGTCTAGGAGGTTGCTCTATTTTTGTTCATCCTGAGTGTTCATTTTTTAATGTTAGTAGAATAAACTTCAGTTTTATTTTTACCTGGTGAGTCCCTGTGTTGTTTGGAGAGGCAGCGGCATCGATCTTCTACCTTTCTCTGATGCTCCGGATCGGGCCAGCGCCGGGGAGTGACATCATTCGTGTGCGCACGCACTGACATCAGGAGAGAGAGAGTGAGAGCTACGGACATACAGAGGATGGCTGTATCGTGAGTAAAGTGCTACTCCAGGCTGATCCTGTCTTTCTGCATGATACTACATGGACACTATTGTCACACATAGCAGTAATACTCTCTACAATCTCTCCCCCATAAGCTCCTTATCTCCTATTGCTACAGAAAGCATTGGCAGATGCCATTAGGTGTTTACCTTTGAGCTTTTCAGTCGGTTTTTCCCTTCTACACCATTTATCTAGATAACCAACTATAATGCTGATTGATATGATATTTCCTCCCTGTACTGGGATGAGTAAAATTATCTCCTTCCTGGAGATTGCCACACTGTGAGCAGCTACAGTATATGAAATTACCTACACGGGGGAGTTATATGCATTTGTTGGGGGTTCCCCCCTCCCCCCATATCTGCCCGGACCAATGCATCTCTAATATTCCTCCCCCTCTTATATGAAAAGATGGGAAGGGCCCTAAAATGTGCCTGTGTTGCCCTATCATTTTGTAGTAGTGGCCAGTGTGTCATGATATATATTTTTATTTTACTGCTACAGGTAGTATAAGTTGAGATGAACGGGGCAGAGTATTCTTTTTTTTTTTCTTTTCGCTACAGTCCTGGGTCCTTCAAGCCCCGGAAAGGAATTCATGGCAAACAATTTCACCTCGCTCCTTTGTTTGTGTAATATGGGACTAGGATCACCTCCATCCCTAAATATGCGCTCCATAGCATCCAACCCAGTCACCACTTTATCTGGGGAACTAATAATACACTTAGTTCTTAAAAACTACTGAAAGGGAGGCCCCTTATGGTCCCTGAGGGGTGATAATTGGGGGAGATAACTGAGAGATTGTGACTCATTGTTGGGTCACTGTGCTTTCCAGTCGCATATGAACAACTGTTGTCATATATATGATGTGTATTCTTATCCCCACAGATTAATGGGTACTGGAGTTAGATATAAGTGGATTTTGGGCTGACATCGCATAGATGGTGCACTCAGGTCTCTTTTTCTTTTTTAATGCCATTGAAGGGACTGCAGGAGATCGTGCTAGCATCCGCAGGAGGTTTGCTGGGACGACATGGTGATCGGCAACGGAACCAGTGAAATAAAACTGACAGACTCAGCTGATGATACACAGGCAGCTCCTGACCAATAGCGACATGATAAGGATCCTTCTGGGAACGTTTACAGCGTCCCGGGAGAGGAATGTAAGATTTGCAATAGCTTCTCTTTGAGCCGTTGTGCGTTCACGTGACTGACAATCTGATGTCGGGTATGATTGCGGATATTTAAAGATGTGAGGCGCAGAGCCCGTTGGACGCACCATAGGAACACTGGGTTCAGGGGATCGGGTGCGGCAACGCTGAGCAGCAGGCAGGGTCGGATTTCCCATTAGGCCTAAGGCAGCAACATTTTTGGGCGGCAGAATTTGAGAGTGGCAGGCGCGATCAGCACTTCCTGGCTGCGCATTTGTAATAGTCGCTTCAATTGCGGGTGTGCAGCTGGCAAGCGCCAAACGCGTATGCGCGGCCAGCAACGTGACATCACAGTGTCGCATTACCATGGCAACAGGACTGCGCAGTGCTGTTGGAGGAGGGCGGCACCAGGTAAGTGCCTAAGGGCATTTTTTTTTTAATCCAACACTGGCAGCAGGAGAGATCAGCAGATGCTGGGTTATACAGGCCCAAACCCATGGGGCAGGATTTGTGCAGCATTTTGGACAAGCCAAGAGGATCATGCAAAAGGGAAGTTCCACTCTCAGGTGGGAATGGGTCTGAAGAAGGGTCGCAGTGCCCAATAGATAGCACACCCTTATTTTTGGACACTTTTTCTTAGTTGCTATTGTTAGCTGCTCTGGTTCATATTGCTTCAGCAGTGACACCAGATCAGTGCTTGTGTTGCCTTGGTGTGTTTTTTGTGTGCTCTGTTTTTCCCCTTCTTTCCCTTATTGTTGGGTTCCTCCATAAGTGTATGTATGTGGGGCACTGTTTTTCAGTATTTCCTTGCATATGTTGTCTCACCATTTCTTGGTGTTTATCATTAAAATTGGAGGATTCTCTTGTACATCACTTATGTGAATTGCAGTTTTTTCTCTGAGTGCTGTTGGGTATTGTTTCTATTTGCTTAAATTGCTAGCAGTCGATTTTTAATTATTAGTTGCTTGTATATTTAAAGTCGTTTGCACATATTTCTTATATTATATATTGTTGAATCCTATTAAAATTAGTTGCGCAGTATCTTGTTACATATTTATTTGTGATGTTCGATGATGGCACAGCCAATATTCAGACATCACATCTACATTTGCCAAACTAACAGGGTCTACTAATGTAAAGAACTACATTCTGTATCCCCCCCAAAAAGTCACCTACATAAACTTGTTTAACGCCGCATACATTGACTAAGATCACATCTGACAGCCAATGGTTTGAAAATAAATGGAAGCTTCAACAACTGCCCCGAGACTCTTTGCTAATGAAGTCTCTATTAATAATTGAGTTATGTTGAGCTTAATTTATGATTTGAAGAATGTGACTCGTTTTTTTTTTTTTTTTTTGAAGCATCAGAAGCATTTACTGTTGTCAATATTTATATCCTGCAGCAATGTTGTAACTTTCTATTTTGAGGACCCTGATAAATTGTATACCAGTTATTTCACTTTGGAACCACAAGCTTCTCTGATGTTTTGGTAAATATATTTCTTAATTTGGTTTGATTTATTGACTCTTTTTTTTTCTTTTTTAGACTAAGTCACAACCCCAATATAAAAACAAGTAAACAAGCAGCTCATCCAATGAATCTTTTTCAGTACAAGCACACTATTGGTAAGCAAAAGAAAAAGAATTCCATGTTGACTGTATGGGGTTTGTGGTAAAGGTATAGGTTCCTGAAAAGAGTAGATCCGTGCAATAATCATTGCTGTGCTCCGCAGCTACTCCTATACGCATTTACAAAGCCTTTCTGTACCCCGGAGTTCTGCAACACATTGAAGCAATGTCACCTAGCTAGTTATCCCTAATAGCTCTATTCAATAAGCTGCCAATGGAATTACGATCAGCAGAAAACTATTGCCTTGAATTAGAGGTTTTGCTGAATAAGCCCCTAAGAATGGTCATCAGAAACACGATGTAGCAGCTGATTTGCTTGTTCTGTGGTATACATTGTAACTACCGGCACCTCATTTTACTTTCATCAAATCTAATGATGATAGTTGGTATCTGTAATGAAAGGTCAGCCATAGGATGTACATTTGGCTCCTGACATAGAGAGACCAAGAAGATGGCTCAACTAGAGAAGGAGGAACCTACCACAATTCATTTGGCAAATCAAACTTTTGAATCCAAATATTTGTAGTGAAATTATGCAATTTCGGCAGAGAATCCATTTTAGAAAATGAATAGGCCTATTTTAATCAGCAATATTGCTACATTTGCTAAATTAATTTGGGCTTTGTTTATTTGTTTTTAATTTAGCTACTTTGCACTTAAAAAGGATGCCAATATCTAGCCTCAGTGACAGTGAAATATCTTTTAGTATGCTAAAGAATTAATTAACGCTTGAATATCCACATCTGTATTTAGAAGAAAAAAATTGTGGTACCATGAAATGCTACTGTATTACACAAAAAGGAAACATGCTTTATACAATTTATGAACTCATTTTTTTTTCTTTTTTACATTTTAAACGAGTGCAACTACCAATGGAATTGAAAAGGAGGATTGCTCCGGCTTCTTGCAGTGTTTGGTAAAGCACTTTTGATATGAGGGTTTCTTTTTATTTAAGCAAAATATCGTAAAGAATATATATTGCTATAGGTATCATTTCAATTTCCATGAAATGTAACCAATTCTTGTTTTACTATAGTTCTACAAACATTAACCAATGTAACCCATCTGTAATTGGCAAAAAAAGAACACAAGTGTTACAGTAAAAAATAAAATTGAAAACAACGAAGATGTAGCAAAGGTTATTGCTCGAGCTGGTGTATAATAGTGGGATATTCTGTGATATTCTGCATTATTACTACCATTGAATTTTAATGGAACACTGACATTCACAATAAGTTTCCTCATCATTGGGACCACTGAGGTCTGCTCCTCCGGTACTGTATGTGCTGTGTCTTGGTCACTAACAGGTTAAGACAACTAAGGGTGTTCAAACATTTTAGCTCATTGTTCTGAGATATGTAAAAAAAAAAGATGTTGGCTCAACATACTGTAGCTATTGAAAGAAGCAACAGTTCAACTGTATGATGTATTTGATATTGTATATGATGTATGAGCACTAAGATGCTACTGAACAAAAATTATTGTTATTGCTAGAGGATTCTGTAATTTCCCAAGAGTCTTTTTATCGGAGTGACGTGGCTACACAGCATGTTTTATGTAGGAATCATGGAGGCGGAGTGACTGGAGTA
The DNA here is from genome assembly GCF_040206685.1 of Ascaphus truei. Classification (NCBI taxonomy): domain Eukaryota; kingdom Metazoa; phylum Chordata; class Amphibia; order Anura; family Ascaphidae; genus Ascaphus; species Ascaphus truei. Next base: position 275,607,900 of record NC_134486.1, on the reverse strand, counting down.
TTGTAAATTCAGCCGTGCTTGTCGTCTGTGTTTTTTTTTCCGAACATATTTACATTTCTTCTATGAATGCGGTAGGAAACAGCATAGCATGCGGCCAGTAAACAAACAGAGTAACTACAATGAGTCGTTAATATGGCAAATGTCATGCAGAAGAAAGAACAGGTCACCTGTAGTGTTGGAAGGAAAAGCTGAATGACGTTTTGCCAGTAGTAGTAGATCTATTTTCATGTTTGTAATATGCATATGAAAAAGTGTCTGAAGCTAATGTTTAAGGCTCATCACTTACAATAAAATCACTGTGAAGCTACTGTATTGTCAAGTTGCACGCTGCAATATTGTGCACAGTAGACACATAGGTGCCTATTAATTAAACTGTAATATTGCAATTGCAAAATCCCATAAAACCGATATACAATTTTGACGCAATCCAAATTTGGCCATTTTCATAAGCAAATATTTATGCATAAAAATTGCATAGTTTTTACGTCTCTGTTGCATGTACTTTTTTGCCAGATTTGATCAAATTCTGCCCAGAAAGCAGCAGTCAGAGCTCTCCCCTAAGGTGAGACACTAAACAAGTCTCTCTCTACACAATTTGCATAACGCACAGAGTTACAGAGCCAGAACCGAATTGCACAGTTTGTAAATGCGATGGGTGCTTACTGCATTTGACTATCTGTGAAAACGTCTGTTTTTGCAGGAAAATGCCATTATCTCAGTTTAATGAAAAGGCACCAGTGAATCCTTACAATAAAATTAGCTTCTAATATTTGGTTAATTGTTAAAGGTTTTAAAACCAGAGACAGAACATAAAACACAGACAAAGCTCAGTTTTTAGCACATCCAGTGAGACTCATACACGGTACAGTGCCTAAATATATATGTATAAATATCTAATAAGTAAAATGGTCTTTTAGTTTGACATTTTTGGCCAAAATTGTTGTAAGCCCCTGAGCCAACGCCAAGGCAGACCACATATCAGGGGTCCCTAACGCTAATATAAATTCTTAATAACCTGTGTAATAACAGGAAGAATGATTTATAGTAAATCTGTCAATATTAGTTGCAAAGTTCTGAGTCTGACTGATTTACTATAAATCATTCTTCCTGTTATTACACAGGTTATTAAGAATTTATATTAGCGTTAGGGACCCCTGATATGTGGTCTGCCTTGGCGTTGGCTCAGGGGCTTACAACAATTTTGGCCAAAAATGTCAAACTAAAAGACCATTTTACTTATTAGATATTTATACATATATATTTAGGCACTGTACCGTGTATGAGTCTCACTGGATGTGCTAAAAACTGAGCTTTGTCTGTGTTTTATGTTCTGTCTCTGGTTTTAAAATATATATTGCCATGCTCAGTAGCACTCCTCTGTGACACTCATATGCTATTATATATGTTGTGGTCTTTTTGGGGGTTCAATAGGAGCTTGTTAGGTGTCCAGTATGTTTTACAATTCTTGTCCAGCTAATCATGGCTGATTGGAGGGTGGCAACCTCCTTCCTAATTTAAGCTCACCCCCTCCCACATTTAAATGGTTATGGGCTCACTCCATAGCATCTTCCACTCAGGGGAACTTGCCTGCTTGCAGTTTGGCTGTGACATCTCTAATACAGAGTGCTTTTCCTGATAATGTACAGGTTAATAAAAGCTTCAGTCAGACTCAGAACTTTGCAACTAATATTGACAGATTTACTATAAATCATTCTTCCTGTTATTACACAGGTTATTAAGAATTTATATTAGCGTTAGGGACCCCTGATATGTGGTCTGCCTTGGCGTTGGCTCAGGGGCTTACAACAATTTTGGCCAAAAATGTCAAACTAAAAGACCATTTTACTTATTAGATATTTATACATATATATTTAGGCACTGTACCGTGTATGAGTCTCACTGGATGTGCTAAAAACTGAGCTTTGTCTGTGTTTTATGTTCTGTCTCTGGTTTTAAAATATATATTGCCATGCTCAGTAGCACTCCTCTGTGACACTCATATGCTATTATATATGTTGTAGTCATTTTGGGGGTTCAATAGGAGCTTGTTAGGTGTCCAGTATGTTTTATAATTGTTAAAGGTACCAGCTCTGCTTTTCATTATACTCTGGAATGTACAGTACCACTGTTTCTTCTTTTCTAAAAACACAGGATGCTCGAAAAGCCTTAGGAAATGAAATACTGTATGTAAGTGATGTTGACATTTTGATGTTTCTTTGCAAACAACATTTGGATATATTGGAGGTTAATCAAGGTATAGACAATTTAATGTGGTGATTAGTTCAAAATGGACAAAGTGAAGAGCTAGGAGGAGAAATTATGAGAACTACAATGGTGTTTAATCCATGTATAAACTCTTAACAGGTAGAGGATCTAAGAATTGTAGTGAGAGGTAATGTGACTGAGTTTCAAAGTTTTGATTTTGCTACATTAAGTTCTTCCTCACATAATGTTGAATATAGATGCACTTGGTAATAGAGCCATAATCTGATAAATGTAATACCATTTTTATTTTCAGATTTATTACATGCTGAGTAAACAATAAGATTTTGTTTAATAAAGAAACATACATTGTAATGGCAGATATTAATATTTTGACCTACTTAGGCTTTCATTCAAAAAGCTCTGGCAATTTTTGGTCTCTTCAGTTATTAAGTAAGGGCCTTCAGTTTGTTTTTCTCCCAGTTCATTGTAAAACCTTTAAACCTGTTAATTTCTGGCTTCCTAAGCATCATACTGTTAGCCACATATGGGAACGGGAAACTGTCTAAATTAAAATGTTAGTTATCATCCTATTCTGTGCCCTTGTGCAAAATAGTTGCAATTATATTGTTTAACATAAGTCTTTTTCAACGACAACACTGCCATTTTGTAATATTGCATGGTCTGACATGATGATACCCATGTATGTGTGTAATAATGTCTAAACACTGTTTTTTGTTTTTCTCTTTAAGGACAAAAGCTTTGATCATTAAACATAGCGTCAATGTTTAGTAAATACAAGCTTTTACTCCATGTGTCTGTCTGTTGATATCTTGGCAAGCCATGCTGCTCCCTGATCTACTTGCCTTGTGACCTTGTTGCATTTTCTTATTTCTGGCATTATGATATTCAACAGTTATTTATTTCAACTAGTCTCTTGTCTCCTGCTGACTGTAGTTTATTTTATGTATAATTGTGTTGCACAGGGAATAGAACAAACAGCCAATAGACCACAGAACCAGAGCACAGCTGCATTGCAAACAAAGGGAATCTTTCCCAGTGGTCGGGGATTAATGTGGTAGTTTTTTCCCCGGCAACCCCTGTGGCCATGGGAAAAGTTAGTCTGGATGCATCTGTACATATTTTGCTCAATCAATGAAAAAAGTCAGCCTTTGTACCGAGGTAAACACAAAATGTCAGGTCCTACCCTAATCTTAAATCTTTACCATGTCTCAATGGGCTGAACTTCCAAGGCTGTTTCTCTTGAATTCTTTAATTAGGAGCATTTTAACCTTGCCAATTACTAGAAAGGGGTGGGTATTTAAAGGGATGCACACTGATATTGTTTTATTTTTCATACTATGACACATCAAGCCGCATTCTCAAAGCAAGTGTGAAGTTTGAAATTAATGTATAGGATCTTTACCCTAAATCACTTTTCATTTTGTTATGCTGCCTTCTGCATGGATAATTTTAAGTGTTTTGTTCACCTACTGTAGCAATTAGTCTGAAAGCAGCAATCGGTGCGGCTCAGTTTGTTGTTTTTTGCCTTATAAGAACTAGCGGTTTTCCTGGAGCTAAACAGCAGAATCCCGAGCTCTGGTTTCTAAGATATTTAGGCCCCTATTCGCTAAAGGGTGCTAAATTTAGCACCTCTTTACTCTAATTTCTTTGAAGTGTAGCACCCTTTTGTCGTATATGGGCCTTAATCCTGAAGCTCCCCTTACACAAATTATTTTTCATGAGAAACATGGCTCCCACAGTCACTCACTTTGCTGGTCAATAGAAAGCTGGGACACCATTGTGTGATGACCTTGCAGCCATTATTGTTTTTATTTCAAGTACTGGCAAAAATGTAAAAAAAAAACATTGCCAGCAACAGAGTCCCCAGAGCTCAGAGTGCAATGGTGCAGTTCCATGGAAACCACCAATTTTGGTAGAGAAATGCTGCTATTTAGTTCTCATGAAAGAAAGGGTTCTACCACCAAGATCTTTTACATGGTAGTACCTTGTTAGATATCCGGATGGGCAACTGTACCTATGTCACTTTCACGCATTTATTTTTGTATTAACCTGGTGCTATGTTTGCCAGGTTTGGGATCAGTTTTGCAGTTTAGAGACTTGTAAATAGCTCCCTTATTCTTACTATCACTATTTCTCCATTTGTGTAACTTACTGTAGAATACGTTGTTCCATTAATGTTTGATCCAATTCTCTCTCTCTATGTTCCCCTGAAGTCCCTGCATTTACAGACCTCTAATATTTTCAGCAGAGACATCCCTTTCGTTAGACTTAATTCTGTATTTGCGTGTTATCTTGCCTTTGCTATATAAGTTTGCACTGCTCATTTCACTTGTTAATTTCAAGACATAATAAGACTCCCATCCATGAAGAAATGTATTGACAAAAAGAGTTGTGACACAGAGTATGAACTGACCGTTAAAGTGGATCTGGAATAAGCTACATTTCTTTTGAACATTGAAGGATCAGAACGCTCTAAGGGAAGTACTATGTTCATTTTTTTTAAAGCGTAGGGAATGGGCCAGAAGAGAGGATACTATACCACGAAACGTTGCCTCCCTGTTGATTCATTATTTCTGTCACATCCTGCATTTAGTTGTGATAGAGTTCTCTATTTGACTTATTTCACTGTTGTTCCCCCCCATGTTAGTTGTCTCATTAGGACTAATTTGACTTTTTTGCTTGCACACCGTAGAATATATAAGGATTGTTTATACCCAGCCGGGATTTCCCTAAGAGTCATGAATCACTATTTTTATCTTTATTCTACTTCATGACATCTCAGTTATAGGAACATTCAGTGTTTTTGAGATACCTTTGTCCGCATATACAATTTTCGTGTATATATCTCGACTATGAAGTGTCTGTATACTTTATTCAGTTGTATGTCGTTTAGATTTTCACTTGCATAAACTTCAATTTTTTATACTTTCAAGTGTAATTGTTTCTTCATATAGGATTGTGAGATACCCCTTGTGTATATAAACCAAGAAATGAACATTGAAGTGTAAGAGCAATGTTGATAAATCTGTATAATCATGAAATTGAACCATATTTATGAACTACATAAAGATAGGTTGATTGTAAAAAAGCTTAGTGCCTTTTTTACATATACACCTACGGCACTCGATCAGGCCATTTTTGCCTGAAAGTCCACATAGACTTCAATGGATCTATTTGTCCCATAACGTCTCAAACATCCTCTTTGGTGTATAAAGAAATACCCTCAAGAAGATGTAAGCCATAGAATGTAAAACACAATTTTCCTACTTAAAATTTGGATAAAATGGATAGTCTTGGAGAGTATACAAAGAGTACTGAAACGTGAAATGTTGAAAACGGCATCATCTATTTTATAAACAACCAAAAAATTAAGAGTGTCCAGAAATGTTAGTCTGTCCTTCCTTTGCGTTTTGTGAATCTGTAAGACTAATAGGGAATTCCTTATATTCCAATGAAGTCATTCGGGCTGTTTTTGGAAATAATGGAAAAATTTGGCTTACGGAAAAAGGATTTTCCATCAGTCCATTGGTCAGCACTGGGGATTATAGACTCCTACTCCTAAGGTAGGACAGGAAGAAGCTTGTACCTGCCTATATAGGGCACCTCACCCTTTTGCCTGTGCACTGCAGTTCATAGTAGTACATGTTTAGGTAAAATAAAATGTAGATCATTTTCCCTTCATACATACATTTCTTTTCAAACCATAATACAAGGGAAAGGAAACTATGTGCTGCCTGATGGAGTGAATACAAATATATTTTCTGTAAGCTAAATTTTCCCTTTCATCTCCATGTATCCAGCAGGACCTTGGGATTTACTGCAACAAAAGCAAGGGAGGGAACAAAAAGAAGCACAGGAAATAAAACAATTTAATCTATTGCAGCCTGTAAGATTTTTCTACCGTAGCTGCATTGCGATCTTCTCTGCTGATGCCTGTGTTTTTTCCGCCAAGGTCATCGCTACTGCTCTTGTAGAGTGACCTTTTTAGACCCGTTGGAATTTGAATGTTGGATCTTTGATGATCCATCCTGCAATAGATCTCTTGGAAGATTTATCTCCTTTGTTTTTCTCTGAATTCAGTATGCGTATACTTTTTGACTTCCTGAATTTCTGAGTTCTCGCCAGGTTTTCCATTAGACATCGAGTACATGTAGGTTTCTTTCCTTCTCATTCTTTGGATGTGGACACAGCAAAGGCAATAAAGTCTCCTGATTTGTGTGAAAGAATGATGACACCTTTGGAATGAACTGAGTTATTGTCCTCAGAACCACCTTGTCTTCATGGATTGACATTTTATTGAAAGGGCCTGTATTTTACTGACTCTTCTAGCAGAGGACACTGCGTTTAACTATGCAGTTTTCAAATTAGGTTATTAATGTTGTCTTCCTGTAAGACAGGGGGAGACTGGCCTGTGTGGCAGGAGGAAAATCGCCCCCCAGGCTGGTTAGGATTTTAACCAGATGCACAGAGGAGAGGAGCAGAATTTGCTGTGTGCAGTTGAGCTCACTGCAGATTTCAGCCATCAAGTAATGCTGCAAAGTGCAAATGGCAGCTCCTCCCAGGCTCTTTGGGGGTGTGTGTGTTTCTCACACTATATGTACATAAAATTAGCTCACAATTGGGAAGTGCAATAGTCATAAATAGTATATAAAAAAGATACTTCACCAAAATCAAGACCAGGGAAAGAAACAGTACTACAGGTAGATTGAAAAAAAAGCATATTTGATCCATACCAACAGGTATCCAATGCTCTGGAGCGATCTCGGGGCCCCTTCCTCAGGGAGGTCCATGCACACACACACACAACTCATAAAACAGCTGGCACACTTGCCTGGGTGTACTGTAATTAAAGTATACAAAATTGTGGAAAATGACAAGCACTCAGGAACTCAGCATAAAGAAAAAAATGTTTTTTATTACACAGATCGATGTTTTGGTCCTATTATAAGACCTTTCTCAAGATAGAGATACAACAAACTGAGACCCTTTTAAAGAAGAGACAACGTGGAGCTGTGAAAATAAGTGGTCCCTGTAACGGGACGTCTAGAAACTGGACACCCATGGGAAAAGAAAAAAAAACGGAAAACACGGGCATAAAAACTCAATGTAACAATAAATGTAATCACATATTGTCTAATTAAGTGTGTGAAGATATTTGCGTGAGAAATAAAATAGTGTGTACTAAATAAAGGATTCACAAGTAGTGCACTGTATCTTTGACTTAAGCATTAAAATTGATGGTACTGCACATATGGAAGGGCGGAAGAGATGCATGGATTATGATGGGGCCTGGTACAACCTTATTACTTCTATAAGAATGGCCAGACACTTTCCTTAAAGCATCATATATTGATGAGTAATAGCTAATAAAGTACAGATTTTCCTGTGTTGCTAATCATGAAACAGGAGAGGAGGTAGCTGTTGTGATTGTTACTTCCCCCAAGTGGTGTACATTAGAGCAGCGCTATGCAATCAGGACAAGCATGTAGTCATAATTCAATTTGGTTATCATACACCACTGGATTAAACAAAAGGACAGAGCCTTGTAGTGATATAGCATCCATGATGGCAGAAGCCAAAGGCTTATTCTAATGTATGAGGACACACTAGAGGGGAGTCCCTAACAGCATCGTCCACATTAGTCAATGCAGAGCATTGAGGACACCAAAATCGGTTTAAACCCTGTATAGGAAAAAAGAAATGTCCTCCGGCGCGTAGACTCAGCCCATCAGAAGTGGATATGTGAAAGATGAGAGAAAAACAATGTGAGAGTATTTGCACACAATTGTGATTCCAAACGATCCACTTTGGTGTACAGATCCCCAACATTGTGCTTTTAATAGATCATTTGAGCCATGTTGTAGTATTAATCGTGGATTAAAATAGGAAAATTTACCACACGTAAGGGGAGATGTTATATATAAATTTTCACAAAAGTTCAGGTGAAACCCCACTTAATGGTAATTGCTAAACCGCACAGGGGCGTTCTCCTGTGCTTAATGTATAGCACCAAACTGTTACTTGTGTAGCAGGGTCCCCCCTGGCCCTCCTCACCTGCGCAGAGTAGCGGATACCCCCGCACCATATCAGGCAGTTGCAGGGGCTCCCGGCGACATCAGTGCCAGGGTGCTGCCATTTTGCGTGCGTTCGCGCATGCGTGGGAAGTCGTGCATGCGCAGTGTAGCCCCAGGAGTACCGGCGGCCATGTTGCGACTGGTGCGGGGTTTGCGCATGCACGGTGTATATGAGGAGTCGCGGTTGCCATTACCTGTAGTGCAGGGCCCCCTAGATGTTGTGCATGTGCAGGAGAGTGGCGCGGTGGCCATTAATCTAGCGCAGGCGCAGATAGAGAGAGGTAGGCGGCCATTAGAGAGGTGCCCATGCGGTCCTCATAGGGAAAAGCCCCAGAGTGGACTACAATTCCCAGCAGCCTCTGGGGACTGCCCTATGATCCCTGTCACATGCAGCCAGACAGCCACTAAGGCTGACAGATTCTCATGCTGCATATGGATACATTGTTGTGTGCAGACAGGAAGAGTTAGTTGGAGCTGGAAGAAGGGAGGGGGAGGTAGGTGTAGGGAGCAAGTGGCTTCTTACACTAGGCCAGGTTACCCCCAGGCCCCAGCTAGGCCCAACTCACCAGTAGATGTGTAGCTGCTGTGTAGGGAAGGCCCTAAGGTAGGGACTTTGCCCTTTTAGCAGTAGCTTAGTCAGTGAGACAGACGCTGCTGTGTGCTCTGACAAGGAGGGAGCTGTGTGACAAGTGTGTCTGGGATCAACCTGCATCACTCAAGATAGAGGCTATCTTTGTGGTGATATCATCTGGATTGGGAGAGGACGCCATTGCTGCGGATTGAGCGTTGGACGCAGACGGGTCCTTTCCTGTTGTTGCTGTACCTGGGCGCAGGAGCCCGGGCAGGTATTTCTACAAGTGCACCAACTGTACCCTACTGATCACGCCTAGTGGGTGGGTTGCTGGACTATTGGGACACTTGGGTATAGGTGTAAGGGTATAGCCCAGTTAGGGGAAAGGTTATATCTGCCAGCTAGTGGCAGAGGGTAACACGGCTGTGTTGCTATTGTTGATGTGATGTGATGTTATTGTTTTGCCCATATAGTAAACAGTTATATAAATACTTCAGTGTATGTGTTTCCTATTTGTGGGTCCTGTGTCAGGGGTCATTCTATACACCTGGAATCCCTGCACAGGTGGAGGTGCTGTAAGCATACATTCCAGGATACACCCCAGGCTCCCAGTGGCGGAGGTTCAGGCCTCCTGTGAGCCTAACAGGTATTGCACCACACTAACATATGTAGATTTCCCCACATGGTCCCTATCTGCGATTTGGGGGGGGGGGGGGAGAATAACCGTTGCACTTGCTATAAATTGGACTTTAACAGCAAGCTGGATTAGAGATGTACTTCAAATTGTTTGGAGTGCTGTCTGTCCAATTGACCCAGGGTGGTCTGAATGGTCACCACAAAGACACTTATGTAAGGGCAATACTTTGTGTTTTTTTTTAATAATAAAGCAATATTACACTATTTTTGCTTTTCTACTTGTATATGCGGATTTCCCCTCCCCCTTATGGAACATTGCCTGTGTTGATCTGGAGTACCTACAGTATCTGGATACAATAAAAGTTGGTCACCTGTGTTGATTTGGAGTACCTGTCTGGATGTAACTAAAGTTGGTCACTTCTAATAACCACACTGCCTGAATATCACGTTAAACACGTGAGTGTAAAATCTGCAGAGTCTACAATACGAATTCTATTTCTCTGAAAAAACAATGTTGCACTATTTTGTGTTTTCATTTCTTTCATGTCCTGATGAAATTTGCGCACTTGCTGTTCTTCATCGTTTGCTGTTTAGATTGGGATTGAGTCCTATCTCAGGAGCTGCACTTTCTAAAGGATAATATATCTTGTTTCTTTGTAAAAGTGGTGTTATTTGCGCTTATATTCTTTATCACTAATTAACAGTATATTAATAAAAGACTGGTAAATGAATGCACTCACAGCCACCTTCTAACGTTGCACAACCGAAAGTTAATTAGAGACACAAGTCTACTCAGATCACCCTTCCTCCTATTCTTTACTTAGCTGAAGTCTGGAGTCATTTACCTCCAATTTATATTTTTAAAGCCTAATGTATGAAATATTAATGATCTAATTGCAAAGAAGAAGAACTGGAGAACAGTGTGCTATTTGTTTTTTGTTTTTAAATAACCTGTGTATTTATACTAAAATATATAGTAATACATAATTGTTTCCTTTTTAAATATTATTTTGCATCTACAATAAATACAATACAAGCATTGTTTGGTTGTACTTTTGATATAAATGTTACATGAAAAGCTACTTTAAAGCAGAAATCCTGCTTTCCTTTTTTTAAGTTAAAGGTTTGAAGCAGGGGATCTGAACTGTGTTAATTTCAGCTCCGGGACCCGCTGCTTCTTAAGATACTCATCTACGTATGGGGTACAGATAGCAGCTCTGACTGGGCTGTGTGGGGCTATCGAAATGGCGGCTTAAATGTCCTGCCTTACGAGGCCAATAGTAAGCCATGACATTATCCCTTGCAGCTTCCTAACCTACAAAATATAAAGTAACTAAGAGAAACAATAGATTAGTGAACATTTCAAAATATCCCCCTGGCGGATTTGCAAACCAAGGTTTTCAAGAAAGGCTTTGGATATGTTCACTACAACAAGGGGACGTATTTATGACTAATGTTGAACTGTACAATTTTTTTTTTGCACAATTAATCTTAAAATAGTTTTTTTTCAGATACAAACGACCAATGTACTGGAAATCAAAACCCTCTACCTGTGCCACCAAAGACCCAAAGTACCCCAACCATCACTAAAATCTATCGTTATTTCAACATAATTCCAGATTGCGTTATCCTTGAATCTTTTGCCCTCCAGTCACTAATCATACATTTCACACATTCATCAATATGGTTGATATCAATAAATGTAAATCTCCCACTATAATCAAGAATAACCCATCACTAGCTGAAAACATGACCCTCAATTAACATGAAAAATTTCAGAAAATAGTTATAAAACCCGCTGATAAAGGTGGCGCTATTGTTGTTCTTAACCAATACGATTATCACGAGGAATCCATGGCTCAGCTAGGAAATAGGAACCACTGCAGAATCTTGCCCAGTGATCCCACTTTAAAGATACAAAAAAATAAAATACAGTGCTAAAAAATGCATTTCAGGATAATATAACAACAAAAAAACAGAGTATTTGTCTTATCAAAGAATCCCCCTCTAAAACAGTCCTCTATAGGCTACCTAAAATCAACACAAATATCAACACACTCCCCGGTAGACCCATAATTGCCTAATAACATAATTTCTGCAACCAATAGCAAGCAATGCACCATCTTACATAAAATACCTCACAGATGTTTTTAACAAAATTAACACCATACGTCTCCCTGACAACAGGATATCTTTTGGTTACCATGGATGTGCAGAGCCTCTATACCGACGTACCACATTATAAAGGAATTGAATCAGCAAATTAATTTTTTTATTAAAAGTAAAAGGAGAACACATATAAAGTCCTTATGAGGTGGTATCTCACTCCACAGAAATTAGCAAGGTTTCGACCAGGATGCTCCCCTCTGTGCCCAAGACAGTGTGGAGCATCGGCGAACCTGTTACACATGTTGTGGTCTTGTTCTCGGATAGTCCCATTATGGACACAAATTAGACATTGGCATCAGAGGATTTTTGACCTCACTATTCCTCCAGATCCATGGCTGTTCCTTTTGAATAGGCCTTGGCCGGGCCTTTCCAAAACAGGTAATAAATTGATTATGCATTTAGCAACAGCCACGAGGAGAGAGATTGCGGCACTGTGGAAACAAGCAGAGATTCCAAATATCCCCCAGATTAGGAATAGAATGTGGTATATTTGCCAGATGGAAAAATTAACGAGTTTGGTTAATGACACGGGCGCAAAATTTATAAAAGTCTGGATGCCGTTGTTGGCCCAGACAGACATCCCAGGAGTTGAGAGAACCACAATCTGGCAATAATAGAGATAAATGCGTTCTCTTTTGAAGTATGAGTAAGAATATGAGTAAGAATGAGCTATAGGTCACCTTTTAATAAGACTAGCCAGGCCTTCGAGGGTGAAATAAGAAATATAAGAAATAATAGAAAAATAATAAGAACGTTAGTCATCCACTCAAGAATTGAAGAAAGTTCCCATAGGATTAATAGTAAAATAACAGAGGCAGAGATCTCATACCTGTTATCCCCCCCCTTCCCTCTTTTTTTTTTTTTTTTTGTGTCTTTTGGTTTTTTTTTTTTTAACATGTTACAATTTTGATAAGAATATTTTTTATTCCACGTTTGAAATTTCTAAATATGCAATGTTTTATTTGATATGAAAAATTCAATAAAAATTTGAAGTTGAAAAAAAAAAATGTAAAACTCCACAGGAATTTGTTTTCTTATTATATTATTGAGAATTATATTTACCAAAAACTTTCAAATAGAATAAACAATTTTACAAACAAATTCAAGGAACAGCAATATTGACCAACATGGCCCCAGCCTATGCCAATTTGTTTATGGCAAATTTTAAAGTGCAATATATCTGTAATAACAACCACTTCCAATCAAACATCTTATAATTGAATCGATATATAGACGACGTCTTCATGGTTTGATCTGGCGTTGTGGAATCTGTGCTGGAAAATTACCTATAGCACACAGGAGAGAAAAAAAACTGAATATAGTGTACAGGCATACCCCGGTTTAAGGACACTCACTTTAAGTACACTCGCGAGTAAGGACATATCGCCCAATAGGCAAACGGCAGCTCGCGCATGCTCCTGTCAGCACGTCCTGAACAGCAATAGCGGCTCCCTACCTGTACCGAAGCTGTGCACAAGGGGGAGACTATAGAGCCTGTTACACATGCGTTATTTACATCAGTTCTGCACGTATTTGACGATTGCAGTACAGTACATGCATCGATAAGTGGAAAACAGGTAGTGCTTCACTTTAAGTACATTTCCGCTTTACATACATGCTCCGGTCCCATTGCGTACGTTAATGCGGGGTATGCCTGTACTCTGTATAGTATAAATAGATAATCCCTGCTGTAATTGAATACACTTACAAGATGATAATTTAAATCAGGCAGAGTAAGTAATCTTAGCTGGATGTGTTGTTAAAGATGATCCACTCTGTCAAGCTCAGCTGGGCTCCTCAGTAGAAATCCAAAAACTAGGTTCAGTCAGGAAAGATCTTCCTCATACAAAGAAGCTTTCTCTGGTCTGGTAGGATCAGCTGGGCTATCAAAACAAATAATGGCAATGTGATAAGGAAAAAAGAAAAGAGTGTAATCACGTACAAAAAGATTTAATGAACTGTAACATAAAAAGATATATTCCGCAGATAGAACACTCCGCACGCTGACTGTGTCCTGCAGCTATCTTGAACCACATCAAGAGAAAACGCCCCACGTCCCTCTGTGGCGGTACCTCCATATACGCAGGGCTTGAAATGTCACTGGAAAGTAAACAGCTAGTGAGACATCACATGTCCTTCTCCACCGGTAGCTTCAACCACAAAACACTTCCGTGTCACGTGAGGATGAGAGTCCTGCTCGCGTCTCACGAGATCTCATAAAGATAGTCACAGGATATCCCCAGTCGCAACTGCTTATCCTCCACGGCAATACTAGTTTCGCCGTTGGCTTCGTCAGGGGCATGTCATGCTTTGGAATCTGTACATTAATTTGTAACATCCTTAATTTGGTACATAACACTATCAAATTCACAATGATTAATAGCAAATTAACAATTGATTATCTAGATGTCAGAATGGAGGGCAATAGACTCATTACTGATCTAATCATGAAACACACAGACTGTAACAGTCTTTGTCAGCTGAAAGCTTCTACCCACAACATCTGAAAGAGGGTTTACCCTTAGCCAATTGGCTAGGACTAAACAGATTATCAGTGATCCACCCAAATATCCTGTTAGAGAAAAGGAGGTCCTTTAAATTTAAAGCTAAGGGATACACCAACTGGGTACTCAATATAGCCAAGGATAGGATACAACACCGTACAAGGGATAGTCTACTATGTAAATGACAAGAGCTGATACTGCCAAGAGACTACTACCATTGGTCAATACATTTACCTCACTTTCAGTTAAAATCAAGGAAATTATTCTAAAACACTGGAAAATCCTACAAGGAGATCTCACAGTAGGTTACCTCTGTATGGATAACCCTATCTTTGCACACAAAAGGCCACGCAACCTGAGGGACAGATTGGTGAGAACAGAGCCTAGGAAGAAAGAGATACAGCGCTTTGTCCACCCCCACCTTTGGAACATGTCCATGCTACAGTTGTATGCACTGTGGTGATGGGAGAAAATATCTTCCCTGAATCTTGCTACACAAGGAAACAGTATAAAATCAAAGACTTTTCGCATGCTTGAGCAAACACATTATTTACCTACTCAAATGCCTGTGTCGTTTTTATTATGTGGGGGGAAAACAATATGTACTTTTAAGGAACGGATGGGGGAACATAAAACAAATATCTGCAACCTTAATTAAGAAACTCCAGTAGCGAGACACTTCCATCAATATGGCCACATTGTGTCTCCACTACACTACCAGGTCATTGATCATGTAGGGCCCTTACCGAGAGGTGGGGACCGTGAATGTCTGTTACAACAGAAAGAGGCCAGGTGGACATACAACTGGATTGTGTTGCTCCTAATGGCATGAATGAACGTATTGAATACCATTGGTTTGTTTAATGGGTCGTGCACATTGCCACCATTTGCACAATTTTAGTCTAACTATTTTATCAGCCCATGTACCCATGTCCTACAGTGTGGCAGCTCTACATATTCAGTGGGATGGAGTCAGTACATCTTGATATATATATATATATCATTTATTTTGCAATATATATATATATATATATATATATATATATATATATATATATATATATATATATATTGCAAAATAAATGAGTTCTTCAGTATTAGGTGATACCTTTTTTATTTGGACTAACAATTTAAGTCATAGGACAACCTTTCAGAGTTTTCCTCTATTCCTCAGGTCAAGCAATACTGATATACAAAGGTTTCTGTGACTTAGACAGGGATATATATATATATATACACACACACACACACACACACACACACACACACACACACACACACACACACACACACACACACACACACACACACACACACACACACACACATCCATCCCTTCAATTTGTAAATGTAGTGTTCCACTTCCCATATATCTGTGTCCTATTATGAGGCTTATCTGCACATAAAGTGTTGGGCACAGGTATGCAGTGGGCTGATTTATGAGCTACTATGTTGTCCTATACATAGACTAACCAATGAGAGCTTTATATTAGCTCCCTCTTGCTCTAACCATTTTAATCTCTACTGATTATCTCCCCCACTCCCCCCCCCAACGCCCCCCCCCCCCCCCCGGCTCTCCTTTGCTCAGTTATTTCTCTATACTAAGTTCATACAGCGCTGTTTCTATGTTTCCTATTTGGGGAGTTCCTTGACAAATTAACTTGGCCCATATTTCACTTGATATGTGACCCCTCATCAGAGTTGCCACTTTCTACTGAAGAATAACCTGGATATAACATTTTTACATTGAGCGCTTACCTTTGGTGACGACATATTTCAGCATCCTCTGGCATCCTTCCAACAACTTTCCAGCATCTCCACATTCAACTCTTGTCAATATGGCTGTCCGGTATCAAATGGCGCCACGTTGCCATTACAAAAGGACGCTACATCACATGGCATCAAGTTGTCATGACAACGGTACGTGTTATGGACCGTGACGTCATGTTGCCATGGCAACTTGTGCCATGCGACGTCACATAGCGTCCAG
Organism: Ascaphus truei; assembly: GCF_040206685.1. Taxonomy (NCBI): domain Eukaryota; kingdom Metazoa; phylum Chordata; class Amphibia; order Anura; family Ascaphidae; genus Ascaphus; species Ascaphus truei. Next base: position 275,591,730 of record NC_134486.1, on the reverse strand, counting down.
TTGTCATTTAAACGGGAGTCACGTGACGCTGTGTCATGTAGCATTCCCGTGGTCATGGCAATGTGGTGCCATTTGACACCCCGCAGCCATATTGACAGGAGCTGCAGGGGGAGATGCCGGGAGGACTCCAAAGATCCCGGGAGATGCCACTTCCGCCACCGCACGCTGCCACCTGGAGGTTTACAAGATAAACCCATAGCCTGGAGATATGTGGCCAAAACCCGTAGTCTCCAGGTCAAACCCCGGAGGGGGGACAACCCTGCCCCTCATGTGAGTCTACTTCACCTAAATATGTGACAATGTATGCTCTATTTGTTTCTCCTAACCACCAACTTCAGCACCAATTGCTTTGTTTTCAACTTAAATTATTGTTGTTTTTATTGTGTTATACTGTCCTCCATGAATGCTACAGCTTCCTCTGTTGCCATGGCAGCCACACGTTGGTTACTATTGGTTGCCATGATGACGACGCTCAACACGTGGGCGCTCTGTGCTGTGATGCGCCACATGATGTCACAACCCGGTAGTACCAGGCAATGAGTAAATGCACTGCCCTGCATTCATTTTTGAGCCTGCACAGACCTGATTTTGGCATTCGAGCTCAGCGTTTTGGTGCCAAGAGGGTCACATTATGTTCCTATTTAAATGTATTTGCGATGTGCTGTTTACACTGAGGGTTGATCTGACAAAAGTTCAGCTGTCCAGATACATTGTCTATTCTTTTTTTTTTTTGTCCCCCAAATTTCATTAAAAGCCTATATATTTTTTGCAGCAAGAACTTGTGCTGATTTATTAGTATGCCACATACATTTTCCTGTTTCCTTTAAACCTGCAGAGCTGAGATACCGGCTCCCCCTACGGAAGTCTGTATCTCCATAACCAGGGGGACCCAAAACTGAAATTAATGGGGTTCAGTTCCACAGACCCTCTGCTTCCGCCTATTAAAAAAACCCCACATGTTCTGCTTCTTTAAGATCAACATCTAAATGTAAGTATGTCATGGGTTTTCTAAGAAGGACTTTGCAGTAAACATAATAGCAATTACAATCATGGACAAAATAGCACAGATGTTGTCATGTTTACTGAGAGCTTGAGGGAGTTAGGGAAATTGTTCCAGAAGAGTGAAATTTAGTACAGTATGAACAATTTCTTTATTGAACCATTAGATAGAAAACAGACTGCTGTTGGGTAAACTGAGGTGGCAAGTGTTCAACTGTGTTGAAATGACAAAGCTTCTTAAACAAGTGGGTAACTTTACTAGGCCAGTTTTATAGATACAGTATATTATAAAAATTATCTTTGCATCTCCATATTACATATGATGGTGATGTAAAAGGAGAAAACAGCATGTGTTACTGTGACACACTTTCCCTCGCTAATTCAACAACTGATTTCGCAGACCATTTATTGCTTGTAATAAAAATGATAGGGAATATTAAGTATTTTAATCAATCTGGTGCTTCAGGGGTTAATGTGGTTACAATTTGTCTTAAAATTACAATATATTGGGTTTATGATGGGTCGAAACCCTTCCTGGGTATGTGCTGATCTACAAAGATGGCTTATTGGAGGTGCTATCGCTAATGGCTCACTAAAATGACGTGAAGGCTATAAACGATGGCCAGACCCTAGACTGTCAGCCTCAAAAGGAAACTATGATATTCTTGAATGATCACTTGTGCATTACAAAGAGAGGTGACAAACAGGCCTTTATTAAAATTGAGGCTATAATGTGATGACATCTATTCTGAAGTATACGGTTAGATATTTGTAAATGTTACAAATTAAACAAATCAAATGAGGCCAAACCCTTCATATCTAGGAGGTGATAAAGGACACATATCCATTTTTTGATCAAACTTAAGGGCAAGTCTGTCAAAATGTTATGAGTGTTTATATATTCAGTCAAGACTTTTTACATTTCAAAAGATGTTTTTTTCTTTCTCTGTGATAAAAATGTAAATCTGCTTCATGGTGACGGAAGTGTGTAATGGAAGTGACATCTTCCTCCACGCACATGTGCAGAAGCCATTGAAATGTTTCTCCCTGCGCATGTGCAGAAGCCGCTTTCGGCGGTTACGCATGCGCACAATTATCTGACAATGTTCGCGCATGCGCAGACACGGCCGGCGCTATGTGTATGAGCGGCCTGTGCCGCACACATGTGAAAGAGCGCAGCCAACATTAAAAAGTATAGATTCCTCTACACTTCTGCTTCTTTCCGATTTGTTGGAAGCAGTATACTGCTTCCTCCCCATTTGTTGTTACATGGGTGGAAAGCTGAGGTGCCCTGACTTTCACTTCTGTAAAGTGAGTGTGCAAGGGGGAGGGAAGTGTTCCTTTAAATAAATGTGGATTTCCCTGGGGACTGCATTATATACAGGGACCACAGTGACATATACCTTCAAAACACACACACACCACATTGCCAAGTACACGCGTTCTGAATTTTCTGTGTTTTGTCACTGCAATTGAATTTTGATTTTGATGTTGATGTTTTTGATTGAATGAAAGACTTTTGCGAGTATACAGTAATTACAATATCAGTGACAAAACAGAAAGAAGTTTCACTTAAAAAGCGCGTGCTCGCCACACACACCCATTTTTTTAAATTATGAGTGAGAATTCAATAGAGTGTGTTTGGGATCAGACACATAAATGTTCATCTTTCTACGCCAGTGACCTCTCTGGGGAAAAAACGATGACATATGCTAACGTCAGTGGCGGATTTAAAAATATGCTACTCCAGGCACTTATTAGAAAAGGTGAATAAACCGCTCATCCGTATATGGTATTTGGTGCTTGAATGCAATCTATAACAGGTGCTTTGAGGGGAAAAAAGTTTATATTACAGAGTAGATCCCAGAAGGATCAGAAAAGGCTCCCTCATACGATAAGCACTCAATGTTAGTACACAATGGTGAGACTTACAATAGTCTATCGGTATCAATACCTTTAGATAGGACAAAGTGTGGCCCTTCTCGACCGGATTAGCTCAGGAAAAATAATAAAATTTTATTAATTAATTGTACTTGATCAGGATTAAAAACACATATAAAACATTCAAACATTAAAAATACCCCGTATTGAAGTGGTTGGGTGAGTTAGCAGTGTATCGCTATAGTAGGTTCACCACAAACGTCTAAATAGCGATTTTAACTGTTGGTGGACAAGCAGGTAAGTATGCTCCTTCAAACCTAAATGGCAGATGGAGTATTATCAGAGATGTAGTCTCTATGGCTGTATTGATGGGTTGGTAAATATACAGGTAACCTCTATCCAAGGGTACAGTACATCATATATACTGTGTGTAACCCTGAAGGGACAGGATAGATGAGAGATAAGTGTATGTATATAGTTCTGTGTCTGAGTGGTTTCGCCGTAAGTTGTGTTTGTTCGGGACACTATATATTATACCACTCAGACACAGAACTATATACATACACTTATCTCTCATCTATCCTGTCCCTTCAGGGTTACACACAGTATATATGATGTACTGTACCCTTGGATAGAGGTTACCTGTATATTTACCAACCCATCAATACAGCCATAGAGACTACATCTCTGATAATACTCCATCTGCCATTTAGGTTTGAAGGAGCATACTTACCTGCTTGTCCACCAACAGTTAAAATCGCTATTTAGACGTTTGTGGTGAACCTACTATAGCGATACACTGCTAACTCACCCAACCACTTCAATACGGGGTATTTTTAATGTTTGAATGTTTTATATGTGTTTTTAATCCTGATCAAGTACAATTAATTAATAAAATTTTATTATTTTTCCTGAGCTAATCCGGTCGAGAAGGGCCACACTTTGTCCTATCTAAAGGTATTGATACCGATAGACTATTGTAAGTCTCACCATTGTGTACTAACATTGAGTGCTTATCGTATGAGGGAGCCTTTTCTGATCCTTCTGGGATCTACTCTGTAATATACTCCAGGCACTTACCTGGTGCCGCCCTCCTCCTCCAGTATAATTTTACACCGCACGACTCGCGCCATGTGATGTCACATTGTTGGCCGCGAATGCACGACCAGCAAATGTTGCCCGCGCATGTGCTACCGGCACTTGTCAGCCGCTCGTGCGCATGCAGGATTGTCATTTGCAAGCAGCGTATGCACACACATGCCACTGGTAAATGCCAATCTCGCACAAGCAGGCGGCAAGTGCCGATCGAGCACAAGTGGGCAGACTTAAAATTTTGCTGCCACTGGGTAACGTACTGTATAAGGATTTCTGTTTTTCTTTTTTATAATTTTATCTTAAGAAACTGTTATGCATTTATTGTAATTGTACTGTATGTTCGTGTAAAAATCTCTGTAATCTAAAGCCCTGTATTTTTATATATTAAAACAATATTTAATAAGTATAGCTCTGAATGAAATATTGCATGCTTAGTAGAGAGTAATTTACATTTTCAAACACATTTTGCTATAACAGATTTGTGTGTGTTAGGTACATAGTTTTTTTTTATCCTTTAAAAACTGGAACCTAGGATTTTATATTTGATATTTCTTGGGTGGTGGCAGTGATTAGATATGATTGCAATTGAGTAAGGGGTTAATATTAACTAATTGAAAGTACCTTGCGCAGGAGAAAAGTGAGTTGGCTATAGTAGCTGTATGTATTAACCCTGGTTGCATATCTAAGTCACGTGTTCACAAGTGTGGTGTTTGTGACCGATAGTATATGGGGACAGATTGAGGAGAGATATTGTTCATTTGAGGGACCTTAGCGAAGATGAAAATTGGGCCAGCTTGCGAGCTGTGTATTAACTCTTGTGCCGTATGCAGGTCACGTGCTCACAGGTGTGCCGTACGTGGCATTGCTTAATAAACAATTGATACCTTTTAACAGACTTAAGAGACAACCTCCTGCCACAAAATTAACATAAAGGGGAAAAATAACATTAAATAGAAATACAAGATAACTTTCTTTGTTATTCTACTACCTTTCCTTGAGAGCTCCTGTCTGTCTGAGATCTAAACGAACCTCCTTAGTTTCTCATAAGCTCCTGAATTGACTGCAGGTGCTAATTCTCTGTCTTGATTAGCTCTCTGTCATTTTGCAGAGGTGAGTTTAAAGCAGTGAGGCAGCATGTCTGACAGACACTTGTTTGTACTGCTTGTTCACTATTGATGGGTCTGTAAACCCCATGACAGATACATGTAAAGTGTCCAAGTTAGTGAGGGGAGGGGGGTAAGGTTAACAGTAGTACACCAAGGCACCATTGTCAGCGATTGGGATTAAAGCTGAACAGCAAAATTATCTTGGTCAGATCTTGGGAGGAGATATTCTGTATAACATATCCAGTTTGGCATTGGCTTGGATAACAGTTCAACACAGAGGAAAGCAACAAAAGTGGGCAGACAATATTTGCTGAAAAAAACGGGAAACTGCAATAAGTTATATTTCACAGGCGCAAGAGCATGATATACCCTGGAACAGAATTCTGTAGTGATTGTGTCTGTTTGTTTTAGGATCATCACGCAGTTTCAGTACAAAATAGCTTTTATGTATAGGGGAGTGAAATAGTTGTAAACTGCCATTTGTGATCATTATAAAAAAATATGTAAATAATCCATTTTTATTGCTGAGGAAATTGGATGTGCAAATCTCTTGCAGGTTGATTCAAATTATTATGAACATTTTGCTAAATATTTTTATGTGCTGGCTTTTGCAGAAATGTGCCATAGGTACACATTTTCAGCAGTTTCTGCCAAAAGTTTCTACTCTGCTAAGGAACGTTTTTGTCTCAACCCAATGGTTACCTAATGCACAGATAATTCACAGCACATAGGCAGCCTCACAAGATTACATGTACTGTACTTTGTCAACTCACACTTTTGAGAACACCTCTTTAAAATGTTGCAATCATCCACTTTTCTCAGGGATGCTCAATTTGCTTTTATATTAAAACATTGTAAAAAAAATTCAGTTAAAGACTAATTGAACACATCTAAACTGTAAATGTGGATATCTACTGTGACGGTAGGGGTAGATTTGGCTGCTTTGAATAAAGGTTACAGTAAGCCCGCCATTACCCCTACCTGTCAGTAATACATTTGTATTATGTATACATATTTGTGTTGTGTAGCCTGGCTCCAGCACTTCAGGGAGCAGGGGTTAATTCTGTGTTCAGGAGGGAATGTTGCAAGTTGCCTGTGACCTTTTCCTTGTAACTCTCTTCATGTAACTGAGGTTCAGTTCCTGTGAGACACTACGTGGGAGGAGAACAGGTAAAATCTCCTCACGGAGGTCCTGTACCTAGACCTGCAGGGTGTTCCCCAGTTACACAATTGGGAGTGTGTGTTTTATGTCTGTGAACAGTTGTGGATATTATTTTCCAATAAATTCACTTTTATTAACTCTGTAGTTCTGTCTGGCGAGTTGATCACTGGTGTGTTAGTCCTCGTCTCCCGTGACATCTACCTTTTTTAAAGATATAAACTGAACAATATTTGTAATTATGTGTGGGGGAATGTAATGAATATCAGAAATTATTAAGTATTTTAATCAATCTGGCACACAGGAGGTTAACGTTGGTTACAAATTGTCTTAAAAATATAAGAATTGTTTTATGACCTGTCAAACCATACCAGGCTTGTATTTTATAGGCTTTATAGGACTGATGACATCTAGAGAAAAAGGACATCAGGTGGAATTGAAATATGACTTCCCTGACACTAGCATAAACAGGACTCTTTTAAATGTACCTTGAAAGGCATTCTTAAGGGAATCTGCAAATACTAGAGGGCATGGCTAACAAGGTATTCTAAAAATAGTAAATTTATTCAATATAAAGATATCATGGGCCTGATAACAATTTGCAAGAATAACAAATAGATATTTGTAACCTTTGCGAGTACACGAATCGAGTGATACTAAAAATCTGCGGTTTATATGTATAATCTCTCATATCTGTTTCTCCTGCAAAAAATATTTTATACGCAGGCGTTAATATTAAGTAGACAGATACAACAGTGAAGATGGTGTTTGTCTAAGTATTATAGAAACAAAGCTATGCAGTCTTTTAAGTATTTAGACGAGGGGTGAGGGCATTTGTCGAGCCGTGTGTGTGTGTGTGTGTGTGTGTGTGTGTGTGTGTGTGTGTGTGTGTGTGTGTGTATGTATATATATATATATATATATATATATATATATATATATATATATATGCAATACGATACCGTGGTGAGACGAAATCAGAGGCAGCACTCTCAGCACCGACGTTTCGTCCGGATGATGTCGCATCACCTTGAGAAAGGTCCCATCTGCTGACCGAAACGTCGGTTATGGTGTCTTGGTAACTCACAATACATTGTTTGACTATTCATTAGAGTGCTGCCTCTGATTTTGTTTCACCACGGTATCGTATTGCCTATAATACTCTATAGGATTTGCACCCACTATATTGACTATTTTGATGGAGTGCCTGCTGTTCCTTGGTTTATATATATATATATATATATATATATATAATGTATGTATGTAACCCTGCTTCCCCCCCCCCCCCCAGACTCATCTGTGGTGTCTAGGGTGCGTGAGGGCAAATTACATGCGCAGTGGTGGTGCATACCTGCGTGGAACAGGAGGGCCTGAGCTTCCCGCGTTGTTATGGGGGAGAAAGGACCAGGCTTTCTGGGGTATTGGCCTCCATGGTATTTAGTGGTGGTGCAGCGCCTCCATCTTCTATAGCTCCCAGGGATATGGGAGAGGACCCGTATAGAAGAACCACCCTGGTCCAGGGTTGAATGCTCCCAAAAGTATATATAGTCTTTGTATAAAAGTATTGTCTCTTTATTGGTCAGATCAGCGACTCCAAATGTAGTGGCGACCAGCAGCCACAACAACAACAGCAATGTCCTGTTTAATACTCCACTCTCCTTCCCTCCAAGTCTCCTCCGACAGGATGGTCTGGACTGGTGCGTCAATACTCCGCGGCCCACCTCAGAGGTTATCCTCTGGGTGGGGAATGGATTCTCCCCATCACCCCAGACCTGGGGTGAGGGGCATTGGTCCACCGGGGCTATGGTTCTATCAGCCCTACTCAAGGTGGCTGAGTCTCTCCTCTCCTATCTCTGCTCCTGTACGAACGGCACAGGTGAGACCGCACTGTCTCCTCCAACTCCTCGGACAGAACAGCCAGTCCCTTACAGGAGCGGGCTGCTAAATAGAGACAGCCCCACCCCATCATGATGTCAGCAGAACCTCCCCTCTGTCTCATGCCTGCAGCAGAGTCAGGGGCCTGCATCTACAACTCAGGGCAGGGCTTGGAAGGGGGAAAACCCATGATGACTACTGGTGCCTGCCCTTAACAGGACTTACCACAGTAGGAGGAAGATAGGTACAGCCCGTGCTGTTAACAGGGGGCTACTCTCCCTATGGTTGAATCCAATGGTCCCCACTTGGACATAGGTTTAGCAGCACCATCCTGCGGCGAACTACCTGGGAAACAGCACAGACATAAGACATTGTCATCATACATTGCATATGAGGTAGTTCGATAATAATATAACCGGGTACTCCCAACATGGAAACCCCTACAGATAATGCTTTGGATCAGGCTTTCATATTCTCCACCCATTATGATCCGTGACGGTCACAGCGAACGATTGGACCGACCCATGCTCAGACCGATAGCTTACACCATGCATGTAGATACATCTACCTATGCTCCATATGCGGACCAATTCGCTTATCTTATGCTCATTATGATATCCCCCTGACCGAACTTGGTCCGAAGATACTCCTGTACAGCCTCCCTGAGACAGCTATCCCGGTCCTCTTCTATCTCCCTCATGATGGGCTCAGGCACATAAGGGTACTCATACCCATGCGACTGCCGGTACCTAGCCACTATGGCCCGGTCAACGCGACTTAGTTTGGTGAGCTTTCTGTTACCCGCCCTGCTTGGCAACACCCAAAACACAGGCTCTTCCGGAGCTACTTCATCATATAAGATACTGGGGCCTCTGGGTACAACAAGTTTCCCGGTACCGATGATCTAATTCATCCTCCACCTCTTGTTGAGTGAAAGAACCAGCCGCCCACCAATGGTCAACAACATTATTCCTAATTAATAGGAACCACGTACGGTCCATCCCCTCATGGTATCCGGTGAACAGGGGTGCCCACCACTTATCACGGTGCTCGTACTCTGTGGAATGACTAGTGCGTTCTACCGCTGACTCTACTTGAGATGATACACTGGACGTACCCGCAGCAGTAGATCGCGAGAAATCTCTCCTCCCTTTGGCATTAAAGTAGGGTTCATCTTATGAACCACTTTGCTGGTAGGCCCAGCCTCTACTGGAGTGTGGGACCCACAGGCCCTCCCTCTAGCTGCAGGAGAAAACGGCACAGGGTTAGGCACAGGTATAACATTTGAATACGGTATCTCCCCATCAGACCCCTCATCACTCAATTCCCAATCCCGCAAGTCCTTGGAGTATTTGGGGTATTTACATAACTTATCCCTGGTAGGTCCCGGTGGCACCACTCGTGACGGGGCAGTGGCCGGGGCAATGGAGCTATGGGCTGGGGGAACGTCCAACTCAATGTCCAGCAAGCGGGCAATTCCGCGACCAGTGGACACTTTCTTGGACGCGCTCTCCGCCATGCTTCTGGCTTCCCTGGAGGGGCCTCGACTCTGTAGAGTAGCCAGGGCAATGGCCGAATCGATGCTTCGTGAGGAGAACACCCCTCCTGGCCTTCTCTTTCCGGTGGAACCGGAAACTACGTCATCAGGGGTGCCCGCAGAATCTCCATCCGCTCCGTGGTCACGCACCGGAAGTGCGTCGAGGACCGGCATGGGCGGTGGCGGAGCATCCGGTGCACGGCTGGACAAGTAGGCCTCAAGCCTCTCCTTCTCATCCTCCGTGGTTGCGGTCTTCGCCTGGCAGGAGTAAGGGGGTGGTGGAGTCTCCTTACCGCTCCGCTGCTGTTTGATGATATCGGGCTCCTCTAGGGTCGTCTAGGTCTCGATCTCCACCGCACTGGGAGTCACCACGGCCGTGGGACTCTTACGGGCCTCCGGCCGCACCAGCGCTCGCCCTCGGAAGGTTTCCGGACTCGTCTGCTCTCTCTTGAGGCCTCTGGGGTGGTTTGCCGGTAGGCGCATCGCCACTGATGTCACTCCAACCTCTTCCTCCGAGGATATCAGGATCGGTTCCTCCACTCTGGAGTCACTGGGTTCTTCTGCGATACAACCAGTGGGTATATGTACAAAGTAGTCTCGCTCCAGTACCTCCACTGCGGTCGCGCTCTTCTCTGTCGCCAGCTTGCTCAGTTCGGTAGCGGGCTGGGCCTTGGTTCCTCCCGCTTGGGTGTGACGGGGAACCAGGGCAGTCTTGTCTTTACCTTCCACCACCTCCGTCAATGTTCCCGGAGAGGCACCCCGTGGGGTCTCGATCAAAGGCCACGGCTCGTTCGGCCAAAGGTAAAACTTGCCACATTGAGGGCATCGGGCCTTGCTGCTTGGTACCGCGCCCGGTATCCCGCAGTGAACGCACAAACACCGGAGGTATTCGTGCTCAGCTACCTCCACTACCAGTGAGCCTCCCGGTAGCTGGTAAATTGAATTATTCATCTCGGACATGCTTCGCTCAGGGTTGGAACAGTTCAGTGTTTCAGCTCCTTGCTCCTCGAATGCCAGACAAAAGTGAAGCTCTTCGCTCTGGCTTCCTGTCCCTCCCATCGCTGGGGAGGACTCTCCTGATTGGCTCTCCTTGGGCCTCCTCCCTCTGGTGGAATCCAGAGGCGGGGCCTTTTCTCCTTCAGTGTGACGTGGCCTGGCTTTCTGACCAGTCACGGCACAGGTGGGTGGGTTTTCGGCTTTCGCGCCGCTCCGCTCCTCTTGCAAGAAATGTGGGTTTGGCGCCAGACTCTTGCACATTTCCCGCCACATTTCTCTCACTGTCTCTTTGCACAATTCACGTGCTTGCTCCAGGATTGGCAGGAACCGCCATTTTAGATCTGCTCTCCTGCTCCGCGGAGCACATGTAGGGACGGATGCCATCTTGGATGAGCCCTTCAAATGTACATGTGCCCTGTTCTCAGTGTCTACTGGGTATCTCGTACCTAAACACTGACTGACCTCCAAATGTGTGTTCTGCATTCTGTTTCTTTATCCCACTAATATGAGGTGGCTTTACCCCAGGCTCAGCAGAACTCCTCTCCTCCATGCACTGTACTCGGTGTCTACGATGCAAGTGCTCTGTGGTGCGTTTGTGTGGGTGATAGCTAGCGTACCTCTCCTTTCTAGGTACGGACATCTCCTACTTTTGGCCACTCATAGCGCGGGCCCTGGGCCATGGTCCCTGGACTAGTTAACAGGCTGACCCCCCCAGTTGCTTCACGCTATCTGCCTCAAGGGACTCGGACAGCTATAGCTATTCACCCCTCCTACGCCACCTCCTAAGGGCACCCAAGGCGTACTGTGCGAGAGTCTACGCTCCCCTGACTACCCTCGGTGTGCAAATGCGCCCTTCCTTCTCCAGCACTTGCACGGAGAGTGCATCTCACTCTTCCCGTTCCGCCTCGCTGTAAGCCTGACCTGTTCTGGCATCTCAGCAGCGCCTCCAAATGTAACCCTGCTTCCCCCCCCCCAGACTCATCTGTGGTGTCTAGGGTGCGTGAGGGCAGATTACATGCGTAGTGGTGGTGCATACCTGCGTGGAACAGGAGGGCCTGAGCTTACCGCATTGTTATGGGGGAGACAGGACCAGGCTTTCTGGGGTATTGGCCTCCATGGTATTTAGTGGTGGTGCAGTGCCTCCATCTTCTATAGCTCCCAGGGATATGGGAGAGGCCCCGTATAGAAGAACCACCCTGGTCCAGTGTTGAATGCTCCCAAAAGTATACACAGTCTTTGTATAAAAGTATTGTCTCTTTATTGGTCAAATCAGCGACTCCAAATGAAGTGGCGACCAGCAGCCACAACAACAACAGCGCGCGGAAGCGTAGGTCTTAGCAGATTTTAAAATTTCCCCGTTTGCCGGCGCGACAGGCCGATCACGTGAGCGGTTCGCCAAATGAGGGCGAACCAGCTCCGTGATGTCACTGGCCCTACCCTAGCCCGCCCCCTGATGGCGCGCAGGGCAAGCAACCGCAAGGCCAGGGAAAGCACCCGCTTTCCCTGTGCGTCAGCACGCCTCAGCACGCAAGCGAAGAGCCTGGACGAGGCCTAACAGGCACAAAACCTATATGTACGTACAACTAGTGGGGCAATATAGAATGAGAGCCAGGTTGCAGCTGTGTGTCATAATAGCTGATTAACCTAAATGCTAGCACTTAGAATAAATGTTGTACATAGGAATATGCATAAAAAGGTAAAATAATGATCTCTCTTGTATAATGATTACTTTTCTTGTGCACAAAATACAACCAAGAGTTATAAGATAACAATAATACAACATAAAATGATTTACAATCAATACATAAAAATATTTAAAAATCATAAAAATTATAATTGGAAAATTTAAAATGAAATTTTTTTTTATGTATAATATCTGAACTGTAATGAGATACTAAATAACAGAAACAATATTCTAAGAGAAAGGGCACTGTGGAAAGCTTAAAATGCAAGCTGCAATGACTGGAGAGATGAACAATACATGGTACCAATAAATCCTAAACCTTCATTCATTATGAGAAGGACTAAGCTTTAGTTGAAAGTAATAGATGGAACCTAAATTACAAGTGTACAGAAACGAGAACCACAGAAAGTGGTAAAAAGAGACCGCATACCAGTCTGGCGCTGTTAGTCGGCATCAGACTAATGTGCTGCTATCTATACATTGATTGAGGCCCCGAGGGGAAAATGTGCCTAGGGTGTAGATCCAAAAAGATTCACGTACACATAGTGCTTTGAATCTATCTACTCCCAATTTGGAGGATGGTATAGATTCTATGCCTATAATCTCGAGCCTGGTGGGATCCTTGGAATGAGCCAAGGAAAAATGTTGGGGAACACTATGTGTAAGAACACCTCTGATGATAGCACAACGGTGCTCCTAAAATCTTGTTGTATATTAATGTTTATACAGTATACTATATACCTATTAGTGTGTACAGTATATGTATTTGTTTGTGGGGTGTAATATTCATGCATGTGTTGCGGCTCTCAGAATAATGTTTTGGGTCATTGTCCATCTGTTAAGTGAAGTGCCGTCCAATCAACTTCGCTGAATTTGGTTGAATCTGAGCAGACAATATATCCCTATACACTTCAGAATTCATATGGCTGCTTCTGTCTTCTGTCACATCATCAATAAACACTAGTGACCCAGTGCCATTGTAAGCCATGCATGCCCACGCCATCACAATGCCTCCACCGTGTTTTACAGATGATGTGGTATGCTTCTGATCATGAGCCGTTCCAAGCCTTCTCCATACTTTTTTCTTCCCATCATTCTGGTACAGGTTGATCTTAGTTTCATCTGTCCAAAGAATGCTGTTCCAGAACTGGGCTGGCTTTTTTAGATATTGTTTGGCAATGTCTAATCTGGCCTTTCTATTCTTGAGGCTTATGAATGGTTTGCACCTTGTGATGAACACTCTGTATTTGCTCTCGTTACGTCTTCTCTTTATGGTAGACTTGGATAATGATATGCCGACCTCCTGGAGAGTGTTCTTCACTTGGCTGGATGTTGTGAAGGGGTTTTCCTTTACCATGGAAAGGATCCTACGATCATCCACCACTTTTGTCTTCTGTGGATGTCCAGGCCTTTTTGTGTTGCAGAGCTCACTAGTGCGTTCTTTTTTTCTCAGAATGTACTAAACTGTTGATTTGGCCACTCCTAATGTTCCTGCTATCTCTCTGATGGGTTTTCTTTTTTTTTTTGCAGCCTAAGGATGACCTGTTTCATTTGCATTGGGAGCTCCTTTGACTGCAGATTGTGGGTTCACACCAACAGCTTCCAAATGCGAATGCCACACCTGGAATCAACTCCAGACCTTTTACCTGCTTAATTGATGATGAAATAATGAAGGAATAGCCCACACCTATCCATGAAACAGCTTTTGAGTCAATTGTCCAATTACTTTTGGTCCCTTGAAAAAGAGGGGGCTACATATTAAAGAGATGTAATTCCTAAACCCTTCCTCCAATTTGGATGTGAATACCCTCAAGTTAAAGCTGATATACTGCACTTTAAGCCCATATTCATTATTTAACTGTAACCTGAATTTATTTTGGTACACAGCCGAAATAACAAAACTTGTGTCAGTGTCCAATTATTTCTGGACCTAACTGTATATAAGCGTTTAAGTGTCACAGAGGAGTGCTACTGAGCATGGCAATATACATTTAAAACCAGAGACGAACATGAAACACAGACAGGGTGTAGATCCAAAAAGATTCACGTACACATAGTGCTTTGAATCTATCTACTCCCAATTTGGAGGATGGTATAGATTCTATGCCTATAATCTCGAGCCTGGTGGGATCCTTGGAATGAGCCAAGGAAAAATGTTGGGGAACACTATGTGTAAGAACACCTCTGATGATAGCACAACGGTGCTCCTAAAATCTTGTTGTATATTAATGTTTATACAGTATACTATATACCTATTAGTGTGTACAGTATATGTATTTGTTTGTGGGGTGTAATATTCATGCATGTGTTGCGGCTCTCAGAATAATATTTTGGACTAAGACATTTTTTATAAAATGGCTCTTCTTCCTTGAAAGGTTGCAGACCCCTTTACTAGTGCTACATAAACCTAGCACTAACATTTCCTGCAGCCTATTTTCCCAATCAAAATAATGTTTTTTTGTTTCACTATTAAATCTGTTAGTGTTTTGTACCAGTATACAAAATGACACAGATAGAGGATGGTGTCCTGCTAGCCAGTAGAGTAGACGAACAAAAGTAGGCTGATACCTTTAATAGCCAACACATGGTTAAAAGGAGTGCAAGCTTTCAGGACCACAAACAGTCCCTTCTTCAGGAGTGGGTATCACTTCTACCCTACGTTTGTTTGTCTACACAAAGAGAGTGAGCCTTCAATAAAGCGTCCTCAGCAACTCTAGTATACACTCTGCAGATGTGATGTTTACTGTTTAATTACATAGTACACAAAAATTATTGGTGTTTGTCATGTAAATGAGCACAAAACATTGTATTCTGTGCAGGATTTAATGTAAGATCCAAAAATGGTATCAGGAAGAATGCTATTTAAAGAGGCAATCCAAACAAAACGTAAAAAAATAGATAAATATATTTATTTTGTTTTAATATATGTACTTTTTGATTACCTTATTGAAACCTAATTACTTTTAAAACCAGAGACGAACATGAAACACAGAAAGAGCTCAATGCACATCCAGCGAAACTTTATACACGGTACAGTGCCTAAATATACATATATTGATATCTATTAAATAAAATGGTCTTTTATTTTAACATTTTGGCCAAATTGTTGTAAGCCCCTGAGTCACTGCACGGCAGACCACACCACACCTCATGGGTCCCTACACTAATATAAATTCTTAATAACCTGTGCATTGCAAGGAAGAATGATTTATAATAAATCTGTCAAAATTAGTTGCAAAGTTCTAAGTCTGATTGCAGCTTTTATTAACCTGTACATTACCAGGAAAAGCACTCTGTATTAGATTTGTCACAATCACACTGCAAGCAGGCAAGTTCCCCTGAGAGTGGGAGATGCTATGGAGTGAGCTTTTAACCATTTAAAAGTGGGAGGGGGTGAGCTTAAACTAGGTAGGAGGTTGCCACCCTCCAATCAGCCAGGACCAGCTGAACAAGAATTGTAAGACATATAGAACACCCACAAGCTCATATTGAACCCCCAAAATAACCACAACATATACAGTTAGGTCCAGAAATAATTGGACACTGACTGGCTCTGTACGCCATCAAAATGGATTTGAAATGAAACAACCAAGATACAACAGAAGTGCAGACTTTCAGCTTTAATTCAAGGGGTTGAACAAAAATATCGTATGAAACATTTAGGAATTGCAACCATTTTCATACACAGTCCCATTATTTCAGGGGCTCAAATATAATTGGACAAATGAACACAATAATAAATAAAAAATGTAATACTTTGTCGAGAATCCTTTGCAGGCAATGACTGCTTGAAGTCTGGAACGCATGGACATCACCAAACACTGGGTTTCCTCCTTTGTGATGCTTTTCCAACCTTTTACTGCAGCTGTCTTCAGTTGTTGTTTGTTCGTGGGTATTTCTGCCTTAAGTTTTGTCTTCAGCAAGTGAAATGCATGCTCGATCGGGTTGAGATCAGGTGATTGACTCGTCCATTGCAGAATATTCCACTTCTTTGCCTTAAAAAACTCCTGGGTTGCTTTCGCAGTATGTTTTGGGTCATTGTCCATCTGTTAAGTGAAGCGCCGTCCAATCAACTTCGCTGAATTTGGTTGAATCTGAGCAGACAATATATCCCTATACACTTCAGAATTCATATGGCTGCTTCTGTCTTCTGTCACATCATCAATAAACACTAGTGACCCAGTGCCATTGTAAGCCATGCATGCCCATGCCATCACAATGCCTCCACCGTGTTTTACAGATGATGTGGTATGCTTCTGATCATGAGCCGTTCCAAGCCTTCTCCATACTTTTTTCTTCCCATCATTCTGGTACAGGTTGATCTTAGTTTCATCTGTCCAAAGAATGCTGTTCCAGAACTGGGCTGGCTTTTTTAGATATTGTTTGGCAAAGTCTAATCTGGCCTTTCTATTCTTGAGGCTTATGAATGGTTTGCACCTTGTGATGAACACTCTGTATTTGCTCTCGTTACGTCTTCTCTTTATGGTAGACTTGGATAATGATATGCCGACCTCCTGGAGAGTGTTCTTCACTTGGCTGTATGTTGTGAAGGGGTTTTCCTTTACCATGGAAAGGATCCTACGATCATCCACCACTTTTGTCTTCTGTGGATGTCCAGGCCTTTTTGTGTTGCAGAGCTCACTAGTGCGTTCTTTTTTTCTCAGAATGTACCAAATTGTTGATTTGGCCACTCCTAATGTTCCTGCTATCTCTCTGATGGGTTTTCTTTTTTTTTTTGCAGCCTAAGGATGACCTGTTTCATTTGCATTGAGACCTCCTTTGACTGCAGATTGTGGGTTCACACCAACAGCTTCCAAATGCGAATGCCACACCTGGAATCAACTCCAGACCTTTTACCTGCTTAATTGATGATGAAATAATGAAGGAATAGCCCACACCAATCCATGAAACAGCTTTTGAGTCAATTGTCCAATTACTTTTGGTCCCTTGAAAAAGAGGGGGCTACATATTAAAGAGATGTAATTCCTAAACCCTTCCTCCAATTTGGATGTGAATACCCTCAAGTTAAAGCTGATATACTGCACTTTAAGCCCATATTCATTATTTAACTGTAACCTGAATTTATTTTGGTACACAGCCGAAATAACAAAACTTGTGTCAGTGTCCAATTATTTCTGGACCTAACTGTATATAAGCGTTTAAGTGTCACAGAGGAGTGCTACTGAGCATGGCAATATACATTTAAAACCAGAGACGAACATGAAACACAGACAGGGTGTAGATCCAAAAAGATTCACGTACACATAGTGCTTTGAATCTATCTACTCCCAATTTGGAGGATGGTATAGATTCTATGCCTATAATCTCGAGCCTGGTGGGATCCTTGGAATGAGCCAAGGAAAAATGTTGGGGAACACTATGTGTAAGAACACCTCTGATGATAGCACAACGGTGCTCCTAAAATCTTGTTGTATATTAATGTTTATACAGTATACTATATACCTATTAGTGTGTACAGTATATGTATTTGTTTGTGGGGTGTAATATTCATGCATGTGTTGCGGCTCTCAGAATAATATTTTGGACTAAGACATTTTTTATAAAATGGCTCTTCTTCCTTGAAAGGTTGCAGACCCCTTTACTAGTGCTACATAAACCTAGCACTAACATTTCCTGCAGCCTATTTTCCCAATCAAAATAATGTTTTTTTGTTTCACTATTAAATCTGTTAGTGTTTTGTACCAGTATACAAAATGACACAGATAGAGGATGGTGTCCTGCTAGCCAGTAGAGTAGACGAACAAAAGTAGGCTGATACCTTTAATAGCCAACACATGGTTAAAAGGAGTGCAAGCTTTCAGGACCACAAACAGTCCCTTCTTCAGGAGTGGGTATCACTTCTACCCTACGTTTGTTTGTCTACACAAAGAGAGTGAGCCTTCAATAAAGCGTCCTCAGCAACTCTAGAATACACTCTGCAGATGTGATGTTTACTGTTTAATTACATAGTACACAAAAATTATTGGTGTTTGTCATGTAAATGAGCACAAAACATTGTATTCTGTGCAGGATTTAATGTAAGATCCAAAAATGGTATCAGGAAGAATGCTATTTAAAGAGGCAATCCAAACAAAACGTAAAAAAATAGATAAATATATTTATTTTGTTTTAATATATGTACTTTTTGATTACCTTATTGAAACCTAATTACTTTTAAAACCAGAGACGAACATGAAACACAGACAGAGCTCAATGCACATCCAGCGAAACTTTATACACGGTACAGTGCCTAAATATACATATATTGATATCTATTAAATAAAATGGTCTTTTATTTTAACATTTTGGCCAAATTGTTGTAAGCCCCTGAGTCACTGCACGGCAGACCACACCACACCTCAAGGGTCCCTACACTAATATAAATTCTTAATAACCTGTGCATTGCAAGGAAGAATGATTTATAATAAATCTGTCAAAATTAGTTGCAAAGTTCTAAGTCTGATTGCAGCTTTTATTAACCTGTACATTACCAGGAAAAGCACTCTGTATTAGATTTGTCACAATCACACTGCAAGCAGGCAAGTTCCCCTGAGAGTGGGAGATGCTATGGAGTGAGCTTTTAACCATTTAAAAGTGGGAGGGGGTGAGCTTAAACTAGGTAGGAGGTTGCCACCCTCCAATCAGCCAGGACCAGCTGAACAAGAATTGTAAGACATATAGAACACCCACAAGCTCATATTGAACCCCCAAAATAACCACAACATATACAGTTAGGTCCAGAAATAATTGGACACTGACTGGCTCTGTACGCCATCAAAATGGATTTGAAATGAAACAACCAAGATACAACAGAAGTGCAGACTTTCAGCTTTAATTCAAGGGGTTGAACAAAAATATCGTATGAAACATTTAGGAATTGCAACCATTTTCATACACAGTCCCATTATTTCAGGGGCTCAAATATAATTGGACAAATGAACACAATAATAAATAAAAAATGTAATACTTTGTCGAGAATCCTTTGCAGGCAATGACTGCTTGAAGTCTGGAACGCATGGACATCACCAAACACTGGGTTTCCTCCTTTGTGATGCTTTTCCAACCTTTTACTGCAGCTGTCTTCAGTTGTTGTTTGTTCGTGGGTATTTCTGCCTTAAGTTTTGTCTTCAGCAAGTGAAATGCATGCTCGATCGGGTTGAGATCAGGTGATTGACTCGTCCATTGCAGAATATTCCACTTCTTTGCCTTAAAAAAACTCCTGGGTTGCTTTCGCAGTATGTTTTGGGTCATTGTCCATCTGTTAAGTGAAGCGCCGTCCAATCAACTTCGCTGAATTTGGTTGAATCTGAGCAGACAATATATCCCTATACACTTCAGAATTCATATGGCTGCTTCTGTCTTCTGTCACATCATCAATAAACACTAGTGACCCAGTGCCATTGTAAGCCATGCATGCCCACCGTGTTTCACAGATGGTGTGGTATGCTTCTGATCATGAGCCGTTCCAAGCCTTCTCCATACTTTTTTCTTCCCATCATTCTGGTACAGGTTGATCTTAGTTTCATCTGTCCAAAGAATGCTGTTCCAGAACTGGGCTGGCTTTTTTAGATATTGTTTGGCAAAGTCTAATCTGGCCTTTCTATTCTTGAGGCTTATGAATGGTTTGCAAACTGTTGATTTGGCCACTCCTAATGTTCCTGCTATCTCTCTGATGGGTTTTCTTTTTTTTTTTTTTGCAGCCTAAGGATGACCTGTTTCATTTGCATTGGGAGCTCCTTTGACTGCAGATTGTGGGTTCACACCAATAGCTTCCAAATGCGAATGCCACACCTGGAATCAACTCCAGACCTTTTACCTGCTTAATTGATGATGAAATAATGAAGGAATAGCCCACACCTATCCATGAAACAGCTTTTGAGTCAATTGTCCAATTACTTTTGGTCCCTTGAAAAAGAGGGGGCTACATATTAAAGAGATGTAATTCCTAAACCCTTCCTCCAATTTGGATGTGAATACCCTCAAGTTAAAGCTGATATACTGCACTTTAAGCCCATATTCATTATTTAACTGTAACCTGAATTTATTTTGGTACACAGCCAAAATAACAAAACTTGTGTCAGTGTCCAATTATTTCTGGACCTAACTGTATATAAGCGTTTAAGTGTAACAGAGGAGTGCTACTGAGCATGGCAATATACATTTAAAACCAGAGACGAACATGGCAAATCATTCTTCCTGGCAATGCACAGGTTATTAAGAATTTATATTAGTGTAGGGACCCTTGAGGTGTGGTCTGTCGTGCAGTGGCTCAGGGGCTTACAACAATTTGGCCAAAATATTAAACTAAAAGACTATTTTATTTAATAGATATCAATACATGTATATTTAGGCACTGTACCGTGTATAAAGTTTCGCTGGATGTGCATTGAGCTCTGTCTGTGTTTCATGTACGTCTCTGGTTTTAAATGTATATTGCCATGCTCAGTAGCAGTCCTCTGTGACACTTATACGCTTATATATATGTTGTGGTTATTTTGAGGGTTCAATATGAGCTTGTGGGTGTTCTATATGAAACCTAATTAACTAAGCTGCAGATAAATTTGTTCTCCCATGATCGAGCGGCAACGATCCTGCTTCCAGGGTTCACTAAATGGCTGCCTTTCAGTTTCAATCAATCCATCAGTCAGTGTAACACAGTAGCTACAATGTATCCTGATATTACTGCAGCTCAAACAGCTGGGAACATTGGCAACAAATTATCACAAACAGGAAAGTGTTACAAAGATCTTGCACTGCTGGAGGAAGTGCACTAAAACTTGCTACAGTATATAAATCAAAGGATGTTCAGTATATTAAAACTCATTAAAATGGCATTGAGTTGAATGAAAAAAATAATAATAATGTAGTAGGTATTATCTAAAACTACAGAAGTAATGTATTATTTTAAAAAAACAACACATGTAGGATATTGCATGACTTGCTCCTGTAATGTATCATTTGTAACATATGCCACCTAGGGGCAGCTAAAATGATTTTTTTACCCAAACACCAATCTTTTGCAAATATAGCACCAACTCTATCAAAGAAAAACAGCTCATTCGATGCAATGGCATTCGTTTCTTCAAGCAATAAGGGAAGGGTTTTTGCTTATCAACAGAATGCACAAAAGGAATGATAAAATAACGGAACACGCTATATGTCATTTATGAGGCAGTTTAGTTTGCTTGTAGTTGCATACATTGAATGAGCTATGACACTAAAGGTAACTCTCAATGTACTACTTCCTGGTAAAACATTTTATAAATAAATAAAATGTATAGAGAACATTTCTTTCTTAAAGTTGGCGCTTTTAAAATCACATTGAACAAGTGTATCTACAGTAGGAAACAATATAACAGTAAAGGTGTAACCTCTTTTGCCCCATGAGTGCTGATTTGTGATTTGGGCGGCTGGTTACAGGAGGAGATTTTGGGTGTACTTATAAAATGTAATAATCTGTATAATGCATGTGGAGATTCTTACCATGGGTTCAGACACAAGCCAAGTCATTTTTTTAGCTGCACATCTACATGCAATTCATAGGCTCTTTGTACATAATCCCTGATTAGAAGCAAAGCGGGGGCAATTCTAGAGCAAACATTGCATATGTATCAGAGGGGGGAAAAAAAACCTTCATTCCAGGGGGTTTGTTTTCTTCTATAAATCAGGTGTCGTTTTTGAACCTGGAATTGCACAAAGATTGATACATGCAGTAACCATCTGAATATTTTTTGGGAGCAAGGAGTCACTTTGGGGAAAATACTTAGTCTATGCTGCTTTTGTAATGGCCCTAACAAATGTAGGAGTATTTTGCCCTATTTATTGAATGTTAATGATGCTGTTAGTGGTAATATCCAATTGTGCTGATCTGTCTGACAAAGATTGTGTGACGTCTTGAAACTGAGAAATGCATTTTTAGGCCTCCAATATCAGTGAGCATGTCTGGTTTTACATTGCTGTGTGACTTTTGCTACAGTCTGATTTAATCATAGGAGTTGTTTGCTAAAGTCTCCTGCTGCATAAATACGGCAAACCCAGTGCTACGGAATTACACCAGATGTATCTGATGCAACATTCAAATTGCTTTTATTGGAATTAATTTTCTTTGCTAATTATATATTGTGATGTATTTTTCACTGGTTTTGCCCCAGTTTTCTTGCTGGAATATAGTAGTAAATATACCTTAGTCATTAAAGCCCAGATCCTATATGATTTATTATGTGCAATGTTAACGCTACAAGCAAACAATGCATTATTTTATGACAAATACATACACTGAAAATAACTATAACAGTACCAATATGTATGTAAAGACATATACATACATACAAGTAAACCATTGGAATTACAGCATATTAAGCATTCATTGTTATCTCCCTTTCTCTTGGCAAATAGGCTTCACTTTGCAACATGTGACATTCATGCTGTCTAGTTAACTGAGAGAAAACTGTTTGCCTTCTATTATACCCATTGCAGATTAAAGGTTAGTAACCACTGTAATATAAAATAGATATAAGAAAAGATAAAAGGTGGCATGATGGCATGGGTAAGAACTACCTAATACTAATGATTTGTAAATATTATTCTCTGAAGAAGAGCTACAGTACCTTCCTTTCTACAGAAGTGTCATTTAAAAATGTGACCCATGAATGAAAGATTGTCAAAGGTTTATTGTTTCCTCCCTTAAAAAAAGTGTTTATGGGGGTAGGAAGGGGGAGATAAATGAAATATGTTTTAAATATACATTCTCCTTTTTTTTCATTGTTTAAAAATGGAATCAATCTCAAGATCAGAATATAATTATTCAGTCATGCGCATCTAGCTATCTCTAGTGGAGAAAGGGAGACTCGTTTTAAAAGTGCACTTAAAGCTACTTATTGATAAGTAAATATATCTGAATTAATGGCTAAGGCACCAAATGAGGGAAAACCCCTTCCATTGGTGTAATCACGCATGTAAAATAACTCCATCAGTAAATGTGGAATAGTACAATTTAGTAGACCCCTTTCTTTGTCCCCTGTTGAATATCCATCAATGAAGCATTACAGTGTATTCTTTAACATTCCTAAACCCAGACTGCTACTCCACATGCACTTGCTTACCATTCCTTAGCAAGATGTACCCACCCACAGAAAATGTAGAATGAAGAGATGGGCTGATCCTATTCTAAATATTCTGGGATTTCAACAGGGCCACAACAGGACGCCCTGGGCACAGGAACCCTACGTGCAGTAATGAAGTGGTGCTATCCTGCGGGTGTGTTATACAGAATCCTCTTCTCCAGTTGTGTCCCACCCAGTGAATCTCTTCCTGTTCTGAGAGAGTTTGGTTTGGGTGCACATGTACCCCAAGATCTATCAATAACATTCCACGTTCTTTTATGACCACTAATATTACTTTGTCAATAGTCTTCCATCTATTAACATTGCTACTCAGTTTTTTTTTTTTTTTTTTTTTTTAGCTGCTGCTCCAAGAATACATTTAAAAAGACCGGTGCACAGATTTTATTTAAAAAAAATGATAACAATATTATTAAAAACAGTAATTCATCATGATTTGTATTATTTTTATTAGTGTTTTTGTTTGGTGTTAATATTTATTTAGAATACTCATAAATAATTTTGTTATTATTTGTACAAACTAGAAGTCAATATTGTAAAGGAAATGATTGTGTAACTAAACACAATGTTCAGTTATTTTCAACTATAAGGAAATATGGATGAAATGTAACCCTTGCCCGAGCACAAGTGGTTTTTAAAGCCTTGGTCTGAAGAAATTAGAGACACTGCAAAATGTGGAGAGATGAGGTTTCCTGTTGGGCAAAAGGATCGCTTTAAAAGGATTTGCGCTTCAATTGCAAGCTGGCATTTAAATCCATTAGCCTTCTGTGTTCACACCATCAGCTGCAAGACAAGAAGCAAATTCAGAGCGATTGTTAGAAAAGATCCGCCAGAATAAGAAACCCTCTGAGAAGCTGGAAGCAGGAGAACTCCTGGGAGAGGTGTCAGGGCAGAGAGAAGATATGCTTCATTTGCGCAGGCACCAGAAACAGCCCAAATCAGAAATATAAGTAGGGTAAGTAATAAACAGAGAAGGGGATCTTGTGAAGCTCAGGTCTTGCTGAATCAAAATATCAAACGCGTGCTCCTTTTTGTGAGACTGCTTTGAAGATGGCATTGTCACTGGTTCATCTGAAGATACTTCTCACCATACCAGCTCCGCACTGTCACAATATAGATTGCCCTGTGATCCTACTCCAATCCTTCAGAGACTTGCAAATTATTTCTCTCCTGTCACACTTTCCTGTCTATGAAAAGATCCTACTAATGCAAAAGTTATTTTTGCATTGTGCTGTTAGACAAGGTAAAATATCATAAATATGTGAATACAAACACTATTATCTATATACAGTGGCTGTCTTTCTATCCCATAGGTCTGAAAGCGCAGTGCCCTTAAGCTCAGGGAGACCAAGTAATTTGTCCACCAGAATCACTAGGTCTCCATATGAGTTTCCTCCACTTTTGAAATAAGTGGGTTCTTTTTAAAAGCAACCCCGCTATAAACTAGTGCTATAACGGGGCCAGATAAGCGTCAGAATTATATATATATATATATATATATATATATATATATATATATATATATATATATATATATATATATATATATATATATATATATATATATATATATATATATATATATATATATATATATATATATATATATATATATATATATATATATATATATATATATATATATATCTTTGGTCAATTGGATTGTGTTTGCATCGACATCACTTTGATTTTGTTGTACGTAGACTTTGATACATATATCCCTGTGATCAGAATGACACACTTTATCCCATGTGTGTGCACAGACCCACACAGAAACACGTTTACTCTTATACATACTATACAACTAATAACTTTATTTCAATTAAGTAATATACAATGCCTTAAATAGCTCATTATTTAATAGGAATTATACAACGTATTCTCAATAGGGATTTAAAGTGGCTTTTCAGTCAAATTAATTTCGTGCACTGTATGACAATATAAGCTGTTAAATTAGGTACTGGAAGCAATTATAGTTATTCACTACAATGCAAAAATGTATTCATTTTTCTTCATATAGAAAACTGCTTAGGAAAACATAAATCTTAATATCATCAGATCAGTGATCAAACTGGTTGAAAGTGAGCTACCTTCGTGTTTAACCTGAGGTCTGGAATTAAAGCAAAGAAAACAAGCCAACTATAAATACCACTTCAATCTACTTATCTCAAAGAGAAATTAACTTTAAAATATCGTATACGTCTTGCATGAAATGTTATGTATACAGTAGCACCAATAGCAGAATATAATGTCGACTATATTTACAATATTTGTATTTTAGATGTACAGTACAAATAGGATGGGAACCGCCAGAGAAATACAGGTATGGATGCAATTGTAATGTTGTACTATGACATGCAATGTCATTTACACGGGTATACTGTATATCCATTTGATCATTCAAAGAAAAAAAAGATTGTATCTAAAAATAATCCCATTATTTCTGTTTTAAAGTAGACATCAATTATCAATACCTTTTGAGGTGTGGTCGAAACAGTCTTGTCCCTTTAATAATGTATATTTCCTCGAAATCAAGAACATTATCACTACTTTGAAATGTAAATAGTTTTCTCGTTGCCCCTGATGTATATTTTCAAAACATGCAGTTTCAGGATTTAGCGATAGGAGTCGCTAACACTCTATTTTAATACACCAGCTACTCCTCTGTGAAAGAAAACGGTATTTGGTTTTAAAATACCACGGGAAAAACATCAAAGCTAAAATAACAGTACTTGCATTGCAATGCATTCACAACATGAATGTATCATTTTTGAACTAACCGGATTAATGACGATTACAAAAAGTGTTGCTCACCCAAAGTCACCGTTTGCTCCACATACTGTACATATAATAAATGATTGTTAATTGTGAGTCCAGTATTTAACAGGTTTCATTAAAAGTGACATTTCATTTTTTTATTGAAGGTAAAAAAAAACCCCGATGTTGTATTTTGTAAAAGCCTTTGGCATTTATGAATCAACCGTATGTAATGTTTTTTTGTTGTTGTTTTTTTTTTTTTTAAGGTTATATCGACAATAAACTGGTGTTGTGGAAGCAAATACTCCTACACAAGTTACGAGAAAGTCGCATGCGAGCTTTATATTATCTGTATGACTGTTAATCAAAGGGTGGGAAAGTTATAGCAATGAAATAGCAGTGTGTGCTAAGGGATTATTCAGAAACGACATTGCTCTTGTTTAGGTGTAAATGCTGCTTGTTTCAACATTCTATTCCATGATCTTGTAGAATAGACGGAGGTTCTAAAAGTATAGGATCCCTTTATGGTTTTAATGCAAAACAGGATTCCCAACTGATCACCACATTAAGAGGGTCCTCAAAACAATGATTTGTCATATACGATATATATTTTTTCTTCTATTATGTAGATCAAGTATGTATTAAATCCTCTTCCAAAATCCTAGATATATGACATTGATTCCCCGGCCTCACATCTGCTTTTAAACAATATCCAATTACATAGATCATACGTTTAACTGTCTATTTTGAAGAAAATACACAAACAATTCACTATAAGCAATATCGTTATTTACACTTTATTCATTATTTATACATCAGTTAGCCTGTACAAAACTTCCAACATCTAGGTAAGTATATTTTTAAACACTTTCACCGGAATAGAAATAAGTCCCAGTCTGTAGAGGTACACCTCAAAAAGCATGACTGCAAGTCTCATTTGTGAGCTATAGATTACATGTGTGATGGGAATGCAGCTTTTGTGATTGTAATATCCTTTTAGTGTTTTATGTAGGCATGCAGTAGTTAATCCTAAAGTAAAAATGATGGATCAATAACAGATTGTTATTTAGGTAACGAAATAATCCCCATATACTATTGTGTACTGAACTTTGAACTACTTCAATAAAAAAGTATGTAAAGAAGGAATCAAACGGGATTTAAGTTGTAATTACAATCCCCTATCGACAAAGAATGCCTGATTAACTGATTTTATCAATTAATAGTAACATTAATTTAAAGCTTGTGGGACAGAATTGCAAAAAAACATAGGTAAACTACAAAAATTCCAAACACTGTCTCAAGATTTTCAATTTATGGATAAAATGCAATACTTATGTTTTCATTTTTATTTAAATCCTTTATTATCATATTACAGTTATTGCAATTTAATTGGAAAACATTAAGCCATCTTGCTTTTTTATAGTATGTATGTGTATACAGATCTATCTATCTATCTATCTATCTATCTATCTATCTATCTATCTATCTATCTATCTATCTATCTATCTATCTATCTATCTATCGAGAGAATAGTGTGGATATGTTCATGTTGCAATTAAACACTGTTTACACGTGCTATCTCTCTCTCCTGTAGGATACATGGAAGATATAATATAAGCCTGCATGATCTGCTTACCATAAACTGTGAGTTTGATGAAATAAAGCCAGTCGCTGTCGCCTCAAATCAAGTAGAAAACATTTCAATGCACTAATTAGAGTAATTAGAATAATAAGACTCTGCTTATATGGGGTAAGACAATGTGTACAAACAAGTTTATTTAATATATACTGTTAATCAGTGATGCGTGTGTGCTTGAATGCTTAGTGCAATAAAAGTAACCTCAGTCCGCCCAGACAATCAAATACAAACGAGTGTGTTAATGGTTGTGCTTGCAGAACGCCTTGCAAATCCGCAGGCAGCAGGGAGGCTACACAACTGTCCTTGTGTGTGTCCTTCTCCCCTACTGACCGGGAGATCATCCAGTCCGAGGGCTGGCACTCAGGGAGGGAAAGAAATGAATAAAGAGAGGAGGGAGAAAGGGAGAGAGAGAAAAGAAGGAAGGAGAGAGAATGAGAGGAAATAAGGGAGAAAGAAATAGAAGGGATGGGATAAGTGAGAGGAGAGAAGGGGAGGAGAACATGTTAGAATGGAAGAAAGGAAGAGGGAATGTGAGGAAAGAAAGAAAAAGCAAGTACATTTGCACCAACTGTTTTACATACTCTTAAAGTTGTCTAGTTGCCTTGTTGTATGGACTTTGGCCTTTATAAGCCATTTGATTTAATAATATAATGCAGTTTCACTGTAACCTGGTCATACCCATTAACTGACAATTATTACGTTTCTCAATATTATGTAATATATTGAACAAGAGATACAATTAATGTGCACTAATTCATACATATAATTCAGTAGCGTAAATATTTTCTTTTAGATTAATAAGAGGCTGGGCCATGATATAAATGGAGCTCAAATTAAATAATAATTACAAAAAAAACCTGCAAACTCGTGTATCTTACTATGAATCAATTGCATGAAATACATATTTAGCTTTTTGAATAATAAGGCAAAGTTTCCTGAAAGAAAAATATTTAGGGATTAGTGTAAAAACCCTGAACAGATGGAAATACATCATATTGCACCGCAAACAGCTTTAAAGTAAAACTCTCTGGTGACTTTACATTTCCATAAGTGACACCTGCAGAGCACTAATGCTCTATAGCTCTGGGTACAGGTCTGGGGTGTAGCTTAGCAGGATCAATGTATCCGTGAGATATTTCATAAATAAAATATACCGGCCACAACATAGATTGCCAGGTCATTATAAAAACATGCACACACAAAGAATATGTGGAAATTGTGGAAAATCAAACCTGTGAATGTTCCTTCCCTCCCTGTATAGCTGGGCCCTTTTCACGTTTGCAGCTGAGGATCAATATTGACTCTTGGCTTTTCACAAATTGGAAGTATCCCAGTTACAAATGCCTGATTCGGGGCAATAGATTTCCACTGGTGTGCAGACTTTGCAAAGGAGTATTTTCGTCTTCTCAACAAGCCAGGGAAGTTCTAGGAACCACTGCAATTGAGCACAATGCAATACGGTAATAAAATGCAGTATATGTTTTTTCTTTGGAGACCCATTCAACTGGTGAGCTACATAATTTTATACCTACTCTAGCAACTGTATGTATAAGATGAGGGAGATAGATTTTTTTTCGTTGTTCAATAAACAGTTCCCATAACTTGGATGAAAATGCTAGCTGTTTAATTCTGCCTGGGAATATATCATTCTGCAACCGAAAATTGGAAAAAGAATGTCTAATAAATAATCCTCTGCACAACCGATTTGATATAAGTATTAAATATCAATTGCTGATATAAACTGCATTAGGCTGGTAAATATTATGTCGACTTAAAAATCTACAAAACATCGAAAAAAACAATTTTTACAGTTCCGTAAATTCTGTTATATTTTGAACGGTATCTGGGACTAAAAATTGACACATGTTATTAGATATAAATGAACACCATATTAAAATAATAAATTCTGAACTTCTGCACCGAGGAATCTAACAATAACGCGATTTCACATTCCTTATCTATCAAACAACACGTCTAAATGTCTTTCTGCTCTCATTTACTTTTGATGTGACAAACACTTTTAAAAAAAAGGGCCGCATATAACCATGTAGAGTTATTATATTGTTCGAGATATTACTATTTTATCAATACTAATCTTTTCATTCGGCTCGCAACCATTGAATCATGTTCTCATTTGTTATATATATTTGCAATACAGGCGTAAATTACAAATTAAAAACCACAAGATTAAAAAAACACAACCACACACATATACTAATACATTAAATATACACCACACACTGACTAATAATACACCAAAAACATAGCTAATATGATTGACATCTATCTTCATAAACATGCATTCCAAGAAATTATAGATGAATAAATTCAACTCTATTAATTTATTGCATTTTTTATAAGCTTGATTAGCCAGAATCATAAGCTCAACCAGGGCTGTGTGAAAGATGACTGTCTATAGAGGAATATAAAAGCACATACCATTATTATTATTATTATTATTATTAGAATAATAACAACAAAAAACAGTAAAATAGTAGGGATTGTTGTAGACAGGCTTCTGTGAGATGTTTAAGGGAAACAACGGGTACATTGTAAGTGCTTTCTGTTCTGTGCATTTTCTAACCATCATTTTTCACTGCAAATACATTGATTGCTATTCACACAATAGAGAAATCCCCTCCATTCCATGAGTACCCGTCTCTTTATTTGTTACATACGGATAATATACACAGGCCACCGACTAGAATAAATCGACTATACGTTTTGATGAGTTAGTTGTTTGGATGGCCTTTCATTTTTTCTGAACAAATATTTTACATTTATTAATATATAGGACGCATCCCTCATCTCTAGATGACACCAGATAAGGAGTTCGTTTCCCCAAATAGTAATTTAAAGGTGGCCTACAGATCATACATCAAAACGGAATGTCATTGAAATTAGTGTCACGGTAAAAAGACCTCCATAGGGTCTTGTTTACTAACAACCTGCCCAAGGCACTAGCAGTGTTAAAACATCTGTGGCTATTGGTTTCCATAAACATGGCTATCTCTGCCATTAAAACAAATCTGGAAGATTTCAGGCTTTGGCCTTGTGTTGGTGATGAGCTGTGGACAACAATGAAACAAGTGAGCTTTTTGTCCCCCATTGTAACATAAAGAGACAATAGGTACAAGACACTAGGGAAATCCCCGCTAAATATTCCCATATATACATTATATCAAATAATCATTCCTAGGATTGGGGTATGATTTTTTTAGTCCCTTTTATAGGGTGGCTCTTACCATTTTTGAAACATGATTACTTGATTGACAAAACAAACAAATAATAATAATAACATTGTAAAAAACAAGCACTGTTGTAACCAGTAATATAATTGAAGTTTAGGCACCAAAAAAAGTGAGTCTTTCCCCCCTACATATATTCTATATTTATAAATGTTTCAAATACATATTCTGTGTTTAGCAAACAATAATTTGGGGGAAGCCACATCTGACCTATGTTGAAAGTCAGTGTGATCTCCGGGCCACCAACCAGTTGAAGACTGGCGTTAAGAGGTGTGGGAAACTACTGGGTTTTAGAGGCTCTCTGCAATGATCTAAAGGCAGTTATCAATCACAGTCACAGCTAGAGCGGTCAAAAAGTGAAAGCTGCTAGTTAACATGCCCCTGCCAGGAGCACATTTCATTCCCCCAGTCCACTGAAATGTCCTGCAGAGGGCAGATGAGGCTTGTTTTCTGCAGACAGTTCAGTGGGATATTGACCATAGGACTGCGATCTATACTCAGCTTAAACATTTTACCCATCAGCATGTCTGCGGTCACAAAACACTTCTTCTTTCTGTCACTTTTCTTCCAGACTATTGATAAGATCATTTAGCTGTATCTGTTGGGGACGCGTGTAATATTGACTAGGAGTTAGAAAAGATGATCGAACCTAATAAGCCCAGAAAGTGCCTTTCGGGGAGGGGATGGGGGATGGGAAGGGGTTGCTATACTATACTTCTTCAAACAAGTCAACCAAAGAGTTTTAACACAAGCTTACACTCGTAAATTAGTCTAAATGCAAACCTCCTCATCTGCTCGCTTTCCTTTAACAATATTGGTAACTGAACCTATGTGGTAAACTCCCTGACTGTTAAGGAACTGAAGAATCAATTAGTGAATACTTCTATACACATTTTTTTAATGTGTGCTTTTAGTTTCATAGCACATGTGGTAGGCAAATATGGTGTTATTTTGAGCTACTTGCTATTTTTAGCTACTTGCTATTTTTCTCTTTCCATTCAATCTAAGTCTATATTATAAATAGGAGGATTACATTAATTTACACCCAGAGCTGTACAGACTCCGCATTACCCACACGTGGTTTGAAAGAGATTGCAGACTGATAATCTAATAGCCGTATGAATTGTGTATATTAAGTACGCGCCTGCAAAAGTAACAGAAACTAGTATATAGCAATCTCAAAGGAAAGCCCATATTCATTGACAAACACCCTTTAGAGATAAATATTTGTGGCCACTGTTAGATGACTTTGTACTTTAAGTGTCAGGTAATATATAATCTGAAACTTCATTCCGAAAAATGAAATGTAAAACTAATAGCTTTCCCATCTCTCTACCAACCCATTAACCAAACTGAACACTGGAACAACTATACAGTATATTGTCAAATCAATGAAAAAGCATGTCAATAATTAGAGTAAGCTATGAAATGATGGTGCATTTCTGTTTTATGTAGATCATAAAATATTACTTTAACATAAATATATAAGGATCTCTGCGTTTTTATTTCTCCCCACAAGCACATCCACAATTGACCAAAAAAACAAATTATTTAAAGACTCTGAACTGAAAAATACATCTCACATATATTTTTCTTCACCTACTGTACGCGTTAAAACTTACAGGACAACAAAAGGAAACCAGAATATTTTTGTTTTCAAAGAAAGAAACATACAGTGAGGCAGAGAGGCCACTTTAAAATGATACGAAAATATTTCCCTGGGCAGCGTTAAAAAATAAAAAATAAACAGGAAAATAGACAAATTCAACGCTTAAACTATTCCTGCATTTCAAAAGACAAATCTTAAACATATATACACATCTTGGTAAGGTTTACATGGTAGTTTTTGAATCCACCTATTTCCTTTTGGGACATCTATAGAAATACCACTTACACTTTTCTAGACCTTACCCAAGTAATATCTAGGATCTGTAATGGGCATTCTCGCTTTATCTGCGGAAGCTTCCTACTTCGAACTCTTGCCTTTAAGTTTGACCCTGTGGAGTGCATTATATGCCCCATGGCAACGGAAGGGTTAAATAACTGGCAAGCTACCCAAAAGATTGCTGCCTGGAGCATTGCAATCACTTAGGATATGTACAGTAACAAAGGCAAAAGAGAATGCTAATTATAGAACTGGCATTCTCCTTAGGAAATCCCTAGTAATAATTAAAAAAAAAACTGATTTAAAATGTTTGAAACAATGCTAATTATATTATTATTGTTGTATCGCACAACATTTGCAGACTCACTTTCTACCTTAAAAAAAAAATACAATTTTTTTAATAAATTGTTCTGGTGTGGGCTGCATGGGACAGAACTAATTCTGCAGACCTCCTATATTAAAGAGAGCTGGGAAAAGCGTATCCAAGCATACTTTCTTGGTCCTGCGTCCTTTTGTTTTCAGAAAGCTAACGGTTTACCTTCAAGATAATGTCCAAGAATTCAGCCTACAAACAATAGGGGAAAGAGAGAGAGATTGAAAAGGGCCAGCTTTCTTTATTCTTAGCCTCTTTCCCACAATAGATAAAAGAGAGTCCCTCAAACTTGATTCTAGCATCACCAACACATCTCATGAAAATACTTTGTCTATATAAAGGATTGGAGGCGAATGCACGAAATATTTAAAATAAAACAGTAACAACATATTTTTTTTTTATTTAAAGAAGTTCTCAAACGAAGGGTTTTCTGTTTTGATGCACTGTATTGTTATAGACATTATCGAAAATTATAAATAAATCATTTTTTATTAGTTTAGAGGACGAGAGCACGAACTTTGATGTGTTTTAGTTTCAATAAACGACTTTGTATAAATGGGATAATATATTCAGCCATGTCCCCAGATGCAGGATTTTCCGTCTTTTGGACAAAATCTGGGGACATCACATCTTTTAACTTTCACAACATTACATTGGGACTTTCTCACTTTAGGCCTTCCTGCTAAAATCGCAGTCACCCTTGATTTTTCGTTCCCTCCTCGACCTAAACACTGCCTGAAAATGAAGTTTACTTTAACAGCTTCAAAGTATTGTACGAATAAAAACTTGTGCAATAATAGATGATCTATTGGCGTTCCTGCAGGAATATGGTAAACATGAGTCCACAAAAAATGTTTCCTTTTTCTTAAATGTATAGTCTACTGTACCATGTAAGCTGCCTAGTTATATGTTGTAGGGGTAAAATAAGCATTACACATATTTAAAAAAAACACTTGTTTTATAACAAAAGTTAACATACACATTAGAAAAACAAAATATAGCACGTTAACATGGTGTATACTAACCAACTGAATGGCTACGAATGCTCCCTGTGTAAATTTGCAAGTCAATGTAAAAAGTTGTTGGAGAAACGAATCTTCGTGAACTGGTTCGTGTAAACTTCAATTTCTTTGCAGTGCAAATTCAGACCGATAAATACTGTCAAAGTTGTATTTTTGTTTTCTTATAAGGGCTCCACATTAAATAAACACAGCAGCTAGAACCAATACTGAGCATCATTCCAGGGAACAAAGCTACATTTCAAGTTTACCAATGTTTATATTTTTTTATTTATTTAAATGGATGAATGCATTTTTGCAAAGATATGCGTCTCAGTGCCTGTCATGTTTTGCTTTATACTCACTCTACTCCAATGCCTGGGGACTCGCCTGCAAAGGTCAAAACACATCATTACACCTGCTACCATTTAAGATAGTCCAGTGCATTAGTTGCTTTGTTCTCGGATAGTATAAAAAAAAAAGACAATCAAAAGTTAAAGATGATGGACCTTTCTGGATTTCACTGTACAGGAGTCTGAACGCCATGGTGTGGTGGTGTGTCTCTGCTAGCCCCATATACATCCTCTGCTCCTGGAAGAGTCCCTCCTGGTGGTGTCATCCTTTTCTCTTTCTGTCTCCTGTTACAAAACCAAACTCTGACCACCTCCTTCTCTAACTGTAGGCTGTCCGCTAGTGAGGTGATTTCCGGGGCAGATGGTTTGGGGCACTTAAGAAAATGGCTTTCCAAAGCCCCCTTGACGCTGACTTCAATGGAGGTCCTCTTTTTCCTTTTCCTCCCCTGAGCTGCTATCTTGTCTATGCTGGTGGGGCTTCCAGAGGACGAGTCCGCCTCTTCCAGCCACTTGTTCAACAAAGGCTTGAGCTTGCACATGTTCTTGAAGCTCAGCTGCAGAGCCTCGAACCTGCAGATGGTGGTCTGGGAGAAAACATTGCCATACAGGGTGCCCAAGGCTAGTCCAACGTCTGCTTGTGTAAATCCCAGTTTGATCCTCCTTTGCTTGAACTGCTTGGCAAACTGCTCCAGGTCGTCCGAAGTTGGGGTGTCCTCGTCCGATTGGTCGTGGTGGCTCTGGTGCTGGGCGTGCTGCTGTTGCTGGGGTTGCTGCTGCTGCTGCTGCTGCTGCTGGTGGCTGTGGTCGACGTGGAGGTCCTCATGGGCATCCCTCAGCCCATGGTGGTGCATGCCTTGCCCCGAGCCTGGGTTGATCATCCCATTGACGGTGAAGCTAGGCTGGGAGTAGATGAGCCCCTGCCCGTTGGTGGATGCCATGCTGGGCAGGTGGGCCGAGGTGGTGGTTCTCCATGCCCCGTGGTGGTTCCCGTGCGCTGGGTGCACCAGGTGGCTGCCTCTGCCCTGGTGCTGCAAGCTGCCCGCGCTGTGCAGCTCCTCCCTGCTGGGCTGCACCGTGGGCTTGATGTCCTGCTGGCCCAGCGGGCTGCTGGCCCAGGCACCCCCGTCCCCGTGGGACAGCGCGGTGATCCACTGGTGAGCGTGGCTCAGGGGGTGCCCATTGCTCTGCAGCGAGTAGTCGCCCTGCACCAGCGCCTGCGCATCCCTGTATCCCGCCGCCGCCTGCTGCTGCTGCTGCTGCTGCTGCTGCTGCATGCCCTGGCCGCCGCCGCCGCCGCCGGGCTCCGCGTGCACGATGGAGGAGCCGGGGCTCAGCAGGCTGTAGTGGTTAGACGCTGTGGTCGCCATGACTCTCCGAGCCCGACTGATAGCGCGGCTTACAGGAAGCGTGCATTTGACAGCTACTTCCCCCTCGCCCCAGGCTCCCCTCTCTCCCTCACACTGTGTCTCTCTCACACACCCCTCTCTCTCTCTCTCACACCCCCTCTCCCTCTCTCACACACACACTGTGTGTCTCTCACTTGCAGCAGCAGCCTGTGCACGCGTCCCTGGCACCTCCCCCGCCCCCCTTCCCGGACCCCCCATTGGCTCCCTCCTCTATGATTTACGTGGATACCTCTAGCAACCGGAGAGGGCTTGATGCGCCCATTGGATGTCAGCTTGGGGCGTCCCCGCCTCCCCCTCCCCTTTACCAACCTGCAGGCTGCTGCAGCCACATGGAAGAGGAGCAGGGTGAGGGGAGAGGAGGGAGGCTTTGTGCATCACATACCCAGAGCATCGGCTTCAGCTGCTATTATCTGGGCTTTTTTTTTCAGACATAAACTAAACACAATTACTTGGAAATAAAAGAATAATAATAATAAAAGAAAGCTTTCCTCACTCCCCTTTCTTGAAATATCTTTGCTGCAACAATAACAATAGCTTGAGTCCCAATATATTCGTGGATGTTATACCACGATCATCTTTTGACTTTATTTTGCTTTATTTTATTTTTTATCTGATCCACCCTCCCTAAACCCCCACAAAAAAACAACTTTGAATGTAAGAATGAAAATACATGGTTATTCTGATGTTATTTGGAGCACTGAGGCACAGCAAGGCTTTGATCATTGCCAGATGGGTCGCTGTGAGAAACAACCAGGCAGCCCTGGAGATACTGTGCTTTTTCATCTGCTTTTTTTTTTTTTTTGCCTTTTAATCAATTCATAACGATTATAAAGATTTTACTTTGAGATGTGCTTTTGTCACTTGCCCGGCATTATGCAATGACACTGCGATTGGTGAACAGCAATGATGTCACTGTAATTAACAAAAAAAATAA
Organism: Ascaphus truei; assembly: GCF_040206685.1. Classification (NCBI taxonomy): domain Eukaryota; kingdom Metazoa; phylum Chordata; class Amphibia; order Anura; family Ascaphidae; genus Ascaphus; species Ascaphus truei. The sequence goes on along the minus strand of NC_134486.1, from coordinate 275,554,685 downwards.
TTATAACGAAACTAAAGCCATGGAATCAGGCAAACCTGCTGCTTTTATTGCAGCCAATAAAAGAGGAAGCTGGCACAATCCTGCTGCTGTAAGTGGTACCTAAAGGATAAGGTGATACAAACTCTCCCAGCAGGTGCCAAGCATGTAAGCATTGAAGACTCTGTATTTTTCTTAACAATATCACTAGTGGAATGTGGTTAGTATCCTGATATTGGGTCAAATGCCCCAGTCAACAAACATTCCAATCAATATTTATGTATCCAGTATGTAAATATTATTTCTGTTATTTCTGAATATGTAAATAGATTATCTACTATCTATCTATCTATCTATCTATCTATCTATCTATCTATCTATCTATCTATCTATCTATCTATCTATCTATCTATCTATCTATCTATCTATCGTCTATTTACATAGGTGGGAATAATAGAAACTATAGATAGATATACATCGGTAGATAGTCGTGCTCTAAATGGCTTTCTGTGCTTAGACATCTTGATAGTCAATGTATGACTATCCACCATCGTGCTATCTATTTGTCTATCTTGTAACAGTCTGTTTATTTACTTATTGATCCATGGACCACACGATCTGTTTGTCAGGGCTGTACTTAGATTAGTTGGTGGCAGTGTTATCTAATGCGTATACACTTGTACAGGTAACTGAATGCATTTTTATTTAAGTGTACTTGTGAAAGAACCTGTTACCTGTTACATAACAACACTTATTGGAATGCAGTAATAACTGCACCATTATTTGTGTACAACTTTATTCCGGTGTTCATGTATGGAATCGATGGTTAGATAATATATTTTGCCACATAAACATTAGCATTGTTCTTTTATAAACCGTGGGGAAAGTTCCATATGGTGTCTTTGTTGGAAACCTTTAATAAAGAAAATGATTTTCCAAACAGTTTATACTTTAAATGCTTTCTATCTATCTATCTATCTATCTATCTATCTATCTATCTATCTATCTATCTATCTATCTATCTATCTATCTATCTATCTATCTATCTATCTATCTATCTATCTATCTATCTATCTATCATCTATCCACACTACCAATGTGATTTATGCACTACACATATTATATAGCTATACGTCTGTATGCACCTAATAGTCACAAAAACAGCATCATATCACTAAATTGCTTGTACTGTACCATCATTGTATCTATTAGTGAATAAAGTTAGTGTTGCATGCATCTCTGTTGACCCATCTAGAGTTGAACAATATCCTATAACTGTATGCCAAAATGGGGAAGTGAAGTGAATATATAAGAAAAAAACAACAACAACACGTTAATGCAATGTATCTCTATTTCCACTGAATGTTGTACACAGTCATTGAACATAAATGAGATGTATGCACGTTTGGTGAAAAATTGATGAACATCAATATGTGATTACAGTCATATAGTCCATCATAGCTGCTGCTTGTTCATAAGAACACGTGCAACTAGAATGTGTCAATAGTCATTAAATAGAAAATGCTGAGCCGCATATTTTTTTCATGATATGTATTCAGGTGTATTGTCTAATCATGACAAAATATAGTACACCAAACTTCAGTCTTACAGAGAAAACGTTATAGAAATTATTATCCCACACATTTCGCAGTTTCTTACTTCTCTCCCCATCTCTACGTTTTCACTATTTTCTGCAATACAAACATGCTGATTGAAATACTGTATTTCGAGAAATTAGTACATGCTAAGTAATGTATATTCAGCACTTAATAAGTTGTGTAGTGTGCACCGCCAATTCACTGTTGGAGGGGGCTGTAATGCTATATTGAGGTACAGTATCTAGCACAATTTATTATTATAGTTCCAAGTAATCTGCCCTAATGCACACTTTTTTTTAAAGCAAGTGTGCCATTGTGTAAAACTACGGTACACTTATATGCCACAAATATCTGGAACATTTAAAGCACAGATGCAAACCAGGGATCGGAAGTGAGCTACAACATGATGCTGCCTAAATGGACAAACAGAACAAGTGTTAACTGTGTCTTCACACAGCCTCAAAGATTAACCTTTAGGCTGCACAACCCACTTACATAATGCATTAACCGAGCTATATATATATCTCCTCATACCAAGTGTCATTTGTATGTGATCAGAAAAAAAGATACTTAACTGTCACACAATGGTACGAACGACGTATTTAACCAACCCCCCACCAAGCCATGCAATGGTTAAAATTGAAACAGCCCACAATACAATGTAATTACTAATGATTAAAGTACAGTCACAATGTCAGATAACATATCTACCAAATTACAGTCAAGGGACTATATCAATACACTGTTTGCTGAATAGAATCCACCTGCCTGCTTCTAAACTGCAAGCAGTATATTAGGAAGATACAATGCAGTATCTATGTTAAGAAACGTATCCAGGAGGGGATATCCTTTTAATATTGATTGGGTTCACTTTCATTTTCTTCTTTTATAGTATAAAGTATTTGCAGCGACAGAGCAGGTGTGGTTCAGAGATGTTGCCACTATAAAGCTAAACCTTTCCCTGCATGTTTAAACTTTCACATCAACCTGCAACTCATTTCTCTGCAAAGTCCCACTAGAATTGAAATTTGTTCACAGAGGAAATGTTAATCCCAAATGGAAAACCACTTAGCGCAGTCAAGACTCTGGGTACAAGTATTATATGAACACCAATAATTTATTGTCAAGTTAAGTAACATCCCAGGTTGTTACAAGAGAAATTGATTTTTTGTATTACTTTTTATCTGGTTGTACAATGGCACATGTGATGGGATAATGCAGCACACAGGTCAATTAGAAGGGATCTGAGTGGCCTCCAAATTTCATACAGCTTACAGATAATATCTATAAACACTCTATATAAGACAAATGAAAAGTCACAAACTGCAAATAATGCTTTTTTTGTGTCAAGAACAAAACAGAAAAATGTATTCCCCTCTTTATCCCTATTATACTTGGTATCAATGTTATAAATAATGCATGGTGGTACAGGCAAATTAACAAAAAGCTTGGGGCTACAAGCAGTCTCAAGAGCTCCAAAAGACACGAATTTGACTAACTGTTTTTTATTTTGCTTTAGTACTGTTTTCACGTTAAAGCAATTATATTCAATGACAATAACATATACCAAATAGTATTTAACTATGTCCACTGCTAAAATAATATGTGGCAAGTGTGGGACCCCAATGCATGTCCTCCTAATTGGTTACCATTGATGAATCTACGAAAGGGGAACTATTATTACAATTATTAGTGGATGATGGAGCCCCTGCTGGAGGCTCTTGGTACTGGATTTGCAGTCGGTCATGCAGCTTTTATGAATCCATAACACACTGATTTGGGTTTGTCAAATTTAAATGGGGCTTTTAGTGAGAGAACTCCTAAGTATGAAATAGAGAGTGCTAGGTGCTTTTTTTTAGTGTCCATCCCGTGGATTAGAAGATACAGCCTCCTGGATTCTCTTATTTCTCTGGCAAAAAAAAAAAAAAGCAGGTTGAAGGTGATGCTGTGTATTGGGCAGACACTGCAGAGCTGCGATTCAGCTCAGCCCTTTCACTGTGCAAAGCAGCTGTTCAAATACTAGGGCTGCTTAATTTGACGTAGAGGGGATTTTCAAACAACCTATACAAAGCTTTGAACTGACATGCCTTAGTTAGGTCCATAGTCCCTAATAGTAATTCCCAATACACACACACACCTATCTCTCTCGTTTATATATATTTTTGCACAAATATATATGAATGCAACACTGCGTGTATAACAAACAGTCTATAGTAAGGGGTAAGGAGAGGTAACGCTCAGCGCATGAAATAAATAATTACACTTGTCACAGGCTGACATATCTTTCCTGCACCCGTTAGACAATACCACAAAATGGTTAGTATGAAAATACTGGCGACCAATCCAAAATAAGATCACAACAAAACCAACGAAGCCATTACATACAATTATTTTACTAATCAAATTACAATAGTCAGTTACATCAAACTTTAATTCCAGAAGCACTGCATCCACTCACAGAAGCGGGGTTAGTATTGAGAGCTGACGTGTATGGGTTGGAATCCACTACTTATATTCTGTATAATGTTTTTATTTACCTACTTATTTACTTAGCAGGTGCAGTTACAATCCAAGATCATGGAAAAAGTCTAAGACAGTTTTGTTTGACTCAAATTGTCACCACAAAGAGGGGATCAGGGTGCCTTGTGATATCCTTTTATTGTTGTTTAAGTGAATGCTATACCAATCTCAAATGCGTAAGGTCGGGTTAAAAATAAAATAAGAAGTTTATGCAAACAGCAAACAAGCCAGTCACAACATTTTCAAATAAATTATTGTTCAGTTGCATAGTTCCTTTAGAAAATAGTAGCTGGAAGGGCGAAGTTAAAAGATTTGTTTTGTTCACGGAAAGCAAAGAAAAAACAAATAACTTGAACTGTGAGGAATAAAATGTTTTCTCTGTTGAATCCATTAGTTCTGAATGCAACGTATATCCATTTTTGGTTCACTAACCCTGGATTGGTAGAGGAATGGGTTGAGGCTTTAGTCTTCTTTACAATGAAGATGGAGGTGTCCCTTTGTAATGCATATTGGTGGACGCATTTAATGTAACTATTGTGAAGTGAGAATGTTTTGATCTCTCCACCCTTCCCCTTTTAACCTCTTCTGTATGAGCCATTCAACACTGCACTTTCAGTGGATGTTTCCCGTTCTGCTCTCAGAAGAGGAGTCTTTTTTCTGGTGCCTAAACTCAGCTCATGAATGGAACTTCAACTTTAAGGGCCAGAGGGACAAAACTGAGGCCCAGGCTTCACAAGTGATTGCTTGAAAAATCCTATCCACACAAAGAGGCAGCTGGCTTCCCTAATGAAAACTGCCTTGAAACAGCTAAGACTACAGGCTAAGGGATGTATTTATGACAACTCAATAGCAACACTTGCTAGTTGCTTTTCCCCAAGGCATATAATAAACACATTAAAAAAAAAATCTAAACAAAATGGGTGGAAATTGATTGAGCCATATCATAGTTTTCTTCTGATGCTAAAAGATATTTCAAATGCACATACGGTATACATATCTGACTTGAAATTACCCACTTTCCATGTGCATTCGTGACAGAAGATTGATTCCCAGAAGACAAATAAGTGGAGCATAGCTGAAGTTCTATACAAGTTTATATGAATGTACATTTTTCTAGTGCTCCCGATTGCTGTAATTTCGCATACACTTTTACATATTGTTGTTTAAGCGATTTGCATTGCCCTAAACTCAGCGCATATATATATATATATATATATATATATATATATATATATATATATATATATATATATATATATATATATATATATATATATATATATATATATATATATATATATATATATATATATATATATATATATATATATATCTCAAATAGTGTCCCTCTTTTGAAATGCTGGCGTCAAGATTATGTACCATACAATGCCCACATACCGTAGAACATAGCACCAGCTTGTATACTCCATACCTGATCAATGCAGACTACAGTTGTCTATTTTAATAATGAAGCACATTTTTAATGGTGTTTACTGAAAGTACGGAACATGTTGCAGTCATTTCGATTTTTTAAAAGGAAATATATTTTCAGAATACGTTTTCTTTAGCCTGTTCTGTATATTAGTCTGCAATAGGAGGGTTGTTAAAGTAGTATTTTAAAAGTCCAAAAGTGTAAATAAGTATGATCAGTTAACAATAATAAGTTTTACTGGAAACAAAGTTTCATTATTTAATACAGCTTACTTTAATCAGATCAAATTGAGGGAATATTAAACGGTGTCTCAATTTTGGGCTGGCATATCTTAAATCATATTGTTGCATTGGCCTATGTACAAATACAGCTTAACGCTACCCTGAAATCACACATACCGGTACAGGGTTACAATTACACCACATTTTGGGTGAGTTGCATACAAATATCATATAGAACCATGAACTACATAAGCATATATATGTTTTGTCAGTTTCAATCTAATGAACTGTTCTGCGATCATTTGTCCAATGTAAAGTACTCTGTTCAATGTTGATATTGTTTAGATGCATACAAGAGAGGATACGCAAAACAGTGCACTAGTGTATATAGAACATCCTAAATAGGGACATTAAGTGAAAACTTCCTTGAAGAGTTACTTTCCTTAACAAACTATTCATTCTACTTGTAATCTAAATGTTACCATGAAGTGTTGATTAGGGATCCTATACACCGAATATGTTTTGAAATATAACAGTTTCTGCCTGTCCTTAAATGGGAGAGATATGTGTCACTTTGTGTCATTGTGGGTGGAAGCTGATCTCACCTGGTCTGTTCTACAGTTTACAGTCACTACACGCACCGTCTCTTGGAGAGGGAGTTGCTGAAGCAAAAATATAGATGTACATGGTTGGATTAGTAAAATGTTAAGTATCTTTACTTCTAGGGATACTGCATGTTTTCTGAGGAAATATTTACAGCGCCACAAAGAGAATGAAGTGTAAGCTATTTGACATACAGGTTCAACTGTAATTACCAACGATACTACTACTAATAATACTAATACTACTACTACTACTACTACTACTAATATTATTATTTGTAAAGCGTTGCAGCGAAAAGATAGACCTTATGTCAAACAAGTAAGTAAATGCGCATGCACTTAAATGAGGCCTGTTAAAAAAATATCAAGCAACTTAACTGTTAGAAAGTCCTGTCATTTACAGGTTGACTAGGCGCAGCAATAATATTTGAGTTGGATAACAACGCTATAATAACAATATAGATCATGTGACTGGTAAAACAGCTCAACACGTGTTGGAAGTATCTGCTTCATTTGAGAAATTAAAAAGTGAAAGGGGGACTCGAAAAGATACATTCGTTATTTACTAAGTCAAGTGAAAACAAGAAGGGGGAAAAAGGATCAAAATACATAAAAAAAACCAAAAAAACCTGGAAAACCTGGATACTACCATGTTAGAAAGAGGCCGCCACTTAGTATCGTTTTTTTTTACACGAAATCGTTTTTTGCTTTTTGATTGACAAACTCATTTTGCACAAGTGGCTCGAGCAAAAAGTTAAAGATAATTAGTTTAACGCCTTCATTATTGCAAATAAATACACTGCTGGTCGCTCTGGCGCAGAAGGGGTTACAGGTGTCTTGCTGCACAGACTTTACCCGTCTAATTGGAGGAGCGTAGGATCTTCCTGTGCAGTAAAGCACGCGTGGGGTAGGTAGCACTGCGTGGGCTGTGCACCGGGAAGTGGGTGCATCAGAAGCATGTGAATGGTGAAATGTGGTCAGGGCACACATAGGATCTCAAAGAAACCAGGGGGGCTAATGGGGTTACTTACTAAAGTCTTCCAGTTGCAAAACTAAAGCAAAACCAGTGTCAAGAAAACACATTTATCAAAGAAAAGGAATCCTATTGAAAGCAATTGGAGTTTTTTTTCCTTTGGTAAATATAGTGCAATTCTTTTGACTAGTTTTGCAGCTGTGAGACTTTCCTAAATAACCCCCTTTGTATCGAAGTTGCAAAATGAGGGTGAACAAAATAACAGATGTATCGACGAAAAAAAATAACAACAATGTTTCTTGGAGTTTTGTCCTGGATACATCTGGCACTATTGTTTTCCATAGATTTGCTCATAGGATCATTTGACAAATCATACCAAGTGAATCTGTTAGCGCAGTTTTTCAGTGCTAAAGTAGCCCTGCAACATTAGATCATAACAAATTAACCCCTTCACTGTCAGGGAGATCTGGAACGCATTCCAGCGAATGGGTTAACATAATGGCATGTCAAATACATGTTGTAAACCTGACAATTTAATAAACTGGTCAAGCCCCCCCCCCCCCCCAGAAAAAAAAAGAATGGAAAGAAAGTTGACTTTCTTCCATAAACCTGCTGACTGCGTTACATACGGTTGATTGTTAAACCTATTAGCAGTGTTTGTGTAATGGCAATGTAAATATTTATCTGTGTAAGTACAAAGCAGAATTGAAACTTTATCACCATTAAGTATCCGCGCAATTAATTACCAAAACAATAAGTAGACATTGGGGATGAGAAAAGCAGACAGCATTAACATGCCAGGTTATATTATCTTTAACTTTCAGGTATGGAGTGGGGACTACTAAACCTGCCCTCGCAAACAGTATTACACAACTATCTGCAAAACTTCATAGACACAGATTTATGAATAAAGCAAGATGATGGATTAATCAATAGAAATCTCCTTGGGTTCAAAGATACTATATTTAATTACAAAGAAGTTTCACAGATCCACAAACCTGCCATGTTTTCTTTAATTAAAACGTTTGTTTCAAATATTAATCTCAAATATCGAAAAGAACTTAAAAAAATCTTAGCATAATATTTCCCAAATGCCTGCATCAAAACTTGCATCACAATCAGCAGTGTAAGAAAGGCCAATACATCTATGCATGTGTTTATAAAGTACAAACAAATAACTATTTCTATTTTGGGCCCAGTAGTCACCAACGATTTCAAAATGATGAGAAAATCTTAATTTCATATGTGGGGTGATAGATTTCCACTTTAGCAGGCTTTAATACAAAAAAGTTTAAAACCATTATATATAATATAATATATATAATACCAATAACCAGATCCCGGTCAGTGTTGTTAATATACATTGTATTGCACATATTTTAAGATGCAATTATACTTTATTATGGACAACATAATACAAAAAAATAGTTATTTTTTTACTAACTCTAAATTAAATGAAATTCGTCATGTATTGGCTGATCTTTTCATTCCTGAACAATACATGATAAGTCAGGCAATTGATACTAAAAGTGGTCTAACCTCTGTGAATGATATTCCTTATGCTTTCTTCAGCAGAAATACGTTTAAATATATAATACATAATTTGTGTCTAAGACAAAACGTTATCATACCACCCCACTTACACTAATACTTACAACTATGTAATGCATAACATGCATGAATCTATTACTGCATAACATATCCCTGATTTATGCTATGATATGCATGTTACACAGATAGCAAGGAATTTAATTGTAAGTCCATCTTCATTTCTCCAGTTCTCTTAACAACCTGAATTAGTAATAAAGAAACCTTTCTCTTCTCTGATAACATATGATGTTCTTTAAAAGTTAATCTCTTCATAAGAAAAGAGGAAATGGATAATGCTATTCACACTTAGAAGGGGGAAAAAAAACCTGCTTGAAGGAAATCACAGTAATGAAGAGAACATTTGTAGCAATTTGTTGATAATTATCAGAGTCACCAAATATTCGCAGAGGCTTTAACACTACGTGTTGGAAGAAACGCAAAACATATTATTCTAATAGTCAGATATGCAAACTATCGACCATTCAATTACAAGGCTTAATAATGCATACATGATGTGATCTTGTTATCGAGACTGGGAGGTCTGCGATAATTCACTCTAAACACCAAGTGTGCTCTTACATCTAGTACAATCCATTGCTGTCGATCAGGGAGCTGCTGCCCACCGACATTTAAGAGAATAAAAATGAATGACTGAGAATCTGAGCGTTAAATTAACATTAATTATATGACCTGCCTGCTGGAAAGATTGCATTTCTTACGCCCTAATTAGATAACGTCTCCTCATACATCAAACAATTCCCATTTGCATGTTCAGATTTCGGTATTAACATTCAGAGTGGGATTTCCTGTGCTGTTTCCACTGTATTGTGAGCGAGCTTGTGCAGATTAAGTCCAGGCAGCAGGCAGCTAGCTCCTGCATAACCCCTCCCCACCACTTGTCTAGAACACAAGCTCCTGGCCACTGCAGGCAGCACAGCCATGGCGTTCCGAGCACACAGTCAGCCCCATCAGGAGTTGCACTTGTTCCAGCCGCTCAATGAAATCTTCTAAGGATGGGAAATCACTGCAGAAGAAAACATCAGACTACTGTAGATCCTCAGCCGTAGTGTCTGCTGAAGACGAGTACGGTACTTTTAGAATAGCCTCTATGAATGACCTACTTAAACCATGCTTAAATCGGAGTTGCAATTGGTGCGTTTCCATGCACTTTGTACATTATTGTCGTGGGCAACGATCACACAGTGCATTTGTTTACCCCAATGAACACGTACAGTAGCATTAACAAAGCTAAAAAGTTAAACTAGTGATACATATATCAATTGTGAGATGCGGCATTAATTATTAGGATATCAAATCCAGCATCTATATATAGGTAATAGTGATAGTTACTGCAGAGCCAATTAGGTATTTTTTTAAATTTACTTGAACTATTTTGATCAAATATAGTTGATTGTCTCCTCATACTTATATGAACCAAAGCTCAAGAGACATACATCATCTATGCTTTGCTTTTACACACCCCATTATTATATATGTATCTCAAGTAGTGTTTCAATTGCAATCAAAGTTTATTAAAATTGAACCTCATTGTAACTCTTCAACACATTATATTAATAGAGCCCTCAGTGCTTCCAATGCTATGTTAAATCAATTTGGTCCAGTATTAAGAGTGACACAAATAACTATTATATAGATTATGTTAAAATCTAAATGATCGAAAATGACATTTGCTAAAATATACTACACTTAAAGCTCACATAAAAATAACCTTATTAGGCAAAGGATAGTGTAATTTATGTAGCTACATGGGTCCTAGCCAATTAATGATTATTTGCAAGGTTGAGAAAACTTAGGAATGACACACATTTTAAGAATACTGTATTGTTGTAAGAATAGTGTGCATCACCTTCAAGACAAGTCAGACACAAGACACAAGCCAAATAATATGGCTTGTACAATAACTAGTTAAAAGCATATGAATTAAGTAAAGTCAATAGTTACTCAATGTCTCTATTTATATTTGCAGTTCTCTGAGTGCTGGAGAATATTAGATTTAAAAAAAAAGTTTGCTGGAACTAAAAGAAATGTTTTTCATATTTCTTTCCGATTAGATAAATTATTCTGATGACAATTTGTACTTTCTGTATGAGCACATAGCTCTCAAGCAGTGCTGATGAGTCAGCATGGCAATGTTCTAATTGGAAATGACACCAAAATATATATTTTTCTTGCTGAATTGACTTAATTTTAGTCATAATAAACCTGTTGCTTGTACAGGTATTTGTGCTTGCAGATTCCAAAATCTTGTTAGATTGGAGGGTTGTGTCTTCTGTGTCCATTCAAACTTCAAACCAAAAAGCACAGTTCATCTTCCACAGACCTTTAGCACTTCTGACCTTTGAGTAGGTGGACAATAGACAATGATATTCTGTAGTTGAGCATTTTCATTGTAATGTTTGCTGGCAGATATACAAAACTTTACAAGTGTCTTTTTGCATCTAGATAACTACTAAAGCTAATACCCCCCCCATTATATTATGCTTAAATAAAATGTCTGTAAGACTCCCAACATATAACTTAGATTGTAAGCTATTTGGGCAAGGGTCTCCTTATTTTGCATGTAGTGTAGTGTAGGGACTTATTTTGCATGTAGTGAGGATTTCCTTTATATTAACAAGCAAAAAACCATTTTAATGCAAACCTACATCTACCAGAAGAAGGGACTGAGAGCCTGTTACTAGCATCATCAGTAAGGATGTGGGAGTTCAGGAAGTGTTACTGTAGATAGGAGGTGAGGGTAGGGTAGCAGAGAGTGCTTCAAGCAGTGAGGAGGTCATGACTACTGTAACCCAATTTGGGTCAGGCTGTGCGTCAGTCGAAGTTGGTGATGGCAAGCGTGATATTGGTGGTGGTGATGGTGGCTCTTCTGATGAGCTTAGCGACGAGCATCCTAGAGAATGTGAGGCAAAGGAACGTGGATGTGCCTCTCAGAGATGTCATGGTGGTTACAGATTCCACGCATTTTGCTAGGCTTTGTCAAGAATCATGATTTCTGATGAAGCCTAACGAAACGTGTTGAATCTGTTTCGAATTTGTTCCTGGGAGGACTGGAGATCTAAGTACTGACAGCCAAGTGACCAGAGAGGCTACTTCCGCCCTAACTAGAGCCGTCACATGAAGTGACGTATGTGGATGCAGAGGAGGTAGCTAGCAGAGACTAGCAGAGCACCAGAGATTATTGGTCATGTCCAATGAACTATATGTATGAAATTTGAGTGAAACATTCAAAATCTGTCTGTGCAATATATTACGTTTGATATACTACACTATTGTGAGCTCTCTTTGTTTTGAGAAAACATTGGTTTTGAGGGCATACACTTCTGAAGATGGTCCATCACAATGCTCCCATCAGAGAGAGGTGGATCTCTGATATGCCATTTTACTAGAAGAAATCTGTGAGTGAGACCAACACATCATTTGTGTTAATAGTTCACTTTCACTATTGGTTTCACTATTGGCTACACCATTATTTGTATTTCTTTATTTCATATTTTCCACGTGATCAATAAGCGCTTCCCTTACCTGGAAGATGACATACAATTCTGGACTAGAGGATGGTCTATTTTAAAGGTTTTTGACCTGCTATATTTTCACCTCATTTATATTATATTTTTCACATTTATTTGGTGAAGGTTATATACACTCTATTGATTGAGGTATTTACGTTTATTAATTTCACTTTACTCTGGTACATTATATATTTGGGTAAACAACATTTGTTTTACATTGGTTGCAATTTGCAGTTTCAAAAAACCCACTAGTTATAGAAGCGCCCAGTTTACACCCCTCTTCTCTCTATATTCCCAAGACCCCAGGGACACTACTCCAGGAGCCAGGGGCACATTCAGACGTGACAGATCTGGAAAATGAACTTATTGAGGGTCAGATTATGTTATAAGGTGTTTTAGATGTAATGAAGTTGGTCATACAGTCAAGGACGATCCACTTAAAGATGAACATATGGAATGCTATTTGGGTGAAAATATGGGACCACAGTCATTTGTTAAATTAGTTGAATCTACTACTAATAATGATGGTGGTAATAATTCTCATTTGTGTAATGTGAATGTGAATGGGAAAATGTCTAGAGAACTGCTTGATTCAGGAAGTATGGTCACCTTAGTATCCAAGTCTGTAATACCTGAGGTGACAGTAGATATAGACAGAAAATGAGAATGATTTACATTCATGGTGATAAAAAAGAATGTCAAACAGCTGAAGTAAATATTGGAACCCAGTGTGGTACCCTAAATTATCGAGTAGGTGTAGTACCCAGGTTAGCCCATGAGGTGGTGCTCGGTAGAGATTTCCCCAATTTTCTAGAGTCAAGGCCATAAACAGAGAAGGCAGCTATCATGTCAGGAGAAAGAGGAATATTTTCTCTGTGACCCCAAGGAAAACTAATGTCAGTAAACATGACATAATAGCAGAAACGGGGAAAAAGGTTAATCTTACACCCTGAAGGATTCCTGAAGCCCGAAGGGAGGCTGTAAACATGGCAGGTCTGAAACAGGGAAATGCTGGTAGGCTTTCCAGGGTGCACTCCTTGATGTCTATGGTTGCTCACCCCAATAGGAATGAGCTGGGTGGGAGGATATGTGAGAGGAAGTGTGGTATAATTGTGGATGGAAGATATACAGTGGCGGACGATCTGAGTCTAAGGGGTTCATGCAGTAAGCAGCGGAAAGGCAAATCTCGCCACTTTCCCGCCAAAAATGTCTATCCCTATTCAGTAAGGGGCGAGAAAGTGGCGAGAATCAAAAAAACCGCCAGTTAGCTTGGCGGTTTTTTTCCCCCGCCGGTGGCGAGGCGAGAAAGCACTTTCCACCTAAAATTGAAACATTTTCCGCCACGCTGTATTCTAGTAGTGGCGAGTAGCTTAGCGGAGCTATTCGCTACTCTAGAATGGCGTTTTTCTTGCGAATCAGCCACGCAAGAAAAAGTTGGCAAGTTGATGGTGAGAGGCTGCTGATGAGTGGCGGATCGGCACTTAGAAAACTTTCTGGCCTTTGTCCTGGCTGGGATTGAGGCCGGGGGTCTCCGGAGCTGATACCATTAATACCAGCACCGGACCCCCCCGGCATGCATCCGAGGCAGGAAAAATGCATTTAAAGGCCACTGCAGCTAACCGCTAAGGCAATGAAGGGGTTAAACAGCCGTGCCAGGTTTATTGTGGGTAGCGGGGGTGGGTGAAGGGGGTCTTTGGCCCTTGTCGTTGGGGCTAATACCCCCTTCACCCACCCCGCTACCCACAATAAAAAGAAAACACACACAACAGCCCCACACTAACTAAATAAATATATATATATATATATATATATATAAATAAATATATATATATATATATATATATATATATATATATATATATATATATATATATTACACCAACAACACCTATACCCCCCTAACATACAGTATAGTAATGGGCACAATGACTATTATCCACAAATGGATAATAGTGCATGTGTCCATTTAAAATACATACAGAACAATAAAGACATTAAATACATGTAGCACTCACCCATGTCCAGCTGCCACGATGAAGGCCATCCTCATATTCATCCTGCTAATGCCCCATCCGCTTCTGCAAAACAGACACAAGAATAAAAACATCCAATGTAATGTCCCCTAACCCCTTAATCACCATAGCGGTTATTAACCGCTACAGTCATTAAGGGGTTAACCCACCATCACCCACATACCCTACCCCACTACCCTCCACCCCTGAGGCCTAACCACCCTCACCCACTACCTACAAGGGAGTCCTACCACATACCCTTGGGGCCAATACCCCCTCCTCCCACCCCAACACATACAGAACAATAATGTGCCAAATAACTATTATCCACATAGGGATAATACATTATTTGGCCATTATTAAACACATTAAATACTATAGTAAAATAAAGAAAATTCTACTAACCTCTTCAATCAGAAGGCCCCGTCGCCAGCATCATCCTTGTGGTCCATTGCCAAAATAATACATAACCAATACATTGCAATGACATTCACATATCAATGAACCCCTTAATCACCTTATCGGGTACTAACCGCAAAGGTAATTAAGGGGTTAAGCCATCCTGGCAATGGCAATACCACTGATCCATAACATCCTCAATGAAATAAAAAGCAATTTCCTAAACAAATCTAATGTAATCATCCAATCTAAACCATCAAATGCCAATCCAAAGTCTCAAATGCCACTTAAAACATTGCATTTACATTGTATACATGCTGCATAAAATGTAAGCTACATGTAGACGCTGCAAATCAATGTTAACAATACAATATTTAAAATAAAATAGCATTACATCAAAAGAAGTATACTATGTAATCCAATAAAGTCACCATCAATCAATTAACATACATGAATTACATCCCAAAACAATTAAAATAGCATCCATACCAATTACACAATTAACTATAGCACCGTTACAGAGAACAATTTACCATCATACAAAATAGGACACCAACAATTAAAATATACTAAAGCAAGCCTCACCATGACCTAAAGTACAGCATAGAAGCCCAAAAATTACATCTATCTAATTATAAAATACATTTAACACACATCTATGCATAGCAGCATAGCCGATATAATTTACAATGGTGCAAAGAAAGCTTTTACAACACTATCATTTCATACCCTGTATGTATATATCTCTCTAGACATATATACATACATACATATAGTGGCAAGAAATGATGTACAATAAAAAAAATATACACATGAAAAAAGGAAAAAAAAAACACAGTTACATTAAATACATTTCTTTAGTTAACTTACCATTACTTGACCCACTCACCGACTCCCGTTGATCAGCTTACTCACGAACCAATCCACGAACAGGAACCCATAAAATAATAAACATTAAAGTAATAAACATTAAAATAATAAAACACGACAATCCAGGGGTCTTCTACTTGTAATCCATCTTCATCTGTATTCTTCTATCTTCTTCCGGGGTCTTCTTCCCGTCTGCTGCCACGCCCTGGTCTTCTTTTTTTTCCGGAGGTCCTTCCTCCTCGGCGTCTGGCTTCAAAATGAGACGACATAGGCTTTAAAAGGCCTATGACGGCACATTTTCGTCATGGTTCCCATGTGTTTTGGCCGATGCAAAAAAAAATGATGATGTCACTTAAAGGCAATGAAAGCACAGCCAATCAGAATGGCTTTGCTTCAATTGCCTTTAAGATGACGTCATTAAAAGAAACATGGCCGCCCTCACATGGTACGGTAGCCAATCAGAGCGTGGGAAGTCTATCCCTACTCTGATTGGTTCTAGTACCATGTGACAGGCTTTCAATGACGTCATATCCGTTCTTCCCCAAGCCTCTGTCACATGGTCTACTAGAGCCAATCAGAGTTGGGATAGACTTCCATGTTTTATGTGGCATTTGAGGCTTTGGTTTGGCATTTGATGCTTTAGATTGAATGATTACATTTGATTTGTTTACGAAATAGCATTGTATTTCATTGAGGATGTTATGGATAAGTGGTATTTTTATTGGAGCATGTTTTGGTTAACCCGGAGACATTTATTTGTATATTGGTTCATCATGTGTGTATATATATGTGTACAAGGATGATGCTGGCGACGGGGCCTTCTGATTGAAGAGGTTAGTAGAATTTTCTTTATTTTACTATAGTATTTAATGTGTTTAATAATGGCCAAATAATGTATTATCCCTATGTGGATAATAGTTAATTGGCACAATATTGTACTGTATGTGTTGAAGTGGGGGGAGGGGATATTGGCCCCAAGGGTATGTGGTAGGACTCCCTTGTGGGTAGTGGGTGAGGGTGGTTAGGCCTCAGGGGGTGGGGGGTAGTGGGGTAAGGTATGTGGGTGAGGATGGGTTAACCCCTTAATGACTGTAGCGGTTAATAACCGCTATGGTGATTAAGGGGTTAGGGGACATTACATTGGATGTTGGATTTTTGTGTCTGTTTTGCTGAAGCGGATGGGGCATGGGCAGGATGAAGATGAGGATGCCCTTCATCGTGGCAGCCGGACATGGGTGAGTGCTATATGTATTTAATATATTTATTGTTCTGTATGTATTTTAAATAGACAACTGTACTATTATCCATTTGTGGATCATAGTAAATTTGCCCATTACTGTATTGTATGTTGTGTATTGCAATGTTTATTGGGGGATTTGTCCCCAATAAACATGCTATTATGCGTTAACCCCTTCATTGCCATAGCGGCTGTCCACAATGATAATGAAGCAGCATGAATGTATTTTAATAATATTGTGCGGTAGCAGTGGGTCCCCTGAGCTGAACCGCATTGATTTGTGGCTCAGTGTCGACGCCATGTTTATTGCAGGCACGTAGCGTATGGGACGCTATAAACATGGCGGCGACACTGCCCACCCAATCACACATACCGGGGCCTGTAACTCGGGAAGCAGGGTGTCCCTGGTCCACAAAGCTATGCGGTTAAGCTCGGGGGACCCCCTGCTCACTGTACAGAATTATTAAAAAAAAATTCATGCTGCTTCGCTACCATAGCAGATAGCCGCAAAGGTAAGGAACGAGTCTTTATTGATATGTGTGTTTTACTCATAGTGTAGATGTGCAGAGGGTCTCCGAAGATAAACCGCTTTGGTTTAAGGTCCGGTGACCCCTTGCTTCCCGAGATACAGGCCCCTTTAGGGGGTGCCGGTATCCCTCTGCTTTGTTTACATTCCGCGGTCACGTGATCGGGACCTTTAAATGCAGAGGGATACCGGCACCTCATAAGGGGCCCTGTATCTCGGGAAGCAGGGGGTCCCCGGACCTGAAACCAATGCAGTTCAGCTCCGGAGACCCCCTGCACATGTACACTATGAATAAAAATGGTTTTAACAATAATTATTAATGTGCCGATGTTTGCGCCGAGAGAGCAGCGGATCTGTCTCTGCTGCAAACACATCTCGGCAGGGGACGGCTTCTCGGCAGCTTCTCGCCAGGCAGCCGTCTCGCCACCGGTTACTAGCCATTTTATCAAATGGTGGTGGCTAATTCATTCGCCAGGGATTCACCCCTTACAGCATACAGCGAGTTTAACACGCCAAAAACATGGCTAATTTGTAAACTGGCTAATGCATTTTTTCGCTGCTTACTGCATGATGCCCTAAATTGGCTAGATCCGTGGCTCTCAGATTATCCCAGTTAGGTGCGTTTTTTTGTTGTTTTCGCCCGGAGTGAACTGCGTTATTTTCGCGCTCGTGATATTAGCATTTTATTCTCGCTGTCTGCAATACTGCAATGCCGTGTAAAAACTCAGGGGGGCGTTTGCGAGCTGTTGTCTTTGAAGTCTAATACCTTTGCTGTTCAACCAACGTCAGTACACAGTCTGTGTGTGTGCGCGCAGTAATTCTAAATTTGCATATTTAAAGTATACAGTACATGCATTTGCAGTGCTGTTCTGCAGTACAGTATGTCTCAGTATGTCTCATTTGAAAATTGTTGAAACGCATAGGCGTGTACTGTACTGTAACAGTGTCACATTTCGGCATATACAGCGCTCTCCCCTCGCTCAGGATAATTAACTGCACTGCAGGGTATTTCAACTTCTTATCTTCTTTACAATGCAGTACATCTCTCCCACACCATTTCTTTGAAAGTGTGTCTGGTTTCAATCACATTCCTGCTTAATATCAGGAATTTACTGCGCATGCGCCTGTAACTTCGCCCACCACTGCTTGCTTGCCTGAGTGAGTGACCAAATTTTTTTTTTTTTATTGTAATTTTTTTATTTTTATTTTCTCCACAAGCCTGCAAAAACCATCTTACTGTATTACGATATTCAATCTGTGCTGTAGCATTTTACTGTGACCCTGTGCGTTTGACTGCACACGGTTGATTTGTGTGCTTTTTACGTACTGTATTTGGGGGTATATTATTATGATGAACTGCCTTTTGAAATTAAAGTATGTCTTTAGCTTTGAACTTCATGCAGCTGTACCCTGTAGCCCCCTCCCCCATGAACGCTAGCTCAAGGATTTGAAATTCCACGTCGTTAATTTTCTGAATCTTGCCATTGTGTTCTGAATCCGTCCATAGCCGAGCTACAAAGCCTGACTGCGCCTGCGTGTAATTCTCTTTGAGATGGGAATTTTGAGGCTTTGTTTATGGCAACGCTTTGGAAAATCCCTTCTCGAATTTGATTTGCACAGAGCATCACCTCTCTATGCGTCTGTGTGTAATCCTCTTTCGGTTGGGAGCTAGTTTATTCCTGCTCATGCGCCTGTAACTTCACCCACCACTGCTTGCTTGAGTGCCCCCCCAATTTTTTTTTAATTATGATTATTTAACTGTTATTTTATCCACAAGCCTGCAAAAACAATCTTGATATTAGTGTTTGCCTGCACATGGTTGATTTGTGTGCTTTTTATGTACTGTATTTGGGGGGTGTAGGGATCAAATTACAGTATTATGATGATCTGCCTTTTGAAATTACTGTACTCTACAGTACAGTATGTTATTTCTTTGAACTGCTGCACAACTAATCCTTCATCCCTCCCCCACGCACACACAAACTTTTATCGACAGACACCTCCACAGTCATTTATTTTCTGAAGTTAGTTAGTTATTGTGTTTTTAATCCATCCCTAGCCGAGCGTCAATCGCTTCACTGCACCTGCGTGTACTCTAATCCTTTTAGAGATGGGAGCTTGCTGCTTACTGCGCATGAGTCACCCAACCCCCTCTCTCCACAGAGTCATTAATTTTCTGAATATTGCCATTGTGTTCTTAATCCGTCCATAGCCGAGCTACAAAGCCTCAGTGCGCCTGCGTGTAATCACCCCACCCCCCACCCAACCCTTTGAGGTTTTGTTTACGGTAATGCTTTGGAAAATCCCTTCTCGATTTCGAAATGTAAATCTGATTTGCACAGTATTGTGAGAATTGAGAGTTAAAAAAAACATTAACTGATTCATGTTGTTTTGTCATTCATTCTTATTCATTGGTGTACTGTAGGGGTGGGGGGGGGGGTGTGGTTGTTGTCAATGATTATGATTAGCAGGAATGTGAATAAATATTTATTTTATTTTATCAGGAACCAAAAAATACAAATATTAAAATAATCATGAATTATACATAATGCAGTCTTTATTAAGTTCTTTTGGCAGATTGAAATTGGATAAACATTTAGAAAACATTTGTAAAACTTGGGGAAACATGAATAATGCACATTTCTAAGAATATTATTTAATAATATATACTGTAATGTATTATATATATATATATATATATATATATATATATATATATATATATATATATATATATAGTAATATTATTTTTTCCGTCTTTATCTTGTTCCTCATTCTGTGTACAGTACAGTAGTTCATTGAGAGAGGAGAGGTTTTGTGTACATCATTACTGCTGTTTATATACTGTACGTTTGACTGTACAAACAGATTAGACTGGACACAACACCCCACCTCCCTCCAGGCCACACTTTTTTCCTGAAACGACAAGAAAACAAAAAATTAGTGCAGTTATGTGTGTACTGTATTATGGCATTGTGTGATGTGCAGTACTACTGTACATGGCTGGTGCTGCTTTCTCTGGAAAGAAAAAAATTGAGCAGTTAGTAGGCAGTTACTGTAGTACTGTCAAACTAGTCTATACTGGAACTACTGTATACTCTGACTACTGTTAAATACTATGTACTGTAACCTGGTGGCTGGTGCTGCTCTCTCTGTAAAGAAAAAACTGTAACTACTGTATACTCTGACTATTGGGAAAGAAAAAATCTGTGCCATACTTACCTATATCATACTGTACTTACAATACTACAGCACAGTACTACTTTCCTGATGCGCGCGATCACAATGGGCAACACAGTGGCAATATGGTCTATATATTTATTGCAGAGTTCAACGGTGAGTACATCGTTCCAAAAACTCATTATGCCTTTCAACATCTCGTCCTTTTTGGAGGGTTTCGCCACTTTCCAGATATGGTCCTTCAGCTGATGCCAGACCATTTCGATCGGATTGAAGTCTGGCGATCTGTCATTGGAAAAAAAGGACAATTAGTTTAAGAGATACAGTACAGTACACAGTAAAAAGAGTTTGAAAAAAATGAGACACGGTTACCGCACTTACTCCGCTGGCGTCTTCACCCAGTTGATACCGCGCTCAAGGATATGCGCTGTTGACGCGGTGTGCTTCGGATCGTTGTCCTGGTCGAAGCGGTGACCATTTGGGAACTCGCGTGTGATGTATTGCACTATCTCAGGGACAATGTTGTCTTGGAAGAAAGCTTTATTCATGATTCCTATAGCAAGAAAAGAAAAGTGCTCAAAAAACTGCACAATAGTACAGTACAGTGCATACAGTAAGGCTACACTAGTAAAGTACAGTACATAAGGCTACATTATATTTCATATATTTTACCTTCAAAGATGACAATGCATCCTGGTCCACGCCTAGAGATGGGACTCTACACATGCAGCTTCACGGGGTGTTTTGGTCGCGGCTTCAAAGATATGTGGCTTTTTTTGTGGAGTGCAAAGCTTGCAAATCTCTCCAGCGACACAGTAGACTCGTCAGTGAAGATGCAATCCTGGAAAGTTTCCCCACTGTCGATCCATGCCTGGGCCTGTACCACACTTTTGATTTTGTTTGCGTCCCTTATCATGGGGTACGCTCTGTAATGACAAGGAATAAATGATTTTAGCGGTACAGTACAGTTTCCTAAACAACACTTTTACCTCCTGTACTGTCCAGTACTAACCTCACACGTCCATATTTCCATACAATGCTGCGTCTCATCTTCTTTATGCTGGTCTCGGATACAGTGAGATTGTGATTTTCCTGCAGAGTGTATTTGACCCTTAATGCACTCTTCTCATCATTCTCCTCACTTATTTTGTCCACCAGAAGAGTTGTCTCCCTACAATGTAAAGAAAAACATTCCGGTAAGTAAAAATATTAGAGACAGTAGATCAACAGGATACAATGTATTGTTCTATTAATATGCAGCAATATAAAACTGTTGTAATATAAATATAAATATACAAAATATATATACTGTTGTAATATACAAAATATATATACTGTTGTAATATAAATATAAATATACAAAATATATATACTGTTGTAATATAAATATAAATATACAAAATATATATACTGTTGTAATATAAATATACAAAATATATATACTGTTCTAATATAAATCAACAGAAATAACAAAAATATTAGATACAGTACTGTAGATGTACAGTACATTTTTGGATCTAAATTTTTTAAAAAAGTTTTATAAATATACTTACGCGTTAGTTACCATTGGTGCCCTTTTGCGTTCTCTGTTTTTTCCGTGTGCATGATAGCTCACGGTGGTTGCTGGCACAACGAGGCCAGAAGTAGCTAACCAGCATTGGATAGCAGCAATTCGGTGTCCGCTCGTGTACATCTCCTTAATTCGCATGCTGAGATCCTTGGAAATCTTTTTAACAACCATTGCTGCGAGTAGAAAGAAATACAAACACAAGAATGTATATTCGATGTTTAGTCGATGTTTATTCAATGTGCAGTGAATCCACAAAATGGATGGTGTATTTATACGGTAATGACTCACATTAGAGTACGCCCACTTTCAACACCTGTACCTCGCCGCCATGCATAAAAGGTTACACACTTTGCATAGCCCTCCACTCGATGATCTTTATCTGAACTTGCCCTTGTCCAGATATTGCATTACTGTATGCCATCTGCTTCCATGGATCAACCCCGAATCTACGGACGCAGGAACCCACTCGCCTCTGCCGTGCCTGTCAAGCAGAAAAAGTGAAAGGCGGTTGCCGTTTCCACGCCAAGGCAAAAGCGACAGGCTAAGGCCAATAAAGAAAACCTTCTGCTGACCCCAAAGGCTAAGGGTTTTCATAGACGTCAGCCTTATTATGTCAAGAAGATATACGGTGATGTACTCTCGACGCAAAACGATTGGCAGCCAACCAATCGAATCCGCAGACCACTTCCTCACATACGCTTCGACGACTCTGCCGCCGCTGTCCCAGAAATCTTCAGTCCGTCTTCTCCACCCTTCGTCCTCGACGCTGCAGCCGCCCTCCCGGAAACCCACAGGCCATCTTTTCCAGTTCTATCCGACGACGCTGCCGCCTCTGAAATCCACGGATCACTTTTTCCTTTCCTCTTAGACGACTCTGCTTCTCGCCTGGAAATCCAAAGGTCACTTTCTCCATCCCTCTTCGATGACGCTGCCGCTTCTCCTCTACCGGATATCCACAGGTCACCTCCTCCACCCTTCTTCGACGACACTGCCGCTTCTCTCCATGGAACCCCCATCTCATCCTCCGTTGCACCCATCCACCCAGATGTCCACACGCCATGCACAAGAAGCAGCTCGTTAGACCGGATGCTGAATGGGATAAGTGTGGATCTCCCCGGGATCTCTATTGTGCTAGCAAAGATAGATTTGCTTCTGGAGACCATGTTAAATGTGGAGCAACGGATGCTACATATGGATCAACGGATGATACATATGGATCAACGGATGCTAGATATAGATCAACGGATGGATCGACGGATGGAGAAGATAGCGGCTGACATAGCGGGTATACATCATTTGCTCGGTGTTAATGCCCCTGTTTCCCCGACGCCGGAGCAGGGGGGTGACATGGATGTGATGAATGGGAGCATCGACCCCCTTTCATCACCAAGCGCACCCCCTCCACCAGAAGATGTAGTGTACATGTATGCCGTTGAGGAGGACATGACAACCTCGTCAAGACCACGCCAGGAGACAACACGGCGACCAAGACCGGAGGAAAGCTTCCTCCCAGACAACCTACCATCGCCCATCGCCTCAAGCACACCTACTCACAGAAGACCTACATTCACTCGCATCGATACGGTGCCCGACATCAACCTGTGCGATCTGCCTCCGGCGCTCACGAAGAAGTATAGGGTGATGAGTTCTGGTGCACACAACAAGTATGCCTTGTTACTTTTTTAGCACCATGTTCCCTACTCGTACTACCCTACTAAACTGTAGAGTCCGGTACGTGGGTTTTTAAATCCGATTCAGGAATGTGCAGGCATTGTTACACAAAGCGATATTATCCATCGAAATCCCTCCATTAGCTGTTTTCTTTTCTGAGGAAAAACAAAAAGAAAAGTTTTACTGTAATGGTCAGCCCCCTAAAGAAGTTCCCAGCCAGTACCACCAATAATTTTCTCGGGGGGCGTCTCCTGTTCACATGCGCATGCGCCTACCGTCGATGTAATGACACGCATACTGTATGCGTTTCAAGAAGGTTCCAATGCGCATGCGCCTAGCATTCCACCAATTGTTCAGTATCTGCAGTACAGTACTGTACAAGCCGCTCAGCGCAGAAAATAATACAGCAACAATACTCACCATAGAATTTCCCATTCAGCTGGCGCCGGCACCGGTCCACTGCCATCCAGTGTTCTTCATCATCCACGTCGATAGTTTGCAGCAGGACTATTCCACCTGTAGTCAGCTGATGAGGCTGCAAATTGCTTAGGTACATGCAAGCTTGATCGAAACTGCACGCGAAATCCGGCTCAGGCTCAGGGTTGTCACTGACGGTGGGACCGTTATTGGAAGCCGGTGCTGGTGCATTGCTTGGCAGCGACTGTCGTTTCTTAGTTGGTTTTAACATGACCCTTCGCCTTTTGCCATCTGCATGATCATAGATACAGGAAAAAGCCGGTGATACACACCAATACCCTCCAACAAATTGTGGCTCAATACGATAAAAACAGGGATCACTACATAACCTTTTCCTTATTGCACGCTTCCACGTATGAGGAGTTGGCGAAAATTTGTAAAAGTCATAGTTTTTGATAAAATACTGATAAATTTGAACAACTGTTGCCATCTTATCATCTGTTGCATTATTCGCGGCCCATATCAAATACGCGTAACTTCTGTCGGGTTTTTGGAAAACGGGCTGCACTTGAACACTCATGGTGGGCGGCGGGTCTCTGGAGAATACTGTAACCAAAACTGGTCTTTGTCTTTCTTTAATATGAAAAGCCTAAATTGATACATTTTTGCAACCTCTTCCTTCAGTCTCAAGGCCAAGTTACAATAGCACACTGTGGTATCTTTTTTAAACGAAACACCTGCAAGTCGACACATTTCTGAAGCGCATGCACATTACAATTCATGAATATCTGCCACCTGGCGGACACGCGAAGAATTGCAACCTATTAAATCCGAACCATTCTCAATAAACGCATCAACCGCATGTCAACCGCGCATGACCCATGGCTGAGAACGCAAAATGAATGCGGCATGCTCCAGGTGAAGTGCGTCGCATTCCAGGAAAAAGCCAGGGAAAAAACGGTGATGTGTTAGACTCAGATGAGCCGCAGCAGTATAGGGCTTTGATGAAATTCTACCTGTCCTCAAGAAGAGTTAAAAGCCCAGGGGAAGCTCTACAGGCAAAACCAGCTTCAGATCACTTGGGCCTAATTAACAGGGTTTAAAAAGGCTAGGTTTGGCCAGTTCTCACCTTGCCCCCTATTCCAGCTAAGAAAGCTGGACGCTACAAACAGGCACTTGTCTGCAGCAATTTTGTATGTGACACCTGCGTTTATATTGTTTGGTACGTGTGGAAACCATCCAAAGATAGCTAGAGGACTTCTGTCTAGTTAATGCTCTTTTAAGGGGCCTCTAGGGTAACCAAGACCACACATAACTATTACAGTGTTGAAAAATCTTTGGTTCCCAAACCATGTCCCATAGCAACTACCTTAAAAAAGGAATAAACCCATTAAATAGTGAAGTCTCTAAGAGCTAACAATCTTCAGGCCCGCCGACAGGGGGGGAGAGCCGTGACAAGTGTCCCGGCCCAGTGACTGCGGGGGGCCCGGAGGCCAGACAAAGCAGTTGGGCTCGAGGTCTGGCCTGTCCTCTAGTTGCCGCTGGGCCCTGGCTCTCCCCAGCTTCGGGACTTCCTCACTGACTGGGCTCAGCTTCCGGCGCACACAGGCAGGAGAGAGAAGCCTGGCATGTGTGTAAGGTTCGGGGAGCTATGCCGCCCTCGGTGCGCTCCCCGCTCACCCTCTCCAGTGGCCTGAACTCCCCCGATACCCGCTCCTACCCCGCGGGTTCTGTCGGTCTCTCCGGTGGCCATCGCGCTTTAGGCATGCGTTTGCAGCCGCTCCAGCCCCTTAAAGCAGTTCCTTCACGAAGACGGAGGGCATGTGCAACTCACACACGCAGGCGCACACAGACGCGCACACAGGCTCCATCCCAGGGAGCTCACCTGAGCCTTGTTACCCTGCCTCCTATCGCAGCCTCGCTTTGCACACACCTCCACGCTGCAGTTTTCCTATTGGACACTCTCCCCTACATATGCTCAGCTGTGCCACTGGCACTTTGGCTGAGCATAGTTCTAGTTGCGTTGAACTCACCTCTTCTCTGCCTCCACAGTCTTGTCCTGTCTTGCCTTGCTGCTTCTTTCTGTGTACTGACCCGGCTTTCCATCCGCTCTTCTCCAAACCTCGACATCCAGATAAATGACCATTCTGCTCTCTCCTACCCTGACCTAGGCAAACGGAGCATGACGACTCTACTCTCTCCAATCCCAGACACGGCTAATAGTACCTGCAACGTTCCGTACCTCTCCTCCTCTTACCCCGGCAAGTATAATGATGACCGTACCTCTCCAACCCCGACCCGGCTATTCCGACTTACTCTACACTCCAGATGCGCCCCCGTGGCTGTGGGTGACGTAATATCCTTTCCCACCTCAGCATTGTCTTTCAAAGTAAGCATTGTCTTTCGTGTTGTCAGCATTTCTCTGCATACAAACTCAGTAATTCACTTAACTGGGCTGCAGACAGAGAAATGCTGGGTAGTGGCAGAGGCTGGGGCAGCTGTGATGGTGCATGTCTACAATCAGGAAGCGGACCTGCAGGGCTGAGGTAGGATTTCAGAATTACCGACCAGAGCCCTGGGACAGAGTCCTGTTAGAGTATCTGAAGTCGGTAAGCAGGCACAGGTCAGGGCTGGCGGCAGTGGTGGAAAGACCAATAAATAGGCAAAGGTCAGGACAGGCAGAAAGCAGTGAGGTTGGTGTCATGGTCCGGGTTCAGCAACAGGGGAATCCAAACTAATGAAAGGGTAAGGCGTGACAGCAAAGACAACAGGAACTGCGTACGTAACAACCTTGCTCAGCGACTCCCACCAGGAACTGCAGCCTTATATAGCTGGCTGCCAGTACACAAAATGGTCAAATTGAGCAGAAAGGGCAGGCAACCTGGAAAACCCGAACGGGCAACAAAACTCAGCACAGATCAAGCAGAATCCTTACAGGGGCTAAGTACCAGGACAATGGTGAGCGGGGAAGGGCTGATTACCAGGTCTGGGGACGGGCTCTCAGCGGGGCAGAGCCTTTGTTTCCCCGAGACGCTGCAGCACCTACCCAGCAGGATGTATGGGGCTGGCTAAGGAAACCATTGCCGGGTCTCAGTCCCCTAGGCACGGTTTCCATTGGCCAGTTCGAATTTCCCGCTTGCCAGCAGCTCCTGCCTCGAAGGTGGTCCAGAGTTCCTAAGCCAGCCCCTTCCTCGGATTGATGCAGCCAGACAAGCCCACGTACTCCAATTGGCTGCAGCCTCACGATCCGGGCTCTGATTGTCCGGCAGCTTCTGCTCCATGAAAATTATAGCAGAGCGTGTGCTATATAAGGAGCGCAGCCGATAAGAAAACCAGAAACGTTTGGGAGTCGATCGGAGACACGGCTGGTGGTATTTTTGAAAGTGCTTTTTGTGGAATAGCACTAAGAAGCTGGAGAAGGAGCTTTACAGGGCAAGCCTGAAGCAGGCCCTGCACCTAGCTGAGGCTAGATTCTTCTACCCCAGGCCCTTGTTGGTGATTATTTCACTGACAGTGTATTTTTTGTGTTTGCTGGCTTGCCAGAATAAACTTTCGTTTATTCAATTATTGTGTCCAGACTGGTGATAGTGATCCCGGTGTTTTCGGTGTTAAAAGTTCTGGTCCCCCATGACAGGGCGTTCTAGGAAAGTATAAAGAAAAACAAAGATTGGATAAGTGTGAATGGCATCAACCTGGCCCTCCTCTTATTCATATCTCTACAGCATAGCATGAGGTGAATTATAATATGCACCATTAAATGAACTAATATTAGTGTAGCCCCCTGTAAACAGCACAGGCTATACCTATCTTCCTCCTACTGTGGTAAGTCCTGTTAGAGGCAGGCACCAGTAGTGATCATGGGTTTTCCCCCCTTCAAGCCCTGCTCTGATTGATAGATGCATGCCCCTGACTCTGCTACAGGCACGAGACAGAGGGGAGGTACTGCTGACATCATGATGGGTGGGGCTAAGTCTATTTAGCAGCCCATTCCTGTAAGTGACAAGTCTTGTCTATTCTGGAGTCTATGAGGAGTGGACTCTGGAAGTCTGTCCTGGGAGTGAGAGGAGTATATCTAGATCCGTCCTGGGAGCAGCAAGAGAGAGAACTCTGGCCTATGACAATTGGAGAGCGAGCCGAGTTCAGGTGGACCAATGCCCCTCACCCCGATGATGGGGTGATGGGGAGAATCCATCCCCCACCCAGAGGATACCCTCTGAGGTGGGCAGCGGGGTATTGAGGCCCCAGCCCAGTCCATCCTGTCGGAGTGTACGCTTGGAGGGAAGGAGAGGAGGAAAGGCCTGTACAGATTGGAGGCCCGTGTGATTTGGGGACATTGCTGTTGTTGTTGTGGCTGCTTTCCCACTATGTCTGCTGGGCACTGCTCGACCCAATAAAGAGAGACATTACCTTTCTACCAACGACTGCTGTGTGATTCGGGAGCATTTACCCTGGGACCAGGGGTCACTCTTCTATACAGGTCCTACCCCATACCCTGGGAAGGTATAGAGGATGGAGGCGCTGCACCACCACTGAAATCATGGAGGCTACTACCCCAGAAGCCTGGTCCTGTGATCCCCTACACCACAGCGGGAGACTCAGGCCCTCCTGTTCCACACAGGTACGCACCACTCAGTAATGTAATCCGCCTTCACACACCCTAGATATGTCAGATGAGTCTAGGGGGGGGGGGATAAGGGTTACATTAACTATGATATAAAACTATATATGGGCACTCATTATTATTTATTTGCAGAGAAAGTAATGCTCTGAGCAATATTATATTTAGACATTGTAAAGTACATTAGTGGAAGTGTCACTAAAAACTAGTGGGAAAAAGCTGTATCGTACTTGAATACAGAAGTGCACATCCTTTTGAACAACTGTGCACAGTTCTTTAGCAATGATTTAAAAAATGGTGTTATAATTATGCTATGAAAGTGGAGGTGAACGGGTTACTTATTAAAACTTTACACTTAAACCAAAAATATTTGGAAGCTGTGACAATTAAAAAAATGGTGCTAGTATACCATTTCACAGGAAACGTATCACTGCTTTAGCACTCCCGTGCCAGAGAGGCCTGTATTGCCTTGCAAATCCCTCCGGCAGTGAACAGGTTAATATGTTTCTTTTTCATGCTTTTTTGAGCATCTCTGAATTGATACATTTTTTTTTTAACGAATGTGTACTTTGTAAAAAAAAACAAAAACAATCTAAACAAATGGTTAGGAGGATTAACTAACACAATATCTATTGGTGCAAAGTGCCATGGAGATTGGAGGACATGTGACCGGCAGTCGAGAACAGACAAAGACTTCCTCAGCCAAGCAAAACTACCGGAGGGATTCAGAATGGAGTATGTAATCAGGATGTATAACGACTGATACAAATAAAGAAACACAACAATGTGAATGCTGTACTTTAACATAGTCTAGAGTTCCAGATCGTGCCCTACAAACGCAGTTCTACAATTCTGTCTAGCCAAGGTCCCCAAATATTTCTGAATGTTTGCATTGAATCTGTTTAAATATGCTGTAATTTTTTCATAGCAAAGTATTAGCTAGACTCTGTTGATTATTTTGGCTACATTTTGAATAGGACCCTTCTAGGAGGCAGCTATGGTGAATCTGGTTGCCACAAGAATATGCAAAATGAGCTTCCGCTCATAGTATGGTATATTTAATGGAGGCTCATTTAGCAGGGCTGACCATGGACTCAGTTTTAATGTTATGTTTAGGACTCTATTTAATTAGGCAATTCAGGTGCATTTTAAGCATATTTCTGTCATAGGTGTAATGCTGCTTCCCCCACCCTCTGGGAGATTTGGCCATTACACGGTGTGTGGTGCATACCTGCTGTCTTACAGTAGATCTGAGTCTCTGCCGATTTTGTTGGGGAGAACAGGACAGGTTTCTGGGCTACATTACCGTTGTCTATTCCTGGGTACACAGCGCCTCCATCTACTGCAGGCACCAGATGTATGGAGGCAATCTCCCACAGAAGAACGTACTACTCTCCCTCCAGTAAAATTACACACTAAGCAGGAGGTATAGATAACTGGAACAGGTTTTATTATTCCTCTGCTGACACAGGCTACTTCCCAATGCAGTTCGCTGCAGGTCTCCAACTTCTGGATGGTCCCTGGACCACCACTCCAGGCCAAGGGCACCTGAAGCAGTCCTTACTCTTTCCTTCCCCTCTAGCAGGGACAGGGGAAAGGTAATCACTCACTCTCCCCCGATGGGAAGAGGAATAGGGAAGGCCAGTTCTCAGGCAATCCTGTGTGACACCTGTCTCTCTCAACGGCAGAGACACTGCTAATTTTGGGTGGTGCAACTCCTTAAGTACAGTGGGAGGAAGAAACAAGGTCTGAACCCATGATTGGGCAGAACACAGGCCTTGTCCCACCTCCTCCCCTGTCATTCAAGGGAGCTGCCTCTGTGGGGAAAACCAATGATTGGTCCTGTCACTGCCTGCCCTGTTACCAGGGCTTGCATCACAGGGAGGGCAGACTGGTAGCCAAACCAGGCATGGCTACATACAGTAGGTTAAAGATTTAATTTGGTCAAAAGTGACATAATTTTACAAATTTAAAGTAGCACTATGACACACTAGTATTATCTTGATTCTGTTTATTAATTAAACGGAGATAGAGATGCTTGGGGCGCTATTGTACAGAAATTACTATTGACTCCTGATGGGCACTATCACAGTTTAATGAATAAACCCCTATTTCTGAAGTCGGTTAATGTGACACTTACTGTAGTTTGGTCACTGACATGTTTGCATTAAGATTTCCACTTACGTTTTATTTCAGCTTTTATGTAATGTTTTGATTCTTTTTCTTATTCACTCACAGAAATTTCTGTTATGACTTGAAGGGAGCTGAAATCATAGTCATGCTTTATTGAACCACTTGAGGGCTTATTCACAAATCCACGCTAGCATGTGCAGTAAACCCCTTGCGGTGAATTGTCATACAGTTACAGTCAGTTACAGTCTACAGATCTCCCTAATTCCAAGCAGCAGAATATGCTACAATAATAGGCCAAATACTTAACCTGTTCAGAAAGCCTCCAGCTGTTGTGGGGGAAAGTAATAATAATACACTGACAGTGTACACAGTGCTTTCCATAGAACAATTTGTTCCTGCTGCAAAGAGCTTACAATCGAAAGATCTAGAGATAATGTGACTTGCCCAAGCTCAGAAGGAAAGCTGTGACTGGGATTCAAAGGGGTTTAAACACAGTGTTCTTATCATCAAATTAATCAATCCAGGGAAAGAGAGGGCATTAGAGGTTTTGCATTGTATATGTTGCATTACAGCTCTGTTTTTAAGATCCTTTCCAGTAGCAGGCTTTTTGTCAAATTGTTCAAATTTTTATTTTATTTTTTTGCACAGAGTAGGAATGCTCTGTGATTGTGGATTAAGGTGAATTTGATTAAATGAATCCTAAAATCATGTAATTGGCTTTTGCTTTTATGTAAGTATTTGTCATTTACAATCTACTTACCAAAAATAATGATAATACAAATAATGTGAATTATGATGACTAAAATGAACAATGAATTTGAGGAATTATTTTTGACATTGCAAGGGTTTATATATGTTTACATTTTGCTACCTGAGAATGCCGCGCACACACACACACGCACGCACGCACGCACACACACACACACACACACACACACACACACACACACTTTCAATTACTATTTTATGTGTTTATATTTTTGACATTGTACAACTTGTTTGTACCACGGAAGTACAGGGGGTCTTGGATTTGATACCCCAAACTCTCCTATTTCTATGTGGCAGGATATCCCAGCTCATCACCTTATTAAAAAAGAATGCACATTCTTAACAAAAATATGTTAAAGAACATTATGGTTGTAAAGATGTAAGGAGGTTTATTCCAAAAACATTGTTATCATGACCACATTGGTTTCAGACAGCAGAAATCCAAAGATAACCAGAAATGAGCAATACCAATTAACTATCATTTAGTTAAAGATCATTGACTACCATATTTTATTATATCAAAATATGCACTGGTTTTTTTTCTTTGTGTCTTAATTATTGAGGAGTGAAGAAAGGAGGAACTCTTAGTATATGCATTCTAGACTAATACAAAATGTATCAGGAAAAAGATATCAGGAAAAAGAACAACGAGAACGTATTTTTAATTGTTATTTATTTTGTATGGATATTCTATATTATAAATGTTCTCTTCATAATACACAGTGAGTAATCAAAGTAATCCTCCTGGTTCCTACATACACTCTGCGACATCTCATTGCCCTTCTAAAGGTGACGCCCCCTGAAAAATAATAATCTAAGATACAACAAAGAACAGTATTGTTAAAATATTCAACACCCCATTTTGTGTATTTCTGTAGCACTCTTGGGAAATTCTGATATTTAATCATTAAGCAATATGGGTTGTAACGATAATTGCATTATATATACCAGTTCATCTTTAGGATATACATTTTAGTTAGAGCAAAAAAACTACAGACAAAGCAGGATGGGGCCTATTCTCCAAAGAGGTCATATTTTAACTTTTCATCTGGTGACTTTGTACCATAACATTATATTGATTATTAAAAAAAAAAAAAAAAATAATGTTTTTTGTGTTTGCAATGTATAGCAATACAGCCTATATATTGTGCAACCTCATATTATCAGCATGAAATAACTATTTGGCTCAATAACACCATCCCTGCCTTTGAAGCATGTGCATTTGGTTAAATTCCATAATCAAATATGATCTCTACTTTTGCATGTCAGTTTGATTCTTACAATATTTGATTCTACTAACAGAGGTCACATTATTTAATGGAAGTATCCCACTTTGAGCTACTGTATGTGCATGCTACAGTCTATGACCTGTGTATTTGAGGAAAACAGTCTGTCTGCTTTTCTCTTTCTGTATGTTAACACTCATCAGTTAATATTCCATGCGGACAAATTGACAAGATAATTCGGTTTAGTCAGAAGATCTGGATTCTCTTAGTAGTTCTTAACAAAAACATAGTTACAGAGTATATAATCACATTTAAAAAAAAAATCAACTTTTTTTGTGGAATAAAAAATGTAAGTGATCTTGTGTATCGTGTAGATGCAAAGAGAATTACGATAGCACAATTCTGCTTATGAATCTCTTAACCTTTATGGTAAAGAAAGCATCTGCAGCACATTTTAACAAAAGGGTAATAGCCTAGACTGCGTTTTATTGCCTCACAAGCAGCAATGACACT
This sequence comes from Ascaphus truei, assembly GCF_040206685.1. Classification (NCBI taxonomy): domain Eukaryota; kingdom Metazoa; phylum Chordata; class Amphibia; order Anura; family Ascaphidae; genus Ascaphus; species Ascaphus truei. Next base: position 275,521,103 of record NC_134486.1, on the reverse strand, counting down.
TGTTTTATTGCTATACTTGTCTGAACAACAGTTGTGATCAGTGCAGGTGTTCTGTGCATCCTACTCAAGCGTGGTGCTAATCTAGGGGGAATGTTGCCATGTGGAGGATTATACATGGAAATTCCAAAAAATGCATATTGATGCACAGTGGAAGAAAGGAAATAAAATGTATTTGATGATACCCGTCACAGTACTGTAAATGTAGATCAAATGGGGTGTAATGTTTCAGATAAGTCTTTCTTCAGATCTTACTCTATCATACTCTTAACAGACCAGCAGCTAATGGGAATACAGAATGAAGATGGAATCACTATCATACCTAGCTTTCTGAAAAACAATGAATGCAATTGGATGCACAGTAAGGGCATATTTCATATCAGCCGAAGTGGCCACAGGCTGTTTATGGCCCAAATTCCCCACTGAAGTCAATGGGACATTTTGTTTAAAAACGGTCGGATCGCCCACTTTTGCTCATATAGAATAAACCCAGCCTGTTTCCCCTTTGCAATCGCTTCATTTTTATGAAATATGTTAATCAGGTATAATACATTAAGATACAAATCTATTTACATTGAGTTCTACAACAACTTTGGCTTGGTGACAATTTTTGCAACACGTAAAAGTAAAACCCCAAAAATTAATAGTTGATACATCTCATTGCAACTTGGGCTTTCCAGTACTCCTCTGACTGCTAACTGCAATTTCTTAACAAGAGAGGTGAAATACCAAGATACACTGATGCTGATAGGTGCACACTCACTCATAGTCAATTTTAAGGAAAACTCTATCTTGGGTCTCATACATAGCCCCAGGAACTCAATTCTATTGGCAATTTTTTTTTCATAAGCCAAGTACGACTACCATTTTTTAGCTATATGGGATCAGTGTCCCCGTTGGTAAACTGTTGTAATAGTTGAAAAGGAACCTATCCAGATAAAATGGTGTCAATATATCGCCATGAGTTGTTCATGACAATTATTCCCACAACTATTTTTATAGGAGTGGTCCATTATGTGGGCACATTGCAAACTCTGGTATAGGATCTTACTTCCATCATTATGGATGTAAAGGCTGTTAGATACTAGATACTTAGACCCCTGCTCTAATAATCCACCTCATACATCTCACAATTCAAGAAGCTACTACAGAAGAAGCACCACTTTTCCCCTATCCCCCCCCCCCTGGAAGATACTCCTATGGCTACTGCTGTCATGGTGCTGGCATACCTGTGACCATGGAGATCTGAGTGGTCCGCGATGGTGTGAGGGAACAGTACAGGCGTTTGATGATCTTGATGTTCCTTTTTCTGGTGACAGCGCCTCCAGCTCCAGTGGATGCCAGGAGATCCAGAGACAATCTCCCTCTGGAACACACATTCTTTCCCCCCTGCTCAATGGACTGAGAACTCAGGCAGGGGTATATAAAACAAAGGGGCTTTATTTAAGCAGTCACTGCAGATGTTCTCACAGCGGATGCAGGGTATACAGAGGATTCCAGGTCTTTGGATGGTGCTGGCTCTCTTCTAATGGAGGCCTCAGACCTCCGTCTCAGCCGGGAGGAGATGACACACACTTCCACTCCCTAGGAGGGGTGGACGCAGACTAGCTACAAATTTGCACTTCCTCCCTGAGGCTCAGAAGGGGAGGGCACAGGATGTGCACCATGATAGGCTGCACACAGATTCCTATGTCACCACCACTTCTGTCACTCAGGGAGTCAGAATGAGGGGTGTCGATGCCCATAGGATTGCCTGCCACAGCCTGTAGCTATCAGGACTTACATGACAGGAGGCAGGGAGGCAATCTGGTCCAGCTATGTTACACATGGCTCGTATAGGTGTTTTCTGTGTCATTAAATGCAAATACTTGGTTGACTTTAGTAACCGGAAATCCCAAACTGAATGCAACAGGTTTGGCACTGCTTTTCTTTTAAGTTATATGCATGATTTTTTCAAGAGGGAAATGGTGAATAATTAGTTCAAAATAACCTACTTCATTTTTATGGTAAAAACATGAATAACTAGTTTTTATGACAAATATATTTTTTTATTACATATTTATTAGGAATAGAACAATAACAAATTTACTTTGACAAGCTGTTATAAAAAATAAAAACCGTGAAACATTTGTGTTATTTACAATCGTCTAACATATGTGTTATCCGTGCAGGAGTTAAAAATCAGAGTTTCTTTTTAATCAGAAACCATTGCATTATAATCAAGTAAGTCGGTGCCTTTTCTTTGCATAACATATTCTACTTCACAGCAGGGGGCCCTACCCTGATGTGTCTGGAAGAAAAAGAAGCCTCATCTCACACATCAGACTGTCAGATGCTCAATGAGATAGAATCATGTACCATTAGACAATCACAATCAACGAGTAGGACTCATGGTGTACAAGTTTTATGTTTATATGTCGATTTTACAAAAAAAATACTAAGTTCTAAAAGAGATGAAGCAAGAAGCAAAAGATTACTTTATCATACGAAAACAACTTTGTACTATAGAATGTTTAATCAGTGTTAATGTTTAATTCAAATATATATATATGCATATACTGTACATATACACTATATACACTGTATACATGTGTATGTATATATATATATATATATATATATATATATATATATATATATGCAAATACAACTGTATGCTCATCTGCATGTCTTAGGCAGGTCTGCAACCTGGTTGCAGACCTGCCTAAGACATGCAGATGAGCATACAGTTGTATTTGCATATTTGCTTTCCTGTGGAGGGTTTTTGTCACTTTTTTTACTCACCATAACTTAACTCAGTATTATAGTGTGTGTATATATATATATATATATATATATATATATATATATATATATATATATATATATATATATATATATATATATACACACACACAGTGACGATCTATCTATCTATCTATCTATCTATCTATCTATCTATCTATCTATCTATCTATCTATCTATCTATCCAGCCTTTCTAGGAGATAAGAGCGCAAAAAACTTCTATGTCGCAATAAAAGAGTTTTATTTCACATGCAGTGTAAAGGGTTAAAATGGTGAACACAGAATTTACGTCAATAATAACAAGCATATAAAAGCATAAAGGTCCTTTCAACCTCATCTGAAAACAGTCTTTGGAGTCAGAGGTGCAGTCTCAGATCTCTGGTATCAGCTTGTCAGCTTCCTGCTCACAGCTCTCAGTGTGATCGTTGTGAGGGGGCGGCACCTTCCATCCGGTCCTGGGAGTTGGCTCTGTGCTAATATCACAGCCACGTCCTCTTCTCATAGTTACCCCTGAGGAGGTAAGCAGGGCGCTTACGAAATGCGTAGGTTGCATTCCAGAGACGCAAACTTGTGTGACTGTGTGACTGTGACGTCAGCACGGTCCAACTCCCAGGAGTGCACTTCCAAAGTCACTCCCCACAATGCATTGCATCCAAAGCGGCAAGGCATTGTGAGGTATGACTTTTGAAGCTTCTACAGTGATTGACAGCTGTATCACCCAGGCTATCTGCACATACTAAGCTGTAATTTTGAGCCTACATGAATTTGGTCACCGAGTTTTGTTAGCAATAGTCTAATAAGCAAGCAATAAGATTTATTAATGTGGGGTTCATGGAATAAATATTTTCTAGCATGAGATGCAGTGTAAAAAAGTTTGGGAACCACTGGAGTAGCATATGAAGGGGCATATGAAATTAGTTTTAACAAAAATTGAGTGGTATTCTTTAAAGTGGGGTTTTAGGAGGCAAGGTGACGTGTCTGTATTGTCTGTGGTTTTCTGGAATTTATGATTACTGTTGCACTTTACCCATATGCTGCTATTTCAGTTAAATATGACTGCTCCAAACAAATTCTAAGCTGAATATTTAATTTTTAGTGAGTAAAGGGCTTGAATCAGTTACACTTTTTGGCCTTCAGTTGTGGAAACAATGTGATTCTATTGGAACTCAGAAGCACCCCCAAAAATCTTGGATGTAGAAGCTGTCACTGGAGACCAGAACTTAACCCAGGGATCAAGGCAGCAGATAGGACAAAACAGTTCAATAAATAATTTTTTTATCCCAGCCAGAGCCAGCAAACAGAGCACAGAAACACAATCAGATTTATACTCACAATAAACAGTGCATACGTGGGGGTGGAGGGGGGAGAAATCCTATCAGATTAGGTGCTGAGCGCCACATCAAAGGCTTACCCAGGACTTGCTTTCACTTTACGATGAGGTAGGGACCGTAATACCTCTCTGGCATAATTTGCGGCACTTTCAAAAGTCCCACGAAAAATTCCCGCTCTCCGCTTCTCCGGCACACCTACAGTCCCGTAGCATAAAGCACTTTTGAATTTCCCACTGGCAAAACTCTCAGCCTCGTTTTTGGGTGTCTCTGGCACAGCCTCGGAGCACACTGCTTAGATCACGTTAGGATCCGAGTTAAAGGGCTTCTGGAGGGAAGTTTAAATAGGCCAATGGGAGCAGCATCTACCAGAGAGACTCGACAACGGCTTCCACAGGCTGACAAGATATCTCCTGCTGGGCTGGTTCTGCTCTGGCTGGAGAGGCAACCATTTGATCCACGTTTTGGGTAGATGGCCCCCCGGCCCGATCTCTGCCACTACACACCATCTCTTTTGTCCCTGCTTCTCTGCTCCCCTTCCAGACCCAGCAGCAGCCATTTCTATGGTCTTGTGGGCAGCATAAAGGGTTTCTCAGCCCTGCATGTCCAGAGACTGTGGTTCTGATTTATTGTATCACAAAAACATTTTTATACTTTCAGTTACACTACATACACACAGGAATAAAGAGTACATTTTTACATTAGATGCAAGGGGCTACCGGGCATGTAAGAACAGGCTATCCCAGAGGTCTGGTGGCCAGGTGAGCACCAGGGAACGGTGGCAGGGGCCAGGGCCTAACCTTTATTTTACTGGTCCCTGGGTCCATCACACACACAATATATTGCTATGGTTTGTTTGCGTGCACTGTGACTTTCTGTGGTTACAATATTACTTAGACATACAAAAAGGTGTTTTGTACTAAAGCAATTTTGGAGCATTATAGAAGCAAAGAACACAATTTTTGTTTAGCGCCTCAGCATCAATGCATCAAAGTCTGTGCACCATTTTTGACCCATGGGCCTTTAGCTTCCGTCTTGGGTAATGTTAATAGGAGGAATTACATTATTATAATGAGATTATACAATTCTGCGTCTCTGTATATCTCTTTAATCTGCATCAAAATATCCACCGGATTTAAGGGGGGATTAACTTTATGCCTCCTAACAATCTGCATCATGTATGAAACAGTTTCTACATGCGTGTATGTATATCTTAAACAATATAGGGTCTCATGCAGTAAGCAGCGATAAGCCACTTATCGCCATCTTCTCGCCAAAACTGCCTACTGCGATTCAGTAAGCCCCCATAAACTGGCAAAAAGAGCAAAAAACTGCGTTTTTTTTGGCCTGGAAAAAAAAACACAGCCTGACCCCTCGGCGATAAGCCACTTTTCGCCGCTCATCGTCAGCTTTTCCAACTTGCTGTATTCTAGTAGCCCTGACCAGCTTATCGTAGCTGATCGCCGCTCCAGAATTGGGATTTTCTCTCCCAATCGTCCTGCCACAAAATGTTGGCAAGAAGGTGGGGGGAAGAAGCGATGAGCGGCGAGACGGGAGTTAGAAAAAATAAGGCCTTTCTCCTGCATCGGATTGATGCCCGGGTCTCTGGAGCCGATATCCATTAATACCAGCACCGGAGACCCCCGGCATGAATCCGATGCATGAAAAATACACTTACAGGCAACTTCATTACCTTAGCGGCTAACCGCTAAGGCAATGAAGGGGTTAAACACCCCTGCCAGGCTAGGGTAGCAGGGGTGGTTGAAAGTGGTATTTGGCCCTCGGTGGGTGTTTAGGCCTTGCGGGGGGCTTGCGGGTGGACTTATACCCTTCATTACCTTAGCGATTAATACCTACATTTGGGAGATGTTATTGCGCTATGTTTTATGTGGTGATCTGATTCAGACACCACTATGCGTTATTCTTCCCATGGAAATCTGTTTCTCACACCTTATTCTGTATTAAGGAGGTTCTGGACTTTGACATACTTATACAGGCATTGCTATAGTGTGTGATTGGATCTGAGCACCATATCCTTATGGACTTTATCTCTCAACATACCGACGTAGCAGGCTTTAATGCTCCATGTGCTTTTATGTTTGAATTTGCAATGTGCATAGACTTTTAATGCTTGCTGAAGCGTCGGCAGCAGGCAAAGCTACCGGTGAGAACTCGGTGTACACTAACGTCCCCACCTCGACCTCGCGGCCCCGTCTTGTTTGTGATGAGCACCAGCACTCCAAGGAACTATCCACACTGGGTTTGAATTTACGAATCATTTCACTTGATTTGGATATTTACAATTGATGTTTTACATTTGTCCAGCGCCACTAAAGTAATTTCTTTTAGTATACCAATCTCTGATTTCCCCAAAAAATCAGCTGACTTTTCAGGCAGTTTACGTACATACAATTTTATTTATTGTAAAATAGGTGTGCATATAATTTTGATAGTAATCACTCTGCACTTGTTATAATCAGCGCTTATTCACTAATCACTACCCCACAAGTAAAGTTTGCAATACTGTCAGGTCTGGTAATCAAAGTGGTGCAAATGGCATGAGTTTAGCGTCAGATACAATATGCAAAAAGATAGTGTAACATGTACAATACTAAATACAATACTAAGTAGACATACTGAAACTAATCATTTATTTGCAAGTACTCGGAGCATTGCAAATACATTTGAGAAACTGAAATTATTATCCCATAAACAGCAATGGGACATGATAGTAATAACTGACACGTGGAATAATTGTCATGATTGGGCTGTCAACAGATACACATTTTAGACAAATAGAAGAGGTGGGGGTGTACATTTAAATATAGAAACACATTTGAAACAAATAGCCCAAGAGCTCTGAAGAAACTTTTCAGTCATGCTAAATCATTATATATTTCTTTTAGCCCCCATTTATTTTGCTGGAACCAGGGTCGAAACACCATTTTTTTCTGCTCTATTGATTCACTGGTTCTTGAGATACTTACCGGGTTTAAATCTCCTTTAGGCTGCCAAATCTTGGGCCAATAGGAATCTTTAACATAATTTGTTGGGGGTTCCTACTGGATGGCCGTTTAAATCCCCTTTTAAAAGCAGGAAGTAATACCGGTAACTTCACCAACAAATATCTCAGGAACCTGGAGCTGAAAATCGTGTGGTTCAGCTTTGGAGGACCCCGGCGGTTCCAATTCTGCAAATACAAATGGAGGTTAGTTAGGGTGGATTGTTCCTTTCAACTTCAATTAATCTACTACTACAGTACCACACAACATGCTCAAAGCAAAAGTGCTGTCTTTATTTAACATGGGAGCTAGATAGCAGTCTACTGAAGAAAATGTGAAATGAATATAAAATGAAGATTGCTTTACGTTTTTCTTGTAATTTTGAGTCTCTGAAAAAACTCACAGTTAAGAGTCTACTATGCTTTTATTAGAAGAACATTACAAAGCTTTCTTTAATTCTAAATTTAAAAGCACCCAAAGGTAGTTCTTCATCTTCAACTAACTCCTTCAAGATAAAATCTCAAGTCGCTTAGTATCAAATTTTTTTTTTTGCATTTGTAGAGCAGAAAGATATTTATCTTTTCAGAATTATAAAACAGACTATTTTAAAACATATAAGGTTTTGTGTGCGGCCAGCTATTTATGACCATGACAGCTTATACCAAGAATATTGAAAAAGATGATGGAAACTATTGTATCTAAGCCAAGGCAAAAATAGACCTACAGTAAGTCCCATGCATAAGTGACTCAATCAGAACATGATCCTAGGTAAAGGTAAATTATCATCTTTGATATGCGAATACTCAAACATTATTGTTGGTAAATTAGGAGAACAATTGTCCGCTAGTGCAATTACTGTGATTTTGCCTTTGTTACTGTACACAATAGTATTGTATTGTATGTCTTTATTTATATAGCGCCATAAATGTACATAGCGCTTCACAGTAGTAATACATGTTGTAATCATATAAATAACAAATAATATAAATAACAGGTAATGGGAATAAGTGCTTCAGACATAAAAGTAACATTAAGGAAGAGGAGTCCCTGCTCCGAGGAGCTTACAATCTAATAGTCCAGAGCCAACTACCTTAAAGGTCATGAGATGTATACTGTGACCATTAAAACAGGACAAATCCAAACATATGTCAGCTGCTAGCTATGAACTATCTTAAACTTTAGGACATGAACCCAAACAAGGGCAAACAACATATTACATTATGAACAACCAGTCAGATTCTTGGCATAACAACATAGACAAACTCAGATGTTTGATATGTTAATCATACTTTTAACAAATATTGTTATGAAAATAACATGTGTTATTAACATAATTAACAGTTGGCTAGATGAAATACATAACTACTTAAGTGAAAATAATGTAATTATTTCACAAGAACACCTACTGTATGTGGAAAATTTGTAAAGCAAAATCATGACCTTACTGATCTACCATGTTTTCATGAATCTTGGAAACATAAGGTTTTTGGGTATTTTTTACAGGCAACAGTAGGAGGAGTTAGGGACAATCTACATAGCATACATATTGGAATGGATTGTAGGGAGTGACAGACAGCACCACCAACGTGGAACTTACAGAAAATATGTATAGGTTAGAAGGGAACAATAAAGGGACCCCTAAAATCTCTAGAAACTGCACTGTATATTTATGGGGTTTCCAGCACTCATGTGAGTGTGGGGGAACCCCATAAATATACAATATTGGAATGGATTGTTTTAATTTCTCAGATTGCCTTTTTCAAATTGTTAAACAAGCTAAATCATAAGTGCAATCAATTGATCTGGTTATCTGGGCCATGTCTGATTAAAAACTTAGATGCAGTGCAAATGAAAGAATACAAAAACAAGTATATATTGTCATACTTTCCATGAGCTTGAAAAAATATACTCGAGAGTCTAAGAATGCAGCACTTTATTTATTAAAGAAAAGGAATCCCGGGAGACTTCTGGTGATATCACAGGGGAAGGTCGACTAGAAGAGGAGCTCCTGAGACCCTCTTATAGCATTCAAAGAAAGAAAGCTTTTTCCGCTCATAACCACTCTACTTTCTGGACAGGTCTGTAACTCAGCGCTCCGCGGGTCCAGGCTCGGAAACCCAAGATGGCGATGGAGCATGTGCGCTGCCCGATAAAGACTAGGAACAAGCGCTCCCAATCTCTGAAGGAGAAGAGCTAACTAAACAATACATGGAGGCCCTTTTCATAAGAATGAGACAAGGATTCCAGGATGATCTGAAGAACACGATTAACGAAATCAGAACATATATGACTTTACTGACCAAAGACCAGAGGGGTTGGAATCCAAAATGGAGGAGGCCCTTCAGCAGCAATCAATAGCAGAAGATGAAATTATACGCTTAGGTCATGAGATAAATGCCCTGAAAAACGGTCTGGAAGACCATGAAAACAGGGACAGACGACAAAACGTAAGAATCAGACACCTATGCATGTATCTTACCAAGATTTTCACCGTAATAGTCCCTGAGCTAAAAGAAAAGAACTAGGATTCGATCGAGCTTACAGAGCTCTGGGTCCCAGATCAGAAGATCCCAAATGGCGGAGAAACATCATAGTGGGTTGTCGATTGCCGGAGATCTACATACTTCTCCTGGATGGGGAGAGAACGGGCCTTGGCCCTGCTCTATCCTGCCACCAACATGAAGCTGAGATGGTGGAGTTTTGGGGGTCCCGGGGGGAGGGACTGGGGTTCAGACCCAGATGTTCGAACTTTCCCCCAAGCCAAGAAGCCCCTTTCATCATGGCCTCTCTAAAACTATGCTTGGTCTCTGGGGTTTTCGCAGCTCATCTCTGAACCCTAAGTGCGGATTGTCGACACCAGGTTTGAGCTAAAACATTCAATTTAGATAAGATGACCCGAGGACTCTAGCGGGGTTCTCCCCCCTCCCAACCCTCCCCCACCCCTCCCCCACCCCTCCCCTTTCCCCCTTCCCCTCTCCCCCCTCTCCCTCCTCTCTCCCTACCCCCCTTCCTCCCCTTCCCTTTCCCCCTCCCATTTTCCCCTTTCCTTTCCCCCCTCCCCCAATATTCCTCCCACTTGCCTCCCCATATTTTGCCCCCCCTTCTCACCCCTCCTCTTCACTACCTTAGAAAAATGAATATAGTGCAACCTCTCCTTGAACTGATAATCCCCTCTTCCATATGGCCCTGTCTTCTACGCGCAGAGAGCTGAATGTTAGGAAATCAGGTGTTTCAAGGTCATCAGAACGAATGAAGTTTTCTTGGTGCTTACAAACAATATAAAAGTCTTTATGTCTTGACTTACTTCAGTATCGGTCTATACTTTACCCCCCCACCCTGCCTCCTACCCCCTCCCTCTCCTTCATCCTGCCCCTCTCCCTAGCCCCCCTCCCCCTTTCCTCCCCCTCACCCTCCTCTTCCCTCCCAGTTTGAAAGGGTAGCGGACCTATACAGACAAAGTTGGCTGGCTTTAAGCGTTAAGCCTGCCCTCTCCTTCCTAGACCACTTGGGACCTGGTCTGAGAGAGGAGTGGACTGGGAGCTTTTCTCCTATCCCTAAGTTTGTTTTCTAGATTTGTGGTCCCCAACCAGTTTGACATTGATGTGGAATATCTAAAATCTCGGAAATTGTATATATGGTTCACTTAGGGTTCTCTTCACCCTCTCTCTGGTTCTCCGCAAACCCTGTGACCAGGGATGTCTATCAAGGACGATAGGCCAAACTACCTTGTCACTATCGTGACTGAGGTTTCTACTTTGTGGCATCTGTTGTGCCACCTCCCTCCCCCCCCTCATTTGTCTCCCCCTCTTCCAGCTTCTCCCTCCTGTGTTCACCCGTCCACCAATACATCACCTAAAAAAGTTAAACATCATCAATATTTTCTAACTCAAAAAGAAATAGAAGAACACGACGGCCCCAACTCTTGGAAGGTGGAAGGCCTAATATTACACTTAACCCCTTGGGACCATGGCTAACCTAACCTCAATAAAATTAGTCTCTCTAATGTCAAGGGCCTGCAATCCCATAGAAAATGAAGACTTGTTCTACAAGAACTTAAAAGAACGAAGGGGGATATTGTATTTATACAAGGGACTCACTTTGTTGCCCGCAAACCCCCCTCGCCCCCCAACACATTTAGGAACATTTTCCCACTGGCATACATCTCCTCATTCTCTTGCTAAAAAAAGAGGAGTGACAAAAGGAGTGAGGTGCCCCCACGACCGAAAAGGTGATCTCAGATCCAGAAGGTAGATTCCAAATTCTTCATGGCTCTCTCGCAGGCACAGTGGTTTCACTAATTAACATTTACGCGCCAAATGAGAATCAGATTGACTTTATGGCCAAGGTCTTGGAGTCAATCGATCCCAAATTTCTATCCTCACTAATAATTACAGGAGATATGAATATGGTCTCCTCACCCGAATTAGACAAGACTACCGTCCCAGGCCACACACAATCCACTTATTCCCCCAAAAATTGCAAAAGAATTTAGAGACCTTATGAAGGAATTTTCCCTGACAGATATCTGGAGGCCCCAGCATCAAGGTCAGCGGGATTATACATTCTATTTCACCCCCCACCAGACCTACTCAAGAATTGACTACTTTTTTGTAATTTAAAATATTCTATACGCATCTTCTCACTCGGATATAGGGCCAATCACCTGTCCAGATCACACCCCAATTGATCTGACCCTATCTCTACCCTTTGTTAAAAGCAATTCCTTCTGATGGAAACTAAACGACTCCCTCCCAAACTATCCCAATATAGAGAATAGAATAAAACTAAAACTTAATGAATACTTCAATATAAACAAGGGATCTGTTTCGGCCCCATCGATGCTTTGGGAAGCCCATAAGGCGATGATAAAGGGTGACTTTATCTCCATCGCTTCTTATAAGAAAAAAAGCAAACTAAAGTTACACAAAGAATTTAGATAAGATTATAAATTTGGAACAACACAAAATTAAACCCTCAAAAAAGCTATACAAATAACTCAACGTTGCTAGTTCAGCATTAAGACAAATTCAACTAGAGGATGTAGAAAGAGCACTGGAATAGACCAATCAGCGATTTTACAATAAGGGAGACAAAGCTGATAGGCTCCTAGCCAACAAACTTAGGGGCGCAAGAGCTAAATCCTACATCGCCGCAATCCACTGTAAAAACGGGCTTCTTACCCATAACAATAAAAAATATTTGAAACAAAAGAAAAAAATAAGAAAAGGAATTTCATTGAAAGCAATTAGAGTTTTCCTTTGATAAATCTGATGCAATTCTTTTGATCTGGTTTGGTCCCAGTTTTGCATCCAGGAGATTTTAGTAAAGAACTTCAGTGGTCATTTGTATTACTGTTATAGGCAATATTCTTTTCTATTTTTATGCACCCAGGATGTTACTTAAATAGAGAAGGTTAATGGCAGCTCAGAACTTGCAGTTCAAATTATAACTATAATATTACTAGTAGTCATTTTTATTTAAGCTCCAAAATACATAGTTTTGTACAAGTAATTTGGCCGTAAAGAGATTACCAGGTTATTTTTGTGCCTGATGCAAAGGGATATAAAGTGACTTGCCAAAAATCACAAAAAGCTCTTACTAGTATTCAACACATGAAATGTAGAAAATAGAGACATACCTTTAATGTATGCAAATAAAAGAGCGTGGAAACAGAAGACCATAGTGTTATATTGTTTTGCAAAAAAGTATACAAACACACAATAAGTAATGCACTCACAATTTACAACAACAGCATATCAGGCAGAAACTACACACCCATTCTGCTCCTATCATTGTCTCCATATTAAGTTGATCTGGTAGGTGTCTCGCTATCAGGATGCACACCAATGCTATACAAAATCAAGAGTCAGCACCACTAATATCACAATGTACAAATAAATGTTAATGGTGCACGCAGGTATGAAGATCTCCCTAAATCCTCACAAAATACAAAATAGAATGAGTACCCGCAGAACTCATATAAACAACTGTAACACAATACAGTATGTAAAAATACCTCTAATTTAATAAAGTGAAAGCATACCAGAATATATGTACAATACAGGGTACTGCAGACTCAAAAGCCCCTAAACAAACACTCCCACATGGAAAAGTACCCAAGGAAACTAGGACACAAAGACATCCACACTGAACAACACATAAGACACAACAAATGCAAAAACATGCTACACAATACCAAAAAAGGCAAATGGAACCAAAGCTAAAAATACACGGGAAAACAATGTCCAAAAAACAAGGAGGGCTACATGTCAGGTACTTGGCCCTTCTTCAGGCCCATTCCCACATAAATGTGGTACTTCCCTTAAAAAGAAAACTGTCCAGTAGCTAAACTGCGAGAACAAATTCTTATTTTCAGGTGAGTGATTGAGAAAGTTCCAAAATCCATCTCATCAGCTACCAGCTACACTGTGTTGCATTACTCCTCGGCCTGATGTGTGTGGAAGATATGTCTGCCAGGCTCAGCTCATCGCAGCTCTTTGTATCCTGAATTTAGCATGGGACATCATCATGGGCATCACATGACCGGCCATCGCATTGACTCTCATTGGATATTAACTGCACCATGGTCGCTCCTCCAAGACGCTACATGCGTCACAATAGCAAACCGCTGTATCTTCCAATCCAGGGTGCTGACTGAGGTCAACATGGTGAGCATTAAATCCTTCTGCATCATGACCAGCAGTTCCTCATGCTAGGTGAGATGTTTGAACAGCGCCATGAGAAGTCCATCAGTAGCACTTATTCCCTATAAAATCCAGAGGGAGGAAAAAATGGGAGAAAATACACATACCATCAAAAGAGTCTATCAAAACATAAATACCCACCCCCCAGCAGTCCCCGAAATACAAGAGACACTAAATAAACTAGTGTAACCATAAACATATAAATAGGAGTATACTAAGAAAGGGGGGAGCAATATCATAAAAAGTGTCCTAACCCCCTAAATCCTCACCCACCCCCCATAAAATAATAAGTAGATCATACATATTGATCCTAACCACCCTCTCCCGGGAAACTATTCCCACCTCCATCCCCTCTACCCCCATCACCACACATACAAATGGACAAAGCACTAGAAGCCAAATATGGCTAATAGCATGTTTGACCATTTGTTTTCAAAACAAAATAAATACACAATAAAATAACATTTACATAACAGTACAAGACATTAGACAGTAGGCAATAAACCAATTGATTGTCACTGGGGTAAATATGCCCACAATGGGGGCACGGATGACCACAATGGCAATGACTAGGGAACCTAAAAAAAACATCCAAAAAATTAAATACATTACAATAAAATAAAAACAAACATTTACTAAAAAAATGAATTGACTGTCAATGTAGTTATCAATACCCTCAAAGGGGCATAAATAAATACATTGCCAATCAATGGGCATCCTAAAAAAAAATGCACAGATAAATAAGCTACAATACAAGTGTTTCTTACCTTTGCCGGGATGAAGATTCATGCTCCTCATCCAACTGCAGCACAATCTCTCGATCCTCAACACAGTGATCCTCATCAGCAATGATGCACAGAAGTCCACGATCCTCAGTTGCTTGCAGACAGTACCACAACCTTCTTTATTTGTTGTTGTAAGACTAGGGTAGCCGCTATCCTTGAACCGGCATTCCATCTCATCTAACCCAGTCACTACACTATCTGGGGTTCTAATTATCCACTTGGTTCTCAAGAATTGACTGTATGAGAGGCCCCAAATCATCCTTGGGTGGTGATGGCTATCATTGTGTAATAAATTATTCCTCTCAATCATCTTGGTGTATAGGTCCGATTCCAACAAGCCATCCATCTTCCAGATGTTAATATCGAGATAATTAATACAGTTCAGGCTATAGTTGATAGTAAAGCCTATGGAATCTAATTCATGATTCAACTCATGAACAAACTATTCAGACTGACTGGATCACCTACCCTTAACAAAAAAACATTGTCAATATATCGCACCCACACTCAACAAAATCATCATTTGTATACACAATATCATGTTAGAATTTATTCATGAAAATGTTGGTGTGTGTGCGACATTTGAACCCATCACTGTCTCTTCTCTTTATATATAGACTGCATCTACAAAAAGAAAGAAATTCTCTCTAGGTATGACCTCCAACAGGTCTAGGACAAACATCCATTCTCTTGGTGTAAACAGCCTTCCCTCATTCAAAGCCAACCAAACCGACTCTATAACTTCACCATGTAGTATAGAGGTATATAAGCTGTTTACACTGAGGGTTTAGAGCAATAAATGCTCTTCGATGTCCCAGAGCCATCGGATCTTGCATAGAAAGTCTGATTTGTCCTCAATATATGAGGGCGAATCCACAACAAATGGTCTTCATAGTCTGTCCAGAAACAATGCCAGGGGCTGGAAAATCGAATCCGTCCCAGCTACGATGGGGTGGCCTGGTGGTTTCTGTAGCCCTTTTTGTATTTTAAGGAACAGACAATATCAGCAAGCTCTAACCCAAGCTCTAACCCAGAACCCACCACATCATATATATATAGGATTTGCACCCACTTTCATCTATCTGATGGAGTGCCTTGCTCTTATCTATTTATTATATATATATATATATATATATATATATATATATATATATATATATATATATATATATATATATAATAAATAGATAAGAGCAAGGCACTCCGTCAGATAGATGAAAGTGGGTGCAAATCCTATTTAAACCAAATAGGTAATACGATACCGTGTGACCGAATATCAGAGGCAGCACTCCATCACCTTGAGAAAGGTCCCATGTGGAGGACCGAAACGTTGGTTTTTATGTCTCACCAAATACAAAATCTTTTGACTACCTCGTGGAGTGCTGCCTCTGATATTCGGTCACACGGTATATATATATATATATATATATATATATATATATATATATATATATGTCAAAAGGAGTGCTACTGAGCGTGACCAAATGTATGCAACAAAAGACAAAAATACCCAATGCTACATACAATGTGACAAAATACATAGTTAGCAGATCTCCCAGTGGCACAACATTTTACTAACTGCAGATTAGGAAGCATTGATACATTTTCGTACATGGGGATAGAGCATGTGCCAAATCCCATCAGAGGCGGCAATAGGGTGGAACTTTTAGATAAACGAGAACTTTACAGGATCTTTACGTTAAAGACCAGAATACCCTATGGCCTCAACTCTGATTGGGATTTGGCACCTTATCTACTTTGATTAATAATTATCTGTTCCACTGCTATTGCTGTTGAATTTGTTGCCTTATATTTGGGGGTTGTCCTGCATGTTATGCAGGTTATGTCGGGAGAAGGGGGGTTCATGATTATAGACAATTTGTTTACTATATGAGATGGTTTGACTACTATTTAAGTTCTGTATCAACACTTTATAGGTGTCCATACAATCACATCTAATTTCTAGATCAACTTCTTCTATTGTTTACATTGTCCTCATCTATATTTACCTTCATGTGTATTACACTCATATCAATACTGAAGTTATGTGGATATTGAATTTAAATATGAATTCATTAAATATATTGTTCAAGCATATGGTTTTTAATATTAGTAGTATTTCTATATAGTATACTTCATTACAACAACTATGATGAATTAATACATTTATTTAGCTTATTATACTATTAAATACATTAGTCACCCTCATTGATTTCATTCTCAGTTTCTACTACAGTTCATTACAACATTTTTTCTTTTTCAATAGATGTTGACAGTTTATATATATGTGTATGTATTTAGAGCGGTTATTGTTTCGCACCATTACAAGTTTATATGTATTTATACATTAGTTAATCTGTCCATCTTATTGATAGGTATTTTCTTTCTTTTATTAGAGATATTCATTTAGTTTATGATGTTTCTTTTTAAATATGTCTTTTTGGTTTCTTGTTTTTCTATGTTGAAAGTAATACCGAGTATTCTAATGTGTGTTTTTTCCTTTGTTATTGTTTTTATGTATTTGATCAATAAAGTTGTAGTATTTTGTATGCTCCACGGTACGCTCTGACGTCATCACGTTCGCGTCACTCCTGAGGGTTTCAGGAAGTGAACGGCGAGTGGACAGCAGCGCGGCTCATGGGTATTTAAACAGACTGGTGAGTACATCTGATAGTTACCTTGAGAAAGAGCTTATGCTCGAAACACGTTGGTGGGGGTCTGTGTACCCCGTAATGTAGCTGTTTTTTGTTTGATCCATTAAATTGTTTTATTTTTATGGGTACACGCTCTCTTGGACATCATTTATTTCCCTTGATTCCTGAGTTCCAGTGCCTTTTTTTTCCTATCACTTTATGTTACTCACCTCAGAAAAAATGGATGCACACTCCCTGCTGTGGAAGAAGGCTGGATAGCCACGAGCACGTCATCAACCCTTACGTGAGTCATTCATTATCACATAGCAAATCCTCCATTCCGATATCATATGTCTGGACACTTTATTGTGAGGTCCCTTACTGCTTTGCTTGGGGGGACCCTAGCCTACTAGTCGGATTATAATGGAGAAGTGTTTACCATAACGGTTGTTCCACGTGTTTATGGGTTGGCAATCCCTAATTTGTTATTCAGTGGGATGTACTACAGGAATCATCATTGAACTTCATTGAACTTTATTTTTGTGTTATACAACTGATTGGCTTTTTTCTCAGAGCACCACACATCTTTTTTCCTTTTCTCCAAAATACATAGTTAAATACTTCAATGTTATTATTCTCATGAGTAAGGGTCATTTAGTTAACCCTTTGGCCAAAGCGTTATAAGCCTGCAGCCACTTCACGGCATGACTAGCATGCAGGTCCTAACACTACCTGTGAAAATTTTAATTTACCTCTGCAGTGGAGGGAGAATGGTCTCAGTTGAACTGTCCTGCACAGGTACATGGAAAAACCTGCTACTTAAAAAGTGAGGTGGGGTGAGCTTTTAAGTAGCAGGTTTTTTTTTTATTTGAACTCGGCTCCTCTCCTAAAAAAGGAATATTCGAACCTTGGGAGGAATCACTACCAGACGTGTCTCTATGCAGGGGTGAGCAAACTTTTTATGCCAAGCCCCCCTTTTCATCCATGAAATTTCTCGGGACCCCCCTGCCTGATGTAATCAAAATTACAAGAAAAATAAAAAAACTTTATTAAATGGTATACAATGTAAATACAAACATGTCTAAATACTTATTTCAACAGCTCGCGCTTGCAAAATTAGGCTGCGTCCACGCTGCTGCTGAGAGTGGTGACATCACCAACTCTCCAAGCATGAGCACAGCCTGTCCTGCATAATTTTGCAAGCACGAGCGGGGGGACATGGATCGGGGCTATTTTTGTGTATGTGTGTGTGTGTGTGGGGGGCTGTGTGTATGCATTGACTGCTGCTGAGCGTGCTTCAAAGTCAATTTTGTTTGTCTCCCCAAGCGCCAAGCTTGGGAGAGCGTACGCCCCCCAGTTTGTGCACCGCTGCATTCAATCACAAAACCCATACATACACACACACACAATCACAACACAGACAGCAAACATTCTCAACACACAGACAACACACACACACACACACAATACATACACCCAGATACAACACACAATCAATCACAACCAACACAGACACAATACACACACATACTCAATCCCAACACACACAACACACACAAACACAACCAACACAGACACAACACACACACCCTCAATCACAACACACACTCAATCACAACCAACACAGACACACCACACACACACACACACACACAACACAGACACACAATCACAACCAACACACATTCAATCACAATACACACACACAATCACAACACACACACACAATACACACACCCAGACACAACACACAATCAATCACAACCAACACAGACACAACACACACATACTCAATCTACACACACAACACACACACACACAATCACAACACACACAAACACAACCAACACAGACACAACACACACACCCACAATCACAACACGCACTCAATCACAACAGACACAACACACACACAACACAGACACACAATCACAACCAACACACACTCAATCACAACACACATAACACACACACTCAATCACAAAACACACAATCACAACACACACTCATATTACAACACACACACCACACACTCATATCACAACACACACACTCAATCACAACCAACACACACTCAATCACAACACACTTAATCACAACACACACACATATCACAACACACTACTCCCCCCCTGAAAGGTACCACTGTGAGCATGCTCCGGCATGGGTAAACAGCCAGAAAGAGAAGGATGGCTTCTCTGTGTGCAGGGAGAAGCCCCGCCCCCGCAACAAGCACGGGGAAGCAGAGGGAAGCAGCAGAACGGAGCTTGAGCTACTTTGCCGCCCGTGCACTGCTCTGCCCGCCTCCAGGTTTCGCCGCACAGCCTGCGCCCCCCTAAATAATTTGGTGCGTCCCCCAGTTTGCGCACCGCTGCTCTATAGTAAGGAGCTGGATGTTCAGGGCCTCTGTAATGTCGTGCTGTGTGCCTACTGTTTCTACCCCTGTAGTCATCCCTCCTACCATATCTCCTCAGCCAATTATACACTTAGACAGAGCTATAATCTCTAACACCTTGCAAAAATGCCATGTACAGGTGTGTCTCTGTCCTCTGCACTTGAGAACCTGGATCACTGATAGACCGCACCTCCAGTAGTTGGTAGTGGGAGGATTCACTGTCACCAAAGTATTCTAGCCCCTTCCTGTTTCATGTATCAAACCACTTTATCAATGGGTGGCAGGCATTCACAAATTACTTCTATTTATATTGTTCCACTCAATCATGATTGGATATTTATTAATTAGCCACAAATGGGAAAAAATCTTATTCCTATAAAAAACAATATAAAAAGCAAAAAAAAAATCAATATTTTCAATATACATCTAAAGTTAAATAATATAAAAATGATGAATATTTTTTATTGATTATTATATTTTTAAATATAAAAAATAGAATAAATTTTTGGGTTATAATATGTGTATTTCAACCCAATCTCTTTATTCATATAGGAAATATGAGGATATATACATATATAAATAGAACAAGAACCGTAGTCTAATACCAGTGCTCCATAGACATAAGGGGATACATTGTTTCAACTTCCAATCAATATTGAAGATTATTTACATAACAATGTGGAATACATCTCCATGTGGCTAGTGGTCTGAGTCTAAAGTCCTTATAAGTCCAAATCCAATGTGGCTGAAAATGTCAGTTCCAGAATTAGTGTTCAAGATCAAGCAATGGTAAATCCTGAATGTAAACTGCACCCGTGGTCCCCGAGCAACCAGCGACTCCAGAACACCCATCACATAGCCAGAGAGAACCATGTTACAGAGCAACACTTGATTGTGTACATCACAGTCAATCCATACAACTCCCAAAATGTAAGAGGGAAGATCCAGCACTCATGACACTGCCATACATGTATCCACTTGTGTGCTTCCTGTCGTCTGAAAGATAAACAAAAATTTAAAAAAAACTGGGAAAAATGCGGTGCACTACTTTGTAAAAGAAAAGGACAAAGCACCCATAGGCATAAAACGCGTTAGGGGTTCTTTTTGCCCTCTAATTGTTTTATTGTTTGCCATGTACTGTACCCAACAAATAGATTTGTTACTCTTTGTAACTCTAGCTCTTTTCTTTCACATAGCAGTGCACCACATTATTTCTAGTTTTTGGTTTTATTTTTGTTTAAAACAGGAAGCACACTAGCGGAAGATAATTGATTGCATCAGACCCTGGACTTTGCTCAGCCTAGAGAAAACACTGGAATTTGCAGTAGATGCAACACTGCAGATCACATCCAAGTCATACAATAAATGATTTTCTGAAGTAGTGATTACAATCTACCACTCAGTTTAGGATTAGTAGATTACCAAAAAGCATTTGATTTTGTCTACACCTCAGCAGTTTTAAAGGCAATAAGAAGATAAAGCGTTGAAGAAGTGTACATTGGTATTATAAGGAACATTTACAGGAATGCCATATCACCCTATAGAAAACATGACGATACAAGCAAGCTAATGATCAGCAAGGGAGTGCGGCATTCTCAGGACATTATTTTTGGATTGCCTTTTCATCCCATTTTAGAGAAGGTGGCAGCACTCAATAGGAAACACTTACCGTTTTTTCAATACTCCTTACAAGGAAGCTACTCACACAAAAGGTGGTCTTTTCAATGCCGGGACTGCATTTTAATTTGTACAAGAAAACATGCAGATGATATGTTTCTGGCCACTCGGGCCCTTTGCCCGACGGTCAGAACACCACCACAGTAAATAATGTAACTGTTTTGAGCAGTAGTACTATATACTATTAACTGTACTGTGCTGCTGTATGTGCTTGCTTTATTCTTGTCAATAACCATACTGTCTTTGTCTCTATGTTTACAGATCCCCGATTGGAACCTCATAGAACTGTTGTGGCATGCCATGAAACAGGAAAATGGATATGTTGAAGCTTAGAGCTAGATTTTAATTTTTTTTTTTCAACACTGCAGTTTAATGAATTATCTAAACCATTTTATTGGTATTCAGTTTTATAGTTGAGTTTCTTGCAGTATTTTTTTTATTCAGATAGGTAATTTCCGCCATTTCTATTCATTTGTTATAAAACTAGCTTGCCATGCAATCAGAAACCTGAAAAAGTCTCTTATTGCTTGATTAACTTTAGTTATAATGTCCTTCAATCTGCAAATTTATTTTCTATGGTGTGAAGGAACTATCAAAGCAACAGTAACCAAAAAAGCCTATGAAATGATAATGAAAACAATCTTTACAGGCAAAGGTTAAAAAAAAGTATTTATGGAAATCATATCAACAATGCCATGAGTTAAGAGTTGCAGTTAGTGAAAAATAAAAAATGATTGAAGTGCCATAGAATTGATGATGTAATTAAATAATGGGCCTTGTTACAGTTTCACAAAGTTTTGGATTGCTTAAGCAAAGAGTTGGAAATAAATCACAATACTACATAATTTTAAAGCTGCAGACCAAACAATATTCTACATGTGTTTTGTTTTTTTCAACATACATTTTTTTATTTTCAGTTTACAGATTACACATCATGAACATTGCTCTGAACAGCATATATGAGGCAAGTGTATAGTGTCCATAGTGTTTGAAAAAACAAGCCAATAAACATAGACAGAACTTAAAGGAAAAGAAAAAGAAGGGAGACACAACCTAAGGGGAAGAAGAGGGGCGGGGTGGGAGTAAATCAGGTCTGTACTATGTGAAAATACTTGTGGCATTTTTTTTAAAAACAACTCTAAATTAAATGTTTCTTGTATTATGATGTAACAAGCATTTTTTGTTTCTATAGCAACCATTTACAAAGTCACATCCCCTTCCACTTCTGAAAAAGGCTCTGGCCCACCCCTTTGTGAGCCCTGTCATCTCTCTAGCAGTGCACCAATTGTATCTAGTGACTGCCTGATCACATGATCTTCCCCACAGAACTTTGCGTCTTTGGTCTTCTTCTGCTGCACTGACAGGCACTTAGTGAACCCCGAGCCGAATCTTCGCTGATCGATCACAGGAGAATGAAACGATCGGCCACTTAGCTAATTACTTATCATTGTGTGGATTGTATTGATGCACATAATAAAGGGGGGGGGGGAGACAAATAAAAGAACAATTACAGCTTGGACAGCTGCTTTAAAGTAGCAGTTTTATTACTTTCTAAAAAAAATATTCACCAGTTCTTACTCTCCTATAAAAATAAACATCTTTCACTGAGCAGCGACAAATAGTATCTACATCTTTCGTTTTTTCATCATATTTTATATATTTGTTACTCTATCCCCATGAAAGTGTGCACAATTGTAGGTCTGTTAATGTTATGAGTGCTCGCCACAAACTAGACTGAAAAGCGAGGCCGAGGTGGGGATATAGAAACACCAAAACAGAGCCGCGAAGTCACGTCCGGAATGCAGATTCGTAGTCGTGGGTAGCCGGGTCAGGATTGGAGAAGTGAAGAATGTAGATAGACACACCGTGGTTAGAGGTAGGAGAGGGTATGGATCGTTAGGGTCACTAGCCGTAGTCGAGGGTTGGAGAGAGTATGGTTCATTGGTGTCACTAGCCGTGGTCGAGGTTCGGAGAGAGTCGGTTGGTCATAGACAGGAGCCGGGATTCAGGTAAGGAACTGCAAGATAAAGTACATCAAGCAAGGCAGGACAAGGCAAGGCAGGACAAGGCAAAACAGTATGCTTGAGTAGCGCTTGTTCCACCTTAACTGGGATGGAACTACCAATGCTGCTATTACCTGTCTGGCAACCAGGAGGCCTGAGCCTCCACACACTGGGTGCCTGGGTTGATTCTGGTTCATCTTGGTTCAGCACCTCTACCTGCAAGGGATCCCATCGTGGTGGGATAAGCTCCATACAGAAACAATACCAATAATACAGACACAGTATATAATAACAACCTTTACTCAACACACTATAACAGTACCCTGTACCACACTGTATAATAGGCCCAGCCCGTACCACCAATGAGGGTCCCCAAAGTACATAGTGTGCTTGCACCAATACACTGATGTCCTTTTCCCCCAATGTCAGGACCCACCCAAGAGTGTAGGAGATAGTGCTATCCCGTGACATGTTGGTGCACTTAGTTGGGTACCTGCCCGGGGCTCCAGCACCCGGGTAATGCTGATTAACAAGGGGATCCATCTGATCCAACATTGTCGTTGACACAATGGCATCTGTCTATGCGTGGTGTGAATTCTGGCATGGATAATATCACCATACAAGGTCTCTTACAACGGAAGTGGTCTGGTCCAAGACCACAGACCACAATCACTGTACGGTGTCTTCAAAGCAGGCAGTGATGAGGAACCAGCAGCAGCAAGGTCTGGATCAAACTCTGGAGCGGAGCCTGCACCCTATCCTCAAAGTTATGTAAATTAACATGATATAAGAAGCCCGATGTAGACAATATAAACTGATGTGAACTAAATTGATGTCACAGTATTATGTCAACAAGTACCAGATACACTGTGTTAGGTTCATGTTAATTAAACAAGAAATAAAAGTTTTTTCTTTGTTGCTCATAAATGTGTTAAACTGCTGTAATCTAATCTGAAAAACTAAGATTACTATAAAGTTTAAAGAGAACGCCACTGTTTGCATAATTGATAATGCGCTAATCCAGGTGCTCCCTCTCTTGAATGATACGTTGTTTTACGAATTTTTTTTCAGTCCTGCTAGCAACCATCCTTTATCAGGATCATTTTACATAAGCATTTTGAACCATAATTGTTGCTCTGATCTCAAGCACTTTATAATGTGCTTGTCTTTTTTGCTAAACACCATTTTATAACTATGCACTCGATGAGGTCAAATGCCATCACCAATTCCAAAGAATATTTATTCGATTATCAAACAACTCTTAAATGTAATAATTGACTGTGAAACCTAGAATTTTTCAGATTTTTGGGAAAATTGAGGGATTGTTCTGCAAAATATGCTGAAAAATTCCCGTTTTTCTGAGCACAGTGTGTATGTGCTTCAAAGCTCCTGAAATAACATATACATTAATAAAGATCACTTTTCTTTTCTAGTACAATGTTTGCAGTGCTTTGGTACACCAGTCCATTTGAAGAAGAAACTTTTGAGGTTTTGAAAGTTCTGTAACCTATAATTTAATATATTAAGAACACAAATGTTGGCCCGCTAAAATGTATCACAACCTCCAATACCTAAAACCCACCACTGTCTATTCTCCAGGACCAATATGGTTACTGAACCTGCCCACAAAGCTTGAAGCATAATTTGGGGTCTTTTGGTGCAGGGGAAGAAAGTAGCTTATCTAGACTTACAGTGCTGATGAAGGGGTATATGTGTCAAGGTAAGAGGTATATGCATAAAAGAAAAAAAATACCTGGGTTTCCCTTGGGATTTTATGTTTGATTCATTCAGAGCAATCTTTTTGCTCTAGTCTTGCACCTTTTTTGCCTTGATGTGTAGGGGGCTATGCATTAAGACTTGTTTCTTGAAAAGGAATTGAAAGAGTGCATTGTATCAACAATCTATTACTAACCTAAAATCATTAGCGGCATATTTTGTTATTTTTCATGTTCCTATATTTGGTGCACATTTACTTCTTCATTGAGTGACGCGTGTTATGTTCAAATATATGGATGCACTAAAAATGGTTTGCTTTGATTTTGATTTCACGTTCAATTAAAAAAGTTATGGTGAGTAAAAAAAAGTGACAAACTCTCCACCGTACAGTAATAAAAATCCCACTTGTGTTGCATTTGCATGTCTCACACAGGCCTGCAACCCTGTCTTTCTCATTATCGCTTCCACTGCAGCCAGGTATTCTGGGTAATGACATGCACCTGCTCTTCTGTGCATCTGTTTGATGACAACATCTCTGATAGCAATACTTTATACGTAACCACCATAAAGTGAGGTCAATGGGAGATATGTGTCAAAGTCTCCCGGCAGCAAAATTGGGGCAAAACTGTAACAAATGTATCACAGAATAATATCCCATTGGACACAAGAGCATTATTTTCTTTGATAAATATGGTGCAGATATTTTACTCCAATGTTGCCCCAGTTTTGCAGTATGGAGACTTTGATATATAACTCCTATTGTATCAAGGCAAAAGTAATGCCATTCTGGGACAAATATATCTGCATCATGTGAATCAAAGAAAAAAATCAAATTGAAATCAGTAGGATTTTTCCTCTGATACACTTGCAGCAATTTGTTTTGACCCAGAATTGTTCCACTTTTACCTTGATATATAGACCACACTGATTTCACTAGACCATACCTCCTTCAATAAGTGAATTAAACTTCCATTTAGAGAATATCGGTAGATATTCCTGGTTGCATCTTAAATGTAAAACTAAAACTGCTCACATCAACGTTCTTTTGACTCCTGCAGATGGTTTCATACACTATGCAAAAGCCAAGCCACTACTCTGTTGACTTTGGAATCTCCTCTCAGTATCAAAATAAATGTTGCCTGCAAAAGAACTAAGTTCAGTGAATATTTGTGGCACCACTTGTCAGCAATGGGCTACCTTGAGCAACTACTAGTATATGATGTTTACACAATGGCCTTTGTTTACTGAGCACAGTACAATTTTAATAGGTTCTTGCCTTTTAGCTGCTTCCCCAATTCCATGTGAATGTACACCTGCACAGACAACAAGCTTGTACCCCTTTGTAAGAAGAGCTTTGACAGATAGGCCATCTACATGGAAAAACATGCACTGTGGCACCAAACAAGGCTCAAATACCTGCTCTTAGGTTTTATGTAGGCTTTTCCTATTACACTTATCCTCTTTCCTAGAGAACAGCTATTCAGTTACAATCAGATAATGCTAATGAACAGAAGTAAATTCATCCTACAGTTACACTGTTGATATTGTACTAGTATGGTCTTCTCTCTAGCTATTCAACCACAATGCAGAGTGACCTTTTTGTAGAAACATAAAACCTACAATGTGCCCCCTTCTTAATGTATTCTCATGCAATTAGTTCAGACAAAAGCCTTGTTAAATTTTCCGGATCTCCTTTCACCACTACAATAATTGTGCATGGTCCCATACCATAAGGTTGTGTTGTACAATATCTCTGCGCTGTAAATAGATGGAAAAAAAGTCAAACAAAAGAATTAGTTTAACAACAGCTACTTTATTTAGTGCAGTTTTTAAAGACTATGGTAAATTATAGTCATCGGATGCAAGAGAGTCAAAGGAAAATCGTGCATCAGAGATCACTGACATATTGTGTACACTAATATCATAATTTATTAATTATAATTTTGTGTGTTCAAACTTTCAATAAGTGAGAATTTAAAATAAAAAAAGAATGAGGCAATGTATTGCTAGATGGAAGTTTACAAAGGTATAGGAAAGCTCATATAATTTAATTGAGTGTTGTATACCTTTTCTTACTGAACTTCAATAACGTGTTCAGCAAACAGGGTTGGCGTTTAGAAGGATATCATAGTAAATACCTCATAGCGTTGTGGAAATATTTACATACAGAATATGTATTTGAAATGCGAGGTCGTGCATTTACTTTGGTGAGAAAGAGAATGTACAAACTATCTAAATCACTTGACCTTGGAGCCCTCGAGGAAGCTCCCCCTCTCACCTTGGAACCCACAACAAATAAATAAAATAAACGCACAATGAAGGGATGGAGGTAGACTGGCCATGGCTTTTATTCCAACAAATAATAAACCCTGGTAAGTGCCAATCCCGTTAAGCGTGATCTATCCGATATAAAGGCAGATGGAACCCAAACCATGGCCCGCAAGACCAACGGATGGGGCACACCACCGGCCCAGCCATTAGCGAGACTGGGCCCCAGGGAATCACACACACATGGGATTACCCACTCGCCATTGTGGTTACAATGTTAACCATACACATTGTTGCTTGTGGATCTCAACTGTTACCACTGGTAATTTCAAATGAATAAATGGATAATAACAATACTGTGTTAGATTTGTGTGTCGTTATTGTAATGTTGTTAGCCTAAACTTGAATTGCAATTTATATTTACTGGCAAGTGTACTGTAGGAGGATAGACACTAGTAAATGCCAAACCATATTATGATGACAGTTATAGGATGGTTATAGTTATAAGAAAGGACTGAACATGAAACCTTAATTTAATCCTTTTGGTGAAAGTGCTTGCAGGGTATAGATCCAACGTGACTCTTTTTCTAAGAGGATCACGTCAATCTTGACACAGTATTGTTATTATCCATTTATTCATTTGAAATTACCAGTTGAGATCCACAAGCAACAATGTGTATGGTTAACATTGTAACCACAGTATTTATTAGATACAACCCAGCACCTATTGTCAAAGCACACAGACAGGCTTTAGAGCATTACAAGCTCCTGCACTGACAACCACTAGGGGCACATGTGCAGGCTGAAGGGTTAGGCCTCGGTCCCGCTGCGCTCGTTGGCGCGGGCGGCCATGTCGCGAGTTCCCCACCAGCAGGGGAATCCTCGCGAGCCGGTCCCGGTCCCCCCTGGTGGCACAGCTGACTACACGCTGTGGCGCGTCAGCCGCTAGGAGACACAAGACAATGGTTTTTCCTAGCGTTGACGTGTCACGTGGTGTGGCTGTGAGCCAATGGGGAGGGGAGGCTTCGGGAGGAGGAGAGGCTTCGGGGAGCGGGGAGGCGTGTGGAGTGAAAGCAGGTGAGTGCCTGTCTGTGTGTGTGTGTGTATGAGTGCGTGAGTGCCTGCCTGTGTGTGTGTGTGTGTGTGTATGTATGAGTGCCTGCGTGTGTGTGTGTTTAAACTTACCCTCAGCAGCTCCAGCTCCAGCCCGAGTCCGTGGAGGGAGGGGGGGAGAGTAGCGGGTCCCTCCACTCAAGCCACGCCCCCCCTCCCTGTCAAGCCTCCCACTCCCGCCCACCTCCCGCTCTGGCTCCCGCTCCCTGCAGACCGCATATCGCGGTCTGTGTATGTCAGTGCACCGCCTGTCTGCAGTGCGGGTGCGCTGACTCTGGGAGCGGGGCCTTAGCCTAACTCTAGGTCATAACCACCAGCGCTATAAATACTCCCAATGTCTCATGGGATCTCCCCTCCACACTGGCCATGATTAAGCACTACTAGCGAAACGTGCACGTCGGCAGAACTCCTAAGTTAGGTGCAGGCACTGAGCCCTCTTACACAGGCGCTGCTATCTATGCTTAATGACAGAGCAGGCAGCGCTGAGACTCAGCTCCTGCACAGTTTACACTCCTGTATTACCCGATGATCTAAGGCAGCCTCCTTTTCTAGGGATTATATATATCTATTTTTACAAGCTATACAGCAGCTGTAGGGTATACTTACCTGTGCTGTTGCTCACTACCATTCACTGTTACAGCAGAGTAGCTCTAATCAGGGCTGTTAAGGTACTGTTCATGTTCTACACTTGCTGAGCTGAATTGTTTTTACACTTATACACCAACTACTCTGCACAGTAACTCTCATACAGGGATTTCCAGGTAGAGCAATCAGTATACACATGGTGCTCTATATCAGAGATTATGTTTATTTCAATCTACTGATTAAGTCAGTTCACAATCTTATATGGTTAAATAGCACACACTTCAGGTCTGGGGCAGATTATATAGCAACTGCCACCATTTGTCTATACGGTGCTCTATTTAATCTATCTCCTACTGCAGTTAGGTTTTAGAAGTGCAGCACACTTTATTATAACTTCACTGTGCAATATCAGTTAGAGCTAGAGGTCTTAACAATATGACCTAGAGCTATAGCTGTTGTGTATCCTTGGGGCAGTAATTTACACTGTTCATTTAACCCTAAGGCAACATAGGTGCATTATCTTATCAAGATTTAAATGACACTCTATTGCTAACTACAGGCTGTGCAATCAACCCACCATTAGCAGTGTCATTTCAATACTATCGCACCAATGCACTACAGGTATATAATTGGCATTCCATAAAAGAATAGTATTTATAATCCCTCAATCTAGCTTTCCCCCAGGCTTCCCAAATTAAGGTGGCTGGGGGCTAGTATACTCAAGCAACACTTCAATAACAACTACCTACCTGGGGACTATCATATCCCTTAAGCAATTAAGCGTAGTGATACAGAGTTTAATCCTATTTTAACCCCCATTGTTTTACTATGTTTCTAATAAAGTTTAGTTTTAAATTTACACCATCATCTCAACACAGTGCCCTAATGGGGTTTTTTCCTCCATTGTTTATCATTCTTATATTGCCCCATCAGCACCTACACCCATCATTATTAATTCACTATTGCAAGCAGTAGCGGGGGTTTCTGTATAGTTTATAACCTCCCCAAATGTATAAAGCATTTCTAGAATTGGTAAAAGTGACGCACAGAAGTGAATGCATCATTGGTACGCAAAGGTATAAAACCAATGCATCCTTGAAAAAAGTCCCTGTGTAGGACGGAAATGTTGATCCACAGCAATAAACACCTTGAGAACGTCAGTGTGAATACTACCTTCTCTTCAGTGTTTGTCATTCTCTGCTGGTACATAACACAGTGGCAAGTTCTACTGTACATATCTTTGAGTGTTCCTCCTTTCTGCTGTATCCATGACTTTACATAATGACAGTGAGGGGGAGTTCCCGTTGAACACCAGACCTCTATATTTCAGAGTTTGCATAAACACCTATCACCTGGCCCCAACTACTGTACGACAGTACTTTACTACGGTCCCCTGTCGACTTTACCCAATTGTCGACTCAGGGTGAGGACTGGAAGGGAAGATATGGAGACAGATAAACCATAACCACAAGGACTCAACCCCTCTGTGTACATGCAGGGTAGTAGAGGAGGCCACCTAGCACCACCTGTAAAATGACCTTTAAGAGAACAAGCAGCTTCCTCCAGCACTGCACAAAGGAATGGATGGTAAACTGCCTCTAGCAGCACTTATATGTGCTCATATTGATATCAATTTGCCCAGAAACCCAAGATTTTGCTATTACTGTAGTAAATGGCAAACACTTTTGCGTACAAACTCATAAATATACAATTTTTTGGAAAAATCTGGTAAAATTTGCAAAGCACATCTCTGGTGAAATCAATAAGGGGGTAATTCAAAGTGATCATTCACACTGTCTTCAGCCAAAAATCTCCATTAATTTAAATGGGGATTTTCAGCTGAAAACGTCAGAATAAGACCTCAAATGTAAGATTGTAAATGAATGATAATCTGTGTATGTGTATTTATAAATACATTTTTGAACATGTACTGTATCAGCTATAATGGGCCTACGTTTCAGTGCATAAAGCCTGCTGTCCCCACATAGCCTATTATACTGAGTATCTTCCTCCAAAAACTTGTGCACAGTGCCAAACACAGCATTGACAGGAGACAGTGACCTGCATAGTGCTGCAGCTACTTTTGGTGCTGGTTGGGTAATCAGAATAAAATGGAATTTAACAAGCTTTTACCACCTTCATTCATCAGTGTCCTTGATACTTTTTACCACTTGGACAAGGGAGGTACAGCAAACCAAGAGAGATGGAAACCCACTCCTGGCCCTTATAGTCTCAGTGAACCCTTGTCGGGCTCCTCATTGACTTACAACCAGTTTCTCATAGCACCAGACCCTGGAGAGGCTTAAAGCAGGCCAGAAAAAAAAATTAAGCTTGTATTCTGCAGTAAAAGAGAAAACTTTATGCTGTATTTAAAATGTTGATTCGCTGCAGATTTATGTGAAGCAGGATGGCTTGATGTTTAGGGTTATTTAGACCTCAATTTAGATAGGAATGGATTCAATGTGGTTTCATGGAAGCTACAATTGCAGTACAGCTTCTATGTACTAGTGTAAACTATTTTAGATGAGAGTAGTTAGATTAATAGAGATAAGTAGCCTTCCACCATGGCTAGATGTTATAGGGCAGTTCTTTCAAACCTTTCCTTTGGAACCCGTGGCCACAACAGGTTTTTCTAACCTGCTAACATTTTGGCCACTAAGCAGTGCTACTCTATACCTACTGCACCGGAGACACCTCATTGCCCATTTCAGTGAGGTGAATGGGCTATAAAGTGACAAGTAAGTGTGAATTCATAATAAAGTGAAAGGGTTGTATTCTGTAAATCTATCTCCAGGTAAGTGTCATATAGACTAGGCCCTTTGTGCCTGTGTGACCTTTAAGGTATCTCAATGCAGTTGTCTTGCATCGTTTCAGCTATGATCTATATTGTTACAAATATGTATTTTTCAGTTGTAAATTAATACATATAATTTTGTGAATATTGCTTATATTAGACAAAATACATGACAAAATCCAAGCTCTTGTTTAAACTCAGTAATGTAGTCACATGTTACATTTAATATTGATGTACATTTTCTAGAAATCACTGAGCATGTGTGTATAGAGCTTGCAACTCAGGGATTATATTATTAAAGCTGTAGTTTCATTCATTATAGAAAATGCATTAATTACTGAAATGGTTACAGCAAAAGACAGAAAGCCTCACTGCTACATCCAACATGACAAATTATATAGTTAAATACTTATCTGTTTTTCTTCATAAGTGAGGGTCATTTAGTTAAATTCTTTGCTTGCAAACCATGTCAAGGTGCCCACTCTTTTGCAAGTCAGAACATAACTGCACCCACACATAACCTCTCTAATGGAGGGAGAACTGACTTAAAAGATGGCTAAATTCCCACACGCACATGCTGCGTTCCTCCACTTGTTCCTCTGAACGCCTCTGGAGGAAATCTCATACTCTCGCAGACTTCCTTCACTACAAATTTATGCTATCCTGTTTCAACTCTGCCCTCTCGCAAGCTAAACAAGCCTACTTTTCTGCACTAATCAACATGCACAAGTCTAACCCACGCCGACTGTTCTCTGTCTTTGATACTCTACTCAAACCACCCTCAGCTGCCTCTCCTTCCTCCATCTCCGCTCAGGACTTTGCTGACTATTTTAAGGAAAAGGTGGAATCCCTACGGCAGAACATCCCCTCTGTTTCTTCCTCCCATCCAACACCTCTTCCTAACTCTCCTCCTGCCTTCCTTGACTCTTTTTCCACTGTCTCAGAGGAGGATGTGTCGTTGTTGATCTCCTCTTCTACCTCTACCACTTGCCCTCTTGACCCCATTCCCTCCCATCTCCTAAAACCTCTTGCTCCTACTATAATCCCTACGCTCACACACATTTTTATCTCCTCCCTCTGCTCTGGAACCTTTCCATCCTCCTTCAAACATGCAACAGTCATACCATTACTCAAAAACAGCAAGCTTGACCCTACCTGTCTTTCTAACTATTTACCTGTCTCCCTCCTGCCTTTTGCCTCTAAACTCCTTGAACATCTTGCATTCTCTCGCTTGCTCCATTTTCTCAACACCTATTCTCTCCTAGACCCTTTACAATCTGGCTTCCGCATCGCTCACTCCACGGAAACAGCCCTCACTAAAATAACTGACGACCTCCATGCTGCCAAAGACAGAGGTCATTACACTCTGCTCATATTACTCGACCTCTCTGCAGCATTTGACACCGTGGACCACCCTCTTCTCCTTCACATTCTCCATACTCTTGGTATTCGGAAAAAAGCTCTATCCTGGATCTCATCCTACCTCTCCCATCGTACTTTCAGTGTCTCTTCTGCTAACACCTCCTCCTCCTCTATTGATCTCTCTGTGGGGGTACCCCAGGGCTCTGTCCTGGGACCTCTTCTATTTTCTCTGTATACACTCTCTCTAGGTGACCTAATAACATCTTTTGGGTTTAATTATCACCTCTATGCTGACGACACACAAATATACTTTTCAACACCTGACCTTACACCTCCTGTACAAACCAAAGTTTCTGAATGTCTCTCTGCTATATCATCCTGGATGGCCCTTCGCCGCCTTAAACTCAACATGGCTAAAACAGAGCTCCTCATACTTCATCCCAAACCTGGCCCTACTACCCCCTTCCACATTACTGTTGGAACTACGATCACTCACCCAGTAGCGCAAGCACGCTGCCAAGGTGTCACACTCGACTCCTCTCTCACATTTGCCCCTCACATTCAAAACATTTCTAAAATCTGTCGCTTTTTCCTCCGCAATATAACAAAGATACGCCCTTTCTTCTGTTGCTCGACTGCTAAAGCTCTGACTCAGGCCCTCATTCTCTCCCGTCTTGATTACTGTAACCTCCTGCTGTCCGGCCTTCCTGCCTCTCACCTGTCTCCCCTACAATCTATCCTAAATGCTGCTGCCAGAATCACTCTACTCTTTCCTAGATCTGTCTCAGCATCTCCCCTCATGAAATCCCTCTCCTGGCTTGCGATCAAATCCCGCATCTCACACTCCATTCTTCTCCTCACTTTTAAAGCTTTACACTCTTCTGCCCCTCCTTACATCTCAGCCCTAATTTCTCGTTATGCACCATCCAGACTCTTGCGTTCTTCTCAATGATGTCTTCTTTCTACCCCCTTTGTATCTAAAGCCCTCTCCCGCCTTAAACCTTTTTCACTGACTGCCCCACACCTCTGGAATGCCCTTCCCCTCAGTACCCGACTAGCACCCTCTCTATCCACCTTTAAAACCCACATTAAGACACACTTGCTTAAAGAAGCATATGAATAGCACTGTGGATATTCTGAACACATGATACATAAAGCTTGGCCCCCTGCAGACACACTTACCAGAACTCCCTCCTACTGTCTCTGTACATTCTCCCTACCTACCAATTAGACTGTAAGCTCCTCGGAGCAGGGACTCCTCTTCCTTAATGTTACTTTTATGTCTGAAGCACTTATTCCCATGATCTGTTATTTATATTATCTGTTATTTATTTGATTACAACATGTTTTACTACTGTGAAGCGCTATGTACATTAATGGCACTATATAAATAAAGACATACAATACAACACAATATGGGTCATCACAGGTGCATAACAAGCACTGCAATTGAAAAGGTGGGATGAGTGATCTCAGTAGCACTCCATTTTGACACAAATATATATGGTGTGTGGAGTTGGGTTCTGAGCTTACAGGTGGTGTGTGTTTGTAAATGGTTAAAGCAAACCTAACAATAGAATAAAATAGATCCTCCCGACATGGTCTGTAAGATGTTTAAGACACACATTTATTTTAAACGGGGCACAGGTGTATGGATGTAGTTGTCTATCTCTTACACAATCTCCTACTTGGTAAGAGTGAATACTGTTTCTTTCAAATGCAGAAAAGTCCCACAATTGAAAACGGATGAAACCGTATATTCTTTAAAACCTCTCAGTGCCCTT
The DNA here is from genome assembly GCF_040206685.1 of Ascaphus truei. Classification (NCBI taxonomy): domain Eukaryota; kingdom Metazoa; phylum Chordata; class Amphibia; order Anura; family Ascaphidae; genus Ascaphus; species Ascaphus truei. The sequence continues at coordinate 275,486,172 of NC_134486.1, read as the reverse complement.
AACAGGTGACATGCTGTAATCTCTAATGGGGTCATTCTTCATTGCTCTCTGGGAAAGGCATCTAGATAGATCCTAATACCCTCAATATTTTCATGTTTAGCTTTTTTAGATTGTGTGTTTCATTCTTGCTTACTTGTCAGATACCATTCTTTTCTGCAAAATCTATCAACATTCACTATGTTTATTGTATTGTCTCTGCACAGAGCAGTTTTGGGTGTAAACATGTGGATGCCCAGAAGAAAATGTATCGATAGCATTAGACTGGTGTACAGCAGTTCTCTGCTTTAACCTGCATTTTATATCAAAGTCTTTCTCTTAGACCTTAAAACATACTTATTTTTATAAGTGCTTTGGGTAAAGCAATAGGTGACTCTTCCCCAGAGTCCAGTGGTCACACAGGTTTCACATGGGAGTACAATGGATGCATTCTCCTCCCACATAAAACAACTTGAGTCTATGGCACTGGTGAGTTCAGAAAATAACACTTTTGCCTATATCATGTTAGCTGGGGACGTGAGAAGATTTTTTTTTTATAGCTGTAATAACATGGTTTTATTGTTGGTAACTTTAATGCTGCTGTGTACTGACGGGGTAGGGGAGAAGTTAAGACCTGTAACAAGCGGAATAAAAAATGTGGGAGAACCTACAGTATATAGGACGAGAGACTGAGGAGAGAAATGGTATTACAAAGGGAAGTGAAAATGTTGGTAATACATCATTATTATTATTATGTTTTGCTGGTACTGTGCAAAGTGTATGTATATATGTATGTATGTATGTATATATGTATGTATATATACATGTATGTCTTTATTTATATAGCGTTGTTAATGTACATAGCGCTTCACAGCAGTAATACACATGACAATCATATAGATAACAAATAATATAAATAATACATTAAGGGGAGAAGTGCTTCAGACATAACAGTAACATTTTGGAAAGGGAGTCCCGGCTTCGAAGAGCTTACAAACTAATTGTGATTTTGTACTAGGTGCCAATGAGATAGGAGATTAACCCAGGTAATAAAATAGTAAATGGATAAGTACTAAAAACATAGATACAATAACCTAGATTCATTAAAGGTTGATGAAGTGTTTACTGAGCGATATCATGTAGTATCACTCCTTATCCAAATTGTTCTATTCAATAATAATGTTGTTTAAATGTGTTTTAGAGCAACACTGTTTAAATGCTATTTTATTTGCAGTGATGTAATAAGTAATTAGATCATTCACATGTTATTCAGCAAAATGTGATCACCTCTTTCATAGAGGTTACTCTGAAAAATGTGAACGATTTTTTCACCTATTCTAAAGTTGCGAAATGCCTATCTTGAGTAGTTATACAATGGGTACTACTTACATAGTTTACCTCGACATAAAGCTTGTTCAGTGCAGATGATAAAGGGAAAAACAAATCATCGCTAATACTAATAAGCATATTTCTAACTTGAATGGGCCATAAGGTATCTTCCATAGCTTAAAGGTATGTTATGCACATGTAACACCCTTTCCCTAGCCCTACGGGAAATAGTGGTATTACGGTTGCGGGTGTTACCTGTTAGACTTAGGCCTGGGACATAGTGATTTGTCGGGCTGAGGCACGCTGAGGCTCAGGGAAAGTGGTGCTTTCCCTGGCCTTACACAGCGCGCCGTCCGTGGGCATGTCGGGGGCGGGTCTGGGGGCGGGCCAGTGATGTCACGGAGCTGGTTCGCCCTCATTGGGCAACAAATTTGAAAACTGTGTGCGACACACGCTTCCCCAAGCATGCGGACGCGTGCACGAGCCCCTGCTAAAGCCGCTCTCATTGCGGCTGCAGGGGCTCAGTGCCGAGCAGCAGCACGCCTCAGCACGGGTCAGCGCATAAGCGCTGACCATGCCCGAGGCCTTATAGAAGGCCTGAGCCTCCGCTCATGGGGAGCCTGGGGTGACGGTGTGTTCTCTCTCTCTCTCTGGGGCAATGCCTCCACCTATGAAGATCCTGCATAGCAGGATGGCTCCTCATAGGAACTCGGATACCTTTAGGGTATACCCAATAATACAACACAACAGGATTATATAATAACTCCTTTACTGTGGTCCCACAGTAGGCCCCAATATTACCCACAGACACAATACACAATAACAATAATAGCAATAGGAATGCCCTGAGGTAGCTAGCAACAATAATACCTAGGGTGCTTGGGCACCTATACCCTGGTGTCCAGCAAACAACCCTTCCCAATGTGTGTATGAGGGCAGCGCTACCCTCCCCCTTGTGTGGGTGCACAGGTACCTTCCTGGTTAAAGTTCTAACCAGGGAATACTTCCAGGTGAAGAGGAATCAACGGCAGGGTCACATGCCGCAGCGTCTCCGACAGCAGCCCCTTACGCCTCACGTCCGGATGCTGCACAGTGACATGGCCAGCTGTGGGAACTGAACTCTGCGCTCCGATCCTGTTCCACTGCTCTCACTAATTACAGGGAGCTCCTTAACTATATGGCCGGCCCTGTACACTTTGCTAAGGTGAGGTAACTACTTGGGACTTAGGGGTTGAGGCCTCTGTCCTAGTCCGGGAGCTTGACGAGCTCCCCGGACACTACCTCACTCCTTCCAGGTTCTGGATCAACTGGCAAAGTCACCTTCATCTCGGGGAGGAAATTCTGTTTCTCAGGACTTCTCCTTCCGGCGACGCCAAACCCAAGATAGCCGCCGCACCACGCATTGCAATAGTCTAAGTGCTGTGCCAACCACAACATGGTCGATGCAACTTTGATGCTTCTCCTGAGCAACAGAGCTGATCTCCCTCCAAGGAGGTAAAAAGGGGGATCCTTGCTACACACATCTTAAAAAATATGGACAACAATGCATTGCACTCTTCCATGGCACCAAGCTTTGTCCTTTTCTGCCAGTGTCAAGCTTGATATTTTGTAATGTTATAATTTTAGTAAATCCCACCTGGATTCATTTTTAAACGAACAATCAATGTTATCTCTGGTTCCAAAACCTTTAGTGAATATATGCAAATATGAAAGTGGACTCCCAACTCTGCAGAGAAACAGATACAGTACTACTGCATGTAAGTTCATATGAAATATCAGTTTAACAAATAGGATGGCTCAGCATTCAGGGAAGAGTCAGCATGACTAGGTGGCCATGCCCATTCTCTGCGCTGGGTGGTTATTAGCGGTTTAATGTCTGAAGGGGATGGAGTCAGGTTTGAGGGGGAACCGTAGTACGTTGGAACAGGCACCACTTACCTCATGGTATCGAGGGAAAGTGGTCATGTCTTTGAGGAGGAGGTTCCCCTCAGAATTTGTCAACTACTCTAATAGGTGCTGCGCAGAGGAGCTGTTTGGCTGTGGGAGCAGCCGGATATGTCCTCGGAGCTTGTCGGCCATAACGGAGGTTTTACAGTCAGGCTCACTTTAGAGATCTGCATAGGGAGTCACATGGTGGGGAAGACGTGTACAGCCTGAACTCTGGGGAAAGGATTGGCAGAGGCCCCTGCTTGGTGGCAAGGCAGAAGACAAATTGGAGGATTGACAGAGTGATTAACAGCCATATAGCATGTGCTTCCTAGGTGGATCCCTCTTAACAACAGATCACATTCCCCTGAAATGGGGGATTACCAACTCCAAATGGGGGCACTTTCAGGTGTTAACTGCACTTTTCTCATTGTTTAGATAACATTCAGGAACTTCAAGTGTGTGGTGTGTGGTGTGTGGTGTGTGGTGTGTGGTGTGTGGTGTGTGGTGTGTGGTGTGTGGTGTGTGGTGTGTGGTGTGTGGTGTGTGGTGTGTGGTGTGTGGTGTGTGGTGTGTGGTGTGTGGTGTGTGGTGTGTGGTGTGTGTGGTGTGGTGTGTGGTGTGTGTGTTGTGTTGAGTTAAGTTATGGTGAGTAAAAAAAGTGACAAAAACCCTCCACAGCAAAGCATATAGCAAATGTAAATATACTGTATGCTCATTTGCATGTCTTAGGCAGGTCTGCAATCCCGCCTTTCACCTTTATCACCCAGCACACAGCACTTCCACTGCAGCAAGGGATTCTGGGAAATGACATGCAAATGAGCACACAGTGCCACTTTTTGCTTCAAAAACCATTTTATACATGGTTCCCTATAGGCTAAAGCTGGCTGCATGGTCACAGCTTGGAGCACAGCCAGGGTTAAGATGCATAGCCAGAAAACCCACCCACAGACAGCTGTTTCGACCTTAATGGGTCTCATCAGTGTGGGGTTGGTTAACTGGCTATGCAATGAAGCGATAAGGATGGGGTTTCCATACTGAGTTAAGTTATGGTGAGTGAATAAAGAAAAATGACATAAACCTATAGGGAACCATGCATAAAATGGTTTTTGGAGCAAAAAGTGTCACTGTGTGCTCATTTGCATGTCATTTCCCAGAATCCCTTGCTGCAGAGGAAGTGCTGTGTGCTGGGTGATAATGGTGAAAGGCGGGATTGCAGACCTGCCTAAGACATGCAAATGAGCATACAGTATATTTACAATATATATATATATATATATATATATATATATATATATATATATATATATATATATATATATATATATATATATATACAGTGTTCGACAATGCTATACATTTACACACTTGGGGCGAGTGGATTTAACCTCCGGGCGAGTAAATATTGGCCCAAGCAGCACACGTGTTTGTTTTTTTAAATTTTCCCTGCTCGCGCTGAAATTTTCCCTGCTCGCGCTGAAAAAAACCTAAAAAAACTCCCCCTACCTGACTGCTGATTGGCACGCGCTCCCAGGCTTTGTGGGTGCGCGGCCAGGCTCTATATGAGCCCACCCCCAACAAGCGGCCATTCTTTTCCCAGGGAGGACACAGTAAGTACTATCTGTGCCTTCCCCCCTGTCCCCGGCGCTCACGCTGCCTGCAGTTATGGAGGTGGTAGTGGGGGTGTTCTCCTGTCCTTGCTTCCCCCCCATGTCAGCCTGCGGGGTGGGAGATGGGAGCGGGGATGCCCCCTCAGGTCCCTGCTTCCCCTGATCCACCCTCATCCCCGGTGCTCCCGCTGCCTGCCATGCGGTGGTAGCGGGGGGTTTCTTCCCCCCACATCCCCGGCGGTCCCACTGCCTGCATGGAGGTGGTAGCTGGAGGGGGTTTCTTCCCCCCACGTGCCCGGTGCTCCCGCTGCCTGCCGTGCGGTTGTAGCAGGGGGTTTCTTCCCCCTAAGTCCTCGGCGGTCACGCTGCCTGCATGGAGGTGGTAGCGGGGGGGGGGTTTCTTCCCCCCACGTGCCCGGTGCTCCCGCTGCCTGCTGTGCGGTGGTAGCGGGGGGTTTCTTCCCCCCATGTCCCCGGCGGTCCCGCTGCCTGCACAGGACTGTGGGGGGGAGCGGGGTGGTGGTACTGGTACTGGTCGCGGCCTTTCCTCTCTTCTGACCCCCCCGTGTTTGTAGAGTGAGACAGTGTGTGTGTATGTATATATATGGGAGTGTGTGTGTGTGTATGGGAGAGTGTGTGTGTGTGTATATATGGGAGTGAGTGTGTGTGTGTGTGTGTGTGTATATGGGAGTGTGTGTGTGTATATGGGAGTGTGTGTGTGTATATGGGAGTGTGTGTGTGTGTGTGTGTATTTGGGAGTGAGTGTTTGTGTGTATATAGGAGTGTGTGTATATGGGTGTGAGTGTGTGTGTGTGTGTATGGGAGTGAGTGTGTGTGTGTGTATTTGGGAGTGAGTGTGTGTGTGTATATGGGAGTGAGTCTGTGTGTATATGGGAGTGAGTGTGTGTGTATATGGGAGTGTGTGTGGGTGTGTGGGTGTGTGAATGGGAGTGAGTGTGTGTGTATATGGGAGTGAGTGTGTGTATATGGGAGTGAGTGTGTGTGTATATATGGGAGTGAGTGTGTGTGTGTATGAGAGATGGGAGTGGGGATGCCCCCTCAGGTCCCTGCTTCCCCCTGATCCACCCTCATCCCCGGTGAGTGAGTGTATGTGTGTATATGGGAGTGTGTGTGTATATGGGTGTGTGTGTGTGTGTGTATATGGGTGTGTGTGTGTGTGTGTGTGTGTGTGTGTGTGTGTGTGTGTGTGGGAGTGAGTGTGTGTGTGTGTGTGTGTGTATATGGGAGTGTGTGTGTGTATATGGGAGTGTGTGTGTGTATATGGGAGTGTGTGTGTGTGTGTATTTGGGAGTGAGTGTTTGTGTGTATATAGGAGTGTGTGTATATGGGTGTGAGTGTGTGTGTGTGTGTGTGTGTGTATGGGAGTGAGTGTGTGTGTGTGTGTGTATTTGGGAGTGAGTGTGTGTGTGTATATGGGAGTGAGTCTGTGTGTATATGGGAGTGAGTGTGTGTGTATATGGGAGTGTATGTGGGTGTGTGTGTGTGTGTGTGAATGGGAGTGAGTGTGTGTGTATATGGGAGTGAGTGTGTGTATATGGGAGTGAGTGTGTGTGTATATATGGGAGTGAGTGTGTGTGTGTATGGGAGATGGGAGTGGGGATGCCCCCTCAGGTCCCTGCTTCCCCCTGATCCACCCTCATCCCCGGTGAGTGAGTGTATGTGTGTATATGGGAGTGTGTGTGTATATGGGGGTGTGTGTGTGTGTGTATATGGGTGTGTGTGTGTGTGTGTGTGTGTGTGTGTGTGTGTGTGTGTATGGGTGTGTGTGTGTATATGGGAGTTTGTGTGTATATGGGAGTGTGTGTGTGCATATGGGAGTGTGTGTGTGTGTATGGGAGTGTGTGTATGTGTGTGTATGGGAGTGAGTGTGTGTGTGTATGTGTATGGGAGTGTGTATGTGTGTGTATATGGGAGTGAGTGTGTGTGTGTATTTGGGAGTGAGTGTGTGTGTGTATATGGGAGTGAGTGTGTGTGTATATGGGAGTGAGTGTGTGTGTATATGGGAGTGTGTGTGTGTGTATGGGAGTGAGTGTGTGTTTATATGGGAGTGAGTGTGTGTATATGGGAGTGTGTGTGTGTGTATATGGGAGTGAGTGTGTGTGTGTATATGGGAGTGAGTGAGTGTGTGTGTGTATATGGGAGTGTGTGTATATGGGTGTGCGTGTGTGTGTGTGTATATGGGTGTGTGTGTGTGTGAGTGTATATGGGTGTGTGTGTGTGTGTGTGTGTGTATATGGGTGTGTGTGTATATGGGTGTGTGTGTGTGTGTGTATATGGGAGTGTGTGTGTATGTGTGTGTATGGGAGTGAGTGTGTGTGTATATGTGAGTGTGTGTGTGTATATGGGAGTGTGTGTGTGTGTGTGTGTGTGTGTGTGTATATGGGAGTGAGTGAGTGAGTGAGTGTGTGTGTGTGTGTGTGTGTGTGTGTGTGTGTGTGTGTGTGTGTGTGTGTGTGTGTGTGTGTGTGTGTGTGTGTGTGTGTGTGTGTGTAGGACACCAGTGGTACCCGCCAATCAGTCACCCCCCCCACCTAGTCAGTCAGTCAGTCACCCAGTCAGTCACCATCTCCCCACCCAGTTCCATCAGTCAGTCCCCCCCCTATCTCCTCTCTGTCTCTCCTCTTTCCCTGTCTCTTTCTCTTCTCTCCCTGTCTCTGTCTCCTCTCTCCCTGTCTCTGTCTCCTCTCTCCCTGTCTCACACTCTCCTCTCTCCTCTCTCCATGTCTCACACTCTCCTCTCTGTCTCTGTCTCACACTCTCCTCTCTGTCTCTGTCTCACACTCTCCTCTCTGTCTCACAGTCTCCTCTCTGTCTCTGTCTCACACTCTCCTCTCTGTCTCACACTCTCCTCTCTGTCTCACCGTCTCCTCTCTGTCTCACACTCTCCTCTCTGTCTCACACTCTCCTCTCTGTCTCACACTCTCCTCTCTGTCTCACACTCTCCTCTCTGTCTCACACTGTCCTCTCTGTCTCACACTCTCCTCTCTGTCTCACACTCTCCTCTCTGTCTCACACTCTCCTCTCTGTCTCACACTCTCCTCTCTGTCTCACACTCTCCTCTCTGTCTCACACTCTCCTCTCTGTCTCACACTCCCCCCCTATCTCCTCTCTGTCTCTCCTCTTTCCCTGTCTCTGTCTCCTCTCTCCCTGTCTCTGTCTCCTCTCTCCCTGTCTCTGTCTCCTCTCTTCCTGTCTCACACTCTCCTCTCTCCTCTCTCCATGTCTCACACTCTCCTCTCTGTCTCTGTCTCACACTCTCCTCTCTGTCTCTGTCTCACAGTCTCCTCTCTGTCTCTGTCTCACACTCTCCTCTCTGTCTCACACTCTCCTCTCTGTCTCACACTCTCCTCTCTGTCTCACACTCTCCTCTCTGTCTCACAGTCTCCTCTCTGTCTCACACTCTCCTCTCTGTCTCACACTCTCCTCTCTGTCTCACACTCTCCTCTCTGTCTCACACTCTCCTCTCTGTCTCACACTCTCCTCTCTGTCTCACACTCTGGATCTCTTATTTACCCTATATATCTTAACTGCCCTATACTACACCGAAATAACCTATACTGCTTTCTTCCAGATCTGACTCAGGCTTCACACGGGAGACATCGGAACCCCCCCTAACCCAGAAGACAGGTAGGAAACACCTCCCCTCCAATGTATAACATTGAGGGAATGAGGGTACCTGGACATTGAGGGACTGCAGATCAGGTAAGATCCCAGGCGGGATTGCTGCTTTAGGTATTGTGAAGCGGGGACATCCAGACATTGGTTAAGGGGTTCAGGAAACTAGTCATTCACACCTGGCTTTTATTTCTAGATCTGACATTTACACACACACACACACACACACACACACACACACACACACACACACACACACACACACACACACACACACACACACACACACACACACACACACACACACACACACACACACACACACACACACACACACACACACACACACGTAACAAGGACTAATTGTAGTATAATGTAATACAATAAATACATTTATGTCAAAAACGAATGTTGTTCTGACTAGGAATTTATTAAATGTATTTTATTTATATATTTTATAACGGGGTTGGGGGCGGGACTAGGGTTGGGGGTGGGACTAGGGGTGGGGTTGGGGGCGGGACTAGGGTTGGGGGTGGGACTAGGGGTGGGGTTTGGGGCGGGACTAGGTGGCGAGTAGATTTTTTGGTTGGGCGAGTAGATTTTTGGGTGATTTGTCGAACACTGTATGTATATATATATGTTTATATATATATATATATGTTTATATACTGTATATGTCTGTGAGGATCTTTAGAGATCCAATGTACACACAGCACAATGTACACACAGCACAATGTACAATGTACACACAGCACAATGTACACACAACACAGTGTACACATAGCACAATGTACACACAGCACACAGAGCACAATAAAATAAAAGTGGTTTATTGGGTCCAAAATGCACACATATGCCAGATGTTTTGGGGGACCTTCTTCAGGTCTAGCATATTTGTCCATTTTGGACCCAATAAACCACTTTTACTTTATTATCTCTTGTGCTGTGCCAGTATATCTGATCTCCAGGGATTCTCACAGACTTTAACTATTTACCCTTTATCATGCACCACACATGCCTCTGCTGAGGCCTTTTTTTTCAGTGTGTGTTGTCTCTCCGTCTCTCCCTCTTTCCCTCTCTCCCTCTCACCCTCTCGCCCTCTCTCCCTCTCTCCCTCTATATATATATAGATAGATAGAGAGAGAGAGAGAGAGAGAGAGAGAGAGAGAAAGAAGGGAGAAAAAGAAAGAGAGGAGCACTCTCCTAGTGAAATATTGCTAGAACAGTTTTAATAAAAAGATAAAATCAACAATGGTTAAACTCACAGACAAGAAATAGTAAATGCATTTATGAGTGCAATACTCAATCCCAATCTTGGCTGTGGGAACTCCACGGTCTCCTTCGTATCGGGTCTGCGGTATGGCGCTGCTCCTGAGAGCCGGAAACAGGAATTAGCAAGGGCACACTAAAAACTCAATCCTCCGGCAATGTATGGTGCTGCCTAGGAATTCACCCCTCTCTTCCAATTGAGTCTCTTCCAATTGAGTACATTATATATAATGTACTGTATATCACAATTCATAAAATGGAGTTATCTGGATCTATTAATTTTACAATGGCAAGCCTATGAATTTGACACACTGTTTGCTATTTTGGAGCTAAACTGAGACAGAAGCACTTTTATCTGGCATTGTTTGAGCACTTTGTTGCAATTGTCCTCCTTGTGCACCATTTTGAGATTAAGGGACTGTAAGTGAGAGGACTTACATGATGCACATATATAAGAAGAACCTATAGACATATGCAGTTTAATACATGGGCTACCTGGAAAATATTGAGGAAGCCGTTTGGAGCATTTTATACATGCTCAAAGTACCTACCTATACAAGCTCAAAGTACCTACCTATACAAGCTAAAAGTACCTACCTATACAAGCTAAAAGTTCCTACCTATACAAGCTCAAAGTACCTACCTATACAAGGAAATGTAACATTTCCCCCCGGGACTGAGGCAGGCTTCTTTCCAGACATGGAGGAGTAAGAGTATAAGAAATCTGGGCCAGTTTGTAGATAGGAATAACGTAAAGTTTTTGAATTGTCATGAGCTGAAAGAAAAGAAGAGACTAACTCAAGTGCATTACTTCTCTTACATACAGCTAATGCACTGCTGCAAAAGTATGAAGAATTCTAAGAGAGATATATTTAAAAAAAATATTTTGACGATTTAAAAAAAAAAAAAAAAGATCTAATAGCCATAAATATTCTATTTCAGATTTATATAGCTTCTTCAGAGATAAAGACTATGAAAAGGAATTATAAAAGGTCTTCCACTGAACCACTGATTGAGCCACCTGTGCTGAAGCAGGGATATCCTAAAAAAAATTACCTGGTGGTGGTCCTTGAGGACTGGAGTTGCCCGCCCTTGTTCTGTGTACCTCTTCTAAACTAAACCCCACTGCACAACTTTGGAGAAAAAGTTGCCATCAAAGATATATATATAAAATCAAAAACGAATAGACGATACCATTCTGTGGCTAACGAAATGGTTTTATTTATGCGAGCTTTCAAGATTCACTGATCTCTTCTTTCGTCAGTGGATAAAGCAAGAGAGGTTTTTACTTAAAAACAGTGCATCTTGGAATGTATCCGACTGAAGCCTATCCCTCCCCCCTGTGCAGTATGCGATTTATGACTTAAGGTGTTAAATGATCCCTGAATATTAGTGAAAATCGCATAGTGCACAGGGGGGAAGGATAGGCTTCAGTCACAGATACATCCCAAGATGCACTGTTTTTAAGTAAAAACCTCTCTTGCTTTATCCATTGTAACCCCGCCGGAAGAAGAGATCAGTGTATCTCAAAAGCTCGCACATATAAAAGCATTTAGTTAGCCACAGAACGGTATTGTCTATTAGTTTTTGATTATTAAGCTCGGCGAACACGGTACAGATACCTCTACATACTGTATACACACATACACACACACACACACACACACAAAATAATAACATACACAAAGAAACCCCCATTCAAATATAAGCATCAAGATGCAGTCCCAAATAGTGGGTCTTCTAATGTATTTTCTATTCTGTACATTTCTATAACTTTCCCCTTTTCCCTCTTATCAAAAACTTAATTGGGAGATTAATCACAATATTTAAGGGAAATGTTGTGGTGAAACATTTGTTGGAGGCGTTCTGCAAATTATTGCTACAGTAGCTTTGGTGTTTTGGTAAATGTGAACTTCCCTCCAGATACATGTTTTACCTTAGCGCCAAGAGGCAGTTTTATAGTGGCGGTTGTATTGTACGTCTATTACGAACTTCTGCTTTTAAGTTTTATTCCTGTTTCAACCTTGCTCTTATTGCAGCCACATTTCTGCTTCACCTATGTGCCTATCTCAAGCTGTGCATCTGTTTTAAACATGCCTCTGTGTTTTCCTCTTGATTTAAGTAGGCACCTGCTTTAACATTGTGCTTGATTCAGGTGTTCACATTAATCATCTGTGCTCCTGCTTTATATACACACCTGTCTCACCTGGGCTTTTGCTTCCTTCTTGCTCTTGCTTCAGATATTCACCTTCTTCAGTCATACACCTTTTCCAGTTTAAGATTTTTTTAAATAATTATTCAATCTTTCTTCTGATCCAGCAATGCTAATGTACTTTTCTTCCTAGCCCTTTGTTGAAGGAAACAGCCCAGGATAAATGGCTAATTTTCAGCATTGTATACCTTTGCTAATCTTCTAATTAAATAGATTTTGCCTGGGTCCATCTGTTACCACTAACACACTTTCACTACATACTGCTTACTATCCACAGGATGGCATAACCCTTGCAGAATTCAGAAAACATCAATATATTAATATATTAGTGCTTTGACCACTCAAACTATTAATAAAGAATTGATGTGATTTTTGAGGTCTGTTTTTACAAAATAAATGACTCAGGTGATTTTTGTACTTGAGCTTTCCGATTTTAACCTCATCAATCCTGAAGGGTTTAACTATAGCTCATGTGGAGCACACAATACATTTTCTTTCTACATCCCTAATAAGCAAGACCGCCAGGACAATTAATAAAAGGGGGACATGACTGGAGGGCAATGTCCCTTTAAGCATATAGGGTTAATGGGGAATTAGTCATTTAGGAAAGGCAAGTGAGGGTAGGAGGCTGGGTGTTAAGGATTTTTAAAGAAGATTAGATGAGGTAGCACTTAACTGAGAGATCAGAGAAGAAGAGCGCACCAGAGGTTAAAAGGGTATAAATTCATTTAAGAAAGGTAAGTATGCATAATTTACTTATAAAATAAGATCAAGATGTTCAGAGAGAATTACAGTGGTTTTAAAACATCGCTGTCTGTTGGTGTTATAGAGAAAGGGGCTCTAGAAGTTGGGTCCCCCCGAAATAGCAAGACACTGCTAGGAATTGGGCTGAAGAAGTACTGTCTTGTATGAAATGCATTGTGGCATTTTCTGTTGGGTCATCACGTTACCCCATGACTACGCCATCATGTAGACTTGTTGGTTGACTAGTGTAACTCCGAGCAGCGTCTTGCTATTCCAGGAGGACCCAATTTCCAGAGTCCCTTGCTGTATAACACCAACAGGCTGTGACGTTTAAACACCACAGCAATACTCTGAACAGCTTGATCTTATTTTATATGTAAGTTAGGCATACTTAACATACTTACCATACTTACCTTTATTCAATTAATTAAAACCCGTTTAACCTATGGTGTGCTCCACTTCTCTGATGTGTCTGAGCACTACCTTGGGGCAAGTTTGGAGTGACTGCGTAACAAGAGGAAATTGCAAGGAGAAGTCAATTTTACCTTTACCAACTAACTATATTTTCTATGCGGAATACATTTTCCATAGCACTCAACTGATCCAGAAGCTTGGAATGTCTTATCCACATTTGGTGGGGTATCATTTATTTGGGTAGGTTGTGAAAGATATATTGTTTGTCACAGCTAATAGTGATGGGCTTGATCAGATGTCACCTTGGCTGAATACAGCATATATTTGGGGATTTATATGGTGGGGAAAGCAATGGCAGGCCCTGGTTAGGAGCAGTGGGCCTATTGTTGTCCTTCTAGTGACCTAGGTCGGTCACATAGGGGGTTCTACTTGTCTGGAACAGCTTAAGTGGTGGTTGATGTGGTTTTAAGGGTTGGGGAGCCTGGTGGAAGGGAAATCTGATCAGGCATTATTTGGTGATCCAGGTGGGGGGAGCGCTCAATTCTTGAGATAATATGCAGGGAAAAAAGTGGAAGAAATAATAGTGCAGACCATATATATATATATATATATGTGCAAACAGTAATCTCTAAATAAGTCTCACTCTCTGACTGGAGCCTTGTATAATAGAAGCCCTCTGATAGTGGTGATATTAGATCTGTACATCTGGTGGGCTAAAAGGGTCCATAAATGCTGAGTGTACCTCCCAAGGATATGATAAAGAAAGAGACCACACAATGGTGTAGTACAGAAGGGTATAATGTGGCACAAAAACACACAGGTAATGCACTCACATTTGTACAGAGATATCGGTCGTTGGAGAGAGCCATAGGTGACTCGTGAGGGTATGCTGCTGGTACAGTCACTTAGAATTTTTTCCGCGTGCGTCACGTCCGGTGACGTCACTTCCTGTGACGCGGCGGTCAGGGCGAAAAACACTGTGTACCGCTGCGATCTCTCCAGCTTGTTTGCCAGCACCTCCTCGCGTCAATATTCCACCAAGCAGTGTCCTCCAACTGGCTACGTTAGATTCTACGCGTTTCGTAGCTGTTGCCACTTCTTCAGGAATCATCCTGAAGAAGTGGCAACAGCTACGAAACGCGTAGAATCTAACGGATGATTCCTGAAGAAGTGGCAACAGCTACGAAACGGTAGAATCTAACGTAGCCAGTTGGAGGACACTGCTTGGGGAATAATGACGTGAGGAGGTGCTGTCAAACGAGCTGCAGAGATCGCAGCGGTAGACAGCGTCTTCCGCCCTGACCGCCGCGTCACAGGAAGTGACGTCACCGGACGTGACGCACACGGAAGAATCTCTAAGTGACTGTACCAGCAGCATCCCCCTACGAGTCACCTACGGCTCTCTCCAACGACCGATATCTCTGTACAAATGTGAGTGCATTACCTGTGTGATTTTGGGCCACATTATACCCTTATGTACTACACCATTGTGTGCTCTCTTTCTTTATCATATCCTCGGGACGTACACTCAGCATTTATGGACCCTTCTATCCCACCAGATATACAGATCTAATATCACCACTATCAGAGGGCTTCTATTATACAAGGGCTCCAGTCAGAGAGAGAAGGATCTCTGACACGTCTGTTACCTATCCATCTATTGTGAGTGAGACCTATTTAGGGATTATTGTTCGCACATATTATATATATATGGTCTGCACTATTGTTTCTTCCACTTTTTTCCCTGCATATTATCTAAAGAATTGAGCGCTCCCCCCACCTGGAAGACAACGCAAGAACTTTGGACCTGGACAGTCCTTTAAGGGTGTAGAGCTGCTGTTTATATATTTTCTCACATTCTCACAATATTTATATATTTTTTTGTGGTTCACATTTATATATCAAGTTTATATCACTTGTACTATTGTAATTAATTCACCATTAGAAGCGCCCGGTACCATGTTTTTGTTACATTATTTGGTGATGTTGGAACTCAATAACATTGTGGCCATCAACTTCCATGATTAGTGTCAGATATGTATTTTGGTTTGCAGTGGGATTAAAAAAAAGCGACAAGGATTTAGATCAATCCTGTCATGAGGATAACAAAAACAAAATGGGAGGTGGAGGCACTCACATTTGCTGGCGTATGAAGTTAGGTGCAAACAGGAAATGCTGTGAGAGATCTCAATTACTCACAAGTGATACTATAGAAGAAAAAAATGACGTTTCAGTTGCATTCAGGAGCAAACATTTTCAGTCATACTATTTGACATTCTTGGTGACACTAGTTTTATTGTGCATATATTCAGCTTGTTTGCACAGTATATGCATTGTTAAATGGAATTATGTATGTACAGTATTGATAAATTATACAGATGGCTAAACTGGAACGCTGTGTTGGATGGAGTCAAGTAGTTTCCCGTGATTTATATGTTATGTTTGCACTTTTTACACATGTATTGTTATGATTAAGGTATGATAATATAATTCTATGTATTCTTATTGCACTGATGCCTATGTATGTGGATTTGTGAGTAAATTTATTATTACATCCACATATTGTGACGCTGATACTCATGAATATTCATGAGTTATGAAGTCACCATTAATGATGACACAAGAGAGGGGGAGGGCATTTGCTGATACAAATCTAGGGTATTTAAACTCGATCATTGACAGAGTCATAATACTGACAAAAGGGCCCTTTTGCCAGAAACGTTGTGAATTCTTTTTGCAATAAAAATATTTTTTTTTTATAATGTCAGTATGACTTTGAAAATTTTCCCCCAGAGTGCAATGGGGACGTTATGGGTTTCTTCTAAATTATGGAGGGCAGTATGTAGCTTTCACAAGTAAAAAAAAGTTAAGAAGGAGGTAATCCTTTTCAGTGTGAATAAACTAGCAACATAATGAGTGCATTTTCAAAAAACCTTTTTCTTCTTGTGTATAATATATATATATATATATATATATATATATATATATATATATATATATATATATATATATATATATATATATATATATTCTGACATTCATTGTCCATTAGTGTTTGCTCTGTTAAGAAAATACAACACATTAGAATGTAATTCCTGGGCTACTATATATAAAGTATTGACACTGTGAAGTTAACTCATGAGAGTGACAGAAGGCAAAGGTACTATTGTGATAATAAAAGACCAATTAAAGTTCTGTAATAGGATTCAATTATCTGCTTAGCCAAGGAATAGGTGTACTGAACTTCATTTCCCCCCCAATAGAATTCACTATGCTCTCATAGAGTTACATAGGTAAAGGGAATATGAAATGTACACGTTGTTCTTTTCTCCTTATAATTATTGCTGAAGTAATAAAAGTAGCATTTCATTGTTTTAGCCAGTCTGTGTAACGCTTGATGGTAAGCACCACGCAATCTGGTGTAACAGACAAATTCATACTGGCAACAAGATGCGTCCTTTCTTTACAGTGCTAATTAACCCAGCATAGTGCTAATTAACCTAGCACCAGCCAGCCCAATAAATATGCTAATGAGGCTGACTATTTCATGGTCAGACCGTGAGTGAAATCCCTGGGAGGAGTCCACATCAGGGCCCCAGTGACTTGATAAAGAGCAAGCCAATACATTTGTGTACTGTTTTGATTTTAAACATATTTTTTTGACACAGCACTGGGGAACACTAAACAATGCATACAATGCAGGAATGTATGTCACGTATGCCTTGCGTTCTTTGTTTACACTGCCAGCTCTATGTAAAATAATAACATTGTTAATTAACATATTTATTTTTACTGCAGTGGGAAAAAAAAGAGGATGAGTAAGTAGTAATAATTATGGATTGCACTTTTCCTGCCATAAACATAATTACATAGTTGAGGATGAAGTTACAGTACAGTATGGGATAGTAAACAGGGCAACATGAAATGATGTGGAGTGTTCCAGTGCATGAAGGATTTCAGCACCACATACAAATGGTATGTACTCAAACAGTGGACGTAATATACCGATCATGGAGGCTTCCTCTGGGTATGCACAATTTGCTGAATTTATCATTTTTTTTTAAATCATAAGCCTGTACTGTATGAGAGATGTTTGGATTCATTTGTGACTAGGGGCCTCATGCAGAGAGCAGCGCTATTTCAAATCTCGCCATTTTTTGGGGAAATTCGCGCACAAAACTGCCGAAAATGGCGAGCTACGGAAAACGCGCCATTTTTTTTTTCGTTTTCAAAATCTCGCCGCGCGGCTGGCAAGAACCTACATCTCACCTTTTTTTAAAACTCTCCTAATGCAGAGAGCCGCGAACGGCATCTAGCGGCTGTTCGCGCCAAGAAAATGGCGTGATTTGCTAGTATTTGCCTCGCCAAGAAAAGTTGGCAATTACATGGAGCTCGCCGCCTATAGGAAAGGGAAAAAAAAATGCGCGATTTTTTTTTAACACATTTCTACAGCGCGCATCTCTCCAATTCTAACTCGCCACACGCATTAATGACAAACATTGCAGAATTCGCACATTTCTGCATATGGAGAATAAAACTCTCCAAAAAAGCTACTTTTTATTAAACTCTCCAATTTTAAAATTCGCTGCTCTCTGCATGAGGCCCTAGGAGTTCAATGTTGGATGGAAGAATCTCATGTTATTTTTCTGCACACGTTGGAGTGTGTCTTTTCCATACATACTTGATATTCTTGGTGAGTTGGTGGACTCTTGATATACCCACTGCACCCATATCTAAATATCTGCTTTTGTTGTTGACAACAGTTTTCAATATAATCCCCCCCCCCCCATTTTTTGGAGTGCCATATTCTTTTTTTTTTTTTTGTTATTCTCAAACATTAGCAATCAAGTACAGAGCAGGTGATGTTAATTAGTCCAAGATAAACTGAATTACATTACTTAGAAGAGATAACACTGTAGCCATAGTTCTGGTGCTCATGTGCTTGAAGATGATTTCTTTATACAATACTTCATTTAGCCTGTAAGATAACAAGAGAATAATTTAATATATAAAAATATTTAACATATAGAGTAATAGGCAGGATTCTTCATAATAATTTTGTATGTTCACGGTAAAGAAAGTAAATATACATTTGTATGCATCAGAAGAGTAAAGCAGTTGATGACAGCATGAATAATTTACTGAAATCTGGATACAGTTATTGAAATGTACTGAAGGACGACATAGTCCTTGTATTTTAGCTACAACAAAGTAAATACATTCAGACTTGTAAACACCTTCTTTATATTTGTTACATTTATTTAATGATCAAGATGTTGAATAGCCTTATTGTTGTTTTATTTCTTTATAAGACCAATTGTTATATATATATATATATATATATATATATATATATATATATATATATATATATATATATATATATATATATATATATATATATATATATATAACCAACCTCACACTGATGACCCAAAAGGTTGAAACAGTTGTCTGTGAGTGGTTTAACTGACTTTGCATCTGATCCAAGGCTGTGCTTAAAAACTGTGTTTAAAACAGCAAGCATTGGCTTAAGGGTTACATGTAATAATGGATTTAAGACAAAAGGTGGCACTGTGTGCTCATTTGTATGTAATTTCCCAGAATCCTTTGCTGCAGTGGAAGCACTTTATGCTAGGTGATAATGGTGAAAAGCAAGTTGCAGACCTAAGACATGTGAATGTGCTCACAAGAAATATATTTATTTGTTATATATATGTTGCCCCCTTTCTCCTGTGTCATGGCGACTATGTGTGCTGCTAATACCGCGCGGCAAACAGGAGACCTGATCCTCTGCCACGGGTAGCCTAGGGTGTATGTGTGTATGTATATATATATATATATATATATATATATACTGACCCGTGGAATATCCCCACAGTACTTGGGTGCAGGTGCATCAGTGTCCAGACCCCAAGGGCCTTTCCCACCCCCAAGTGTGGGACAGCGCTGCCCACGTGAATGTTGGTGCACTTACTGTATGAGGATACCTTCCCGGGCGCTCCAGCACCTGGGTGCCGCTGGGTAGTAATTGGCAACCGATCCGTCTGTTCCAATGAAGATCCGCCTCCGCATTGGGTGGCTTCCCGCATGGAGTGTAGCACCTCAGAATAGTCTCTGACTTGGTTTGACCTGGTTCGGGCCTAGACGCAGGCCGCACACACCACATGCATTTGTCATGATGCAACTGTTACTGGCACTAGCTGGCTAAGGGGAGCGTCCCTATCTGAGGGGCCTTCCCTATAGCAACACAAGCTATGGATGGTCTGGGCCTAGCTGGGACCTGAAGAGGGTAATCTGGCCTAGTCCAGCGGAGCACTTCTCCCTGGACATTACCTATCCCATTGCTGTCAGGCTTCCGACTGGCTTGCTTCCCTGAGCGCGCCACATGTATCTATATCCTTGCAGTAGATTCTGGGCGCCCTATTGGCTGAGTAGCGTTCCTTGGCATTATAGGACTTGTAGTTCCCCTGAGGACCTGCGCCTTTAATGCCCGCCGCTATGCACAGTACTGCACATGCACGATCCTTCTAATGGCCACCGGGTGCTCTGCTGCGCATAAGCGAGCCTTCTGTCATGGCAGCACCCTGTGGCAGCACTTACCGCGGATCTCCGGTGACCTGCTTGCCAGCGTCAAACATCCCTGCACCGAAGGTAAGAGGAGGGGGGAGGGTGGGAAACGCGGCTGAACCGGGGGACCAGAGGGGACCTGGTTACAAAAAATATATGATAGAAAATCACTGGCACTCCTATATAGATGTAAATGGTTACCTGGTGCACGACCGTAAAATCAAAGATGTATACATTACCAGACGTGGCAAGGAGGCGACAGCACTCAGAGGGTTAAAGTCAAAACTTATGTATTAAACATAGCACAATACTCCAACGATTCGATCCCTCTGGGGAATCTTATAGATATTTTGCACCCAGACAAGATAACAATTTTAGTGGAGTGCTACTATATCTGGATATATATGTATACATATACATATGTACCCAGATATAGTAGCACTCCACTAAAATTGTTATCCTGTCTGGGTGCAAACTGCAAAGCACTGGAATACAGGAAGAGATAAAGCACAGGCACATCAATACTAAAAAAAATGAAAATTGTTTATTACAAACCAATAAACGTTTCGGCTCACCACAGGAGTCTTTCTCATGTCTTACCCAAGCCTCCTGTGGTGAGCTGAAATGTTGATAGTTTTTTTTATTACAAAACAATCTTCATTCGTCTTAAGTCCTGGTGTGCCTGCTCTCTATCTATCTATCTATCTATCTATCTATCTATCTATCTATCTATCTATCTATCTATCTATCTATCTATCTATCTATCTATCATTTTGTTGATAATACCTATGGTACACAATACTCATGTACTAAACTTTTAATTTGCAATTCCCAGGCTTTCAGTAGTGTGAGACTCTCGAGTATGTATACAATATATCACTCAAATACATGTGCAATAGCATTATGAAGACTTGTGATCTGTGTTAGTTATTGAATTTACGAATAAAGTAATCACATCTTGTGGAAGAGTTATGCACTTAAGTTACTGCACTACATATGTATTTGAAATGTGATAGATTACATTTGAAGACAAGTAGTAATGACTGAGAATAATGTGAGTATTTAATTTACTTGTGACTGCTGATTTGTGTGTCAAGGCAATATCTCAAATATTTGAGCACACGACATTTTGTTTTGTTAAAGTTGTGGCTACAAACACATCAGTTGTTTAAAAAATATGAAGACTGATAT
Organism: Ascaphus truei; assembly: GCF_040206685.1. Lineage (NCBI taxonomy): Eukaryota > Metazoa > Chordata > Amphibia > Anura > Ascaphidae > Ascaphus > Ascaphus truei. Next base: position 275,465,295 of record NC_134486.1, on the reverse strand, counting down.
ACAGCAAAATCTAAGCTTGCGATATGGTATTGCTTACATGCTTTTTTTTTATTACTAAATCTCCCCTAATGGTTGGTCTTGAAAATCGTATCATAGGATTGAAAATAGGACAGCAGTCTGAAACATGGTTGTAAATGTTGGTTTAAAAACTACATAAATTGATTTTCAGTTTTGCAATAGTTACACTTTTATTTATTGTGTCAGCATGCTTATTTCAAGGGCATATCACTTTCTAGCGGGGCAGGTACAGTATTTTCTCTGCATGTCGCCCATTTCTTTAAATCTGATATTGGAAGCCAGTGAAAATCTGCAGTTTACTTGGATTACATATAAATGTAAACAGAGTACATGTTAAATCTGTGTTGCTTGTCCTCGGTGGTGCCTCTACTGTCCATCCTATCAATTTAAATGAAATTGTTTTGCTTATCCCCTTATGATTTATTTTTCATTTCATACATCTTATTCTTCTCTGCTTCTTCAGATTTCAAACCTTTGTTTCCTGTGGAGACCTATGTTTTAAAATCCTGCATCCCCAACCATTCGCTTTGCTTTTCAGTGGGAGTCTAAAAGCTTTACACTTAACTTAACTTATATCTTAATAGTCACAGTGAAGTACCGTCGCAGAAGTCAGTATTGTGATAACTGGGCTTCATATAGTAATACATCTATGCCTTAATACAAGTATGTCTATAGTATTTATTTTTTTCAGTTTAACATTGTTCCAACCAACCATGTTGGCAAAATATTTCGGCCAGATCAAGATTTAGATGTAAACCAATCAATAATTTAATGACTGTAAAATATGTGCATATATGTGTAATTGCTAATTTTTTATACCTGAAACCGAACGGACTTACTGAGAATACAATTGAGAAGCCCCCGGGAAACACAAGAATGAGGGAAATGATACATACACATTATTAATGATTTTCAGAGATCATTTTAGATCATTATGTTTATAGTCAAAACCTCCACATGTACATTTGTTGAAACATCTTTATACTGTTAATTTTTCAATTTGAGTTGTATTATCATTGTTATTTGATTCCTATATATTTAAAAATATGGTCACTGTATAATATAAAAAAAGAAACACAAACATATATATATACACATACATACTGTAGCATAAAAGGGAATTTAATTTAGCATCATTGCTGGCCAAGGTAGGCAGAGTTTTCAACTCCTAGTTCGATTCCATTTATTTTGATCTTTGTAGAGTTAACACATTTGTTGAACATCACTTTGGTCTTGCTGAGATTCAAATGGAGGGCCTTGTTTTTACTTGGTTTGTCAAATTCTGTGATTTGTTGCTGGAGGTCTTCTGGACCTGTGGCAAAAATTATAATACGGTCTGCAAGTCAAAGGTGACTCAATTATTAGCATTGATTTTGTTTCCTTTTTGTTCCCAATTTAATGTCTTGAAGGGTTGATGAGAAATTTTAGTGACATGTTGTTTCTCTGTCGCACACAACTTGTATCTTCTTGTAGTCTAATAGACGATGTGGCATGCTCGTAAATGTTCTTTATAATATCAATGTCAATGTATGCTTCCTCAACATTTTGACTCCTTAATGCATTTAATATGACTGAGCTGTTGACTGAATCAAATGTATTTTCATAATTTATTAATTTTAAACTGAGTAGTAGATCATATTTATTACTTGAGAAAATCAATTCTTATACAAGTTGGATCTGGTGGTCAGTTGTTCAAAGTCTAGGGTCGGTTCAGCCGATAAATGAGTATCCTGGAAACATATTGTAAGTTATTGGAAGTAGACTGATTGGTCTGTAATTCTTGAGGTCTTCTTTGTCTCCATTTTTATCGATGAGGATAACTATGGCATTGCTCCATTCTTTTGGAAATTTCAGTTGTAATTCCATCTTCCCTGGGGCCATCCAGTCCTTCGTGGATTTTATTGCCTTTTCTACTTTTTCTTGAACATACATGGTACATCATTGATATTAATACATATAATGGCAACAATTTGTTGTAAATGATTTAATTATAGTACACATATATATATACCCCCTTATCTGACCTTTCTCTCCTCTATTTGTATACCAGTCAATCTGTTCCTCTGTTCCAGTTGTGTTAACACCCATAGGTTACCTGTTGGGTGTGTATATATAGACAAACAAAGATAGTTAAGTAGTCCTATAGGGTGAAGAAAAACTATGCTTTTTCCGTAATTAACATCGGGTGAACCTTTTCTCGTCACTGTGTGTGTGTGTGTGTGTGTGTGTGTGTATATATATATATATGAGACAAAACAGAGAGTGCACGCCCCATAGTGTAACACTGTAACATGTAATGTGGGGAAGGGTGGATGGGGGGATTAAAAACACTCCCAATAGACAAGTAAAATATATGCAGTATGTGATATATAATCACCACCAAGGCGTGTCCAAACCACAGCAGAGAGTCCAAAGCAGGCTGGAGTTGATCTCACGAACAGCGCAATCCCTCCGGTTCACTCGGTTCACTCGAAATCATCCAGGTAATTCTGGCATCAGAATATGGCCATGTGCTCCCGGCCGTAAAGGATGCACACAGCGTGATGACATAATGTCGTGAAGTACGTCCCTGATGCGTTTCGTCGTATCAAATGCAACTTTGACATTCCCTTTGATAAAGTTGCATTTGTTGCGACGAAACGCGTCAGGGACGTACTTCACGACATTACGTCATCACGCTGTGTGCATCCTTTACGGCCGGGGAGCACATGTAGTGATTTCAAGGCCATACTCTGATGCCAGAATTACCTGGATGATTTCGAGTGAACCGAGTGAACCGGAGGGATTGCGCTTTTGGTGAGATCAACTCCAGCCTGCTTTGGACTCTCTGCTGCGGTTTGGACATGCCTTGGTGGTGATTATATATCACATACTGCATATATTTTACTTGTCTATTGTGAGTGGTTTTAATCCCCCCATTCACCCTTCCCCACATTAAATGTTACAGTGTTACACTATGGGGCGTGCGCTCTCTGTTTTGTCTTTCTCATAGATTTTGCTGTAGAACTGGTTATTCCATGAGAGAGCTGCCGTGGACCCCTGGACTCTGTACATTATTCTGGTGTTAGCTGTCAGAACTTTTTGTGTGGTTTGGACATTGGACTTTTATTTTTATTTTATTTTTGTCAATTTGTGTATCCATATGTTTGCATTTAGTATTAATTGAATTGTTGTATATACATTATTAAGGTTATTGTCACCTCAGGTTAGTTTTTTAACCAATATCAATATCATTTGATATATATTTATTTGCGTGTTGGCGCTACTTTTTGTTTCTCTCTCTCTCTCTCTCTCTCTCTTTCTCTCTCTCTCTCTCTCTCCACACATACACACATACACACATACACACATACACACATACACACATACACACATACACACATACACACGAGAAAAGGTTCACCCGATGTTAATTACGGAAATAGCATAGTTTTTCAATGATAACCTTCTTGAATCAAAACCATTTTTGTCTTACATTTTCAATAGGGTTTATATTAACCAATTCCATTTTTTTTAAACAAAATTATGTATGAATTAGACAAACAATGAGTAATTAAGAGTCAGGGTATGTGAAAAAGTAAGTGAAACCCTGGTTTTATCAGCTAAATTAAAGGGGATAATTACAATCCGGTGTTCAAATAATTAGGTAGAGTAGATATTCATGTGTGAGTATTAGAGGCCCCACCCTATATAAAGACCAGAAACTTTGTGAGTTTGGTCTTCATCATAGTGGTGTGTGAAAACATGTCCTGCTACAATCAAAAAAAATCTCAGAGGACCTCAGAAAAGCAGTTATTTATGTTCATCAGTCTAGAAAGGGATACAAAACTATTTCTAAGGATTTGGGGCTCCACCAATCCACTGTCAGACAAATAGAGAAAGTTCAAGACTAAAGTCACTCTAGCAAGGAGCAGTTGTCCTACTAAAATCTCTCCTAGAACAAATGGCAAATCATCCAGGAAGTCACAAAGAACCCCAGAGTAAGATTCAAGGATCTTCAGGCCACTCTCGCCTTGGCTAATGTGAGTGTTAATGACTCAACTATCAGAAAAAGACTGGACAAGAATGGTGTTCACGGAAAGATAGCCAGGAGGAAACCACTGCTCTCTAAAAAAAACATAGCTGTCCATCTGAAGTTCGCCAAAGAGCACATAGATGATCCACAAAACTTCTGGAACAATATTCTCTGGACATACAAGTCAAAGGTAGAACGTTTTGGCCTTAATGAGAAACATTATGATTGACAAACAACAAAGAGAACAGAAGAACCTCATTCCAAACATCAAGCATGGTTGTGGGAGGAGTGTGATGGGTTGGGGCTGCTTAGCTGCCTCAGAATCTGGACAGCTTACCACCATTGACACAACCATGAATTCTGCATTGTATCAGAAGCTTCTGGAGGAGAATGTCAGGCCATCTGTCCATGAGCTGAAGCTGAAGCAAAAGTGGGTTATGCAGCAAGACCATGATCCTATACATACAAAAGAATGGCTGTGTTTTAGAATGGTCGATTCAAAGTCCAAAACTAAACCCCATAGAAATGTTTGGGCAGGACCTGAAGCGAGCTGTCCATGCAAGGAATCCCTCAAATGTCAGGAGGAATGGGCCAACATTCCTCAAAACCGATGTGAGAGACTGACCAGCAGTTACAGGAAACAGTTGAAGTCATTGCTGCTTAAGGGGGCGCCACCAGGTACTGAATCTAAAGGTTCACATACATTTTTACAAATGGATATTGAATGTTGAATCATTTCTGGATAAATAAAAGTTGAAAAAGTATCATATTTTTGTGTCATTTGTTTGATTAGGTTACCTTTATCTATTATTAGGACAGATTAAGATCTTACAACATTTTAGGTCTGAAATATGTGAAAATCCTAACGCTCTCTCGCTCTCTCGCTCTCTCGCTCTCTCGCTCTCTCGCTCTCTCGCTCTCTCGCTCTCTCGCTCTCTCGCTCTCTCGCTCTCTCGCTCTCTCTCGCCATCTCACTTTCTCTCTCGCTCTCTCTCGCCATCTCACTTTCTCTCTCGCTCTCTCTCGCCATCTCACTTTCTCTCTCGCTCTCTCTCGCCATCTCACTTTCTCTCTCGCTCTCGCTCTCTCTCGCCATCTCACTTTCTCTCTCGCTCTCTTTCGCCATCTCACTTTCTCTCTCGCTCTCGCTCTCCCTCGCCATCTCACTTTCTCTCTCGCCATCTCACTTTCTCTCTCGCTCTCGCTCTCTCTCGCCATCTCACTTTCTCTCTCGCTCTCGCTCTCTCTCGCCATCTCACTTTCTCTCTCGCTCTCGCTCTCTCTCGCCATCTCACTTTCGCTCTCGCTCTCGCTCTCTCTCGCCATCTCACTTTCGCTCTCGCTCTCTCTCGCCATCTCACTTTCTCTCTCGCTCTCTCTCTCTCTCTCTCTCGCCATCTCACTTTCGCTCTCGCTCTCGCTCTCTCTCGCCATCTCACTTTCTCTCTCGCTCTCGCTCTCTCTCTCTCGTCATATCACTTTCTCTCTCGCTCTCGCTCTCTCTCTCGCTCTCCCTTCTCACCATCTCACTTTCTCTCTCGCTCTCGCTCTCTCTCTCTCGCCATCTCACAACTAGTATATCAGTCAACCAGTTAGGTTATCTGTTTGGTATATATTGAGTATATATAGATTTGAACAGATATACTATCAACTGATCTATCTCTACTCTCTACTATCATACCAATGAATCAGTTCCAGTTGGTTTAACACCCTTATTTATCTGTAGGTTTCCATGGTAGCATGTCTTGGGGCTGAATATATTGTTGTGCTTTCTAATTTGATTAAAGAATAAGTAAAACAACTTGAATTAAAAACCATACGGGTCACATAAATTATTGGTGCAGGCAAAAGAGAAGAATGTCATTTGCGACAAAGAAATTAAGTCATCAATTGGAAGTGCATATGTTTATAATTTTGTAACCTTTGTCCTTACTTTTTTTTTTTTTTTTTACCATGAAGTAATAATCAGAGTAATCTCTTGTTTTCAAGTATGTCCCGAGAACAGAGTTATGATATACATGGTTGCATTAAATGAACAGTGATAATGCATTAAATTTACAGACCTTTCATGGACAGTTAGAGATAATATATGATTATTAGTGTATGTAACAGTTAATGTCAAGGTTAACATTGTATTAGAAGAGGCCTGCAATGTATGTGTTACATCATTGTAGGTTTCATGAGTCTTATAATGGTGGCCCAGAGTGACATGAGGGACAAACTCATTGGGAGAGCCATCAAATGGCAGTGAAAAGGGAGAACATGGAGTTGGCGCCTAGATCCATTTCAAATGAGATGATATTGTTACTTAATTTCCAAACAGTGGTAAAATGGGCCGGGGGGTTGGACCCGTGGGCATTAGAGTGAAGGGAATTAATTGCTGTATATTGAGCTGTTTGAGTGAAATTGCTGTGTGGTCAATTGCAGTTCGATTAAGTGTGGAGTTAGAACCAGAAGGAGTTTAAACAAGGAAGGTGATAATCAAAGTATATAGACCTACAGTAAAGTGTTTGCACTTACTACTCCATAGTGCAAAAATGAGCAGGATTGAACATGCCACTCAATGCACATCTTGCCAGATGTATGTGCACTTGGAGCTGTTCTAGGGCACATACCACTGTGGTAAGTGTGAGTAGATGGTCTCTTTGGAGTCTGAGATTGCTGCTCTGAAGGGGCAACTTGTGACATTAAGGGACATTGACAATCTTGAAAGGACCTGGCTGGGAAGGAGCTGTGAGTGAAGACAAGGAAGATGCAAGTAGCTGGGTAACAGTTAGCAGATGAAACAGGGGGAAGAGGAAGAGACAGGCCAGTTCTGAGCAGACCCATCACAACAAATTTGCCAGATTAAGTGAAGATATAGGGGGCTTCAATGCAGGAATGGCAAGGCTGGGAGAAACTGATTCCTCTAGAAGCCAGAGGAATAGTTCTTCCAGCAACATAAAGGTTGTTGTGGTGAGGGACTCCATTATTAGGAGGGTGCGAGGGCAATCTGTTGCCATGACAAAATGAACCAAACAGTTTGTTGTCTCCCGGGTGCTTGTGCACGGCACATTGCAAATCGAGTAGACAGATCATTGGGAGGGCCTGGGACTGACGTTGCGTTCTTGCTACACATTGACACCAATAAGGATGCTAAAAAATTATTTCGAGCATCTAAGCTGCAAGCTTAAGGTAAGGACCTCCAAGGTTATATTTTCAGAAATACTACCAGTGCCATGCACTGCCCAAGGGAGACGGAGATTATGGAGGTTAATAAAAAGCTAAAATGTGGTGCAGGAATTAATATTTTGGATTGTTAGAGCACTGGAAGTCCTTCTGTGAGAGGTGTTATCTTTATAGTAGGGGTGGATTGCACTTCAGCAAAGAGTGATATTTTATGCTAGGGGGGGGGGGAGGATGTTAAAAAGGTTGGTGGAGATTTTCATCTAGAATGAAGAGGGGAGGGAAAATAGAGAGGTAATGGACTAGACAAAATAGATAGGAATGGGGAAATAGCTAGGGGTCATTAAGGTAAAGTGGGAGGAGTGGTAGTTTGGCAAGCAGGGAGGCACCCATATTAAATACAGCATAATAGTTAACTTCTAAATTCTAAATCCAAATAGAATACAAAGGCAGGGGCAGATAAGATAACACTAGCACAGACTTGAAAAAAACCGAAATGCTTGCTAATTGAAGAAACGTGACATTAGATGGGGGAGCTTGAATTAATAGATACAAGAGAGTAGTATGATATCATAGACATTACTAAAACATGGTACAGTAGGATGAAACTCCAGTCTGGGCGGTTAATTTAGAGGGTTATTCCCTTTTTTAGAGGAATTAAGCAAATAGAAGAGGTGGTGGAGTATGTTGATATGTTAAACCGGATCTAAAACCTATTATAAGGGAAGATGTTTATGAAGGGACTAATTCTAGATAGAAATTAGCGGAGGTGAAAGTACAAAGAAATAGGTTTTTAGGGTTATGCCTTAAAAGACTAACTATCTGTGAGATTGAGGAAGTTAAAATACTTTAGCAAATGGAGATGGCATCAAAATTAGGTAATTTTTTCATGGGTGATTTAAATTATCCAGATATAGACTAGAGAAATGATATTAGCATTGCAACTAAATGAAACTGTTTTTTTTTTTGGGTGCTAAAAGACCGTTATTAAGGAACCAACCGGGAGAGGGGCATTAATTGTTAAATTCACAGAGAGGCAGGAAAAAGATTACAGAAAATTGTGATAGTGTGTGAAAACCCCCATATCTGCATTAAGTCCTCTTATTTTAGTGTTAGGGAGCATTATCATTTTGAGTTCAAGTATTTACCGTTCTTAAGTGCTTTTTAAGCATTCCTTTGCTGATTTAAATTTTTAAATCATTTATTGAATTATCTTATTATATTTATTGTTATAAAAAAAATACATGGTTACATTAAAAGAACAGGGTTATACAGTGAATTCACAGACATTTCATGGACAGATAGAGTTGGAAAATTGGGTACAGGGGATAAAGGGCTTATGAGTTTCAGATAGAAATAGAGCAGGTTTAACATCAACCAACATCAGCGAATGGCAGCAAACGGCTCACACCCTTTGGCTGCCCTTCGGCTGCGCCAAAGGCTGTGCGCCTTTGGTGCAACGCAGATGATGTACACTGGGGTGGGTGAGATTGAATCTGATGCATCTGTGAACAAAAAGATCTTTTCTTTGTCCCGTTGGCTCATTAACATTCCAGTGGGTGGGCTTGCCGATTCCACAAAGAACAAGCACATGTTAACCATTAGCACGCTGGTCCTATGCAGAGGGGAGCAGTTCAAAGGGGAAGAAAATAAGGTGCTGAATATATTTACTTTTGTGGAATTAATGTTCATTTTTTATCTCGCAAGCTATGACTAGTTTCTTAACCACTGTAAAGGTTTTCTCCCCTGGCCAGGTTGAAACCAGAAGAAAAAGATAAGTCTGTGAGTAAACATCAACCTTTGCTTTCTTTTTTTTCAGATAACTGATCTGTGCAATACAGAGGCACTGAGAATGCCTGTGTAAATCCTCAAAGGCAGATGAAGATGTTCAATGTGTGGATCACAGCTGGGTTTTTTTTTCTATCCACTGTAATTGCTGGAGATAATCTGTTTAGAGCCTGGTCCTTAATATCATATTTATTTATAATAACATTTATATAGTACTTTTATACAGGGCTCTGTACATTAGTTATTATAACTTGCTTGGTTAGTGGGCAGGGGTTGGGGTCAGGTCTCTGGATTTTGTCTTGTCGGTGGCATGGTGATTGGTCTGACAGTGGGGACAGAGGAGGCAATGTTGGGAACAGCAAATAGTTATTAACTCAATCTTGATCAGTGTTTTTCAACAGGGGTTCCTAGAAGCCATTGGGTTCAGGGGCACCCTGCAATTTTCAGTTCATTTAAAAATTGTACCAAATACAGAAGAATTTACAATGCATTTGATCTCAGACACGCTTTTAGAGAGGGTTGGGGTTCCTTACAATGAATCTGATCTCAGACGCTATTAGAGAGGGTGGGGGTTCCTTACAATGCATTTGATCTCAGACGGTATTAGAGATAATTGGGGTTCAGCATAATTTCAGAATAAAGTTATAGGGTTCCTTAAACAAAAAAAGTTAAACACATCTATATCATGATAAAAACAACATGGTCACAAAGTCAGGGAAACTCATATTTAGCGGTTTCTCCAAATGTGCAGTTTTCAGCTAGACCTGACCTATATTTCAGGGGTGGGAGAATGTTACTATTTATTTAATATAATTTTTATTTTTGTCCTACTTGATATTGGATGTGTGTGTACTAGTTTCGCAGTGGTGTAAACTTTTCTGGCTAACAGTTTCTAGCAGGTTTAAAGAACGAACATGTTTCATGCAACAGTGAACACAAAAATGGTGCACTTTTATTTTTTGTGTTGATACATTGACCCCTTAACTGTTAAAATCAGTAGTGACAAAGATGAGATATTAGGGGGTCTGGCATAACAACATAACAGCATTTAGGATGAAGCCATTTTGTGTGAATATTTCAATCCGCCATCTTGTCTTGTCTTTGTGAGTCTAATTTCTGTGTTTCATTTCTGTATAAACAAATGTGTGAAGCAGAGAATGGAATTTTTTCGCTCCTAGCTAAATTTATTGACCCTTCCTCATCCAATCAGCTTCAAATTGAAAGTGTAAACAGGCTAAAGGTTATGAGAACCTATGAGATAAACTTAGATTCTCGCAGTGAAACTAGTTCTCACACAAATGCCAGGTGGTAGGATAGGCACATCCCATTTAACCCCAGAATGGTTTCTAGCTGACAGGCAGTTATACAATATTATTATGTATTAAAAATTACATCAGCTTTAGTATTGTTATGTATTACAAAATGAGGTAATGTTTAGTGACGTGCAAGCCCCCCCATAAAGGGGTGGAGCTTTAGGATTTAGGGTATAAATATATGGCATACCATGTTTATTGTTTGGAGAGCTTTTGTTTTGAAGCTGTCTCCGTTGTGCACTTGACTTGAATAAATTCACATGTTATTCTGTTTCAAAATAACCTCAGATTGTGTTTTTTATTTACGCTTTTCACAGATAGCGCATTCCGAAATAGGGACTCAATATCATCGGAATCGAGCACCCAGATGAATCACTCCTCCATCACTCAAACCTGAGCGCTCATATGAATCAAGGTAAGGCTACCTGCATTTTTTAGACAAATAGCCTGATTAAATTGTTTTGAGTGGTGCGTGGAGCTGATTTTTGAACGGTGTCTTATCTGATGTGACGAGTAAGAATCCCTAGCAGTTTCATGTGAATTTATTATTCTCTGTTCCTGTATTCATTTTAAAGTGTAAGAGTTGTTAAGAGTTGTTAGGGGCTAAGGTAAGAGTCCCGTTAAAGGTTTTGGTGTTTTGGTGATGAAGGTGAGTGTTTGTATGCTTAAGGTATTGTTTTCACACCGTCCTGGGTTGTGATAAATATTTTTGTTGTCTGAGCAGGACGGGTCCCTGATTGTACATTTGCTCTGTTTTGTCATTTACATACCAAGTGAGTATATTCATGGAGATCTGGTTAGAAAGTCTTATCTGTATCCATGTTATAAAAGTATAAGGTTTATCAGGACTGGGTTGGACCCGCTGAAGTGATTCAAGTTTTTCTTTGGTATAGTTATGGTGAGAAAATGTGATTGGGGAACAGTCTTGTGACAGGTCCTTATTTGCATATTTACACTATTCAGAACAATAACATGCCAAAAGAGTTGTACGTAATCAGCTTGCGTTGATTATTGTAATGCTAAATTGTACAGGTCAATTAACAGTTGATTGCTGTAGCCGAAGTATTGTACAGGTCAATTAAATTTGATTTCTGTAACCGAAGAAGTATTGTACAGGTCAATTAAATTTAATTTCTGTAACAGGGGAATAATGGGAAACCAAAAATTCTCAAAGGATTGTGTGTCTGCAGACAAAGATAATAAAGAATGAATACAGAGAACGAAAAGAGACAATATAAATATATTTTGTTGGCCAGTGAATGGCACTGTTTGTACTATTATCAATTAATTGCGCAGATGTTTAAATGAAAGAGGGGTCTTTTTCTGTGGGATTGATAAGCTCAGGGAGCGCCGTCTCGTGTGTTTTTGAATCCCATAGGGAAACATACCTTACGTTAATATGGGTCAAAAGAATTATGTTGAGGGACAGAAGGGTCCTGCTGCATTAATTTTTACCATTGCCAGGACAGAAGTTAATATAATAACAAGTGAAAAAGAAAGTGTTTGGAAGGGACAGAAAAGTGTTATAAGTGTAAAAAGGTAGAACATGTTGCCAGTAATTGCAGAGCAGCCCTAAGAGAGAGAGTAGAAGAAAAAGAATGGAATTTAAAAGGTTTGTTCGTACTGGCCACACGTATAGGTCTTTTGAACCAGAAAATATTCTTTTTCCTTCTGTTCTAATGGCAACTAGAAAGAGAATAAAAGCAGGTTATTTATATGAGAAGCTGATTCGCTGTGTAGGAGAGAAGTTTGTGTCTATGTTCTTTGTGTGTCTGTATTGTGGTTTCTGTATTGTGTGTAAACCAGTAAAAACATGTCAATTACATTTCTAGAGGATTAGGATATGTTGGAGAGATTTTAAGCTTGCACGTATTGTTTAAATTATATAGGGTGTGTTCATAAATTGATCTAACCTCAGTTTAGTTCATTGTCCCATTTTTATTTTTGAGAGGCCATATTTTTATTTTTGAAAGGTCATATTTTTTATTTTTGAGAGGCCATATTTTTAATTTTGAAAGGTCATATTTTTTATTTTTTGAGAGGCCTTATTTTTATTTTTGAAAGGTCATATTTTTTATTTTTGAGAGGCCATATTTTTATTTTTGAAAGGTCATATTTTTTATTTTTGAGAGGCCATATTTTTTTTTGAAAGGTCATATTTTTTATTTTTGAGAGGCCATATTTTTATTTTTGAGAGGCCATACATTTTTTCGGTTTTATTGCTGTGGAGAGAGCTCCATTTTTAACTTTGAGCTGAAGTTTCAATCCAGTAATTAATATTTAGAAGACGGAGAAACTGTTTTGTTATCTGCTCGGCACTCTCAGGGTCTTTTTTTGGCGAAACGCCCGGGCTGGCAAATTGCCCAAGATAAACAAGCTCTGAAAATTTTCTCTGAGTGTCTTTAAAAAATAACGCTGTCAGTGTGTTCGGCACTGTGCAAAGAGATTATATTACAAGAAATTTAGTGTGAAGTCCTATACAAAAGCATTTGACTATTATATGAATATGTGATATATTTTATAACTTTTAACCATTTATTTTTCCATAAGTGTTCTATTTTATTATAAGCAGTAGTTATTGTTAAAATATTTGTAGAATGTTTTGCCAAAGTGGTGCATTGGGAGTCACCTCTCGTTTTTGGATATGTTCTAGGTATAGAGTTAAAGGACAGGTGATACCTAGTTGCAAATACAGTTACATAAGTGAGCAGGGTATATATTATATGCAAGGCATTTCACATTTTTAGCAGAATAGTTACAATTAATGCCAATGGAGTGTTTGGGGTGGAGGCCTGACTGGAATTGGCTTGGGGCATTTGTCTTAGTATAGTAATTGTTTAATTGGGAGTGAACACATTTTTGTCCATGACTTTGGATAGTAGTGTATTGCAGTGTATGACTTTATATATATATATATATAGCGTCAAAAATGTTCTCAGCATTTCACAAAGAATACAGTAGAGGGAATTATAATAGAATAATAAGTGCAGCAAAATCAGACAATAGGAAAGGAAATCCCTGCCCTTAAGAGCTTACAATCTAAGGTTTGAGGGGAATTTACAGAGATAGCAGGTGAGGGAATAAGTGCTGTAGATGGCAGTGCTTGGCCACAATGGGTGTGGTAGGAGTGACTGTGTGTGAAATAATAGCCATGAGTGCAGGCTATTGGGATGTTTAATTTGTGGGGCAAGTTTTAAGGTTAGTTAGTATTTTATGAAAAGGTTGATACCATTTGCATCGGAGAAGATGATAGTAAGGCATGAATGTGTTACGCCGATGCTCGCCACAAACCGGGACCGGACCGCGGGGCTGAGGTGGGGTTATATAATCACCGACCTGAGTCCACGCAGACTGATCCGGAGTGCGCAGTTCATAGTCGTACATCGCAGGGTCAGGATTGGAGAAGGCAGCATCGTCGTTAATGAAGCAGGAGTTCGGCAACAGGAAATCAGGAGTGCCCCGCTTCAGCTTAGGAGCGTGAGTGCGGGGGTGGCTTCTGCGCGAGGAGCGGCCTCGGCCCATGACGCCGATCTCAGTAGGAGGAGACAGCAGGCTGGCCGAAGTTCACCGCAGGGCAGCGTCGGGAAGAACCAACGCTTCAGCGCAGAAGTCCAAGGCAGGTCACTGCAAGAGGATCGCAGCAAGCCGCAGGAAAGGAATGGTAGCCACTGCTAGGAGGGAATGCAGCAGGTACCGGTGCTGGCAACACGCTTCAGCACAGACGTCCCAGGTAGGCCACTGCAGGAGAATAGCAGCAGGCCAGTGCTGGCATCAACGCTTCAGCACAGACGTCCAGGGCAGGCCACTGCAAGGAGATAGCAGCAGGCCGCAGGAAAGGAAGGGTAGCCACTGCTAGTAGGGAATGCAGCAGTACCAGTGCTGGCATCAACGCTTCAGCACAGACGTCCAGGATAGGCCACTACAGGAGAATAGCGGCAGGCCACAGGACAGGAAGGGTAGCTACTGCTAGGAGGGAATGCAGCAGTTACCAGTGCTGGCATCAACGCTTCAGCACAGACGTCCAGGGTAGGCCACTGCAAGGAGATAGCAGCAGGCCAGTGCTGGCAACAACGCTTCAGCACAGACGTCCAGGACCAGGCCTCTGGATACTCAGGAACTTGGAAGGTAAGAACGCTAGGAGAGAGGCCTGGGGTGGTTTGTGGCAGAGACAGTAACATAGAGGTAGGAATCGTTATGCTCGGCGCTGGTTCAGAGCCAACGCCTAGAATATAAAGGGCGGAGATCCAATCACAGGAGGAGGGTGTGTGAGAATTCCTCCAATGAAAGAACACAGGGCAGAAGCTGCAATGAGAGGCAGCACCTGTGCCATAGATTGCCAGAGGAAGCCTGCAACTGCACAGGTCTGCAAGGCAAAAGTCAAAGCCAGTAGTGGATTCCTTACAGAATGAGAGCAAGTGTGTATTGGGAGAAGAGATATTGGTCTGTAGTTTGAGACAGTGTTTTTGTCCCCACTTTTGAAGATTGGGACAGCTCTGGTAGTTTTCCAGGTCTTAGGGATATGGCCTGTAGACAGGATAGAGTTGATTATGGAAGCAATTGGTTTGACAATGGATGAGGCCCAAAGTCTTAGGAACTTAGATTGTAGTACAGTCAAGTCCACATTAGCTGCTTAGTTTTAAATATGAGGAGCATTAATAGGAGATACCTCTGTCTATATGCGGATGTTAAGACAGTAGTAAACACATTGATACAATAATTTGTTCTTAGGTATAAATTATCTCCCTATGAGACACTTATGGGATGACTTATGACTATCAGTAGTTCAAAGGAACAAATTAAGGACCATCTATTGGTAATAAAACAATTAATAAGTATTGTATGCCACTAATACATTTTTTGAGTCTCTCTAGGCATAAGATATGATAAAAGTGCACCTACACGAGACGGAGTTAAAGGTCAAGTAGTTCCTAAACAAGCATGCTCCTCATCCCAGATGAAAGGGCCCGTACTAACCACCAATACAGCAATTAAAGTGGCAGAGTTCTTTCCCTGGACCCAAAGTACAGTAAAGCTCATTCCAGCTCCACCAAAGACCAAAGTCACCTAAAGCACAGCCGCATCAAGTTAACGTTTTGACGAGACAAACTTTGACCGTTAACCAACGAGGAAAATAAGATACCAGGCAGAGGCCTGATCTTATCAGGAACATTTCATTTTTTCAGAGACTCAATATTCCTGATTTCTATCAGAACATTTTATTTTTCAGAGACTCAATATTTTTTATTCTTTAGAGTGTGTTTAAGTTAGAAATTTAAGATGTATGTACAATTGAGCCTTGATGGGAGGATTGGTTTCCTGGAAGCGTGGCTTGTGAAAGCTCTTGTATGTGTTGTGGCAGTACTCATCACTCTCTATGTATGTGTCATATGCAGCAAAACTTTGATCCAGAAGTGTGTTGCACCTCCACCGAAAGGAGGGGCTCACCCAGGGGGTGTGTCAGCCACAAGGAAAGGATCATAAGTCAGCCATGTTGACCATCGCAGACATTGTCTGTTCTGATATTCTGAGTGAATGATGTATATAATGTGTGCAGGGGTGAGGATCATGCATTTCGCTTCCACAGATACCAAACCCCCTCAATTCTCAGTAATAGAACGTTGTGATGATTCTGAAAATATATGATGATAGAGATAGATGCAATTTCTTTTATCTAGCAACTGCATATCCAATGTAAGGTTGCTTGCATAAAATAAGGTTTTTAGTATTATGTGTATAATTTCTGTATTTTTCCAATTTTTTAAGGGAACCTTTTTAAAGGGTGTATCACACACTAGGAACAAGAATCAATTTATGGGTCAAGTGTCTCCACCAAACAATGAAACCTGTGAAAAATGTATGTTCAGTCAGATAACAATTTACAGGAAGTATGTGGCCTTAATTTTGCAGTTTTTAATTTCATCATTAAACCAAGAACAGGTTCAGATCAGGCTTATGGCCTTACAAAACTGAATGGCTTTAGATTACATTTTAGCATCAAAAGGAGGTGTATGTGCCCTAATTAAAGAACAATGTTGAGTTTTCATCCAAGATCAGAGTGGCAAGGTACAGCATGAGTTAGACAAGATAGAAGTAATTCAAGAAAGACTTAGGAAGGAAGGTGACACAGACTGGGACCCTTTGGGGCTGGGTGGATTGGTAGGATCACTAGGAGCGAAATTTTTGAATGCAGTAATGTGTGTGATTGTGATACTCGTTGTCATCTATGTTTGTGTTACGTTTGTCAAAGGCATGATCCACAAATATGCAACCCCCTCTGCAGATATAATGCCATTGTTTGCAGAACCAATCTACAGCAGTCCCTTGAAGAAAGAAGATGCCAAGTACAATGTTCTAACTCTGGAAAAGAATTTGGCTATAACGCCATACTACGAGACTATGACTACATTTGGCAGGCACCCTCGTGCACTGTCCTATACCCTCAAGCAGCATTATGAGATGATGGAGCACCCTTGTGCCTCCCAACGTGTTTCTGGACTAACATCATACCAATAATTCTCAAAAACAATGTTTTAAAGAATCAGAGGAGGGACTGACAAAGATGAGATATTAGGGGGTCTGGCATAACAACATAACAGCATTTAGGATGAAGCCATTTTGTGTGAATATTTCAATCCGCCATCTTGTCTTGTCTTTGTGAGTCTAATTTCTGTGTTTCATTTCTGTATAAACAAATGTGTGAAGCAGAGAATGGAATTTTTTCGCTCCTAGCTAAATTTATTGACCCTTCCTCATCCAATCAGCTTCAAATTGAAAGTGTAAACAGGCTAAAGGTTATGAGAACCTATGAGATAAACTTAGATTCTCGCAGTGAAACTAGTTCTCACACAAATGCCAGGTGGTAGGATAGGCACATCCCATTTAACCCCAGAATGGTTTCTAGCTGACAGGCAGTTATACAATATTATTATGTATTACAAAATGACATCAGCTTTAGTATTGTTATGTATTACAAAATGAGGTAATGTTTAGTGACGTGCAAGACCCCCCATAAAGGGGTGGAGCTTTAGGATTTAGGGTATAAATATATGGCATACCATGTTTATTGTTTGGAGAGCTTTTGTTTTGAAGCTGTCTCCGTTGTGCACTTGACTTGAATAAATTCACATGTTATTCTGTTTCAAAATAACCTCAGACTTTGTTTTTTATTTACGCTTTTCACAGTAGCATGATCCGCAAGCAAGGTTGAAAGAGTTTTTTTTTTTTTTTTCACAAATCTTTTATTAGGTTCATTTTCAGCATACAGGCGATCAGCTTAGACTTATTCTGTTACAGTCATCTTGTATCACCCATTTTTTACATACAATGTTTACAATGTTTTTCAAACACAAATCATATCTATTTTAACTTTGAACTCTAAATTAGGTTCCTTTTCAGCATACGGGCGATCAGTTTTGACTTTTCCAGTTATTCACAATATGTCTCCCATATTTTATACACACAATGTTAACAGTATTTTTCATACTCAAATCATATTTATTTTAACTTTGAACTCCAACACAACTGCCGTGTTGGTATTTTCACTCTTTTCCATCTTCCCATACCCTATATAGTCCTTTTATCCTATACCGTCCTTTGTCATCATGTCTCTGTCCTCTAGGAACCAATCCCACCTCTGACAAAAGTCCTCCATTGTTCTGTTCCTGTCTATGCGTGTCTCCAGTCTATCTATTGTCATTAGTTTGTATAGTGTGTCATGTAGTTGTTCCATTGAGGGCTGTTGTGTTTGTATCCAGTTTATCATAATGGTCTTTCTTGTGACTAATAGTATAACTTCAGTGGGTCTACTTACTGATCTGCTGATTTGTTTGCCCTCTGTCCAATTCTCTGTGTTCGCGAATATCAAAGCTTTGGCCCTTCACCCATGAGATCTTTAGTTTTGTTTTCATCAAAGAGTTTTTTTTAACCTATGTATTTTAAGTATTTTACCTAGCTAGTATTTGAATATTGCAAATATTAAGTAGGTGATTTAAGACTGTGATTACCAACATTCATTTTTCCTGTAATATTATAAAACAACTAAAACTTCCTGTACAATGAACAATTCACAAGGGTGTCATATGTCTATATCTTCAAAGTATTTTCCCACAAAGAGAAATCAAGAAACAGCACTGAATATACTGTAGCGGCAGCTTTTATTCTTACAAATCACCGGCTTTTACCTGGCATGTTCCTGGAATGCCACGCTGTTCACCTGGAGCATGCCGGGCTCCTTTTGCCTTCCCAGCCAGGCGCATGCCCGGCTGACGCGCGGTTGATGTGTTAATTGATAATGGTTCAGGATTTACTAGGCTGCAATGCTTCACGTGTCCGCCAGATGGCATAAATTCATGAATTGTAATGCAGTATATATATGTATATATATATATATATATATATATATATATATATATATATATATATATATATATATATATATATATATATATATATACTGTATAACAACAACCCCTATAACCCCTAACATACAGTACTGTACACATACAGTACTGTATATGCACATCAATGATACTATAGGCCGGCGGGGGCGAGATGTGTTTGCAGCAGAGAGAGAACCGCTGCTCTCTCTGCGCAAACATCGGCACATTAAAAATGATTTAAAATACATTTTTATTCATAGTGTAGATGTGCAGGGGGTCTCCGGAGCTGAACCGCATTGGTTTCAGGTCCGGGGATCCCCTGCTCCCCGAGATACAGCCCCTTTTATGAGGTGCCGGTATCCCTCTGCATTTAAAGGTCCCGATCACGTGACCGCGGCATGTAAACAAAGCAGAGGGATACCGGCACCCCCTAAAGGGGCCTGTATCTCGGGAAGCAGGGAGTCCCCGGACCTAAAACAAAAACGTTTCTGCTCCGGAGACCCTCTGCACATGTACTGTATAAATAAAACACATATATAAATAAACACTCGTTCCTTACCTTAGCGGCTATGGGCTATGGTAACGAAGCAGCATTTCTGTATTTTAATAATATTGCACAGTGAGCAGGGGGTTCCCTGAGCCAGAAATTAATGCTCAGGGGACCCCCTGCTCCTGCACAATATTATTAAAATACAGAAATGCGGCTTCATTACCATAGCTGATAGCCGCTAAGGCAATGAAGGGGTTAACCCACCGTACCCGCTTTATTGTGGGTAGCGGGGGTGGGTGAAGGGGGTATTTGGCCCTTGGTGTGAGTTTAGGACTTGTGGGGGGGTTGCGGGTGCACTTAACCCCTTCACGGCTGTTGCAGTTAATACCGCTACGGTCATGAAGGGGTTAACCCCTCCCGCTACCCCCCCGCAAGCCCTAAACAACCATCGTTGGGGCTAATACCCCCTTCACCCACCCCCGCTACCCACAATAAAAAAAATTCACACACAGCAGCCGCCCAAAAAATAAAAAAATAAATCTAAATAAATACATGAATATAAATAAATACATTTAAAATAAATTTTTATTCATAGTGTAGATGTGCAGGGGGTCTCCAGAGCTGAACCGCGTTGGTTTCAGGTCCGTGGCCCCTGTGTTCCGCGAGATACAGCCCCCTTTATGAGGTGCCGGTATCCCTCTGCATTTCAAGGTCCCGATCACGTGACCGCGGCCTGTAAACCAAGCAGAGGGATACCGGCACCCCCTAAAGGGGCCTGTATCTCGGGAAGCAGGGGGTCCCCAGACCTAAAACCAAAGCTGTATATATATATATATACTGTATATATATATATATATATATATATATATATATATATATATATATATATATATATATATATATATATATATATATATATATATATATATATAGCAACTGTAAATATTACTTTATGTTCATTTGCATGTCTTAGACAGGTCTGCAACCCTGTCTTTCCCCATTGTCACCCAGCATACAGCACTTCCACTGCAGCAAGGGATTCTGGGAAATGACATGCAAATGAGCACTCAGTGCCACCCTTTGTCTCAAGCTCGTATTACACAAGCTAATCCTCAAGCCAATGCATGCTGTTTTAAACACAGCTTTTAAACAGAGGCTGGGATGAGATGCAAAGCCATTAGACCTACTCACATACATGTTTCAACCTTGATGGGTATCATCAGTGTGAGGCTGGTCTTAATGGCTAGCAGGTTTGAGACTAGACTAGGTAATCACCACTGTCATTAAGGTTATGGTGGGTAAAAAAAGTGACAAAAACCCTCCACAGTAAAGCATAAAGCTACTGTAAATATTACTGTATGTTCATTTGCATGTCTTAGACAGGTCTGCAACCCTGTCTTTCCCCATTGTCACCCAGCATACAGCACTTCCACTGCAGCAAGGGATTCTGGGAAATGACATGCAAATGAGCACTCAGTGCCACCTTTTGTCTCAAGCTCGTATTATACAAGCCAATCCTCAAGCCAATGCATGCTGTTTTAAACACAGCTTTTAAACAGAGGCTGGGATGAGATGCAAAGCCATTAGACCTACTCACATACATGTTTCAACCTTGATGGGTATCATCAGTGTGAGGCTGGTCTTAATGGCTAGCAGGTTTGAGACTAGACTAGGTAATCACCACTGTCATTAAGGTTATGGTGGGTAAAAAAAGTGACAAAAACCCTCCACAGTAAAGCATAAAGCAACTGTAAATATTACTGTATGTCCAGAGGGTCCCACGCAGAAACATGGAAAAAAACCCTGAATGTAAAAAAAATAAACCTGGCCTATACATTCAGTACATACCCCCCCCCCCAGCACCTACAGTACAATAATGTGCAAAATAACTATTATCCAGATATGGATAATAGATTAATTGCCCATTATTAAAAACATTAACTAGCATATTCAAATAAATAAAGTACTACTGACCTCATCAATACGAAGTGTCCGTCGCCAGCAACATCCTTGTCTTGTCCACAAAATACATTGGCAAAACAAAGCCAATACATTGCAATTACATTCAGATATCAATTAACCCCTTAAACACCTTATCGGATAATAACCGCAAAGGTAATTAAGGGGTTAAGCCACACTGGCCCGATACCCACCTTTCACCCATGAATTTGTACAGTGGCTTCATCATGCAACTATATATACAGTATATATATATATATATATATACACTGGCGACACACTTTATTCGAGCTCGGCTAGTCCCACGAATTCGGGTATACCCGGGTGTATTGAGGTTTGTGACTGTTTTCTGCCCGAGTATATTGGGTTATTTTCCAGGCAGGGATTGAAGCATTTTATTCCCGCTGGCTGCAATACTGCACAGTATATATATATATACTGCATTACAATTCATGAATTTATGCCATCTGGTAGACACGCGAAGCATTGCAGCCTATTAAATCCTAATCATTATCATTTAACAGATCAGCCGCCCGTCAGCCAGGCATGAACCCAGGCTGGGAAGGCAAACGCAACGGGGCTTGTCAGAGGTGAGGAGCGGCGCATTCCAGGTATCTGCAAGGTACATACTGGGTATTTGCTCGAATAAAGTGTGTCGGTGCAGTACACAGTATATACACACACATGATGAACCAATATACAAATAAATGTAGAAGGGTTATCAAAACCATACTGTCCTACAAATAACACTTCTCCATACAGACACACTACATTACAATGAATTTCCTTTAATAATACTAACTGATCGTACAATCTAAATCATCAAATGACAAAGAAAAACCTCACATTCCAATCAATACATTGCATTTACATTGTATAAATGATGCATAAAATCTATGCACCATATACATTCTGCAAATGAATGTTAACAATATCATTGCAAGCAAAAAACAAACACTTCCAAACAAGTCAACTATTTTAACCAATAAAGTAAACAAAAATCAATTAGCAATCATTATTTACATCCCTAAACAATTGACAGTCCATCCCGAACAATGAAACAATTAACTAATTCACGCCTTGAGCAGAACAATTCAGCATGTGAAAAAATATAGAAAGTACCAACCGGAATACAAACTTTAAAACCAAGGCTAGCCCTGACCTCCCTCAAACACACAATACAATATCAACAATTACATCTATCAAATTTTAAAATACTTTAAATACACAATAAAGCATAGCTGCAAAGTCAAATTAATTTAAAACACATCAAATCAAGCTTTTAAAACAACATAATTTCTTACCCTGTATGTATATATCTCTCTAGACATATATACATACATACATACAGTTGCAAGAAATGATATACCACAAAAAAAATACACATGTTAAAAAAGCTTTTAAAAAAATTAATAAGTTAAATAAAATACATTTCTTTAGTTCACTTACCATTACTTGCCCCCAACGACTCCTGTTGCGCAGCCTTCTCATGAACCAATCCACGAACAGGAACCCATAAAATAATAAACCATACAAAAAATTAAACATTAAACTAAAAATCCAAATCAATCCACGGGTCTTCTATTTGTAATCCATCTTTATCTTCATCTGTATTCTTCTTTCTTCTATCTTCTTCCGGGCGGGGTCTTATTTCCATCTGCGGCCACGCCCTGGTCTTCTTTCTTGTCCGGAGGCGTTCCTCCGCGGTGTCTGGCTTCAAAATGAGACGACATAGGCTTTTAAAAGTCTATGACGTCACATTTTCGTCATATGGTTCCCACGGCCCTGATTGGGCCGTGAAAACCATGTGTTTTGGCCGATAAAAATAAAAATGATGACGTCACTTAAAGGCAATGACAGCACAGCCAATCAGAATGGCTTTGCTTCAATTGCCTTTAAGATGACGTCATGAAAAGACACATGGCCGCCCTCACATGGTATGGTAGCCAATCAGAGCGTGGGAACTCCATCTGTGGTTTCCTCGGGTATCCCACGGGTATCAGGCTGGTGGTTCCACGGGTGACACATGTGGGGATGAAGCTGTGTGGTCCCACTTCTGTGGGGGCACCGCCGACCCGTAGTCTGCGGGGATGAAGCTGTGTGGTCCCACTTCTGTGGGGGCACCGCCAACCCGTAGGTGCGGGGATGATGATGTGTGGTCCCACTTCTGTGGGGGCACCGCGGACCCATAGTGAGCACCCGTGAGTTCCCCAGACCCCCGTGGGAACCACCCGAGGCCCCAGACATCCTTGGGCCTACTGTGGGACCCAATTGTGGCCCACGGTGACCCAAGGAGACCACCTGTGGGCCATGGTGCTGGTGGGACCCACCAGCAGGCCTCCAGGACCTGTTAAAAAAGGGCTGTTGGTACCCTGTAGGTCTGTCCAGGTGCCCCGCCAGCCCACCGGGGACTCGCGTGGGGCTGCGTTATGAACCCTGTATGTAAAAGGATAAATCTTGTATTTATGGGGGGGCACAGTGGGTGAGTAATTTATTTAATAAATAGAATGATGTTTATTGTGGGTTACTGTGTTGTTTTTATTGTGGGTACTGGGGGTGGGGGGGGGTGTTTCCCCAACGGTATGTGGGTAGGCCTCCCTTGTGGGTACTGGCTGAGGGTGGTTAGGCCTCACAGGGGGGGGGGGGTTAGTGTGGGAGGGTATGTAGGCATCACGAGTGGTGGGTGAGGGTGGGTTAACCCCTTAATGACTGTAGCGGTTAATAACCGCTATGGTGATTAAGGGGTTAGGGGACATTACTTTGGATGTTTTAATTTTTGTGTCTGTTTTGCAGAAGTGGAGGGGCCATGGCCAGGATGGGGGGGGGGTAACAGTATGTGGGTAGGGGGTGAGGGTGGTTAGACCTCACAGTATGCACACTGGGTCCCCCCACCCACATTTACATGTACTGCACTCACAGCAACACAGGCAGAAACATTAGGGTGGAGGGGGCTTTAAACAGATTACACTCAAGGCAGAGAGATTTAACAGAAACCTTAGGGGGGAGGGGGCTTTACACAGATTACACTCAAGGCAGATAGATACAGGGGATGTACTGTACTGTATGTTGTTTATTGCAATGCTTCAATGTGTGTACAGTATAATGATTTTTACAATTAGATAGATGTAATCCTTGGTATTGTAAGGGTTAGCGTTGGTTTTAAAATGTTGTATTCTGGTTGGTACTTATATATTGATTTTTGTTTACTTGATTGCTTAAAATAGTTGACTTGTTTGGAGTTATCTGTATTTCGCTTGCAATGATATTGTTCACATTCATTTGCAGAATGTATATGGTGCATAGATTTTATGCATCATAAATACAATGTAAATGCAATGTATTGATTGGAATGTGAGGTTTTTCTTTGTCATTTGATGATTTAGATTGTAAGATCAGTTAGGATTATTAAAGGAAATTCATTGTAATGTAGTGTGTCTGTATGGAGAAGTGTTATTTGTAGAACAGTATGGTTCATCATGTGTGTGTATATACTGTATATATATATATATATATATATATATATATATATATATATATATGTATAGGGATTGTTGATATATATATATATATATATATATATATATATATATATATATATATATATATATATATTTGTTTATCTTCATGTATTTATTTATTTATTTATTTAGATTTATTTATTAATTGTGGGGCTGCTGTGCGTGAATTTTTTTATTGTGGGTAGCGGGGGTGGGTGAAGGGGTATTTGGCCCTTGGTGTGAGTTTAGGACTTGCGGGGGGGTAGCGGGTGCACTTAACCCCTTCACCACGACCGTAGCAGTTAATACTGCTATGGTAGTGAAGGGTTTAAGTGCACCCGCTACCCCCCTGCAAGCCCTAAACAACCACCGTTGGGGCTAATACCCCCTTCACCCACCCCCACTACCCACAATAAAAAAAAATCACACACAGCAGCAGCACAATTAATAAATAAATCTAAATAAATGAATAAATAAATGAATAGAAATAAATACATTTAAAATACATTTTTATTCATAGTATAGATGTGCAGGGGGTCTCCGGAGCTGAACCGCTTTGGTTTTAGGTCTGGGGACCCCCTGCTCCCCGAGATACAGGCCCCTTTAGGGGGTGGCGGTATCCCTCTGCTTGGTTTACAGGCCACGGTCACGTGATCGGGACCTTTAAATGCATAGGGATACCGGCACCTCATAAAGGGGGCTGTATCTCTGGGAGCAGGGGGTCCCCGGACCACAAAACTAACGCGGTTCAGCTCCGGAGACCCCCTGCACATCCACACTATGAATAAAAATGTATTTTAAATGTATTTATTTATATTCATGTATTTTTTATTTATTTATTTAGATTTATTTATTTATTGTGCTGCTGCTGTGTGTGAATTTTTTTTATTGTGGGTAGTGGGTAGTGGGTAGTGGGTGTGGGTGTGGTTATTTACACGGGATCCCCCTCCCCACATTTACATACAGTACACTGCACTCAGAAACACAGGCAGGGAGATTTAACCAACACAATAGGGGGAGGGGGGCTTACACAGATTAGTCAAAGCAGGGAAGTTTAGCAGACACAATAGGGGGAGGTTTTTTTTACATAGATTACAGTCAAGGCAGGGTAGTTTAACACACACAATAGGGGGAGGGGTTTTTACACAGGTTACAGTCAAGTCAGGGAGGTTTAACACACACATTAAAAATATGTATTTAATGTATATATTGTTTATTCTGCCTTAACCCTTCATTGCCTTAGCGGCTATCAGCTATGGTAATGAAGCAGCATTTCTGTATTTTTAATAATATTGTGCAGGAGCAGGGGGTTCCCTGAGCATTAATTTTTGTCTCAGGGAACCCCCTGCTCACTGTACAATATTATTAAAATGCAGAAATGCTGCTTCGTTACCATAGCACATAGCCGCTAAGGTAAGGAACGAGTGTTTATTTATATATGTGTTTTATTTATACAGTACATGTGCCGAGGGTCTCCGGAGCAGAAACGTTTTTGTTTTAGGTCCGGGGACCCCCTGCTTCCCGAGATACAGGCCCCTTTAGGGGGTGCCGGTATCCCTCTGCTTTGTTTACATGCCGCGGTCACGTGATCGGGACCTTTAAATGCAGAGGGATACCGGTACCTCATAAAGGGGGCTGTATCTCGGGGAGCAGGGGGTCCCCGGACCTGAAACCAATGCGGTTCAGCTCCGGAGACCCCCTGCACATCTACACTATGAATAAAAATGTATTTTAAATAATTTTTAATGTGTCGATATTTGCGCAGAGAGAGCAACGGTTCTCTCTCTGCTGCAAACACATATCGCCAGGGGACGGCCTATAGTATCATTGATGTGCATATACAGTACTGTATGTGTATGTTAGGGGTTATAGGGGTTGTTGTTATACAGTATATACTGTATATATACAGTATATACTGCATTACAATTCATGAATTTCTCGGCTTCAAAGACAACAGCTCGCAAACGCCCCCATGTGTTTTTACACGGCATTGCAGTATTGCAGCCAGCGGGAATAAAATGCTTAAATCACGGGCGCGATATAACGCTATATACCCCGGGAGAAAACGATACAAAACCGCACATCACCGGGATATTCCGAAATTCGCGGAGCTAGCCAAGTCAGAATAAAGTTGGTCGCCACTGTAAGATGCAAAGAAAACCTGTGTTTAGAAATACATAGCACACTTAATCCAATGTTTCGGTCCAGAAAATACCTTCCTCAAAGGCTATATATTTATTAATAAAATATTTTACTAGGAAGTAATATATTGAGAGTTACCTCTCGTTTTCAAGTATGTCCTGGGCATAGAGTTAAAATGAAACGTGGTGTCCCACTGAAGGGCAATATCTTCCTTCTGCATGGTGTATTATTGTGTGTCGTTGTAGGTATATTCTGGTTTGAAGTTTTTAACCGGTTTCACCAATGTTGCTTCCTTAGTCACATTTGCTGCACTGAATCATATATACCACATTCCTAGATGTGCAGCAGAATAATCCTTTAGCATTAAATGTTCTATGTTTGTTATTGACTGTGGCATTTTGGCATATACTGTATGTTGCATATTGGTTATTTATAAATACACACAATATTTTTAGTGTGTCTTTTTAACCTTCTCATATGTTACAATTATCAAATCAATTGCAGTTACTACTGTTTCTTTTTATTATAGACATGTCTAAAAGGTTTATGATCAACTAACAATTTAATTGTTTTTCCTGAAACACCATGGTCAAATATCTTTCAATGTATTCAGCGGAATGAGTAAACTATTCTCAGATCTCCAATATAACACTTCCAAAGCTTCACAGGCCATGGACCCATTTAGAGAAAAGTAGTGCACCAAGGCCTCAAAATTTTTTTTTTTTCTTGGTAACCACCTTTCTCTTAGACACAATTCTGTACTACAGATGCAGCCACCAGTATTAGATCACTTGCCTTTGAAAATCTGGGGCAATCTCACAGTAAATGCCTCAACATTTCGGTGAGATTCCTAATGGCCCAAAATATTAATACAGCAGGGTTTACCCAGAGTTCCATGAGACCCCTGCTGTGTTAATCTGATGGGCCATTAGGAATCTCACATAAATGTTGAGGCATTTACTGTGAGATACCTTCGTTTTTACCCAGGCAAGTGATCGGATATTGGTGTCTGCATCTGTAGATATAGGACAAAAGATCTCACAGGAACACTTTGAGGCTTATATAGCATTTCCAGCTCTTGACAAAATGTGGATTGATACAGAATGCTTTCATGTTCCTTTTTTTCCTACTGGTTATTTAAGTCATTAGCTTTAGACACATATTAGCAATAACACTTTTTTGCGAACTCAGATCTGTAAATATCACTCTCAGAAACATACTGTATACAGTACATTAATCAAGCTTTAGCTCATGCACTAACTCTCAGGCATAACTACAACATATGCACAAATTGACTCCAGCACACATTGTTACTACACTTACTCCATATGTTCAGGTACTCAGGAGGTATGGATGCATTAATTGCATCAATCAATCACTTTTGTATGTGTTTTCATTCACTCCCAGTCATTAATGTACTCAATACCAGGCATAGATCTTTCATTCTCTAATTCCTAGGAATAATTCAATGCATTTATGTTTTTGCATACTGAGTCTCAATATGTTAACATGTTCATTCCAAGCAATCACACATTCACTCTGGCCCTCTTATGGTTTTTATACAGTCATCTTCTTACTCAAAGACACCCACAATCAATGTTGCACTTTCAATCTTTATAAGATTGTGTGGTAGCTCCATTCTCATTATTTATATACAATACAGACAATAATTTTAAATATATAATTATACTTCGGTCTCAGTCACTTAGTTACTATGTATGGGTAGATAATGAAAGGGTTTGGTGCACCAGACTTGTTACAAAAAAAAATCAGACCTAAATAGTGTCAAAGGTAAGCAAGATACTGTAATATATTCTGACATATCCCAACTTTTCCCAGAATTTACATCCAATTCAAAGTATGAAACAAGACACAATGGCAATGCAAGTCACATCAACAGGCACATATAAAAGTATTTAAAAGTGTGTGATTAATTTGCTGAGAAAAGTGAACACAGTAATTAAGCCATGAGTCATGGGTGAGAGGTGGCCATGACTGATAATGCACCTTGTCCCCTCCCCCTTTCAGGGTTTCTATTGGTTCTGGGGGTTTGTCAGGTTTGAGTAAAGGAAGGGGATAGACCTGAGTGATATAGTTCAGTTTTCGGCGGGCGGCCTTCTAATCTTCTGCAAACAGAGAAGTTTCAGTATACCCATGGTTACCAGAAAATCACTCAAGCAGATTCACATGGCAGATTCAGGCATCCTCAACCATCCCCTGCTACTCTTATCTGACCGGAGTGTTTCCTGGGGGCTTTGGTGGCAGCGCAGGCAGTCAACAATGAGTGGATGGTGGCCCTGATGGAGGAAGTGGACTGGTTGCTGTCAAAGCTTTTTGGATAGTAGGTGGGTGGCGTGGAGGTAGAGTGGCAGGCAACTGTTAGCTTCAGCCAGTCCTCAGTCCCATCATGTTGCTGAGACATGGTGGACGAAGCTTCATGGGTTTGAATGGAGAGGCGGCAAAGCCCCGGCAGAGGGAGGGGCATGCATGGTATAACTAGTACTCATACCAGGCCTGCAAGGGTATTTCTCATCTCCTCCAGCCCCCCTCACATCCCTCCATAGCCCCCTCACATTTCTCATCTCTCATCTCTTCCAGCCCCCTTCACATTTCTTCCAGTCCTCCCTCCCTCCATTCCTACCTGGGTGGACACAGGCACAGGGATGGCTCCCCGGTTTAAAGAATTAGCTGATAGTAGAATCGCTAGTCCAAGCAGGAGCAGCACGAGGTGAGGAGCATTCTATAGCAGCAGACACCGGAAGTTCTGGGTCAGACTGCTAGATGGCACACATCCCCTGCTGTCCTGCTCTGACTCTCAAGTGATTCTACTACCGGCGAATACTTTAAATCTGCCGCCGCCGAAAACTATTTTCGGCCGCATACCATCTCCCGCCGCCGCCGCATACCATCTCCCGCCACCTGTTGAGCACCGGTTCGGCAAACTTCACAAATCCCAGGAACAAGTTTGTATGAACCTGTGCGAAATGGCTGAATCCCACAACTGGTGCTCAAAATTTGTGAGTGTGGCAATATGTACAATACGCCAACATCACGGGGCGGGCTAAGTTTGGTGCCAGGAGATAATAATAATAATAAACATATTCTTGTATAGCGCTGCTAGTTTTACATAGCACTTTTACAGAGATATTTTGCAGGCACAGGTCCCTGCCCCGTGGAGTTTACAATCTATTTTTGTTGGTGCCTTAGGCACAGGGAGATAAAGTGACTTGCCAAAGGTTACAAGGAGCAGACACTGGGAGTTGAACCAGGTTCCCCTGCTTCAAACTCAGTCAGTGTCTTTACTCACAGAGCCGATTCTTCTCCCATATTGGTTGTCCATTGTTGCTAGGTGTCAAGGCTAGGTGTCAAGTATACCTGTACCTGTCGCTTTACCTGTATAATACAAAGAAGCAATAAATGTTGACTAAACATTAATTAGTATTTCAGTACATTTTGAATAGCAGCCATGACCAAATAAATTAGCAAACAAATTTGCATTACTATAATGCAGATGTACAAAAAGAGATTCACAACAAGGGACATACAATGGGGCTATGAGATGGGGTATAAATGTGACACTATGCTGTGGTCTGTACCATGCCCAAGGGAAGACAAAGTTTCATAAAATGGTGCACAGGATCAAAACCATGTAATTACACTATTGCACTATTGCCAGTAATGTTTTTATTCACACAGCCACACAGTATGCCTATGTATCTGCACTCTTCATTTTACTAATTTTGTCTTTCACAGTGAAATGATTCATCTGGTGGATGAGATCCACCTGAAAAATGATGAGCGGTCTGCTTTAGCTGCACTGGAGATTCTGAAGAAGTATGATATTCCAATCTCTGAGACCAGCATCAGACTAATGAGACAGGATTTGTGCTAGACTTTTGGACGTGTGAGGTAAATGGCTATACTGTACATAAAGTATAAATGAAGTACATAAAATTTAATGTCTCTGTTTAACCGGTAGCTTGTTTATTATGTAGAAAACTTTCAATATTGCACTGAGGTACTGTAAAGTTGTGTCAGGAATCCACTCCTGGCTTTTCTCATAGCCTTGCAGGGTGCTGTTGTTCTCACTAATTCCCTCTTTGCAATCAACAGCAGCTGTGTGGGCTATCACTGCAACGTAGCCTTGTACTCAGTCATTGGAGCAGTGCCCTCACACCCTCCTCCGGGGATTGGCCCGCTGGCCTTTAAATACTGCATTCCCACAATCCCTCTCGGCCGAGCATAATCCGTCTTGGATGTTACCTGTGTTTTGCCACAAGCCCCTGGCTTGTTATCTCTCGTTACTTATCCCTGTTCCTGTTCTAGTTCATTGTACTTGTTCCAGTTTCCTCCAGGCCTACTGCAACTTTGCTGAGGCATGTGTTTCCTGGTTCCTGGGGCCTGCTGCTCTCTCTCCATTGCAGCAGTCGTGTCCTGGTTCCTGTGCTGAAGTGGAGGATCTCCAGCATTTACTTCAGCTCCCTGTTCTCTGAGGCCTGCTGCCC
The DNA here is from genome assembly GCF_040206685.1 of Ascaphus truei. NCBI lineage: Eukaryota > Metazoa > Chordata > Amphibia > Anura > Ascaphidae > Ascaphus > Ascaphus truei. The sequence goes on along the minus strand of NC_134486.1, from coordinate 275,434,025 downwards.
TTCCCATAGCAGAGGCCTGTCTACTGAGTCCTGAGGTCTGTAGCTCTCTCTCCTCACTCAGGCCCGTTCTGGACTCCTCCGCTGAAGCATTGGTTTACCAGTGCTGCCTGGTGGTGTGCCCACTCCGGTCTGCCTTCTTCTTCCTGAGACCGGTACCATGGGCCATGGACGACACTCGCGCAGAACCCACTCCCGCCCTGCAGCTATTACGCTGAAGCGGGACCTAGTTGACTTCCTGTTGCTGAAACTCAGTTTGGATAATGCTTACCCCGAAGTCTCCTATCCTAACCCTGGCTCGTCCACTGACTACGCTGCTCTCTCCAGTCCCGACCCTGGCTCGTTTGACTATGGATTTCACATTACGGATCTGCCTGCGCAGTCTAAGGTCGGTGCTTATATAACTCCACCTCAGCCACGCGGAGCGACACTGGTTCGTGGCGAGCACAATCGTGACAAGATTATTCTGCAAAATATTCTTGTCTTTTTCAAAAACAAAGGTGGGAGAAATCACACGCAAAGGAATGTCTTTATTTAATTCTAACCATGTTTCTGTGTAAGCTGCCTGTACTGTAGTAGCCAAATCCCAATACATCCAAATTTCCCCATAGTAGTCGAAAATTATAATTTACTTACCCAATTTTTCTTATTATTTCAGTGTTTCCCATGATAAACGGATGTTAACAAAATTAAGAGTTGACCAAGTGCGTGCATGGATTGAGAGTGGAGAGAAGTTTGAGGACGTTATTTTTTCTGATAAAAAATTAGTCCCTTTGGAAAGATTTCTCACTATTGCATTCAGGATAAAAAAAATTGTCTAGCCCTGAAACCGACGCTGACGCATGCACTCAAGCTTCATGTGTGTGGTCTAGGCACATGTGCTCAAGCTTCATGTGTGTGGTCCATCGCGAGACATGGTCCAGGATCCATAGATGTGTTGTATTTGAAGATAAGCTCCCTGTCCCAGTATAAAATTGTGTCTTATTGGTTTAACAGTAGTACTGTAACTGTATCTGAATGTGACCATGTCCCTGTATAACAGCGTTATGTTTGTTTTTCTTCAAGAACCATGGAAAAGGTGTACTTCCAGGAGTCCATTATCTCCCATATAGCACCCTACATTTCAGGTGTCATCTCATCTGGTCACCGGTTGTTTTAAGATAACGACCTAAAACCCATTGCTTCTGCAATGACTGTGGAATTAAAGACTGTGGAATCAACTGGGTCAGAACACCACCAGAGTTAGTACTGTACCTGTTTTGAGCAGAAGTATACTGTTAACTGTAACAATTAAGCTGTGCTTTTGTGCTTGTTTGCTTTATTCTTGTGAATAACTGTACTGTACTTGTCTCTATTTGTAGATCCCCCGATTTCAACTCGGGTGCAAGCAGATCGGAGTGATCAGTTCGGAAAGGTTTATTCAATCTATTTCTCTTTTAAAAGTTGTCATAATCAAACATACCCATCCGTGACATGTGTAGTCATGGTGGATAGTCGTACGTTATTCACGACTGGGGTTTACGCAAGTTTCTTTGGTGGTTTATTTTTCAGAGTTCGAAGACAGATTGTCTGGTGTAGCATTTGTAATTGCATTTTGTCGTGGCATTGCAGGTAGACACGCTGGCTTCTGCATCAAAATTGGGTACAAATGGATTGTTCTTGGGGTCATTTAATTTTGGAGCAGTGTTATGTGATGATTTTTTTTACATTGGTTTAAGATGATCAAAAACACAGAGGAACCTGGCTGTATATCGGGGCATTGAGTGATGCAGTATTTTGGCCGTTAAAGGTGTAATGGGCCTATGAGGCAGTGTGAACCAAAGTTGGGGGCATTATTGTTGCATGTGTAGGGTTTTCTTGGGGCATGTTTTGGAAAACTTGGAGCAGATCCAGCTGCATATGGGTCTCATTCTTTCCATATTGGGGCAATGATGAAGGCAGCTAAGCTGGGTCAGGGCAATTAAGTGGATAGGCAGGTGGGAGTCGAGGTGTTTGCAAGCTATGTTTGTCAGCTGGAAGGGTGACATTCAGTCACTATACACTTGTATAGATCACAACAAGGGCCTGGCAGCGGTTAAATAACTTTCAGATGGTGATAAAGGGATGTCTAACACACAAAGCAACTTTTTTTTTCTATTATTGAATTTATATTAACACATATTTTTTTAAATTTCAATCAAAATACTATCTCCAAATCTGTGGAATGGCCATGGGGACAAGGTTCACCCCAAGTTATGCCAATCTTTTCATGGGTTGCTGGGAGGAAAGCCAGGTCTGGACAGGTAACCCACTAGGGGTTGGCCTGGTTTACTATGGCCGCTTCATAGATGATATTCTTATTGTTTGAGATTCAGATTTCGGGGACATTAATGAATTATTTCAACACTTTGCAATTAATGCATTTGGTCTGGTCTTCCCACACACTGTGGATTCCACCAGTATTGTCTATCTGGATCTTTATCTCAAGGGGAATTCTGATAACGAGATCCAAACAGATGTACATATCAAGGAGGTAGCTACAAATAGCTACCTTCATGCTGAGAGCAATCACCATTGTGGTTGGCTGAAAATTATTCCTTTCAGCCAATTCAGTCGATTGAGACGTAATTGCTCGACCGATTTGGATTTTGTTACACAGTCAGGCCTCTTAAAGGAGAAATTTGCCATTTAGGGCTTTGAAGAATCGATCATTGAAGATTCCTTTCTTAGCGCAGCACATATGGATAGGATTGGAATTGCTTGAATCCTCTAAGGATAAACATCGTACAAAAGTTGGGAGAAATCGGGCAAATTGGAACGATAGGACAGTTATCTACAAAATCCAGTCAATCACATAAATCAGTTGAAATCATAATGAGATGGCATTGGAGCATCTTGACACATGATCCAGTCCTCAAGGGACATGTGGATGATCATCCTTCCTTTATATATAGGAACGCTGACAGCACTAAAAGTCTGTTAATACCTTCTAAACTCAAATCCTCATCTAAAATTATGTGTAGTTTAGAAACCTTTGGGATATTTTAGGGGCAAGAGGTGTAGGTGCACCTTCCTCGATACTAAAAATAATTGTACATCATTCTCTAGCTGTGAAACCTTTCCTGTAAAGGGATTTATTAATTCAAAACCGCTTTTGTCATCTACCTGCTAACATGTAGTTGCGGCCTACAATATGTAGGTAACTCAACATGGCCTCTCTGTGTTAGATTTCTAGAGCAAAGGAAAAACATAATTAATGGCATTACTAACCATTTTGTTTCAAAACATTTCCTCCTGTGCCACAATAAGAGCATTGAAGGACTCAGAATTATGGGATTAGAACACATCCTGCCCTCAATTTTGGCACGTGATGGATTTAAAGTACTTTCCCGAAGGGAGACTTTCTTAACAGCTTGATTCCAGAGGGTCTCAATGAGAATTTGGATACTAGCACCATTGTCTAGGGTCCGGATGTTTGTCATTAGACACCCCCTTTCTCCTCAGAGACTATCTAGCCCTCAAGGCTTGGTTCTATTTATTTACAATTACAGTGGGTCGACTTTTTTTCTCTGTATGCAATTGTTATATTGCTAGCAGAATTTTTTGTTGGCCATATTTTAATAAATTAATTTGTTTACCTTCACTCTATTTACACACTAGGAGTGTGCGATATATATATATATATATACACACACAGTGGTCGACAAATCACCAAAAAATCTACTCGTCCAACAAAAAAATCTACTCGCCACCTAGTACCAAACGTGTGATGCTTGGGCCAATAGGAGCTCGCCACGATGTTAAATCCACTCGCCCGGGGCGAGCAAATGTATAGGTTTGTCGAACACTGTTATATATTCCAAATGTGCTAATAATATATATATATATATATATATATTATTAGCACATTTGGAATAGAGAATAGAGATGGGTGAATCTGCCCAAATCATTTCCCGGATTTTCTCGCATTTCCCCCTTAAATCCGTTTCGCGGTGTAAAATCTGCGGACAAATTTGGTTGGTTTTAATCTGAGCGGATTCAAAAACATCCGCCTTTGGATACAATCCATTGACGGATTTGTAGAATCCAATCTGCAGATTAAGCAATCCGTTGGCGGATTCTTATCAATCTGCCAATGGATTGCTGAATCTGCGAATTGGATTCTGCAAATCCATCCACGGATTGTGGTATCTGTGGAGTGTTTTTGTAAAAATAAGAAAAAAAAATCCACAAAACATGTGATCGCCCGTTTTGAGATTGATCAGCGGCAATCCGAGGATTTAAGGAATCCAATCTGTTGCGGATCCAAATCTGCCCATCTCTATTCTTAACATAGCAACTAAAAAAATCATCCCCTGTATAGCCTGGATCCCCCCTGTTCCCCCGTCTGTCTCCTACCTCTGGTTGCATCTGGCAGCAGAGGCTGGTGGAGGGGAGCGTGGAGAGGTTGCACTGGAGGCTACCGGTGGCTCCCCTTGCAGGGCGCTGCCATTTTGGCGTCGATCACGCGAGATGCCGCGCATGCGCAGTGTAGCGCGAGGCAGCCACAGCAGTGAATGGCTCCGTGGGGACTTCAAGCCCCATCATGCATAGGGACTGCAGCAGCAGATGAGCAGGCTTAGCCAATAGGACTGCCAGGATTCCCTGCTTCCACAAATAGATACATTGCATGCTAGGAGCACGCCAGTCAGAGCTGGGACGAGGAAGGGGTAGGGTGTGTAGGTGCAGGGTGTCTGTGACCCCAGCACTATACCAGAGACTCCCTTTTACCCCAACTCCCATAAGCTTGTGGTCACTGCAGGGCCAGTAGTTAGGGACACTGCCCCTTTGGCACCAGTGTGAGGGACAGAGTGGCGAACTGGTGATCCGGTGGTCTGAAGCCAGATCACTCTACAGATCAGAGATTATCTTCAATGGTGATACCATCCACGCCGAAGGTCACCCCATGTGGAGGTGGATGTCGTTGTTGACAACAACCACCGCTGGATCAGTGGATCCCATCCTTCCATTGGTGCACTACCAGGTACTGGAGTACCCAGCAGGTATCATCAAGTGCACCAACTTTACACACGGTAGTTGTGGGCAGCGCTGTTTCACACATTTGGGTGGGTTGCTGCTTGTGGACACCAGGGTGGTTGGGTGCCCAAGAGCCCCTCAGTATTTTGGGGGGATAATCCACCAGGTGGGGACATTGAGTTGGGGAACACTGTGAGGATATGACCATGTGTGGCCTAGTTGGTGGGGACAGTATATTGTTATTCTACGTATGCATGCAGTAAATTGTTATTATTATTATTATTATTAGTGTGTGTATTATTGCATAAAGGTGGAGGAAAAAGAGAGAAGGGGATGGGGGAGCACTGGTGGAGTAATAAAGTATAATGCAATATGATTCAGGTGTGTGAGACTCTGAAAAGTGGATGGTGTGGATCTAAAATAATTTAAACACTCACACGGCCTTGTGCAAATGCTTGCGCATCAAGGTATCTTTAACGTCCTCGCTTCTTTTCCTTGTAGATTCAGTCTCCGCTTCTCGTCAGGGCTATTCTTTTCTTGATGTGATGTCTCTCGTCTGTTTTGTTCCTCTCCTTTTTCTTGCGTATGGTGTCACCCTCAGAAGAAATACATGGGGATGTGAACAGTGGTACGTATAAAACAGTGATACGTATAAAACCACAAAATAAAACAACCAGGAGTTAGCACAAGTGAGTTGAAATCCAAATTCAAAATTTATAAAACACTCACACGGGCATGTGTGGGTGCACTCAGGGGGGGACTCTTTATTTAGAAAATAAAGTCCCACTGCAGCCCCATGAGCCCTGCTAAACATCCCCCAAAGACTGGCCTTTTATCCCATTCTGACACCGCAGCTCACGAGTTGAGCGAGCGGTGAGCTTGTTGTTTATTTGTTTTTCTAAATAAAGAGTTTGGCCTATACATTCTGGGCTGATAAATATCTACATCGCACTGGGAGAGAGAAAATACCATCAGAGGCTGGCACAAGGCTTTATCCAGGGACGCCAGACGGAACAAACAAGATACCTTTCCAAGGGTGCACTCACACTTGGCCGTGTGAGTAATATTTTCCTATATTTATTTTCCCTTTTCCTTCCCCCTCACCACTTGCCACAGAGCGATAGCTGGCATTTTGGGATAGTGAGATCCCCTTGGAAGTCAAGATACCCTTCCCCCCTGAGTGCACCCACACATGCCCGTGTGAGTGTTTTATAAATTTTGAATTTGGATTTCAACTCACTTGTGCTAACTCTTGGTTGTTTTATTTTGTTGTTTTATACGTATCACTGTTTTATACGTACCACTGTTCAGATCCCCATGTATTTCTTCTGAGGGTGACACCATACGCAAGAAAAAGGAGAGGAACAAATCAGACGAGAGACATCACATCAAGAAAAGAATAGCCCTGACGAGAAGCGGAGACTGAATCTACAAGGAAAAGAAGCGAGGACGTAAAAGATACCTTGATGCGCAAGCATTTGCACAAGGCCGTGTGAGTGTTTAAATTATTTTAGATCCACACCATCCACTTTTCAGAGTCTCACACACCTGAATCATATTGCATTATACTTTATTACTCCACCAGTGCTCCCCCATCCCCTTCTTGCTTACTTTCGAAGGATCCTGGGTAGATCCTCCTTTGGGTTCTTTAGAGTCACAGGAGGAAAAGAACCAGAGGGAAAACCTTGTCCACCATCAAGGTTTTTTACTTTATTACACCCTTATCCGTCATCGAACAATTCATAGGTAGCGCCCGGGTATTTCTGTTCCATAAAGGTGGAGGCACTGTCACCAGAAGGATAACAGTAAAGTCATCGTCGTCGTCGTCGTCGTCGTCATCATCATCATCGTGTGTTTTATTGCATGGGGTCCTGTAATGGGATTATCCAACATAGCAGGATCCCATACAGGTGATGGCGCTGTCACCAGACAGATCAGGCACACCTCATGCTCCAGCAACGGAGGCTCAGGCCTCCTGTGAGATGCAGGTAATGCACCACATACACCATAGCCACCATATCTCCCCTCGGGGGTGGGGGAAACTGTGCTACACCTGTATTTTATGTTTAATGTGTAACATTGATATTGATATGCAGGAAAACAGTTTGACTATTCGTATATTTTTCTTCCATATTTTTTTACATAGTGCCAAACACCTACAGTACATAGCCCTTTGCACTATAACATATAATCTAACCCCTTTCCTGCCAGGGGGAATACTGATATAGTATAGTATTCTCATAACTATTGTAAGAGATTTGTGCAGAGGTTTGAAATGGAGACCGGCTTAAAGGTGAATTTAAAATAAGACTTTGCCTGTTCCTCTAAACAATACAGCAAACAAAAATATACATAAAACAATAAACACCTATCCCTGTGTAAGGGCTAACTTACTTCCCCAGTCCTTCTCTGCAAGGCTGGGGGGAGGGAGGGGGAAGCCCCTTACCCACTTATCACCCAAAAGTCTCAGCGGTACTTTAACACAGGCGGCCTTTCAGGTCAGTTGTGTCCGGGTTGGTGTCTGCTGGAGGGTCCAGGGATAGCGGTCTGGTCCCCTTGTGTCTTTCTCTCAGGACACAGCCCTCCTTTTCCTTGTGTCAGCTGCCTTGTGAGCTAAGGAATCTCCTTCCTCTTACTCAGACCAGGCTTTTTCTAACAGTCCTAATCAGCCAGGTGGAGTCGGGTTGATTGCCTGTGCAATTAACCAGCACACTGCTGGATTTAGAGGCACTGTCCCTGTTACACCTATCAACAGTCATTATGTCAAAATTCAGATGTACGGTACAGTATATTAAAAAAAGATGGGCAGCATATTATTGTACAGCATCACATTTGCTTTAAACCTACTGGGCCTATTTCTAAACCAAAACAATATAAATATTTTTTAAACCAAAAGCTTGTGAGATCTGTGTGAGTGCTGCAGTGTTTTGTACATAGATAGGCAGTTTGAGCAGAGAGAAATTCAGAGGCTCAAATGAAATGAAAGCACACTTTGGATGAGTGAATTTGCTTCAGCTATAGAGAATGCAGTCTGCTCCCTGCCTTGCAGGGAGCATGTTTGGCTGTGACAGTGGGAGATTATTTGTTCTCTTTCTCTGACACTGAACTAAAGAGAGCATTGTGGGAAAGCCATCATGACACATGACACAGTGCAAAGGAGGCTCACAGCATGAGGCAGCATCAAGGGGTTTACATGGCCTTGATGCACTTCTGCACAGCATGGCGCTACAAAGAAGAGTGGCTATTCCAGCTAAAGCAGCAGTGCAATTTGCACTACTCTCATCAGAGCTCCTGGTAAAGCTGCTCTCTGAAGCCCTCATGTAAACAGGGCAAAAATACCATCTCTGAGCTCTGGGCGATATATAGCTAGACTAACAATGATATACAAATATTGGAATTAAAGATACATGCTTTTGTTAAAAAACAAAAATACTATGAAAGAATAATTAACAATATCAATAAAGCCTTCTGGGAAATCAAACACCAAATAAGGTGCTTTCAAATATTTCGGAGCATGTTACTTAACTACAAACAATCTGCAATCACAAAACACTTTCATTATACTTCCTGTAAATGAGCTGTGATAACAGACTTGGCTGCATAGTAGAATTCTCATCTTTCCTTAGGTGCCTCACTAAAACATTACGTACAGATATCCTGCAGTCTCCAAAAAGCTGGTCCAACTATTATTATTTATTACAAATTGCTTTTACTTAAATTTTTAGCCCGACTATGATTTATCGTGAAATCATATAATCAGGTTTTTTTTTTAAATGGCGCATTGCTTTAAAAAAAACTGCTTTTATAACATGTCCCAGACCTGCATGTTTTACGGGGCAGTAGTGCACACCGCCCCCTTTTTGTATTCTCCTATTAGTGTAGAATAGCACCTGTTCCCCCCCTCCTTCTGGAGATCTGGCTACTACAAGGGTGCTCTCTGATGCTGTGAGCTCACCTGGGTCTTACAGGAGTTCTGTGTTGGAGCAGCAACAGGGCAGGCTTTTTCTCCTTAGGGTGCAGCACCTCCATCCCATGAGAATTCTGGTAGACGCAGGATGGTCCCCACAGGAAACTCTCTTCTCCAAAGACTACACAGCATAGTTGGTACAACTGAATCTTTATTTTGTACATCCTTCACAATCCATGGAGCAGACCCCAGAAGAATGAGGCCTCAGGAGTCCCTTCTAAACTCCCTCACCCCTGCTGGGATGAGGGGAAACACTTCCACTCCCCTGAGGGAGGGAAGACACACCAACCACCATTCACAATTTGGTGGAGTGCCAGCTTTTATACCTGATCCAGGTCCAGTTGCTGACAGGCATCACACCATCTACATGTGACCCAGTCAGTACCCTACCCACGTATGACACTCCAACTACAGGCCCTGGATATTGCATTACAGTAACCATCGAGGCTGCAACTGCAGGCTAGGCCCGCACAGGAGTTTAACCCCAACATTGCCTGTTCCTATCAGGACGTATAGTGTTGAGGCCAGTGGAAAGGCTATAGCCAGGGGTACTAGGCTACAGTAGTATCAGAGCTAGAAAGATCAGCATTCACCTCTGCATGGTAAGACCTGGCTAGATGCAGAACAATTCTCCTCAGAGTCCTTTTCCTTCACAGAGCGGAAGCAGCGCTTGCAAAAAGTCTCTGCACTTTTCACTGAATTTCTCTCACACTAGATCCTGTGGCAGCCCTAACACAAGAAAAGAGAGAGAAATGGCAGAGCACAACCGAAATCATCCGAACAAGAAATTAGGAGGAAAGTGCGTTATCCATAAAAATGAATTGTCATGGAGGGAAAAAGGGCAAGGCATTACCCTACCAACATGTTTCGTGCTGCACAGAGCACTTTATCAAGGCATACACATCCCATCATCATTAACATATTTAAAGACAGAGAAATAATTGGCTTACCAATCCTGAACCATATCTGGGATCCTCCCTGCAATCTGGGCAATGAGATTCTGCTGGATTGCGTGTGGGAGGCGGGGCTGCCTGGAGGGGCGCGTGTGCGCCCTCTGATGACCCCACACCAGAATCTCATTGCCCAGATTGCAGGGAGGATCCCAGATATGGTTCAGGATTGGTAGGCCAATTATTTCTCAGTCTTTAAATATGTTAATGATGATGGGATGTGTATGCCTTGATAAAGTGCTCTGTGTAGCACGAAACATGTTGGTAGGTTAATGCCTTGCCTTTTTTCCCTCCATGACTATTAAATTTTTTATGGATAACGCACTTTCCTCCTAATTTCTTGTTCGGATGATTCCGGTTGTACACTGCCATTTCTCTTATCTGCATCCATCTCCAAGGACGGAGGCACATCCAGAGGTCTGGTGGGATCAACATGGATGCTGCAGCAGACTTGTGAGTTTTCTTGCTTGCTACATGTTCATATTATTATTCCACAAAAGGATTAGAGTACTATTCATTGGGGTGATCATTAGCCTTTGGGTTCCTGGACAATTTGAGTGCCATCTATGGTGGTTTACCAACTAGGATACCACACCCAGTACCCCTCTACAATCAAGAATTTATCCCAGACCTCATATAGGATACATTATCTTCCTAATATTATCAATATAGCTGTATACAGTTCTTAGCACCACGCATTATACTTCTCTTCCTAACACAAGAAAACACTGTTCTATAATTTGTACACATACATGTAGCCAGTTCCCCTCTGGCTCCCCAGACATTCGGTTCCCCCTCCCTTACCTCCTATAGAGTGAGGGCAGCTGCGGAGGCTAGCGCGTCACCGGGGGCTCACGGTGCCATTGTGTGTAGGGCGCCACCATATTTTCAGTGTTCGCGCTTGCGCGGAGGCTTGCGCATGCGTAGAAGCAATGCAGCGGCCATGTTAGGTTTGGCGTGCAGAGTCGCGCATGTACAGGGCTTTGCGCAGATGCGTCAGCGGTGGCCATTTCATGTAGAGCCTGATCAGTGGAGTGTTGGGAATAGCGGCGGCCATTATAGCATTGCGCAGGCACGCAGACATAGCGCACGTGGCCCCAATGTAAAAGAGGTCCCTAAGGGACTACACGTCCCTACAGCCCCAGGGACTGGAGCTCAGGTGATGCCACAGCAGCCAATAGGGCTTGCAAGATTCTCCTGCTGGAGAAAGATACATTGTTGTATGCTGAGTCAGTGTGTCAGTAGGAGCTGGGACACAGAGAGGGGAGGGTGTGTTTGTGCAGGGAGGAATGTAGCCCCCTTGCACTAGGCCAGAAGTCTCCCCTTAGGCCCCAGCTAGGCCTTACTCACCCTCAGCTTGTGGCTGCTACAGGGACGCCGCCTAGGATAGGGACAGGGTCCTGAAGAGCCAGCTTCAGTGAGGGTCACAGCCAGGAAGTGTGGAATTCCTGGCCTCTGCTGTGTTGGGGAATTATCCCCTGCCATAGCAGAGGCAGAGACTGTCTAAAGGTGAATCATCCTCTGCAGTGTAAGAGGCAGAGACATTTCAAGGTGGATCACTACAAGCGGGAGCCACCCCACACAGAGGCAGAAGCAACGTGGGATCGTCCTTCAGGAAAGGGATCTCAAGTACAGAGCATCTGTGTGCCCAGGTGTAGACACACCTGGCAGGTAACAGTCAAGTCACCAAGTGCACCAACCTCATCACATCTTAGTGGGCAGCGCTGTCTCACACTTGGGTGGGAGGGGGACTCTGGGGACACTTGGGACTTTGATATATGGTGTGGGTTACGGGCCCGTGAGGCCAGTGTTACAGGGTGACACTAAGGTTGCTGTTGATATGTTCGTGTTTTGTTGCATATACAGTAAATTGTTTTTATATATACATCAGTGTATGTGCTTACTGTTTCTGAGGTTCTGTGTTAGGGGTCATCCAACCCCTAGAACCCTACACAGGAGGCGGCGCTGTGTTTATGTAAAATCGTTCCAGAGGATTCACCACAGGCTCTCACTGGCGGAGGCTCAGGCAGGCCTCCTGTGAACCTGACAGGTAAAAGCACCACACACCTGGTAATACTTTTAGATTCCCCTCACATGCACTTTATCTGCGATTGGGGGTGGGGGAAAGTGTGTTACATACAGATTTTCACAGAGGAGAAAATGTAAATCAAATGAGTACTGTCAGTTACACAAGACACTGCTCAGTACACGCATACATTTTCACAGTGCAAAAACCCAACTAAAAGGAGTATTGGGCCCTTTCACCTCTGTGTTGAAGATGGAACAGTAGGGCACACACTTAAAAAAAACAAGCACTATGACTATGAAGGTTACATGTGTGGCTGACAATGCTGCATGAGTGATGGCTTCTTTGGGCCCCCACAGAATGGTAGAAAACTGATGTTGGCTAATAATAATAATAATAATGATGATGGCGATGAGGATGGCAGTGATGTTAGACATTGTGGTGTGGTGGCGGTATGATGCCATGGGCACGTTGGCACTGGTAGAAGCTCAGTCATTAGCAGCAGCTTGTGTAACTAAGTCTCAGTCAGATTCTAACTTCTCACTAGACCCTACTACTACTGTGGTAACTGTCACATAAAACACTGTTCTGTACATTCCTAAAAGCAAAGTACTGTACCACTAAAATGTTACGTTTGTGGCTAGCAATGCCACATGAGTGCTGGCTTGTTTGTGTTCCAAAAAATGGTAAAAAAATTGCATAAAGTGTAAGTTGTGCCATTGGCAAATCGGCAGCTAGCACTGATGATGAGGATAGTTGTGAACAACTGAACACTTGGTGATTGGTGGTGATAATATGCTTTGTTCAGATAGCCCTGGTGCCAGCTCAGTCAGTTAGGTCGGCACCCAACCAATCTGTAATATGCGATTTTATTTGGAACCGAATTAGTAGAACACAACAATTCTACATATTGTTTAACAACCTTCTTCCAACTCAAAAGGTGATGGTGTGGAGAACGGCATAAGATAGTCTTGGGAAATAAGATGTGCATCATTGTTAATGACTGAAAGCCTTTCCACAACGCTTCTAGACAGATTGCTTCTATGAGCTGCTCTGATGGACCTAGCTGTGTTGAACACCCATTCAGATAGAATGCCTGCTGGTGGACAGCAGAGTTTTTCTCAATCCATGCATGGCAGCTCAACCACACCCATTCCGTATGCTTGGGCTTATTGTTAAAGTACCACTTGAGGTAAACAAACTGAAACTGCATCATAAATATTAGCAGGAGGAATAGCCCAATGCTTGCTACTCCCCACCATTGTGTTCCACCAGGTGGCTACCTTTGCTTTGAGCTTATTGCAGGTCATTAGCCTGCTATAAGAAATGGTGGGCATTATGAGCTGTGTAGTAGCGTCTAAAGTGGGCACAGATTTTTCAAGAAGCTGATAATATTTCCTGCACTTTTGTACATTTCTCTACAAAATGGCTAACTATCAAGTACATGGGGAAAGCAGAGAATGTGACTCAGATTGCACTGATGTGACGCTGCCACCAGGTTAGTTCCATTATCTCCTGTTAGTAGCCCAACTTTCAAACTTTTTTCAAGAAAGCCATTGTCAATAAGCCTCTTTATATATATATATATATATATATATATATATATATATATATATATTGTGACGTCTCAGTCCCAGCGTCGGATATTTTGTCCAGATCAAAGACAGGAAACACTGTACTTTCTAAGCAGGGGTTTATTTACAGGGTCCAAGGCAGGTACAGGGTTAACTCATAACACAAAAAAGAAACAAAAGACCTAACTCCTTCCAGGAGTACTGACTAATACTGCTTAGTCCCTAACTAATCGTGGGAGAACTAAACTCTTTCCCCACTTTACCCAGTGTACCTGCAGCAGGTCACCTTTCAGTCTCTCACAGGGCTGTCTGTGTGTCTTCAGATCAGTCTAGCAGCAGCGTCTCTCACCCTCTCTGTATAACTATCAACAATGTGTCTCTGGCAGCATGATGGGGGGGGGGGGAATCTATGTATCACTTCCTGACTATACAGGCTAGGCTAATTAGCTCATTAACTCACACCTGAACAGACCTTTCCAGAATGACTCTATGAGAGCTGTAAAGTCCCACAACTGCCCCATTCTATCCCTTAGAGGGCAGTGACATCCACCTCTTCTTAAAGGTTTTCTTCATTATACCTCCTGCTGAGCAGTAATAGAGTCCAGCGTAGTGTCCCACTCAGTCTTCAGAGCTTCGAGCTCTTTGCCTAGGTCACGCTGTTGTTTCTCTGGCTTCTTGTGGCCAGCACACTCAAACTCCAGGTCCTTCCTCAGGTCTGGAAGCTGTCCTTCTATACTTCTTTTCTGGCTCAAGGCAGCTGCCAATTCAATTCCTCTCAGGGCCTTCATCTCTTCCCGGTGCTTGCTCTGGGTTTGTGTCAGGGCATCCTTCAGATTTTGGATCTCTGCAGTTTTTGTCGCTATGATTGCTGCTGCTTCTGTTTTCCATGCCTCTTTCTCCTGGGAGTACTGATTTTTGGTGATGGAGCAGGCTATCTGCTTCTCCATCTCTTTCTCCAGCTTGAGGTTGTCCTCCTTTATAGCTGTGAGTTGCTGGGACGTGTGTTCAGTTATCTGCTTTAGCTCTAGAAGCCTTTTATCCAACTTCAGTGTTTCAGATTCCAAGGTTTGGACATTTTGGCCTTCAGCTCATCATGCTGCTCGGAGGGGACCCACTGGGTACTCAGTCGCTCCTGTAGCACTTGCTGCTTTACTTTACCAAGCTCTGTTTTTAACATGCAGACCTCTCGCTGAGAAACTTCTTGCTTGCCGATGAGACGTTAAACGTCTTGTTGGGATGCCTCATAGAACCGTTTCCAGTCAACACTCTTTTAGTCTGACTCACTTGGATTTCGGCTTATGGCGTATCGGTAGCCTTTGTCATACCAAGGCTAGTAGTCACTCCTGTGATGATTGCGCCAAGCGTTCTGTGTTGTAGTCCACCTCTGGTCTTTTCTAATTCCACGGGGTAAACTTTCCCTGCAGCTTCTGTTGCACACGGAGGTTGTCCTTTCTGCGGGGCAACATAGGAGTCCTCATCGTCCTCTTCTGAACTGCAAGAACTGTGCTGAACCGTAGAAACCCAGCGCGAACCATGCCCCACAGAAAAGTTACATTCCATTGGTTCCGCATTCCGAGGGCAAACTGCGGCCACATATCCAAGTTCACGGCATCTGTAACACTCTATATACCTTCCATAACTGGGTCGGTGTTTTGTCTCCAGTCTACAGGGAACAACGAGACCAGAGTCCCTCCTAGGTGCTGTGGGACTTCCTACTCCTTTACGCAAGTCAATGAGTCCTTGGAGATTCCTATTCGGTTGAACAGTCTTATCGGACCTCCTGGAGCGCAGGAAGCGAGAACCGGAGCACTCATCTGGACTTGAACTCTTGGACATCTCTTCAGCAGTCAAGTAACATTCGACTAAAGCGACCAACTGTACGGTGTCTTTGGGGTCACTCTGGCTCACCCACTTCTGGATGGTGTGGGGGAGACCCCTCAGGAACCGGTCTATAATGACTCTTTCGGCAACTGCAGCGATGGAACATACCTCAGGCTGGAGCCACTTCCTTGCAGAATTCATAAGGTTATAGAGTTGAGAGCGGGGTGTCTTCTCTAAATCATAATGCCAGGAATGGAACCGTTGGGCCCGAACCGCGAGGGTGAACCATAGCCGTGCCATAATCTCCGTCTTCAGGGTGTCATAGTCTTTAGCTTGCTCGGGCTCTAAGTCATAATAGGCTTGTTGTGAGTCACCCACCAGGAAGGGAGCAATTATTCCCGCCCACTCCTCAGCTGGCCACCCTTCGCGTACTGCGGTGCGCTCGAAGATTGACAGGTACGCCTCAACATCATCGTCCATCGTCATTTTCTGAATGAGTTGCATTTTTACCTGGTGCGCGACCTGTGGGGCTACTCTAGGCTGGGCAGTAATTTTCTCTCCCAACACGCAGAGCTCCTGGTATAGGCGAAGTTGCGCCTCATTTTGCTCTTCTTTTAGCGTCTGATGTAGGGACAGCACCATCTACTGTACTAACGCCGCCATACTTTCAGTTTGTGACTTTGTCATCTGTAGTAAACTCTCATTATAGGATTTTGACATCTCCTCTTGGGTCTTTGCCAGTTGCTGCAAACCCCGCATTAAAATTGCAGAATTTTCTGTTTGTTTGTACTGAAGCGAGGTCAGAAATTCCTCCATTTTCCCCTTTCACTGCCTTGTGGACTGCCCGCATTCTCCACCAATTGTGACGTCTAAGGGCTCTATGCAGTAAGTGCTGAAAAAGTGCAATCGCCAAGGGTTGCCGATAGGCCTTATTTTGGCGATTTGCCCTCGCAGTATTCAGTAAGGGCCGAATCCATGCCGATCCCTGCCGAATCACTGCGAAAGCAAAACTGCCGATGAGCCTGTGCCGAAACAGCCTGGCTCCCGATAACCTGCCGAAAGGCCTTTTCTGCCGATAGGTGTTTGCAGCAGAGAGACAAGCCACTCGATACCGGCACCCCCTAAAGGGGCCTGTATCTCGGGAAGCAGGGGTCCCCGGACCTAAAACCAAAGCAGTTCAGCTCCGGAGACCCTCTGCACATCTACACTATGAGTAAAACACCCATATCAATAAACACTCGTTCCTTACCTTTGCGGATAGGTAACGAAGCAGCATGAATGTATTTTTAATAATAGTTTACTGTGAGCACGGGGTCCCCTGAGCTGAACCGCGTTGCTTTGTGGACCAGGGACACCTGCTTCCCGAGTTACAGGCCCCGGTATGTGTCATCGGGTGGCAGTGTCGCCGCCATCTTTATAGCGTCCCATTCGCGCCGTATCCGCTATAAATATGGCGGCGACACTGTAACCGATGCCCCAAACCGGGGACCTGTAACTTGGGAAGCAGGGGGTCTCTGAGCCTCAAATCAATGCGGTTCAGCTCAGGGGACCCCCTGCTTCCGCACAATATTATTAAAATACAGAAATGCTGCTTCATTACCATAGCATATAGCCGCCAAGGCAATGAAGGGGTTAAGGCAGAATAGCATGTTTATTGGGGACATTTGCCCCCAATAAACATTGCAATAAACAACATACACCCCCTGTGTAATTAAAATACATAAACAACAATAAATAAATTAAATACATATAGCACTCACCCATTTCAAGCTACCACGATGAAGGCCATCCTCATCTTCATCCTGCCCTCCGCTGCTGCAAAACAGACACAAGAATGAAAACATCCAATGTAATGTCCCCTAACCCCTTAATCACCATAGCGGTTATTAACCGCTACAGTCATTAAGGGGTTAACCCACCCTCACCCACCACTCGGGATGCCTACATACCCTCCCACACTAACCCCCCACCCCGTGAGGCCTAACCACCCTCACCCACTACCCACAAGGGAGACCTACCCATATACCGTTGGGGCCAATACACCCCCTCCCCACCCCCAGTACCCACAATAAAAACAATACACAGCCCCACAATAAGCATCATTCTATTTATTAAAAACATTACCCACCCCCTGTACCCCCCATAAATACATGATTTATCCTTTTACATACAGGGTTCATACCCCAGCCCCACGCGAGTCCCTGATGGGCTGGCGGGGCACCTGACAGACCTACAGGGTACCAGCAGCTCATTTCAAACAGGTTCTGGAGGCCTGTAGGTGGGTCCTGCCAAGTGCCATGGCCCCCAGGTGGTCTCCTTGGGTCACCGTGGGCCACAATTGGGTCCCCACGGTAGGCTCGCGGATTTCTGGGTGCCCTGGGTCAGACCCACAGGTGTCTGTGGGGCCTCGGGTGGTTCCCATGGGGGTCTTGGGAACTCACGAATGCTCACAATGGGTCCGCGGTGCCCCCACGGATGTGGGACCACTGCTTCATCCCCGCAGACTACGGGTCCGCGGTGCCCCCACAGATGTGAGGCCACCGCTTCATCCTCTCAGGTGTCACCCATGGAACCACCAGCCTAATACCTGTGATATACCCGAGGAGACCGCAGGTGGTCTCCAGAGGTCTCATGTAGAACCAAGGAACCAACCCTGAATGTAAAAAAAATAAACCTGGCCTATACATTCAATACATACACCCCCCCCCTCAACACCTACAGTACAATAATGTCAAAAATATCTATTATCCTGATAGGGATAATAGATTATTTGCCCATTATTAAATACATTAACTAGCATATTCAAATAAATAAAGTACTACTGACCTCATCAATAAGAAGCCCCCGTCGCCAGCAACATCCTTGTCTTTCGTTGCCCACAAAATACATAGCCAATACAAAGCCAATACATTGCAATTACCTTCAGATATCAATTAACCCCTCAAACACATTATCGGATAATAACCGCAAAGGTAATTAAGGGGTTAAGTCACACTGGCCTGATACCCACCCTTCACCTATTCATTTGTACAGTGGCTTCATCATGCAACTATATATATATATATATATATATATATATATATATATATATATATATATATATACACTGGCGACACACTTTATTCGAGCTCGGCTAGTCCCACGAATTCGGGTATACCCGGGTGTATTGAGGTTTGTGACTGTTTTCTGCCCGAGTGCATTGAGGTATTTTCCAGGCAGGGATTGAAGCATTTTATTCCCGCTGGCTGCAATACTGCACAGTATATATATATATATATACTGCATTACAATTCATGAATTTATGCCATCTGTTAGACACGCGAAGCATTGCAGCCTATTAAATCCTAATCATTATCATTTAACAGATCAGCCGCCCGTCAGCCAGGCATGAACCCAGGCTGGGAAGGCAAACGCAACGGGGCTTGTCAGAGGTGAGGAGCGGCGCATTCCAGGTATCTGCCACTGGGTATTTGCTCGAATAAAGTGTGTCGGTGCAGTATATACACACACATGATGAAACAATATGCAAATACATGTAGAAGGGTTATCAAAAACATGCTGTACTACAGCAACCACTTCTCCATACAGACACACTACAATAAAATCAATTTCCTTTAATAATCCAATCTGGTATTCCAATCAAAATCCTCAAATGCCAATCAAAAACCTCAAATGACAATCAAAACATTGCATTTACATTGTATATATGATGCATACAATCTATGCACCATATACATTCTGCAAATGAATGTTAACAATAACGTATTCAAAATAAAATACCAATAGCTCCAAACAAGTATACTATTTAAACCAATCCAGTAAACATACATCAATTAGCATTCATTAATTACATCCCTAAACAATTTACATTCCATCCCTAACAATTAAACAATTAACTAATTCAAATGTTGAACAGAACAATTTATCCTGTGAACAAATATAAGTACCAAGAAGAATACAACATACAAAAGCAAGCCTCACCCTGACCTAAAGTACACCATACAATAGCAACAATTACATCTATCTAATTTTAAAATACATTATACACACATTTATGCATAGCAGCATAGCCAAATTAATATAAAACACAGCAAATCAAGTTTTAAAACAACATAATTTCTTAGAAATAACTAATAGTATACCTCCCACCAGATAGCAGATAGTATAGCCGGTGCAAAGGCATGGTACTGGCATAGCAAGTAAAAAGGAAGACAACAGAGAGATCTCCCACAGATCCCTTTTACCACTGCACAGACAGGCTAATAAAGTGGGTAACAAGGATGTAGTGCTTCTTGATATGAATAGGAGTGAACTGTAGGGGAGAACCTGTAATCGCACCCTGTACTAGGAGTGATCAATTACCTAAAACCGCCTGATAGGCAAAACAATAAACTTTTATTAAACATATATATACACATAATGACGACGCAAAAATCAGTGGGTAATGAAAACAACTAAAACACAGGTGCGGGTATATACAGGAGGTAAATAATAGATAAATATCTATAATTCTTATTCATAAATGGAACCCTCCTGATAGGTAGCTCCGATAGGGGAGGTATGCGGTGGGGATAATAATGCCTGGTAATGTACGTGTAGCAGATAATACTAGCAAATGCAATGGCAAAATCCACCACCTAAATCAAGGAGAGGGTGGAGTAATTGTGCGTATACTGCCACTGATATAGCAATACCAAAGAAAGGTGCCTCAGTCTGAGTCAATCAATGGTAGTGTAGGAAGTGCCATGGTCAGTGTGACTGCATGTGGTAGTGTTCAGGTAATTACACCGCCACCATATATATTATGTGCAGCCCACACTCTTGAGCCCACAGCTAACGGCTATGGCCTGTGTAATGCACTGTTGAGGCTAAATCGCTGAAAATAGCCCAACCTCCGGTACACAAACTTGCACATCTCCCTCCCCAGTAACGGAGCGATCTCACCCGTGACCTCCGACGTCAACGCGATGATGTCATCCCGACGTACGTTTCGCGCTCGGGGGCTGGCGCTTTCTCAAGGTAGGAGGTCCCTACTGAGTGATTGTGTGGCGTATATGTACACCTAGGTCTAGGCGGGGCTTGAGATCTCCCCAATCGCACTCCAGTGTATTGATTGACAGTCTAAGGAGCCAATCGCAGCGCTCGAGGGGTATCAAGCGTATAACTGTGACTTAACCCTAGACATTCTGTGGACAGGATAGCGGCTTCAAGCAGACCTGTATATGAGGTTAGGTGATAGAAGAGAAAATGCATAATAGGAAGCTACAGTACAAAATACATGACTGCACCTAGTGCAATAAATGGATAAACCTAGTTGTGGGCATAGCAGGTAGTGCCACTTAGAGGAGCAGTGACTAAAAGGTTGATAGCGTATCTCCCTCCGTATACACTAGCTATGGGCCAACCCCTGGATGTAGAATGGAGTACATGGGTCATATAAATGCATGTACCTGATTGGTGGTATATACGGTGGTGTTGCCCAGAGGAGTAGTGACCAGATGTTAGTTAGTTAGCGTGTATTCCTCCATGAATATACTCAGTGGTGTAATATGCGCTAGTGTCACTTAGAGGAATGGTGACCAAATAGTGGTCAGCGTGATTCCCTCCATGCATATTACCCTGGGGCCAACATCTAGAGGGTCCATAGGTCATGTAGCCAAATTCTGGGGTCATGGATATGTTGAACTCATATGGTGGCTCTGAATAGGTATGGAGATGTAGGACTGTACTGACCTATGGCGTCCGCCCCGTAGGTCAAAACGAACTCTAGAATCTAGATATACCTGGATCCCCCTCCAATGCAGTGTATTGATGGATATTAAGTATTAAAGGTAGGATTTATAGATAAACCCCTCATTGAGGCCGATGGGGCTGAGTGTATTGAGTGTGTATATCCATTTACACTCAGTCTGTAACAGTACCCTGTCCCAATCACCCTTACGTTGGCCCCAAGGAATATGTTGGATACCAATAAAAACCAATTGATCATTGTTGCCTTTGTGTTCGTTTGTTACGTGGCGTGCTACCGGAGTGTCTGCGGCATTTCGAATAGAACCCAAGTGCTCGAGGATTCTCTTTTTGAATTGTCTGAAAGTTTTGCCTACGTACAGCTTGCCGCAGCCGCAAACTATCAGGTAGATCACCCCCTCAGTGACACAATTGATGAATTCATTCATTCTAAATGTCCGCTGTTTATGAGAGTCCATAAAGTCTGTTCTTTTAGGTACATACCTGCAGGCCTTACACCTGCCGCATGCATATGAACCAGTGGGTTTCTTATCAAGCCAGGTGGTATGTGGTTTGGCTTGGTAGTGGCTCTTAACAAGGATATCCTTTAAATTACGGCTTCTTCTGCTGGTGAGCTTAGGTGTGTGTGATATAGCCCCCTGCAGATCATTGTCATCGAGTAGTATATGCCAGTATTTATTGAATATCCTGTAGATAGAGCCCCACTGGTCACTGAAGGTACCGATAAAGCGGATCGGTTTATACTCATTGCTGTTATCATTATGAGAAGTGTCAGCTAGGAGTTGTGTCCTACTTGTGTCAATGGCTCGATTGTACGCTTTTTTCAAGTTCGTCTTAGAGTGTCCACGTTCGATAAAACGTTGGGTCATGTCTTTGGCCTTATCCTTGAATTCACTTAGGGTAGAGCAGTTACGCCTAAGGCGGAGATATTGACCTGTAGGATTTGCCTTAACCACATGTTAAGGGTGCTGGCTCTCCGCCCTCAGTAGACTGTTTTGGCTGTCGGTTTCCTAAAAATCGTGGTGTCTAATTTGCCATTACTGTCCTTAGTAATTGTGATGTCAAGAAAATCAAGTTTGGATTTACTTGAAACCAAAGTGAGTCTAAGGTTATGTACTGCACCGGCACACTTTATTCGAGCAAATACCCAGTATGTACCTGGCAGATACCTGGAATGCGCCGCTCCTCACCTCTGACAAGCCCCGTTGCGTTTGCCTTCCCAGCCTGGGTTCATGCCTGGCTGACGGGCGGCTGATCTGTTAAATGATAATTTAATAGGCTGCAATGCTTCGCGTGTCTAACAGATGGCATAAATTCATGAATTGTAATGCAGTATATATATATATACTGTGCAGTATTGCAGCCAGCGGGAATAAAATGCTTCAATCCCTGCCTGGAAAATAACCCAATGCACTCGGGCAGAAAACAGTCACAAACCTCAATACACCCGGGTATACCCGAATTCGTGGGACTAGCCGAGCTCGAATAAAGTGTGTCACCAGTGTAGATTGGAATTCAAAATGTCTACAAATTCTCTCAGAGATGCCAATGTACCTGTCCATAGGACCATAATATCGTCAATGAACCTTACCCATAATTCAATAAACTTAGTGTATTCATCCAGGGCATCAGTGAAGACCACCGTTTCCTCCCACCAGCCTAGATATAAGTTGGCGTAGGTGGGGGCACATGTGGTCCCCATGGCAGTGCCCTGGATCTGATGATAGTACTTATTATTGAATATAAAGTAGTTTTTGGCCAGGGTAAGGTCCAGTAATTGAAGGATAAATTCATTGTGCATCACTAAGTCTTGGCCTCTAGATCTAAGGAAATGTGCCACTGCTCGCATACCTACCGCATGGGTGATGCTCGTGTAGAGTCCCTCGACATCTAGGCTGACCAGAAGTGTATTGGGGTCTGTTGTAACATCATCTAATTTCCGGAGCGCATCCTTCGTGTCACAGAGATAGGAAGGCTATGCGCTTACAAATGGACAGAGTAGTTGGTCAACATAGATGCTGGCATTGGATGTTAGGTTACCAATGCCAGACACTATTGGTCGTCCGGGAGGTGGGATCTTCCCTTTGTGTATCTTGGGTAATTGGTAGAAGGTAGATATCCTAGGTCTCTTAATATATAGGACGTCTACTTCTTTCTGTGTTATTACTTTATTAGTTTTCCCGGCCTCCAAGGATATTCAGTAATTCCTTCTGGAAGACCAGGGTAGGGTCACTGTCTAAAATGCGGTAACAGTTCCTATCTGATAGTAGTCTGAGGCATTCAGTCACATACATCGTACTATCCATCAACACCACGTTTCCCCCTTTGTCTGGGGGTTTAACAATCATTGTGTTATCATCCCTAATCTCCTTCAGGGCAACGTGCTCCTGAGCTGTGAGATTAAATTTACTCGTCCTGTTACTGAGTTTTTCTAAGTCATGGGTCACACATTCAGTGAATACCTTCACTTGAGCACTAATCTCACATGGTGGTGTAAAACTAGACTTGGCTCTCAATAGGGTAAAGGGGCCCTCCCCTGGGGGTCTATCGCTTTCTTCCAGGAGTTCCTCTAGAGTATCTAGATTCTCTAGATCAACGGGGTTCAAAAATTCAAGGGAGGTATTAAGTATATCTCTTTGCTTTTTCCTGGTGAAAAATTTGTGTAACAAAAGTTTCCTAGAGAAGAGATTGAGGTCTTTAACTGTTTCAAATAGATTCATTCTACTAGTGGGACAAAAGGACAGTCCTTTTGATAGAACTTTCAAATGATGTATATTTAGTTCTTTAGAGGATAGATTTATGACCTGTGTTTCCGCTTGTTCTTTTTCTTGTTGGTACCTCTGCGTTCCGTGTCCTTGTATCCCCAAACTTTTCTATCCCTTAGATAATCTCCCCGATCCCCTCCTGGTTTTCCTCCTATGTTGCTGAGGTAGGAGGGCCCCTCCAGTTCTAAAAAATTAGTGTTAGTGGTAACAGGTTTAGGGATTGTGGTAGAGGGTCTTGGCTCAGTGTAAAGGTGATGTGGTGCTCAAGCATGAAATCCCATCAGGTATGATGTAAGAGGTACATTTCTGGGACATGAATACTGTTTCAAACCTAAAAAAGGGCTCCAGTTACCCTTAAGGCAGGGGTAGATGCACAAGGACACCCTCCCCTAACCTCATTGGGCTGGCCCCAGGTATGTACTCACGAATAATTGTCACCAGAGATCCTCTCAGTTTGCGTGCTGTTGCCAATAGGGAGAAATCCAGTGCAGTGTTAGTTGGTGCAACGCACAGCAAGAAGGGTGATAGCAGGTCTGGCAAAAAGTTTTCTTTATTAAAGGGACATAAAAAACGGAAGGCTGCAACCTTATACGCGTTTCGTGCAGTCAAAATGCACTTTATCAAGAAGTGAGTTAACATAGTATACATCACACTATATATAGGAACAGTCTGCCGATTTGGCGCCAAAATCGCTAATTGGTAATCTCATATTGATTGCAAATATATCATAAAGCTGTGCAAGTGCCGTACAAAAGCGGCTAATTACCTGTTCACATCATGAGAAATCCGCCTCCAAACACACCTGCTCGGTGACACGCACCGCAGGGCAATGGAGGACCAAATCTCGCGAGATGCGCCTCAAGCTAGCCACGTTTGTTCGCGCATGCGCAGATTATAATTTGTCAAAAAACAGACCCAAATTCCGCGAGAAGGAACCACCAAGGTCCTACATACTTGCGCATGCGCATAATAGCTCAACGATAATTTTAGATTCTTGCTCTAATCAGATAAGTATATAAAAAATATAAATCAAAATAAGTTATTAATTATAAGGTTAGATTGAGTTAAATTATTGCGCTTATAAGCTTTATTAAATGCTACTACAAATAATATCTGGTGCAATTCAAACACATTTCTCTAAGTAGAACCACACTTTCGTTTATGGATAAATTAACTGAGTGTTACTGTATATGGCTCTTCTTTTTTCATGATTTTGTAAGTAAGTTGTATGCATAATAATTAAGTATTTATCCTATGTACTTCTGGAAGGCTGTACATATGTTTTTAATATAGGTACAAGTTAGAATTAAAACTTTTTTATTTTTGATTTATTATTTTTGTTTTAAAATTTTATAATTATTGTATGTTTTGTATATATATGGCATAGTCTGCCTGATTAGGCTCATCAATTCAGACTTACTCATGTGTTTTATGGTTGGTGTGTCCCCCCCCCTTCAGTGGGGTATGTTAATGGGTGTCTTCATAGGTTTATGAGGCAATCCCACAAATATCCCCGTTATTGTGGGTGGTTACACCAAATTATCAGTCATTATATATCCACGATTTCACATATATTATGCGCATGCGCGAGTATGTAGGACCTTGGTGGTTCCTTCTCGCGGGATTTGGGTCTGTTTTTTGACAAATTATAATCTGCGCATGCGCGAACAAACGTGGCTAGCTTGAGGCGCATCTCGCGAGATTTGGTCCTCCACTGCCCTGCGGTGCGTGTCACCGAGCAGGTGTGTTTGGAGGCGGATTTCTCATGGTGTGAACAGGTAATTAGCCGCTTTTGTATGGCACTTGCACAGCTTTATGATATATTTGCAATCAATATGAGATTACCAATTAGCGATTTTGGCGCCAAATCGGCAGACTGTTCCTATATATAGTGTGATGTATACTATGTTAACTCACTTCTTGATAAAGTGCATTTTGACTGCGCGAAACGCGTAGAAGGTTGCAGCCTTCCGTTTTTTATGTCCCTTTAATAAAGAAAACTTTTTGCCAGACCTGCTATCACCCTTCTTGCTGTGCGTTGCACCAACTAACACTGCACTGGTCTTGGCTCAGTGCCCTGTTCGTGTTCTAAATCACTAGTAGAGCCCTCCCATTCAGTGGATGAATCGTGGGTCTCTTGGCGGCGTGTATTTTTGTACTGTCGTCTATTCTTGAAGATTTTATATATATGACATGCATTGTGCATAGCTGCTGCTCCTGTCAGTGCTGCAGGTTATTGATGATGATTATGTTGTAGTAGGGGTATGTGTGTCATACAATGTATTTGTAGCTTTCTCCTCCTCCTCCTCTGCACACAACCGGGCTGCTGCTGAAGTTGTGTTGGGGGAGGGGTGAGCCTGAACTGAGAATGTTTATGGGCCTGCCTTATGGTCACTCCTCCATATCCATCCCCATCCCTCCTCCTCCTCAGCACCATGTGTGAATATTTTCCTCTTCTTCCTTCTCCTCTTTGAACTTATTCCTCTTTTTATAGTATTTTCTTCCTCCTCTCAAAGTCTGCTCAAAGGTGCAGTCCCACTGAGCAACATGTACTGCATCCACAGCAAACTGAGTGAACTTGCATTATGTCCCCTGATGAAATCACTTGATGTGAAGAAACTAGTAGAGTGAGAGCAAACACCATACCTCTACATTTGAGACTCAAAGACAGTGATGCTGACAGCTTACTCCCCACGGTTCCTGTTTTGGTTTACCCAGTCTGGCACCCGTTGCACATGCAGATTGTTTCCGGAGGACACTAGGAGAAGTGACACAATACTTGAGTTCCTGCTGGACGGTGGCTCAGAGGGGTTTTGATCATGTCCTGATTGTGTGCAGTGGAGAGGCATGTGAGCAGAGTTCCTGTGTTTGGTGCATGAGTATTACTCATAAAATGCTCTTTTATTCATGTTGTTTGTGAGTTTTAAATTATTGGAATCTTTTTTTGATATTAAATGATATTATTTTACATATTGCACTAGGATCGGGCGCTCTCTTTTTTTTGTTTTTATAGATCCACTGGGAGGTCGTTGGTTCCACGTAGAAGGCTGCCAGTATCCTGCAAAGAGTGCTATTCTTGATCTGAGTATATATTTTTTTATTCATCCATTCATGGTTTTTTATCCACATTGATTTTTTCCAACATTTTTTTATCACAGCCATTTTTTGATCTATGGTTTCATAGACACTAGCATTTTTTTTGTTTATGATATTTACATTTATTTATATGTTTGCTCATCATTTTTCATGTTTTTAGAGATATCTCTTTGCTATTGAAATAGAATATAGTTAATCATAATTTCAAATAATTTCTACATGTTAAATTTACAAATGTATATAGATCCCAACAGGCGCTGTCTTTTTGTTTGTATATATATAGGGTTGTTTTTTCGGACAGGTATCAGCACTTCGGCAGTCTTACAGTATTTTGTTGTGGTTGAGATACATCGATGACATCCTGGTAATCTGGCAAGGTACCAGTGCTTTATTTGCAGATTTCATCGATGTTCTCAATCACAACGAACTAAAAATTAAACTAACTTTTGTTTGCAGTCCCCTATGTGTTGATTTTCTGGACCTAAAGATTAGTGTGGATGAAGTTGGAGTAATTCAAACAGACAACTTTGGCAAATACACTGCCACAAGTTCTGTACTTCATGCTTCTAGCTCACATCCAGGACATCAAATAAGGGGAATTCCACGCAGCGAATTCTTAAGACTTAAACAAAATTGTTAATTGAAAGATACCTTTGATACCAGAGCCAAGGAGCTGAAAGATCGTTTCTATAAAAGAGGCTACAGTAAGACAATAGTCCATAAGGGCTATCAAAATTCCTTGAATATCAATCGTGAGACTTTGCGGCAACCCAAACCAAAATATGTAGGTCGGAAGAAAATTAGATTTGTGACTACATTTAACCAACAGTGGTCTGACCTACGG
The DNA here is from genome assembly GCF_040206685.1 of Ascaphus truei. Taxonomy (NCBI): domain Eukaryota; kingdom Metazoa; phylum Chordata; class Amphibia; order Anura; family Ascaphidae; genus Ascaphus; species Ascaphus truei. The sequence continues at coordinate 275,406,242 of NC_134486.1, read as the reverse complement.
GGTATTTTACAAAAGCATTGGAACATCTTGAAGTCTGACAAAGATCTTAAAGATTCTCTGGGAGAACATGTCAGTCTCACCAGCTGTAGGTCACCTAACCTACGGGATAAACTAATGCATAGCCATTATATCCCCCAGGTCAATACCACTTTTATATCCAAGTTCATCAAACCAGGCTTTTTCAAATGTGGAACCTGCTCAGCCTGTAGATACATGCGGCAGACATCCAACTTTACTAATGTATCTAAGTCTAGGACATATAGGGTACTGATGTTTTTAAACTGTAAAAGTAAGGGAGTGATCTACCAGCTCTTATCTATGTAGGTATGACCACAAGGGAGGTCCGGTTTCATGTGTTAGAGCACACACGCAATATCAAAAATGCAGATGCGATTTGGATGCTTTAAAAAAAATCACATCTATAGCCAGGCATTTTCTTCACAGTATTCAGTCTGACTGCTCACTACTCACTGCATTCGCATTTGATCGGGTCTCTCTGGGTGTCCGCGGTGGGGACATGGAGAGGGCCCTTTTGAGGCGCGAGTGCAGGTGGCTTGTGCAGCTGGGCACTATGATGCTTAGCGGCTTGAATGATTATTTGGGCTTTGCAATGTTCCTCTGATTCTATAATGAAATGTTCCCTTGTATTTTAATATATGGCTCACTTACTATTGTCTTTTTCTTTTTCTTTCCTGATTCGCTGTCCGATGCCCTCTGACAGTCCATACCAACGGGATATCAGACATCAGAGATGACATATTTACTATGGTCCTTATATGGCATTTTGAGAGACAATCATCTCAAGACAAGGATCTCAGGACACAAAGAACATACTAAGACGCAAGACGGGACATTATACAGACTATGCTGTTTCAAGATTTTATTTAGAACAAGAAAATGACTCTACATCAACAGACTTTGTCATGGGAGCTTCTCTACCGGATCATCTATCCTGCGATATAATATAGAATCATACTACTCTAACATCCAACAGTGCACCTTCATCACTGTGTTCAATTTGACTGCGGATATAAGGGACGTTTCTTCTACAGATTTAGGCCTATTCAGGTTCTAGGATTGATTATGTGCATCACCAAGGTTGCTATGGCGATGGCACGACTCGAGGCCGCCATGGAGATTATATCATTTAGTGCCTCTGATTCCTCAGAGCACTGAGGCTTTTCCCTGACTTCAGTAGCCTTGCTCATTTCCAAAATGGCCGCCATGACATCGCTACACTTCAACGTCATTTTCGCGATGAAGTAACGTACGTCATCGCGCATTCTCTTCACGTGATGACATCACCAGCTCGACGGGGCGCTTTACAGACTACCAGTTAGATGGACCAATCAATGGAGATCTTTCTATGCAATGACGCTGGCCATACATTACTCCATTGATTTCCACTAGCTACAGCTGCCAGATTTAAGATTTTTGGTGCGAATTCTGCTACTGACACCCTCCTATATATTTTGGCCCATTTCCTTCCACACACCACTCCCAGAAGAAGACTGTTCAGTCGAAACGCGTTGGAGTGGGATTGTTCTGGAGGGGGACCCCTGAATTTTCACTATAGGACACATCTATCTACTGGCTTCACTTACCAGCTTCTGGTGATGTTTTATTTCCACCTTATGCAACTATATGCTGGATATACTTCTGGACATTTTTTATTGGCACTTATTGATTGATATTATCATCATTATCACGAATTGAGGCTTATGTTATCCTTTCTACGATTTTTAGCACTCAGTTTCTGCAGCACTGTAGTACTATTTGCCTTAAGTGATTATCTTGCCTAGTTGACTGGCACCAGCAATAATATTGCAACTCATGCCATGCTTATCTGTTTGATGCCAGCCTACTTTTTCTATAATTAAGTTGATTGCTTGTTCTCCTTACCACACTGTGTCCCTATAGGTTATTTGAACTGTCTTTGTGGAGATCCCCTTCCTTTTTAACATTTCATCCCCTGTTTTTATTATTATTTATAAAATAACTACTTATACTTCCTTGGTATACCCGTGTGCTCTTTATATGGATGCTTTTCTGTTGTATTGCTATTATCTTTATCCATTGAGCACCACTGTCTACTGAATAATACAATTGTACATTTTTGACAGGTTTTGGGTAACACCTATTATTGGTGTGCATGCGGTATAACCTTGTGTCTTATCATATATATATTAGCCCCTTTATGGGTCTTCTAATTTAAACCAAAACCAAAAATGTTGGTTGTGACTTCATTCACTCTACACATCACAGAGTTTTTTTAAAAGCATTTTTTTTTAATTCATGACAATTTAGGTGTTTTTAAAAAAATACCAAAAAATAAATTTTTCACAGAAAATAAAGGGCGTAATGTCAACATCTGATGCTACCCATGTCCCTCAATGAGCCATATTTATAACTTTATTTATTTCGGTCACACAGATACAGACATTTCATCTTTCACACAACATCGTTGGTCATTTCTTATATTGGTACATTTGATTATTATACAGCTTTTGGATAAACAATACACTGAATTATCCGTATCTGTTGTACCCAACTGCTCTGTCTAAGTTTAGCTTCCTATCGTGAAAGTGCTGCATATCTGGTTCTGATTTTTCATTTTCTACCCTTTTTCTTTTGACCCTATCTCCACCTTCAGATGCTATAATTAGCTCCTGTGCTATTATCTTTCATCTGTAGGAGATAGACCCAACCTCTCAGACAACAACAAAACAAAACAAAAAAAAGTACCTATTCTAATTCCTAACTTTAACTAAACTATGTATCTCTCAAATTCCTTTCATTCAAGCAATCGTTTCCCAGTGAGTCTTGACTATCTTATATGTTAGTTTCTAGTATTTCTACACAGATTTTCCTATTGATAAATTGGGTGTTTTACAAAAACTGTTTCCACTTCTCGATCAACCTATTTTTAGATAATGGCCCTTCTAACCATGCATCTAACCTATCCAGTTTGACCAATTCCAGCATTTTACACTCTACTAGGTCTAATGTTGGTGGTTCTTTGTCTATCCATTTTAGGGCAATACATCTCTTGGCGATCAATAGAATTGTTAATATAAGCCTAGGATATCTGTTTTTTTCCAGTTATCTCCCCCTGCTCTTCTCCAAACAGGAGATCTCTTATGGGATCTCTGTTATATTTTATTTGGTACTAGCTGATATACCCGGCGTTGCCCGGGCGTGGAAGGACAGGGGGCATGGAGTGGAAGGGTGGGGGGGAGTGGCATGGAAGGGCGGGGGGAGGGGCGTGGAAGGGTGGGGGGGGCGTGGAAGGGTGGAGGGGAGGGGCGTGGAAGGGCAGGGGGTGTCCAAGGGGCGTGGAGGGCAAAGGTCAGGGGGGCAAAGGGCAGGGAGGGTGAGGGGGGCAAAGGGCAGGGAGGGGTGGGGGGGCAAAGGGCAGGGAGGGGTGGGGGGGCAAAGGGCAGGGAGGGGCAGGGGGCAAAGGGCAGGGAGGGGCGGGGGGGCAAAGGGCAGGGCGGTGCATCACAGGCACCCACTGACACAGGGGCATCACAGGCACCCACTGACACGGGGGCATCACAGCCACAGGCTGCAGCCACTGACACAGGGAACTTCACAGCCACAGGCTGCACCTTGTCCCACAGACAGAGCTGCGCCCACTACCAGGCTAAGGACAGACCCAGTCAGGTCCTGTTCAAAGGCCGTGGCACTTACACACCCCCTGCACACAGGCCGCGGGTGGCACTGACCTGCCGGTAGCCGCTGTCCGTGGGGTTGAAGTTGCTGCCCCCGGGCCGCAGGGAGAGCTGCAGGTGTGGGAACCCGTGCAGCCAGTACAGGAGGCGGGTCACAGTGCGGAGAGTGCGGGGAGTGGACACAGCGGCATCCTGGGGAGGAGGAAAGCACGGGGGTGCGTGGCGCGTGCACACAATTGAGCTGTGGGGGGTGTCCCGGGAGCTCGCTCCGCTCCCCCGCTGACTGTAGCAGCACCGGGGGGGGGGGGGGGTGAAAGCGCAGGAAACAGGGAGACATGGGGAGAGGAGGTGCGCGCATGGCATCCCGGGGAGGAGGAGAGCGCGGGGGCGTGCGGCGCATGCTTGAGAGCCGTGGGAGGTGTCCCGGGCGCTCGCTCCGCTCCCCCGCTGACTGTAGCGGCGCCGGGGGGGGGGGGGGGTGGGGTGAAAGCGTGGGAAACATGGAGACACGGGGAGAGCAGGAGGTGCGCGCGGGTCACGATGACTTGAAGGCTGATGTTCGGGGAGGAAGAGGCGGAGCCTCCGGGACCGGTGGGTAAGAGAGCGGGAGATGAGCCTCCGGGACCGGCGGTAAGAGAGCGGGAGATGTGTGTGTGTGTGTGTGTGTGTCGTCACTCCGCCTCAGGCCAATGAGAGGTGCGGGGGCGGGCGGCCCAAGGGACCAATGAGATTTCCCCTAGGGACACAGGAGATACAGACAGGCATACAGTGCTTTCACAAATATATAATAAGATATTGTCTATAAAGTTGACTATTTTGTTCCAGAAATCTTGTATTCGAGGGCATGTCCAGAACATATGGGAAAAAAGGGCATCTTTCTGCAAACATTTTGGGCAGTCTCCCTCACACTTATCCAAAAATATAGCTTGTATACCAGGTGCGATATATGTCTGGTGTATAATTTTAACTTGTGTTTCTCTGCAATATAAAGACTGGGTGCTCTTAAAAAAAAAATGTTTTAACCCCTTGATTATTATTTCTCATTATCTATCTCTGGAACATCTTTTTTCAACTAGGCCTACTGTTAATGAATATATTAGGGGTATGTGTCCATTTTGTGTGCCACTTATTATGTCTGCAATTATAACCATAATGAATTTTGCCTTAACAGCCTAAAATCGTAAACAAGTTGTTATTGTTATAGAAAACCGCTTATAGAGCTAAAACTTGTAATCGTAAACAACTTGTTATTGTATAAGAAAACCGCTTACGCCATAGTTTAGTATCAAGGACTTTCTGTTGACACTTTTCCTAGAACATTTTAACCCCCAGCATATAGTTTTTGCTGAAATAACAATGTGTGACAATGACTCATAACAATATGATAAGATGTTATTGACTTATGTAAACTTGTGATACATACTGGAGTGTTCCAGGGTACCTCACAAATGCCTATAAAAGCTTATGCGCTTGAAACAATAAACGAGAAGTAACTGAGAACGAACCTTGCGTGTCTGAATTATTTACTTCTTCTGGACCGTCCGTGTTTTCATAACAGCACAGTACACTAGATCATGGGTGTTCCTCACGGGAGGATCTTGAACCAAGGGAGAGGGTCGCTTCCATAAGGTGGAAAGCGGGAAATTTTCACCTACCATAATAGATTCCTCAGCCTTGGGAGTTGTTAGTCTATATATCTTATTAATAGTCCATTTTTTGTTTTTTGTCATTTTTAATGTTGCGTCCAGGGAATTCTCATCAAATCCACGTGGATTCTGTATGGTCAGTCCGTTTACATAATGCCTGACTTGTAAAGAACCCTCTATTGTCTATACTAAATTCGTTCTTTAACTCCTGGAAGAATTTGCATTGTATTTCTTTTTTATGAACTAGTTGTTATTGTGTTATTTCCATTAAGCCCCGTTCCCTTCAATTAACAAAAGGTTGACTCGTGGATCCTTCCGGGAATTCTGGGTTCCCCTGTATTTGGATAAATTGGGATACTTCGCTATCTAGCGCTGGCTGTTTCCTTATAGTTCTCCATGCCTTTTTTGTATGGTATATTAGTAAGGAGTTATTAATATGAGTTGGGAGTTTTGATTTTTTTGTATGTAGTATTGCCACCGGATTGAATCCCTCCATATATACTTTTTCCATTTCTGGGATGACAAACATATATGTGTGGTTAACCCAATCTCTTATATATCTAAATAGGCAAGCTTGTCGATAATTCTTCACATCCGGCATGGATATTCCTCCCTCCAGCTTATCCTTTTGTAATTATCTGCCGCTTATTCTCTTTTTCTTGCCTCCCCATATGAACCCTGGAACATACCATGTACTTTTTTAATATCTTTGTTGCTTAGTGTGATAGGGAGCATCATCATAGGACATAGCAACAAGGGGAATATTGACTTTTTAATCAAATTTCCCTTTCCCCAGAAGGACAAGGATAGGTTGTTCCACATTGCAAATTTTTCCTTCATTATTCCGAGTGTAGGGGTAAAATTAAGTGGATACAATTTTGTCATATTGTTTGGTATCGTTATCCCTAGGTATTTAATATTTCCGGGGGCCAATCTGCAAGGGAACTTGGTTCCGACATTGGGTTTAGACAGCTCATGGCAGACTGTAAGTGTCTTTGATTTGCTGAAATTTATAGTGCATCCGGAGAGGGTTCCAAAATTCTCTATGGGTTTTATAATTATTGGTACTGATTCAATGAGCCATATTTAATCTTGCTTCAAGTCCATGGTCCTCTCTTTTGTGTATAGAATATTCCTCTCTGGATATCAGTTGCAAAATAACAACTTTTCTTCTTTACTTTCTTTCTTTATAAATGGATAATGATCCTCCATGTCCACACTCCACCTTGATTGCAGTGTTATTTGAATGCATTTTCACGTGATGTCACCAGCTCATTGATATAAGCAGTAAATATGTGGTAAATCAGCCGGTCTGTTTTCTTGATTTACCACATAGCTGCCCACAGTGTTATGTATTGGTGATATGTCGCACCTTTGCATAACACTGCAGTCGAAGGCAATATGAGGAGCAATAACCCTTCTGCTAGCATAGCATTATGAATGCATGCTTGATTCTGCTTTTATGACTTCTTTGGTTATTAAGGGGTTAAAAAAAATGTCAGGAGCAGAAGTTTCATATTTTTTTGCTGAAGCTGAAATAGAAATATCAGAGTATATTGAGTAGGGCCCTATTCTGCCCACCTATTGTGGTTTTTAACTCCCCCCCCTTTTTTTTGTCTATCTTCATTCCTATGTCCGGGGAACCCCCAGTTCCTGAACAATGAGCAGGCTGTCCACCTGGACACAAGATCAGAATTCGGTCCAGTTGGCCAAAAAAAAATCCGCAATTGCATTGAGACAGGAGATAGGGGCTTTCTATTGGTAACCTTGTGGTCATATTTAGAATTTGGCATCTATACCTGTAGTTTTGTTGTGTAAAAATAGGCACAAAAAAATACAAATTTCTTCAGAACTGGGTGAGCCGCCGGATGTTGGGAACCAAAGATTAGCCATGGGAGACCCTGTTGTTCAGACAGGCAAAAAAAGAAGTGATTTGGGACAGGATTGCTGCTATAATGTCTTCACCACCCAGTCACTATCACCCACCACCCAGTCACTGTCACCCACCACCCAGTCACTGTCACCCACCACCCAGTCACTGTCACTGTCACCCACCCCCCAGACACTGTCACCCACCCCCCTGTCACTGTCACCCACCCCCATCACTGTCACCCACCCCCCTGTCACTGTCACCCAAACCCCTGTCACTGTCACCCACCCCCTGTCACTGTCACCAACCCCCTGTCACTGTCACCCACCCCCTGTCACTGTCACCCACCCCCTGTCACTGTCACCCACCCCCTGTCACTGTCACCCACCACCCTGTCACTGTCACCCACCACCCTGTCACTATCACTCACCACCCTGTCACTGTCACCCACCACCCTGTCCCTGTCACCCACCACACTGTCCCTGTCACCCACCACCCTGTCCCTGTCACCCACCACCCAGTCACTGTCATCCACCACCCAGACACTGTTACCCACCACCCAGTCACTGTCACCCACCACCCAGTCACTGTCACCCACCCCCCAGTCACTGTCACCCACCCCCAGACACTGTCACCCAACCCCTTGTCACTGTCACCCACCCCCGTCACCCACCCCCTGTCACTGTCACCCACCCCCTGTCACTGTCACCCACCCCTGTCACTGTTACCCACCCACTGTCACTGTCACCCACCCCTGTCACTGTCACCCACCACCCTGTCACTGTCACCCACCACCCAGTCACTGTCACCCACCACCCAGTCACTGTATCACCCAGTCACTAACCCACTCACTCACTCTCCCATCCACTCACTCACTCTCCCACCCACTCACTCACTCTCCTACTCACTCTCCAAACCCACCCACCCACTCACTCACTCTCCCACTCACTCTCCCACCCAGTCACCCACCCAGTCACCCACCCAGTCACCCACTTAGTCACCCACCCAGTCACTCAGTCACCCACCCAGTCACCCACCCAGTCACTCAGTCACCCACCAAGTCACCCACCCAGTCACTCACTCTCTCACCCACTAGTCACTCACTCTTTCACCCACCCAGTCACTCACTATCTCACCCACCCAGTCTCTCACTCTCTCACCCACCCAGTCTCTCACTCTCTCACCCAACCAGTCACTCACTCTCTTACCCACCCAGTCGCTCACACTCTCACCCACCCAGTCGCTCACTCTCTCACCCACCCAGTCGCTCACTCTCTCACCCATCCACTCGCTCATTCTCTCACCCACTCACTTGCTCACTCTCGCACCCACGCACTCACTCTTGCACCCACTCACTCACTATTGCACCCACTCACTCACCTACTCACTCAGTCACTCACCCACCCAGACAGGCAGTCATCTGTCTTTTGTTGAAAATATCAAAATAAACAGGTTGCATTGTAATGTTTTTTTCTGTATCACAATAAGAGAACAGTTAAGTAAAAGTTGCGCACTAAAAAATATTTTTTCGTGGTAGGTGCGCTATGGGTTTGGGGGGGGTCGCTATGGGTTCGGGGGGGGTCGCTATGGGTTCAGGGGGGGGGGGCCTGCTCCTTTCATTTGTCCCGGGCCCCATGATTTCTGTTGGCGGCCCTGTATGTATGTATGTCTTTATTTATATAGCGTCATTAATGTACATAGCGCTTCACAGCAGTCGCACACTTGACAATCATATAAATAACAAATAATACAAATAACACATAATGGGAAGAAGTGCTTCAGACATAAAAGTGACACTTAGGAAAAGCAGCTCCTGCCACGAAGAGCTCAAAATCTAATTGGTAAGTGGGAAGAAAGTACAGAGACAGTAGGAAGGTGTTGGCATTACTCCCACCCGGAACCTGAAGTTAGACTTTTGCTGGAGATAGGTGAAGAAAATAAGGAAATAACGTTACATTATTTAATTAATAACTAACTCTGGTGTTACTCCCATGCAGACACTGAGATAGAGTTATTGCCTGGGATCAATTAATTAACAGCGTTATTTTGCAGGGGTATTTTCCTCTTCAGCAAAAGCCTTATTTCAGGGTCTGGATACGAGTAATAACATGTTTAGTTAAGACTTAATACATTTATATTTTCCAGTGCTAACCTTAACACCTTAACAGAGCTTAGTGAATATGTATGCTTATGATTCTTGTTCATTTGCATATAATTTTCACTAATAGCCATTATTTCTAATGCTATGTTTTTTACGGGAGTAAAACTGGGTTAATGTTACGTTATTAGGGCAAACAAACAGAAATAAACCCTGAGTGCATACTACGTTACCATTAAGGGGATTTTAACACGTTAAAAAGCCCAACAGAGTTTATCGAATGTGGGTCAAAATATTTTGTAAGTATGTAAATTCTATTAAACGAATACTGTATTTATGATTTAAAATGTCAATGTTTCTTACAAAACCTTGAAACGTTCTACAATTACTTCAAACTATTCTGAAAGCGACCTGTGGACCCATGACTGTAAACAATGTCAGCATGTAACTGTGCTAAAGTAGTTGAAAAAAACACCTAAATTGCCATGAATTACAAATAAAAATATTTTGAAAAAAATTCTGTGGTGTGTAGAGTAAATGAAGTCACAACCAAAATGTCACACAGCTGAGAAAATGTAGAGCTCCTTTAATCAGTTTATCTTTATACCTGTTTAGTTATATTTATTTGCACTGACAATCTTCTTGCAACTCAATGTTTTAATTTAGAACTTAATTTAAAAATAAAGTGTATTTTCCATTAGTATGGGTGGCCTTTATTGATGTCATTATGCTGATTAGATAATGTGCTCATTTGTATATTTCTGCTCAGAAGCTCCTGATGTCTAGCCTGATGCAACATTAGATCTGCAATGGAAGTGTTCACTCTTCCATGTCTATGTATCAAAGCAGGAGAGCAATAGCTACTAGCTTCTGCCATAGCTCCTACTGTTCCTTACAGAAGCCATCTGGCACCAGTCCTCAATCATTTATCCTCCCACCTAAGGAACATGAAGCAAGAGTGACTCCCGACTGCCATGTAGCAAATGCTCCTTGCTCATGAAAATGTCAACATGGCCAAAACAGAATTTTGATTAATTTCATGTTCACCTGTTAACTGTTCTCCATTCTGTAAAATATTTTGTATGTTACAAACAATGTTGCATCTGCTCCTCTGAGCATGTTAATTAATCCTAGTTACTGTGTCGAAAGAGGAAGAAGTAAGGGAAGAACAGAAATGTATAGAGATTCAATATACTGGCACAGCACAAAAGGTAATCACATAAAAGTTGTTTATTGGGTCCAAAATGCACAAATATGACCTCAGGGGTGAATAATATCCAGTATATTGGATCTCTAGGGATCCTCACAGACACAAACACATACACACACACACACACACACACACACACACACACACACACACACACACACACACACAATATCTGCAACTGCCTTGTCTGTTTTTACTTTAAAGATTTCTAAGTCATTTGGCAAGTAAATATCAGGACTTATAAATTCAAATGATACAGGTTAATATTTAGCTCTTGGCATTTTAAGATATATGACTTTAAATTATATTACTGGAAAATCAATGAAACACTAGTGACTTATTGAGTCTACATCTTCAATGACATAATGTGATAAGGGGGTATTCAATAAAGTCTGAAGTGGCCTCTTGGGCCATTATCTGCCGAATACTCCAACTGGAGCTTTTGGCCGATAACAGTGCAATTGGCCACTTTGGAGCATAATTAATGAGGCACATTCACTATTCCAATAGATTATAGACAAGTAAGTAGTAGTTGTATTAATATTTTCACTGCTGCAATGTTTTGAATGCCTCTTTACAAGTGCAATCCCATTTACTCTGGAAAAAAATATATTGCTCCTCTTAAAAACCCTACTACTTGAGATTAAATTAAATTTCGGAAGAATAGAATAAGATGTATTTGAATGTAATTGATGTATTTGAAAATTCCAGCCTGACAATCTCACTGTCTTCATGTCACGACCTGGGAGTCACGCCGCCCTCGGCGTGCTCCTCACTTACCCGCGGCTCCACCGGACTCTCCCGCGCCTCGCAGCGATCCTTCCTCCAGGACGCCGGTCGCCATCTTGCATAGACGCACGCACGCCAGCACTTCCCTTCTAGTGTCGGGTCTGGGCGTGTGTCCGGTAACGCGCTCGCAGGAACGGCCACACGGGGGCGCGCCCACATAGAGGAGCGTCAGTCTCTTAAAGGCATATCGCCCATTTGTAATGCTGCAATCAAATACATCCGTTCGCCTACTCCCTCCCCCAGGAGTTACTCTGGACCTATCCCTGACTCAGTCTGGCCCATTCACACACCTCCACCTTGCTACTCGGCCATTGGACACTCTTGCCTATATATACCCTGCAGCTTCATTAACTCATCGGCTGAGCATAGAACCAGTTGTTCTCATCACTCTCTGCCTCCCTAATCCTGTCTTGTCCTGTCTTGTTTTGCAGTCTTCCTCGTGTACCGAACCGGCTTCCGCTACGTCTACCCGCACCTCTGGCATCCCGAACTCGGCATACGGCAACACGACTCTCCGCACCTCTGGCATCCCGATCTCGGCAAACGGTAAACGATTACGTCCCTATCTCTAACCCCGGATTTAGCAAACAGCACCCTCTACCATCCGTACCTCTCCTGCCCCGATCCGGACTCCCAGACCACTCTACTCTCAAGACGTGCCCTCGTGGCTGTGGGTGGCGTTATATCCTATCCCACCTCAGCACCGCGGTCCCGTCTCGTTTTTGGTGAGCACGCCCTGACATTATGCTCAGCCCTACAAACATGGACCCCGCTGAGGTGGAGCGCACTTTAAATGCCCATACTAATCTTTTCACCAGGTTAGAGACTTATCTGGAACAAGCTGATAGGCGAATGGATACCTTACAGCAAAGCGTTCATTCGCTTACCGTTCAAGTCCGAGCTCTCAATCGGCCACCTTCACCCGTGGCTTCCACAGTATCCGCAACTGCCTTTCCAGCACCTCCATTTGCTTTTGAACCTCGTATTCCGGCTCCCAAACACTATGCTGGGGATCCCCAAGGATGTAGGGGCTTCCTTAACCAATGCCTCATTCAATTTCGACTCTCGCCCTCTTGTTTTGTCTCTTCTGTCTCCAGGGTCAGCTACATCGTGGCTCTTCTCATCGACGAGGCGCTGGCATGGGCTTCTCCCATCTGGGAACAACAAGGTCTCCTCACGCAGGACATCGATCTCTTCATCGAGGAGTTCCGAAGAGTCTTCGACACCCCTGCACGGCAATTAACCGCAGCATCTTTTCTTCATCACATAACCCAGGGAGATCGACCCGTCGCCCGGTACGCGGTGGAGTTCCGCACACTTGCTGCTGAGACGGGATGGAATAATGAAGCACTATGTTCAGCGTTTTGGCAAGGTTTGTCCGAATCCATAAAGGATGAGCTCGCAGCGCGGGAACGTCCCACTGACCTAGAGGATTTGATCAGTCTGTGTGTTCGAGTGGACCAGTGTCTGCAGGAGCGGAGAAATGAACGTTCTCGTTACCGTCAACGGGTTTCAAGGCATCTGGCTCCATCATTCATGGCTCCTACACCTCTTCCGGTGACGTCCCGGAACCAATGCAGTTGGGAGGTAACAAGCTGTCTGCTGCCGAGAAACAACGTCGGCGCAATGCTGGTCTCTGCATGTATTGTGGCAACACTGTCTGGAGAGGGGTTTCACACTCAAGCACGGGCGTTCATTGATTCCGGTTCCGCAGGCAATTTCAGCGATGAGACTTTTGCTAGACGGAACAATATTCCATTTATCAGTAAGAAGACGCCAGTAGGTCTGGAGGCCATTGACGGTCGACCTCTTCAGCCGGCATTCATCACGCTCCAGACGGTGCCTCTCCTACTGCAGTACATCGACATTCATATGGAGATCATTACCCTCGATGTTATCCACACTCCCTCTGTTGAGCTGATTTTGGGTCTTCCTTGGCTTCAACTCCATAATCCTCGCATCGACTGGACGGATCGGGAACCCATCCAGTGGGGTGCTCCTTGTGCCAAGACATGTACCAGGATTTTCCAGAAGATTGGTGGGTTGTCTACCCTGCCAGAGAAGGTTGACTCCCTACCTTCTGTGTACTGGGAATTCCGTGATGTGTTCGACAAAGCACGTTCCGAGGTTCTACCTCCGCACCGTCCTTTCGACTGTCCTATTGATCTACTACCCGGGGCACCTCTTCCCAGAGGACGATCCTATCCTCTCTCTCTCCCAGAGACTAAAGCCATGAACACTTACATTGCAGAGAATTTAGAGAGGGGTTTCATTCGTAAGTCTTCCTCTCCATTCGGAGCAGGCTTCTTTTTTGTCAAAAAGAAGGACGGTTCTCTTCGTCCATGCATAGACTACCGGGGGTTGAATAACATCACACGCAAGAACCGCTACCCACTGCCCTTGATACCGGAACTTTTCGACCGTCTTCAGGGAGAAACTATCTTTTCTAAATTGGACATAAGAGGTGCTTAAAATTTAGTAAGGATACGTGAGGGGGACGAATGGAAGACTGCTTTTAACACCCATGACGGCCACTATGAATACCTGGTCATGCCGTTCGGTCTGTGCAACGCACCAGCAGTTTTCCAGGATTTCGTCAATGAGATTTTTCGGGACATTCTTAATACATTTCTTATCGTCTACCTAGATGACATCCTAATCTTTTCTAAATCCCCCCAAGAACACATCAAACACGTTCAACAAGTGCTGTTACGTCTCCGGGAGAACCATCTCTTTGCAAAATTGGAGAAATGTCAGTTCCATCTCAAGTCTGTGGCATTTTTGGGATACGTTATCTCTGACTCCGGATTCAATATGGATCCAGAAAAACTTAAGGCTATTTTGGACTGGCCCCGTCCGACCACTCTCAAAGCCGTGCAACGCTTTGTAGGTTTTTCAAACTATTATCGACGCTTCATTCGCAATTTTTCTTCTACGGTATCTCCCATAACTGCTCTCACGAAGAAAGGTGCAGATCCTTCATCATGGTCTGAGACCGCCATACGGGCATTTAATCTTCTGAAAAAGGCTTTTGTGTCTGCCCCTATCCTCACCCACCCAGATCCTAAACTTCCATTTACCTTGGAGGTAGATGCTTCTGACATCGGGGCTGGAGCTGTCTTATCCCAAAGGATCTCTCCCTTAGCCAGACTACACCCATGTGCCTTCTTCTCGAAGAAATTCTTGTCCGCAGAACGGAATTACGATGTCGGGAACCAGGAGCTTTTGGCTATCAAGTTGGCATTAGAAGAGTGGAGACACTTCTTAGAGGGTACGGAGACACCTATAACCATACTCACAGACCATAAGAATCTTCTCTACCTAGAAGGGGCACGTCGTTTGAGCTCTCGACAAGCCCGCTTTCACGATTCAATTTTCTCATCTCCTTTATTCCTGGCTCCAAGAATCTTAAGGCGGACGCTCTGTCTCGACAGTTCCTGGCAGAGGACAAGTCTGAAGAACAGCTAGAGACGATTATTCCCTCTAGATGTATTCTGTCCGCCAACTCTTTTGATATTATGGACAAAATTCGATCCGAGCAATCACAAGCTCCGATGGGGCTCAAGGTCCCGGAGGGAAGACTCTACACGGCACCCCAACACAGCAGAAGGGTTCTCGAGTGGTGCCATTCCTCTAAATCAGCAGGACATCCAGGGATACGGAAAACCAACGACCTTGTTCAACGTACCTTCAGTGGCCAGAGAGGGCTAAGGATGTGGAGGAGTTTGTAAAAGCGTGTGGCACATGTGCTCGCAACAAAATTCCCCGGGTCAAACCAGCAGGCCTTCTCCTTCCTTTACCCATTGCAGACCGGGCCTTGAACCATATTTCTATGGATTTCATCGTAGAGCTCCCAAACTCCAAAAGGATGAATACGATTCTTGTGGTAATTGATCGTTTTTCCAAACAGACGCACCTTGTTCCCTTGAGGGGTCTTCCGAATTCCTCCAGGCTTGCGGATGTTTTCGTTCAGGAAATTTTTCGTCTTCACGGAGTGCCTGCAACCATCGTCTCTGATCGGGGTCCCAATTTGTGTCAAGATTTTGGCGAGCTTTTTCCCGAAAATTGGGTATTTCACTACAATTCTCCTCGGGATACCACCCACAGACCAATGGGCAGACGGAGAGGGCCAACCAAAACCTGGAACAATACCTCCGATGTTTTATAACCGATACACAGGATGACTGGGTGGATCTGCTTCCTTGGGCCGAGTTTGCTCTTAACTCCCTTCGCAATGACTCCACTCAGGAATCTCCCTTCTTCATAAATTGTGGCATTCATCCTTCCCGTTTACCGTTCTCCTCCCTATCCTCAGGAAGAACGTTCATGGATTCCCCACCGGGATCTTCACGCACCTCGACTCGTCCAGGCTTTCCATCGTAAGAATCCCTGCAAGCCATGTCATGGATGCCCGGAGGTCGCCCCTGAAGGGGGGGGTACTGTCACGACCTGGGAGTCACGCCGCCCTCGGCGTGCTCCTCACTTACCCGCAGCTCCACCGGACTCTCCCACGCCTCGCAGCGATCCTTCCTCCAGGACGCCGCTCGCCATCTTGCATAGATGCGCGCACGCACGCCAGCACTTCCCTTCTAGTGTCGGGTCTGGGCGTGTGTCCGGTCACGCGCTTGCAGGAACGGCCACACGGGGGCGCGCCCACATAGAGGAGCGTCAGCCTCTTAAAGGCATATCACCCATTTGTAATGCTGCAATCAAATACATCCGTTCGCCTACTCCCTCCCCCAGGAGTTACTCTGGACCTATCCCTGACTCAGTCTGGCCCATTCACACACCTCCACCTTGCTACTCGGCCATTGGACACTCTTGTCTATATATACCCTGCAGCTTCATTAACTCATCGGCTGAGCATAGAACCAGTTGTTCTCATCACTCTCTGCCTCCCTAGTCCTGTCTTTTCCTGTCTTGTTTTGCAGTCTTCCTCGTGTACCGAACCGGCTTCCGCTACGTCTACCCGCTCCTCTGGCATCCCCAACTCGGCATATGGCAACACGACTCTCCGCACCTCTGGCATCCCGATCTCGGCAAATGGTAAACGATTACATCCCTCTCTCTAACCCCGGATTTAGCAAACAGCACCCTCTACCATCCGTACCTCTCCTGCCCCAATCCGGACTCCCAGACCACTCTACTCTCAAGACGTGCCCTCGTGGCTGTGGGTGGCGTTATATCCTATCCCACCTCAGCACCGCGGTCCCGTCTCGTTTGTGGTGAGCATGTCCTGACACTTCACTTGAGACAGAGAATAGAAAGAGGTGATCTTGCACACAATCAATGAAGCACTATAATGTCTTCACTTGAGACAGAGCCCAGTAACGATGAAGATTAAACTAGAAGGGATTTAAGGAATTATCAACCATACGGTTTCCCTTTCACAGTGACAATCATCAAATGCCTGAGGTCTGGTGTTACCAGACAGTCGGTATATGGGGTCATGTGATCTTTTCTGCAGTGAACACATGACTGCCAACGGTTTATGGAAATGGAAGTGTATAGGGGCTCTCACTTCCATTTTGACCAGACTGACCTCTCCTGATCAGGATCGGTTATCCCGACCATCCCCTAGTAAATGTAATTTTCTTTGATGTACCAGGTATGATATAAGGGCACTCTAAAGGGTAAAACAAACATTTAAATTTTTTTGGGCAAATTGCGAGAAAAAAAATAAGGGTACTTTTAACAGCCTAATCTTTTGTATGATGTGTTTAGCTCAATGAGATTTCATAATAGCATTTGAGTAATTACAATTTTAACAATGTAGATACCCATATCTATTTCCAATACTTCATGCATTAGTAGTAGTTTTGATCAGCTTTATTTCATATGTCTGGTGGCCACATATGATTTAGATTATTTTTAATGGTCTATTCCTTTCTTTTTAGTGTCATTATTTTTTGTGGCTGTTTCCCCTTTTCTTTTTCTTTTTATTTGTGGTTATCAACTCATGGAATCAAATTCAAACCTTATTTATCCTGCCAGGACTGGTGAACATAATTGTCCAATTTAACTATCTAACCTTGGGGTAGGTCCTTTATTATTGTTTGTTTTCTTTAGTGGCTGTAACATCTAAGTTACTCTCTCCTGGTATTGCATCCAGTAGGCCTAATGTTTGGATTTAACTGATTACAGTGTAACACTACTATCCCACCTGGATGTATAGAGATAGGGTGTACATGAATAACCTTGTCTGTGGTGCTCTGTGACAGGGTTCAGACCTGCTCATTGGAGGGTTAGCACAGTAGTTACCTCTTATCTCAGGGTCTTCTCTGCGTGGGGTCAGGCCATGGCTGTTAGGAGTGGAGTGCATGAGGAAATAGAAGAGAGGGCGCTAGGAACTTTTCAAAGCTTGTTGGTCTTTATTATAATGCACTTATATTATTATTATTATTATTATTATTATTATAATGCATTTATTAGATATATTCTTAGAGTCCATATACAGAGTTAAAGAACAGAGCATTCCACCAAAGTACAGTGAATCGGCATACATCAGCATCAGGACAAATTTTAGGTGAACACATAAAAACAGGGCATTCCGCCATAGTAACCTTCTCCCCCTCCAGACAGGAGTTCCATGCAGGCAATGGAGAAACTAGGACCTCATGCCTTTCATTGAACATAGAGTATGGTATCCACCACCTCCATGCAAGAGTTGCCTCTCTTGGTTACCTAGATCTAGGTCCTTGCATCTCAGAAAGCTCATCCCTGTCTGTTACATCAAGGCCAGTAGGGGGTTTCCAGTGTTCTAGCCTGTCTTGTTTGCCCAGCTTCCAGCTGGAGCTGTTTAGGTGTATTCCTTGGACTCCCTCTATCATAGAAAGATCCCTGCTAGGGAACTCCTCTGGGTTTCCTCTCCCCCTGGATCAATATTGGACTCCACCTCCCAGGAAACAGATCCCCCGGGTAGATAGGACAGCACCACACCCCTTGGGGTAGTCTAGGGCAGACAGCACAGTCTGGAGGACTGGCAGGACAACACTATAATTTGGAGGAATCACATATTTATACAAGAGGTGGAGCCAGCCATTCTGCCGAAGTAACTAGGCAGTTAGATGTAGCAATGCCCTCATCCTGTCATGTGACAGGTGCCTGAAGCTGCAACATAATTGACACATAAAGGGAAGGCTTTTCACATGTACTGCCCTGTGACTGTTTAATCCTGGCACTGCCTGCTGTTACCAATACTAAAATGCCAGGCTAAGGGTAAAGAATATAGCAGGGTGCTACCACAGTCTTCATGTTGGTTTAGTTAGGATTATTGTCAGTTCCTCCTGCCTTTGTTTTTTTAAATTATCCAAGAACCATTTGGACATATATTTTTCTGTTTTTCTTTCTTTATTAATACTAGCCTCTATATTGTCCATGGATAGTATTTTAAAGAAAGGAGCGTGAACTAATGCCAGCAAAGGTTTCTCTGGAGATATCCATGTCAGCATTATCACCTTCCTTACGGCCAATAATATAATTTCTGTTGGTTGTACGATCTCTTTCCTATTTCTATTTCCTTTATTGCCCAAGGGTCAATGTTGGTAAACATCATGGTAGTGGCTGTTTCTCCCATAAGAATCCTACAACTAACTTATTTATTCCGTTACTTGATTTTGCATTTAAAAATATTACTTGTGAGCACATTCCCATATCTCAGACAGGTCTGCAACCTTGCATTTCACCATTATCTCCTAGCATACAATGCTTGCACAGCAGCTAAGTATTCTGGGAAATAACATGCTATGAGCACACCGTGTCACCTTTTGCATCAAATCCATTTTAATATGGACTTCTCTCAGTTTATGCCTGCCATATTACACAGAGTTTCAGCACAGCGTAGATTAAAGCTGTTCATAGCCAGTAAACTCACTCGCAGACAGCTGTTTCAACCTTTAGGGTCTCGTCAATGTGAGAATGGTTATTCTGGCTTTGCAATTTGAAGCTGTAATAGTTACATTTACAGTTACATTAAATAAGTTTTGGTGGGTAAAAAAGTGACAAAAATCCTCCACCATACAGCGTACAGCATACAGAAAATAAAAATATCACTTGTGAGCACATTAATATGTCTCAGACAGGTCTGCAACCCTGCTTTTTACCATTATCTCCTGGCATACAATGCTTCCACTTCAGCAAGGGATTCTGGGAAATGACATACAACTGAGCACAGTGTCCCCCTTTGCTTCAAATCCATTTGAATATGGACCTCTATAAACGTATGCTGGCTGCATTACAATGCTTTTCATCACAGCCTGGGTTAAAGAAGTGCATATTACTTGATCCCAAAATGTAGAGATGCATTTATAAGACCAGAATCAGTATTTAAGGTCTGCTTATGGGTTCTGCATTTAGGGCACTCAGTGGTATCTTCTGTTTTTTTTTTTTTTTAATTGTCTTGTAAATGGACTGTATGCTCTATTGTAATCTTGAATTGCATTAATCTCCAGGATTCTGAAGGTATTATTGTATGTACTCTCAAGTATACCCTTATCAGTTAGTCCATGTTTTGGATTTCTGGAAAGTCTCGCTGTTAGGTTTTTAGGGTATTCGCAGGTCTTTTTTCTAGGTCTTGATCCCTAATTAGATTGTACAGTTCTGAGAGGCTATATCTGTTTGGTCTTGTTTGGCAGAAGTACTATCCATTTTATTGTTTTGTAATACATGAGTTTTGTGATTCTGCATGTATGGGAATACATAGTTTTGAGGGACGTCAAATTTATCAACTGTTTCTTGCAGCTGCATGTAATTTTGCTTATCTCTGTTATTATATGGTCTAAATATTGTACAGTATTCCTTTTTTCTTCCAGGTTTGGAACGTCTGCTGAGTGGAACCTGGCAGAAATGTGGTGTTTCCCTGTATAGGTAAATGTAAGAGGTGTGTACAGAGGTTCACTAATGGAGACCAATTTGGGTGAAATTAAAACATGGCTTTATTTAGCCTGTCCTTTTAAACAGCAGTTTAAGGCAAAACATAACACAAAGAAACAAACACCTACTCCTCTTTGGAGACTAAATATACCGTACATTCCCTAACTATCTGTGGTTGGCTGGGTAGGCCAGTTCCCATTCCAAAACATACTGTATAACGAATTATCAGGGACCAATATACTGTACATATGAAAGTCTTATCTGACTGTAATGGTCCGGCACCTCCGATTTATCCTGGCAAACTTCAGATGCAGGCATTGCAATCCGGCTGCTCCCAGGAAGTCTGTTGTCGGCACACATCCCTAGTGTGTGCTTCAAGACTCTCTCCTCTGTCTTTGTTCTCTTTTGTCAGCAAAGTTGTGTGCTAAGGAGTCTTTGTGCAGGCTTCTCTGCTCTCCTGTGTCAGTATACTTGTGTGCTAAAGCTTGTCTCTGGTCTGTCCCCAGCAGGGTTTTTTTCTTTTTTTTACCCTCCTCTGATTACCCAGATGGTGCTGGCTAATTGACTAGCTGCAATCAACCAGCTCTCTGCTTGATTTCTCAGAGTACTAGAGGCAGCTTTATTTAAACAGGTATAAGTCCCTATTACAGTAAATATCTGGATATTTTATATGATAGATTGAGTTTCTTTCTCACTAACTTCCATGTTATAATTGCATCTCTTAGTTTAACATTTAACTTATTTTCTGCAGGGATGTCTCTCCAGCTCATATGGAAGAGTTACCCTAGCGACAAGCTTTTAGCTATCTGTCCTTCTAAATCTGGTGAGGAATAAACATGTTTTCCCATAAGCCAATCTCCTGCGTGTCCTAATAATCATGCTAGGTCATTGTGTATTTTATCTGGAATATTGATTTCCCCCCCCATCTCCTTGGTCATTTGTAATTTTTTTAAGAGCTATGCCAATTTTCTTTTTGTTTCAGAGGAATTTGAGTTTCCTTTATGTAGGTCATTTATGTTGTGATGTTTTAGGAGTAGTGGCCGTGTTTGCTTTGGATATAATAGTCTGGCAAATTAAATCATTTTACTCCCACAGCCTCTGCCAAAAACAGTGGGAAAGCAATCCAAGATCTCAATTTTTCCAAATTTTTTTTTATTATTGTTTTGAAGTTATCATATAGTCTGGACGTCTGCCTTCAGCATTATCCCTAAATAACGAATTGATTTTGTGCTAACTTTATGTGGGTTCTATTTTTTGTTTGTTCAATCCTCTGGTTTTATAATATATAGTAGTTCTGTTTTTGAAACATTAATTTGAAATCCTGCAATTAAGCCAAATAGTTTTATTGTGTCGAGGATTTTGGTAATTGATCTGTCAGGTTGGAAAATAAACAGAAGGACATCATCTGCGAACATTGCTAATTTCAGTTCTGTTTACCTTATCTTTGTGCCTTAAATGTTTTCATCTGTCTTAAATTTTGAGCTCGGGGTTCTATTGCCAGATTAAATAGCATAGGGATAATGGGCATCCCTGTCTCGTACCTCTAAACAGTGAAAATGTTTCTGACAGACATTCTGTTGCTATTATTTTTGCTGTTAGGTTGGCATACAGTACATGGCTTTCAACATTTTATTGAAATTTCTGTGGAATCCAACCTTCCCAATATATGTTATCAAATACCTTTTCGGCATCGATGGCCATTAGTGCTGTGTTCTCTAGTTTATGGGTCTGAATCCAGTTTACTGTATTACTTTAATCACCTTCCGAATATTGTTTCCAGCCAATCTTCATTTGATGAATCCTGATTGGTCCTTAAATACTGGTGTGAGGGGTATTTTTGCTAACCTATCTGCAAATTTTTTCTGAATAGTTTAATATCCTGATTAATTTAAGAAAGTGGTTGGTATGACTCTGGTTTAAGTGGGTCTTTACCTCGTTTGTGAATTAGTTTGATAGGTGCTATTTTGCTTGTTTTCATAAAGTCTGCCTCTCCCATGTTTTCCTGGTTGAAGTGGAGTGTCTTGTAGTTATTGTTTGTATCGTACCTGTGATCTCTTTTAATGTTATAAGGTTCTTTTAATGTTATTGGGGAATTTAGGAATTAATTTTCCTCCTTTTTCATTTCTGGCAGTTTTTAATTTTTAAAGAATTTATCTTTAACTCCTGAGTCTATTATTCCTTAAATACTAGACTTGTTTTTTTTTGTTTTTTTTCTGGTTCTGCTGTGATTTCGTTATTACGATCTAGTATTTGAGTTATGGGCTTTGAATTATTAAAAATTTTCAGAAGGTTTCCTGGAAGTGTTCTTGTGTTGTTTCCTTACTTTAAAAAAAGTGTTTATTTGCCTGGCTTAGTTCTTTTCTGGCTGTATTACATTATTTATTGGACTGTTTTTTATATCTATTTACAAAAGTGATAATATGTCCCCTAATTACCACTTTTGCGACTTTGCAAAATAGAATTGAATTATCTTTGTGATTTCCATTTGTTTTCTCAAATTCTTTCCATTCTATTTTCAGGTATTTCGTGAAATTTTAATTTTGAGCTAGGTAATTTGAAAATGTACATGTACTGTATTAGTTTCTTGTCTAGAGAGTCCTACTTCTAAATCTAAGTATACTGGAGTGTGATCCGAGATAACAATTTCTCCTATCTTTATCTCTGTGATATTATTCTGTAGGGACTCATTTACCAGAATTCTCTCTATCCTAGAAAAGTTGGAGTGGTAAAAAGTATGATCTTTTTAGATAGGATTAAGTATCCTCCAACTATCAACTACTCTCAAAGATTTTTTGCATGTAATGATGTAAGTCATGTTTCTGGTTTGGGTGTTGGTATTAGGGGTTCCTATATTAGTCTCAGATCTATCCAGATATGTGTCTTGAATGGCATTCCAATCACCTCATAGAATTAAATGATTGCTTTTTTAGCTTAGCAGTTGTGACATC
The DNA here is from genome assembly GCF_040206685.1 of Ascaphus truei. Taxonomy (NCBI): domain Eukaryota; kingdom Metazoa; phylum Chordata; class Amphibia; order Anura; family Ascaphidae; genus Ascaphus; species Ascaphus truei. The sequence continues at coordinate 275,383,136 of NC_134486.1, read as the reverse complement.
ATATCTTGACATTATTGTGTGTTATGGTCATTGGGGCTATATGCATTTTCCAATAGATATTATTTACCCATCAGTTTTATTTCTACAATTATCGGTCTATCCTCCTTGTCTTCCTTGCAGAACAAAACTTCAACTCGCAGATTTTTATTACAGGTCTAAATCTGTATTATTAATATTATCCAACTGTTGACATCATTGACATATAAGCGTTTCACTAGATTTATTTTATTACAGTTCTATTTATTTGTTTATTATTATATTACAATACAGAACTGCTACTTTTTCCAACTTTGTTTATATGATAATTTTTGTTTTTATAGAATTCTTTATATAATTACTTTTAGCAATTTGCATGTGTATTTATTAATATTATAATTTTTTGTCATCATTATTTCATGTCTTCATGTGTTCAGTTTTACAATGATTTTGTGTTATTTATTTAACTACATTTTCATTATTAGGTCTGATGTCCTTTACATGACATCAAAATGACATATACATATTGTATGTTGTGTGTTTTATCGTGCAAAGTTTTTTTTCCCAGCATGTCTGCATTTGCATAGTATCACCTGAGCATTGTTTAATTACATGCCGGATTGGCTTCTTGCTGATTGTCTTAGAAGGGAGGTTCTATATCTAGACACTGTGTTATTACTCACCACTCTTTGATAAAGCACTTTCTGTGTGAAACGCGTTAGAGTATTAGTGCCAATACTACCATCTATGTTTTTTTAAATTTCAATAAAACCTTTGGTCATTACGTTTCAGTTTTTCTCTTTTGAAGCAGCAGTGCACCAGCAATTTTCCTCCTTTGATTTTTCTCAATAGATGGGTGTCTTATATGTACAATACTGTATATCTGCGTTCATTTTTTCAAAGTAGTATAATACTTTCTTTCTTTGATGGGATTGTTTAGTCCCTTCACTATCCACTTAATTATTAGTATATAGGCATTCCTGTTTCATATTGATTAATTTGTGTCTGGCTTTGTACATTTGACCTCTCCTCAACAGTGATAGCGTTTTTTTTGTTATTAGGATGTATTCTGAAAACCCCAACAATAAACTTTCTAACTGCAGTAACTGTTTTAACATAAAGTTCTGAACTATGTAACTCAATCTTTTAGTAGACCTCTCTTTTTTGTCAGAGTGCTTGACGCGGCATGTATCCATATCCTGTCTCTTAGTTTCCTTAGTGTCCACGTGTCCATGTTCCCTTGGTGGTTTATAATTCCCTTTATATTCTTATCTCATGTTTCTTATTTTTGTTTTGGCTATCCCCCTTTTTATTTTCTTGTTTTTGGAGGTTGTTTTGGACTATTTGTGCGTGCATTTCTCCGTTACTTATCCCTCCACTCTTAATGTGTATGTGCCGGTTTCACAATTTTGATTTGTTTTTAGAGAACTGTCACATTTTCCAATTTTCCCCCAATACAGTGCACATTGCGAGCATTTTCAACTAATTAAATATATACACATCCCACATACAATTATGATGAGTAGAAAGTGAAAAAGCATGCATGGAAATACACTTTTGTAATCGGAGAGGCAAGTTAGAGGAGAAAACATATCCTTGTACAGTACATGTGTGTATATTTTCTTCCTTCTCCCGCCTTTTACTCCACCTGGTGTTTTTAAGTGACCAGTGTCCAAATTGTTTTTGATCTATTTGGGCATGCATGTGTTGCTCTATTGCTTATTCTTCCCCTCTTTATAGGTGTGTGCCGGTATCTCCATTTCAGTTTGCTTTTAGATAACTAACACATTTTCCCTCTGCACAGTGTTCTCTGCAAACATTACCAGCTTTTTGATATATACACATTTCAAATATTTTTATAATAGGTAGAGTTTGGGAAAGCATATATGGAAATATCCATTAGTAATCAGAGAGGCAAGTAAAAGGAGAGAGCAATCTCTTGTTTATTCGTCCTCCATCTCCCACACTTTGTTCTGTCTGGTGTCTTGAAGTGTGCAAAATGCCTAAATCGTTTTTGTTCTATTAATGCCTGAATTGTTCTATTATCTGTTCTTCCCTTCTTAATGTGTGTGTCGGTTTCTCCATTTTGGTTTACTTTTAGTATCCTATGACATTTTCCCTCTGTACAGTGTGCAATGTAAACATTTCCATCTTTTCAATATATACACATCATATATATTTGTGATAGGTAAAGAGTAGAAGGGCATGTGTGGAAATACACATCAGTAATTGAGAGGCAAGTGAGAGGAGAGAGCAGTCTTTTGTGCATAAGTTTGTATACTCATCCTCCTTCTCCTGTCCTTTTCTCCGTCTAGTGTCTTTAAGTGTACAAAATGTACAAATATTTATTTTAGTCTGTTCCCATCTTTTTATGTTGTCTTCTTGTGGTCCCGATTAATTCTGTTTTTCGCTGTCCTCTGCGCTCTTCTTCTACTCCTCTCATTGTAGTTTTTTCCACAAAGTTCACAGCTATTTCATGCGATGTGAATATCCTGACGCCTGTTTCTGGGAAGACTTTCAAGTCGTAGGGTATGACAATACAAATTTTCTTTTTTGTTTCAAAAGTGTTTTGTAAACCTTTCCAAATTCTCTTCTTTTTTGATAAACAATAACTGAGTAGTCCTGAGTTGCATGACTTTTTCTATTCGTACAGCAGTTGTTCAGAGTCCTTGAATGATAGGTCAATTTTCCTGATCAGACCTGGGGGCAGGCAACCTTACTCTACCCGGGGAGCTTTCATCACGGCACCTGCTACATTCTTTTGGTCTCAGATATGACAGTGACGAGCCCGGAGTGTGAGAAGACAGGAACACAAGGGATACTGAGTTCTCACAACTGATTTAATATGTGGACGGAGCGTCTTTTATACATAAAGTCATTGTCAGTTCATTACATCTGTTACAAACTGAGTTCCCATATATAGATCACACATCTAAATTTACATGTAACCTTTAAAAATGTTTTTCTGTAAAACATTTTACTGCTGAGCAACAGCTATTAATGTGGTCATATAAGGCTTGGTGGTCTTACTTCTTGTGTAGATGACATGCTGAGACAACTGGTCTAAAACTAAGCTAAAATATGTCACTATTTAAATCCCTGAGCAGAATAAAGCTGACACACATTGCTTTAACCTTTTCAGTCCCTGAAGGGAACAGAACTGACAGATACAATTTTTAACCTTACCTACTCTCCTTTTGTTCTGGAAGAAAAACCTAATTGACCAGTCCCATGTATTCTTCTGCGTACCACTCAGGAGAGGAAAAACTCCAAGGGAAAAACCTCCAAGAGACCATGTGAATGCAGAAACCTATCTCTTTTAGGTATCTCGTTTGATGATCAGAGATGAACATATGGGTGGTTTGCGAGTACCAAAAATATTGGTATTCCTCGCTCTCATTGTGGGAGACATATACATAACTGTAGAGCTAGAAGTAGAAACAGCTTTCTTTGGCAAAAATAGAGCTGATTACACTTTTAGCCATCTGGATTAATACAGACACACAGAGTAATAAAACTGCAATTATCATACTACCGTAAAGAATTTTCATTCCCAATGCACCTAGCCAATTTCCAAGACCAAAGGTCCAATCAAACCCTTTTGGTTCCTCCTGCATTCTAGATTGAATTTCTGCTAGAGTGTCCACATCATGGTTTATGCTTTTTGATTGGTTGTCAATATAAGCACAACATTCTTTACCACTAACTTACAAACCCCTCCTTGTGCTGCCAGCAGATAATCTAATGCCATACAATTTTGCAATACGGTTGCTCTAATTTGTTGCTATTTGCTACTGAGCCTTAAAATAGCGTCTTTAGTATAGTTAAAAACGGCATCTATATTGACTACTAAAAAATCCCATTTTGCATATAAATCCTACATTCCTAAAAAGGTTATTAACTCTCTTAACTGAGCTACTTTAATGATTAATGCCTTTCGATTTCATATTCTTTACTTAGGTGGGGTGGACATTATTTGAAAAGCGGGCAAATTCTATTTCTGAGAATAAATGGGGGTTGGTGGGGGTTAATATTTCCTTGGAGCGACTGCACAACACATACATCTTACTTACTACATTTACTCAGAATATCGGAACAGACAAAACGACTGCCATGGTCAAAATGGCTGACTTGTGATCCTTTCCTTGTGGTTGACACATGCCCTTGGGTGACCTCCCCACATTCCTCATATCCAATCTTCTCAGCCCCCTCTTATCCTTTAGAGACAGTCTATTTAAAGAACAGTTAACCATATCATAGTCCTGCCGGACCAAAAAAATAGTCTCATAGTGTATATCTTGATTCCTTTCTGGCCATTGTATCGGCCCAGTTGATTCCTTCTTCGGTCTCTTCTTCTGGGGGACTGCTGACATCTTTATCACACAAAAGTGGCATAGCTTCGGTGGGGGGGTGCAACACACTTCTGGACCAAAGTTTTGCTGTTCATAACACATACATAGAGAGTAATGAGTAGGACAGACACACATACAAAAACTTTCACGAGCTTCGCTCCCAGCAAAATAATCTAACCACCAAGTCCCAATAAATCCCATCTGTCATCTCTTACCTTTAATCACTATAACCACTTTTCCCAAATAACATAACCTGGTCTAGTTGCAGGATAATACTTTATCTATCCTATCACAGAGTCAATAACTTCCCCAGGACAAACTCGTATTTCTACTCCCTTCGTAACCAATTTCTTATATATATAGTTCTACAAATATCTTATAACATATTGTCCTTTTCCAAGGGGTTAAATATAACTCTCGTGTTCCTGGGGTGCAACCTATTGTGTATGGATAGTGCATTGGGTTACATTGCACATAAGATGTGGACTTGTTTTTTTACCAGGATTCCATTATATAACAAAAAGGTGTGCATATATGCAATACACAGGACAATAAAATAAAAGAAATATTATTCAACAAAATATTCCTGTTACTACCCTATCATCTTCATGTGAACACCACTTATTTAAACCTAATAGAATAAACATTGTAATTAAAATAATAAAACCTGTAAAAAGGTTATTAAAAAGTTCAAAGTTCATCTATTAAGGTCCGGATTTCTGCCTATGAACTTTTCTCCTTCTTTGGAGAACTGAAAATAGCTGTGTCTTTAGGCCTTCCCTTCTGTGTTGAGGTTTAATTTGAAGTGACTGTGGGTGCACTTGTGTAACATGGATCCAGGAAAAATACTCTGACGGGGTAGAATCTGGAATGGACTTCTCCATTTTAGATGAAAAGCACTTTTGCGTAGAATATGCTTGAGCCAATCAACTTTATCTTCATCTAATTGGAAGGACTGCACCTGGACATGAGACACTCAAACAATTGCATTATTTTCACACAATAGACGCTGATTAAAATCGTCTGTTTGGAGCATAATCATACAACATTAAATCTACAAGGTACCTGGGGTGACCATTGGTCTACCCATGAGAAAAATGTATTTCTGTTGGACAAGGCAGCAATAATACACCTCCTTTTGTTCACATCTTATTACATGTGAACAATATCACACAAAGGATAACAGTATTTAAAACATAACCTTAATTGCTTGATGTATAGCAAAACTAACCTGAAACCTTTTGGGTATAAAATTTACATTAAAAAATCCCAAAACCTTACTGAATATAAATATAATCTGCTATAGTCTTCTGACAGAAACTTTTAAAACACAAAATAACATCTGGTTTGCTGAAAGAACAACCTTTAGCATAAAAAACTTATAGACACAGAATTAAAGGTGAGACACATTTGAGAGAAAAAGATGGCTAAAAATGATGAAATATTAAATATTTGATCAACTTTGCAGAAAAATAATTCCATATAGAACCCTCCTCCTTGTATTTGCCTTGAGGAAGCGTGGCAACGCGAAACGTGTGCGTCGGCATACGGGTGCACGCGCATGACTCATCGCCTACTTGTGAGTCAGCTGGCGGCAGTGTCTGCTAGCGAGTGTAGCGTGTTCATACATTAGTGGATAGGTAGGACCCTACACCATTCAGCCACCCTTTGTGCCCTCTAGTACACTGGCAAACCTGGCTAGGGTCCATTTTCCTTGTCCGTTGTTTTTCTGCTATTTCAGGGTCTGCACACTTATACGTACCTCAGCATCAGAGTTTTTAAGTTGTTCTGGTTACATTGGACTAGTGGTTACTTTTATCCACTTGTTCACACTGCAAGACACTAGTTTAGTGATTCTATGCAGTTCATCAGTGATCCAGAACATTACATTAAGTGTTCATACTATAGGATCTGAGCGTTTAATATTTGTTTTAATCCCCATTATTTTACACGAATAATAAAGATTTACGTTTTAACCCCTTCATTACCCACCAGAGTGCCCATTCTAGGTCTCTGTTCTCTTTTCATTTGAACTCTACATTAGTCCGTTTGAAACAGTTTATAGTTACTGGTTCACACAAAAAGAACACAGAACACGGACACAAAACAAACAGAGTTTTACACTTCTCTCACACATTCAACCAGCTTTTACAAAAACAACAAAAACACATATTTTCTCACCTATTCTAATAAATAGGAAAACAAAACAGTTTGATCCTGCAAACTAAATTAATAAAGATATCCTTCTCTTTCCCTATATCATAATTAACTTTTTAAAACTAATTTAAAAATACTGAGCTTCTAGTTAGCTTTGTGTCTAGAATATATTCTGTCTGTTATTTCTATATAACATATTCACCTGATTTTATCTGTGGAAATTTAGAGAGAAAGAATTGTAATTCTGATTAAGGAAATAAATCGCCTGGCCAGTACGATAAACATCCTTATTATTCCAGTGACCGGACTGTAATTCGTCCTTTCTTTATACTTCTTTCTTTCCACAGATACCCAAACTTTCCTCTAACCAGTGTTAATTACTTTATATTATAGTGGGGGTGTACAACTTTAAAAATAAAATTTCAACATGAGCAATTAATTATATTCTTAATTTAGAAGCACTTGAAAGTCCCTGAATAGTAATTTTGTATACATACAATAAACCGGTATTCTTATTATTCAATGCACATAAAACTTTCACATGGATAGAATTCACTCAGATTCTTACAAGCACACACACAGGGATTACACAATCAACCTTTTTACCATATTTATACTTAAAAATGTAATAAAACATTCTGAGGGAAAAAGAAACCTATACTGTTATAATCTTGGTTTCCACTCAACTTTGCAATACATAAGTCTCCCTGAACTTTTCAATCCAGACGGGAAAATATTATTAATTCAACTTAATATACACTTATACTGGGTTAATGTGGCACAAATAATTTGGGTTGCACGTTTTAAAATTAGATTGGAAAATTATATTTTCTGCTTTTGTCTCTCCTAAGAGCCCTGCTGATTTACTAACAACATTTTAACAAAAAGAAAACCATTTCTGTAACTTGTCTAATTCTTGTCCCTTTTTTCTTCTTCTGCTGCACGATCTCCGTCTACAACATTCCTATGCCTTGTGTAAAAATAAATGAAGGGGGGGAAAAAAGGTGGGGAGTTGTTTAGTCGGGTTCTTAGTGGAGTCATAAAAACTTCTTAGTTGAAGAATGCCTCAGTGCCTGTGACCCAAAAAGGGTTAAAGGGCTAAGAGGGTTTGAGAATGGGGACACTGGGGTGAATGGGGGCAACATATGGAGGTAATAATTGTCCCGATACCATAGGGGCAGGGGATAGATATACATTTAAACCACAGTACATTTTTTCATATACCTATAATCCCATAAACAACTTATAAAGGAATTTTATCTTAACAACATACAATAAGGTTAGTTTTATATTCTGGCTTACCTCCAGACGTGGCCATAATAAATTTAGACAGAAAATAAATCTTAACACTTTATGCGTATGTAATAATATGTAATTATTATCTTAACTTAATTATTATCTTATCTTAACCTAAATTACCATCATATCTGAGACACCATATACAGCCCGTTTCAATTAAACAACAGGGACTCCAACCCTTTGTTATATAAATCAGGGTCTTAAACCCTCGATTCTTCTGCCCTATAAAATTTCGATTCTATAGATTCGCAGAGAAAAGGTGAGAAACCATAAAAAACGTTTTACACACCCTTTCTGTGCAATTCCCACTTTTCTGACATCAAATTGATAGGTCCATTTTCCTGATCAAACCTGGGGGCAGGCAACCTTACTCTACCTGCTATAATCTTTTGGTCTCAGATATGACAGTGACGAGCACAGAGTGCGAGAAGACAGGAACACAAGGGATACTGAGTTCTCACAACTGATTTAATATGTGGACGGAGCGTCTTTTATACATAAAGCCATTGTCAGTTCATTACATCTTTTACAAATTGAGTTCCCATATATAAATCACACATCTAAATGTACATGTAACCTTTAAAAATGCCTTTTCTGTAAAACATTTTACTGCTGAGCAACAGCTATTAATGTGGTCATATAAGGCTTGGTGGTCTTACTTCTTGTGTAGATGACATGCTGAGACAACTGGTCTAAAACTAAGCTAAAATATGTCACTATTTAAATCCCTGAGCAGAATAAAGCTGACACACATTGCTTTAACCTTTTCAGTCCCTGAAGGGAACAGAACTGACAGATACAATTTTTAACCTTAGATTGAACATTCACCGTATTCTAATTTTGATGTTAAAGTTTAGTATTTTTATTGAAATAGGCCTAGGTTTAATATTCTGATCCTGTCTTGCTTGTCTCAGTCTGTGCACTCTTTCAATTTTTATTAAGCCTTCCTTTGCAAGGATGCCCTGCTTTTCCGGTAGCCATTCCTCACAGAATTCCATTAATTGATTCTGTTTCAGTGTTTCTGGGGCCCCTATGATTCATATATTATTTCTTCTAGAACGATTCTACAGGTTGTCTAGTTTTTCTTATAATTCTTTGTTTTTTCTGCAGTTCATCTACTGTTTGCTATATAGAGCCCAGATCGTCTTCAACTGCGCGCACTCTGGTTTCAGCTTCCCCTATCCTGGATGCGTGTGCTGTAAGTTCATCTTTTAGGTGGTCATTTGATTTTGTATTTTTCTGTGTTTGTTTTCTAATTTAGGTAATAATTATTTTGTGGCTGTTTTTGGTATTATGTCGTAGTCGATTAGTTGTGTTTGGGAGTGGGGGGTAGTTATTTCTGTACCTCATGGCCTGTATCCCTTGCTCGTGGCCATTGGCCAACTAAGGGTTTTCTTTTTCCCTGTTACTACGATCTTCCCATCAGGAACTAGCAGAGTTGTCCTGCACACGTTTTACCACCCTGGCGCCATAGAGGAAGCCCGAGAGTGTATCTTTAATATGACATTTTACAACAAAATGCTTTTTCATTGCATTTGTCTTGACATTTTTCGAAACGTGCAAAATTTTTGCAAAACTTCACAAAACTGGTGAAAAGTCATCCACTTTTGCAAATATTTCAACAAACATTGGTGGCGCATTGTGCATTAAAAATTCAACAGAAAATGTATTGAGTTCATCTTTATGCTTGGCCATTTGATGCAAACATTTTCAGAATTTTGGCAAGCGTTGCAGACATTTGTGCATGTTTCTGAAAAACCAAGGACAATGACTTATGGGTACTCTGTAAACTTCTGTAAGCTTCTAACCAACATAAGCCATCTAAAAGCTTCACGAACTGAACTGCAAGAGATTTGCACATCCCTAAACTTTTTTCTAATGCAATGATTTGTATAAATTTATACAAGCATATATTAATGTGAATCATATTTAATATCTTATGCCCCCCTGTTTCACCCTATTTCCAGTATCTTCCCATCTGTCAGTGTTACCTCTATTGCTTTCCTTGTGCTATTATTCAACAAATAAGTAAAAAATATAATCGAGATACTGTACTTGAGAAAAGAGAAGGAATCAGGTAGGTAACGTTTGGGTAGCATTACTCTGTGTTAGAAAAAAAAGAAATAAACTCATATTTTTTTTAGTGTTTGGAAAAAGAATGCCATACTGCACTAGTTTGTATTTGCTTCATGAGTGAAATTAACTTATCATTTAAGTTCGTTCCTGCAGTCTGGAAGAAGTGCACAGAGAGAAGCTGTATCTCCCTGCATAACTCTTACAGGTGATCACGCAGTTTTCATTTAAAATGTAATAACATAGTATTGAAGCAGGGGGTCTCCAGAGCTGAACCACGTTAATTTCAAGTCCGTTGACTCCCTGCTTCCAAAGGTACAGGCCTCGTAGTGGGTGCCGGTATCTCCGGCAATTTAAATGTCCCGCGTCACGGCCCACTTAGAAGCACGGGGTCATCGGACCTGAAATTAAACTAAAAACAAACTATTTCAGATAATTAATTTCTGCCTCTTTTAGTCTTGCAGACTCACATTGTGTGGACTCAGGGCCCTAAGCAAACCTTCAGCTTGTGCGACCCCCCATACCTAATAGATTTTTTCTAACATTCATGCACACTCCCCCTCTCTCTATGTCCTTCTCTCTCCCTCTTTCTCAGTCACTCATTCCCCCCTCACCCCATTTCACTCTCCCTTTTTCTCTCTCTCCCCTCCCTCATTCTTCTCCCCCCTCTCTGTCAGTCTCCCCTCTCTCTGTCACTCTCAGCCGTTCTCTCTGTCATTCACCCCCTCCCGCTCTCATTCATTTTCCCTACTCTCTCTCTGTCATTCTCCTCCCTCCCTCTCTCTGTCATTCTCTCTCCCCCTGACACACACACACACACACACACACACACACACACACACACACACACACACACACACACACACACACACACACACACACACACACACACACACATACACACACACACACACACACACACGCGACAGTCACAGAAAAAACACACCAGACACACAGTGACACACCCACACTCTCACCTCACTCTGGACCATGCTCTTTCCTCCTCTGCTTGGCACTGCCCCCAGGTTCCTTACACTTCCTCCTGATTTGCTGCAGTACCAGCAGCAGCCAATCAGGATGTAGGAAACTGCTCAGCTCTCTCCCTGCTTGGGGAAATCCTCCTGCAGTGTTAGAAATCTGCCACTTTAGTCGACCGCCTAGTTGGCCTAATGGTTGAACCGGCCATGGGTGGACTAAATGAGAATTGCACATTAAATAAGACCTGTATAAATCAGTAAATAGGAAATAGTAACATTCCTTTAAATAAAAGTAGTTAATGGAGCACGCTATGAGGTTTGGCAAAATCCGTGCCCATTTTTCAGTCTGGGATTTCGCTCTTGCTCGCCCTCTGTGGCAGAATCGTCCATTTTTGCTCCTGGCAATTTCCTTTAAAAGGCAGCCCTGGAAGCAGGAAATTGCCGAGCAAAGTTCCAGTTCATGCTGAGTACATGCAACGCTTACCTATTGTCTTCCTTGTTACCAGACCCGGCTCACGTACCCCGACTTTCCTTGTCTTCAGCCTGCCTCGACATCTGTATCCACACCGACTACGCAACACTGCTGCCAGCCTTCGGCTTACGACTAACTACTCTATCAGAACTCATTCCCTTGGCTCAGGTTGGTTCTTACACCTTCCTACCTCAGCCCTGCGGTTTGCTTCCTGCTTGAGACGAGCATCGTTACAAAGGCATAAGTAATTCAAAATTTCGTTGATCATCCCTTTGAGAAAATGTGGTCAAAATAAAATACACGAATTAAGTTCAAATACAAGTTTTGGCAATAAGTCAAACAGTCTCACAGATAACTCCTCTTATGTATTTACAACTTAAAAATGCAATTATAAGCATTGTGACATATTTACAAAGTTCAAGTTTGCTTAAAAGGGAAATAGAAGTTGCATGTGGTGGATAATATAAAACACAACATTTGTGAAATATGTATTACAGGAAACATAACAAATTCCCAGTCCAGAGAGAAATTAAATTAAAAACATTTATGAGTTTTGTTTTACGGTCAAACGTTGTAATGGATTGGAAGTGCAGTCATTGCAGAAATTGTTTGAAAACAAGTTTAATAAAAATAATGTTGGTTTAGAGTATGGATCAATTGCAAAAGTATATTTATTTACAATATAGTGGATCATGGCTGAATGATAAAATAATTAAGAAAAATGTTTTGTTAAATATTTAGCAGCATCAACCCCTCCACAATGTGGTGCAGAGCCCTGTTATAGTGAAAGAAAAATAATATGGAAGTAATGGCATGTCAAAACATCCTCTTTTCTTTTAATGTGACAGTAGAGAACAGTTTAGTTCCTGTATATAGCGCACCTAAATTCTCTTTAAAAAAAAATATTTAAAACCTAACTTTTATTTATTATTGTATTAAAAATAAGATAAAATTGCACTAGAAAGGAAAATTGGCAAAAAATATATAAATAACAGAGAAGAATAAAATAGAGAAATCCCAAGTCACCAATTGTAAAAGAACCCTAGTTATTTGTATCAGAAAACCAATAATGGTAAATCTAGGTGCCAAATACTGGTATTCCTAATCAACACCAAGTTGACAAAAGTACGCTACACAATATCTCTTACTGGTTTTCAAATAATTATGGTTATATATTCCCATAATTCTGTAGACCCCTCAATCTTTAGGATGAAATGTGCACATACTGTATATGTATATATAATTTCTTGATGTTAAACAACACATATTATTCTAATATTTTCAAGAAATCTCACCCATACCTGTGCACACATAAGTTCAATTAGCTAAAGTCGTCCAAACCAACAATTGAAAGAATTGGAGGATAAAGGCGGAAGAAAAACAAGACAGCAGAAGAGAACAAAATGTAACCTAGCGTGCCTATGATTATGTCACTCCTTCGGGATTGTGTCCCAAATATTCAGAAATGTAGTGTTCTTATCTTCTAGCAAAGTTTCTCCGTTGTCATTATATCCCATATGTTGTTTTTAATTGCCTTAATAGGAGGGGACATTGATGATTTCAGTTGCTAGCAATTACACTTTAAACTGCTGAAAGAATGTGTTTGATAAGAGCATATACATTTCTGTCTATGTTTTGCGTGGAACTCATACACGGTACAGTGCCTAAATATATATGTATAAATATCTATTAAGTAAAATGCTTATATATATGTTGTGGTTCAATACGAGCTTGTTAGGTGTCCAGTATATTTTACAATTGTGTTTCAGCTAGTCTTGGCTGATTGGAAGGTGGCATTCTACTACTTAATTGAAGCTCACCCCCTCCCACATTTAAATGGTTAAGGGCTCACTCCATAGCATCTTCCACACAGGGGAACTTGTTTGCTTGCAGGATGGTTGTGACAACTCTAATACAGAGTGCTTTTCCTGGTAATGTACAGGTTAATAAAGGCTTCAATCAGACTTAGAACTTTGCAACTAATATTGACAGATTTACTATAAATCATTCTTCCTGTTATTACACTGGTTATTAAAAATTTATATTAGCGTTAGGGACCCCTGAATTGTGGTCTGCCGTGCAGTTGGCTCAGGGGCTTACAACAATTTTGGCCAAAAATGTCAAACTAAAAGACCATTTTACTTAATAGATATTTATACATATATATTTAGGCACTGTACCGTGTATGAGTTTCACTGGATGTGCTAAAACTGAGCTTTGTCTGTGTTTTATGTTCTGTCTCTGGTTTTAAATATATATTGCCATGCTCAGTAGCACTCCTCTGTGACACTCATATGCTTATATATATGTTGTGGTTATTTTGGGGGTTCAATAGGAGCTTGTTAGGTGTCCAGTATATGTTTTGCGTGGGCCTGCTGATCAGTACTGACCCAATGTTCCAGGGTGGTCATAGGCTTGTAACCTGAAGTACTAATCTTTTGATTCCCTCCGACCCCCAAAAAGTTTGATCTTAGGACTAGAGATGGGAGAACTGATCTGAATCCATTCCGCATATTTTGCAGTGTTTTTTAGACCAAAGCTGATACACACATCAAAATCTGTTTCTGGATTGGGTACTAAAAAATCATACGAGGAGGAGTTGCTGAATTTTGTAGGGTCTGCAGTTGTATATATATCCCCTCATACCTCCCTTCAAATACAGAAACTTAAGTAAAGATGCAAGTGCTCAAAAAGGAGCACAGCTAAGGTACCCTAGGAGATATGCAAAGCATATTTAAATGAGTCACATTCCACACTATCTATGGGGCTGTCCATAACAACTATTCTAAGTTAACAAGCCTTAAAAGCCTAGTGACTGGAATGGTGTTCTGGTGTCAGGCCCAATACAATTAATGCCTGATGAAGTAGAGGTGTTCTAAGAAACCCGATGGAAGTTTATTTGTGTCCGTTATGCCTCATATCCTTCCACTTCAATAAGCTCTCTGTTCTTGCGACTATTACAGTTGGCTTTTTTTTGACAGTCCGGTGTCTGTTTGCAACATAGTGACATGACACCAGTTTCGTCATCAGCCTGCTGCTGAGTGTACTAGAAGCTTTCGGCTATTTCGCCGGTAGTGTGGGTGTTTTCATTTTCAGTTCACCTATGTAGACACACCAGGTCCCCGCAACAATCAGAGGAGGTGTCGGTGCTACTACATTAGATGCTTGGAATCCAGGCTGTTGCGGATTAAAGAGGAATCCAATGTTGGAAATAACGTAGCACAGCAGACAAAAACGGGGGCTAAGCACAAACCAATGGGGTTAAAAACAATTTATTAGAAAAAGGGTGACAGCATGGAGGGCGGCATGGAGAAGTACCTCTGACGCATTCGCGCTCTTGGCGTATTATCAAAGAGTTGGGGATTCTAAATAATTCCTCTTACCTGATCAAATGAGCTCCATCGGTGACTGCCGAGGATGCGGGAGAATGCTTTGTGCTAATGTGGTAACATGTACCCTTAACATGATACACTGTTAAAGAATTTCTTTGATGTACGTGCAATACTCACCTGCTGTATTTACAATTGAAATAATCATAATACAGCACTATGAGGGTTGTGCACTGTCTTTTTCTTTATTTTTTCCAATAGAATAAGAACCCACAATCTCTGCTACTCTGGACATCAGCTCTAGCAGTGTGAACTAACCCAGCTGCCGGGAACATCACTGTCACATTAAACTTTTGAGTTGCTCACTGCTCACACATGTTGCTAATCCAGCTATTAGAATATCTCACAGGCAGTAGTAAAATTGGGGGTCGGGGGGGCAAGGGTGCATTTGCACCCTCTAAGAATTGGTATTGTGCTTACAGAAGCCCTGCGCACTTCCCCACAACAATGAACGGATTGCCGGGGGAGAGAGGGGGACCACTGTAACAGAGTAACCCTCCTCAATGGCGTCATGTGATGTTGCATTGTCATGGTGATGCAACGTCATATGGTGATGCATTGCCATGACAATGCACCATCACTTGAAGCAGTGACATCACATGGTGATGTACCACCATGTTACACAGTGATGTCATGACGATGCTGCATCACATGATGACACAACGTTGATGGGGAGGAAAGGTAAACACTGCACCCCCAATCAGTGATTCTGATTGTGCCCTGGCTAACAGGTTTCTCAGGTGTGCTCCAAAAGAAACATTAAACTGTCAACCAGAAAGTGGAAGTGGTCTGCTTTAAAGGAAGTCGGTTAGCTGCTACAGGTATGAGCACTCAGCGAGAAGTAGAGCTGAAAATATTATGCTGTGAGTGCCAGTGGTGTCACTACATGACAGATGTGCACAAAGATGAATACGGTGTAACAGAATTTTAATTTCCCATAAGAAAAGTTGCATGATGTACCAGTTATTCCTATATCAGACAAATAACTAATAAGCAGTCTTCTGCCGTGAGACACCTTCTGGAGTGGGAAGACACCATAAAGTCTATTTATTTATTAGGCTATAATGTGTTCCAACATCGAAGGTGCCTTATGATAGAACACTGCTTAGTAAATATGGCCCACTGTCTTTATCCTTTATAACATTAGAAGTGCTAAATCCAGTCACCAGGTCATTTGTTATATTACTTTCTCTCTTTATCTGCTTTATTTGCTGTGCTTCACCTTGTTTTTACTTGTTTGTCAGAAAACCTGTGTTTTATTTAATCTGACCTGGCCTCAGTGATGAACAAAAAAGGAATATACCGCGCACCAAATAGTGTCTCCTTAGAAATTATTAATTAATTATGTCCAATAGGATCAACATATAAAAATTAAATACAATATATATAAACAGTGATGAATAAAAAACAGTGAAATATTTGTATATTTGTAACGGATCCACACCTTAGTTTACTGCTTACTTTGCCTTACAGACCTGGGCAGTCCTGGAACACTTCCCCTGATATTTACTGCAGCCTGGATTCACTCATTAAAGCAATACTGTCACACGCCCCTTCTGCTATTGGTTCACTGACCTTTAAATACAGCCTTTCCACAATGCTTCCCTGCCGAGCATAATCCTTCCTGGATGTCACACGTGTTCTGCCACAAGCCCTAGGCTTGGCTCTGTTGTGTACTAACCTCTCTAGTTCTATTCCCTAGTTCCAGAGGCCTGCTGCTAGTCTTCATGCAGGGGCCTGTGTTTCCTGAGTATCCTGAGTATCCTGAGGTCAGCTACTACTCTCTACGTAGAGGCCTGCTTTCCTGAGGCCTGCTGCTAGTTTCACGCAGAGGCCTGTTCCTGTCTCCTGTGCTGAAGCGGAGTACTCTCCAGTGTTCTGGTAGCCACAGGATGCGGTAGTACAGAGCACAACGAACGACAGGACTCCACAGGACAGCAGTGATGAAGATTAAAAAGTTTTCTTTATTAGCACATCACGGTGCAGACAGGTGCAGACAGGTATTGGGTGCAAGATCTCCTCCTCTTACGCGTTTCACACCTGTGTTTGGCGCTTCATCAGAGAGTGAGTGTAGATGTGCTGTGTTCCCCCTCTTATACCACACTGATTGCCTGTAATAGCCTTCAGCCGCCATAACCGGAAACCGGAAGTGACGCGGGTTCAGTCAAGAAACCGGAAGTGACGTGTCGCAATGTATGCGAGGTGATAAGATGTTTACAAACCACCCATGTAGTCATGGTGATTACCACGTCATCTCCACTAGTAATGAAATGGAAAATTTAAAACAAAGGGGAGAAACACAGCCATATACCTTGCAGAAATGTGTATTAAAATAATCTATGCAAGGTTTAACGATAAAAACAAAATGTATCACAGTATACAGAGGACCTCTAAAGGTATATGCATATTGTTACTGAAGTATATAGGTTATAAAACTTCACTTGATGAGTGTACATTGGGCCAAACAAATGGACATTATTAAAGAAATATCAATATATAATATAGGATCTGGAAATATTATGCATATAGTACATGAAGAGATATATCACACCCAGATACAATTTCATATCGAATTAGGATATATAAGGGTGTTGGAGGAACAGAATAAATGCAGATATATAAAATTAAAGCATTGCTATACATCATACACTATCATCATTGATAAAGCATAATCATTAAATCAAAAAATGTTTAAGTTCCCAATCGGTATTTATACCCCCGGGTGATAGTGACCCGAGGGTATAAATCCAAAACATTTCCCTTTGATTGAGTCTACTCTCCCTGTTACCTCCCCTAGTATGTTTAGGGATATGTTCCAGGGCATTGAATGTAAAAGAATCAATTGAACCATCGGGGCATGATGACTGTTCCTTCAAACTCATTGATTTAATTATAGAACATAAAATAAATAAAATAAATAACAATAAAGAAAATAAATAAAAATAAAGAACAATATGAGGTATACTACTATTATAAGGACAAAATACCCCTTTGTGCAGATAACTCAAGACATACTTGGTACACCAAATCTAATTAACTGGCAACTGGCAGTGATTATGAAACACACCAGTACCAACATATAAACCTATACACACTGAGTGAATCCCGATGGATAGTTAACCCTTTATCCAACAGTACTTTGAATATACACCGTGGATGGTACAAGACGAAATAACACTCGCACAACTTTAGCTGAACAATGTTGTAGAAACCACCCGGCAAATGAAAATCTCCCAGCAGTGATATGTAAGGAAAAAAATGAAAACATAGCACAGAACTGCTATATACTTAATATGAGTCTGATCACCAGTCATTTCCAGTCCTAGATCTAAAATGAACTCTACTCTGTTATCATCAAACATAAACTGGAGATCCATAAGAGTTTGTTTATCAACCAACTCTTCATCCATGCTTGTATTTCTAGGAAATGTTGTATCAATTGTTGTTAATACTGGTTCGCTCATTGGTGATATTGTTCCTTGTATGTCCTTATAATTAGTAATTTGGGGGTTCTTAAAAAATACAGTTTCAGTGTCATTTTCCTTAGGAATTTCTGAAGATCAATGTAAATGTTGAACTCATTTGGTTTATGTGTTGGGGCAAACATAAGCACCTTTCTTAAGAGCTCAAACTGAGGGTCTGACAGTAAATGATTCGATAAATTATATATCCCATTTAGTTTTAGTTCCTCATCTGTGAGTTCAATTTCTTGGGGTTGATGAAATTTTTTCACCTTAGGGGAAGTCGTATCCTTAAAAAAAATGGAAGCTGTCACATGGTACACCAACTAATCGGATTGGGGTGTACCATGTGTCAATCAAATGTGACATCACAGGCCTGTTATCGGAGCTTTACTAGTAGTTACATAGTCACTAGTCACTTGAGGTGCCCAAAATTCTCGATAAGTCACTTATCGAAGCTAATAGAATAGGCCCCTTTGACTACTCTAGTATATTTCTGAGAATAGCCATAACGCCCGAAAACTCACAAAGCACTTATGCGGTTCTCAAAATGAGAATTTCCCTACTATTCTATTTTAGGAATGAAGAGGAAGATTTCCTTCTTTGTTAATAAGTGAGGGAGGTATCAATGTTCTCTTTAATAAAATGGCTATTTTATGTGGCTGGGTATTTTAGCACTGACATGGTTAAAGCTCTTCACAGCAAAGCCCCATACAAAACCTCAAACCTCATTACCTGCAGTAGTGCCCCCTTCCATTTTATCTGCAACCCCCTCCCTCACAAAAAAATAGCTCTATACAAGTAGATTACTCATTTTAAGCTTGTAATCTAGTTTGTAAATTACAGTAATTATATTAATGCACACAAACATAACGAATTATCTAGAAATCTGAATTTTGCTTGTGCTTATGCTCTGTAAAATACCATATTTTTCATAAGTGCATTTGATGTCCATCACCCATAAAACTGTATAAATCAGCACCAGTCTCTTGTTTCCTTAACTTTATTGCTGACTGTGATGATTTGTACAGAAATTACATTTTTTGTAGCTTTAATATCATAGTAATAAGTTTCAATGGACTAATCTTAACAGCAACCATTTAGAAATAGTGATGCAGTGAATATTTAATGAGCTATAAAAAATTACAAACTGTTTATTATTTGTACATGTGTGGGATTTATTTTTATTATGGTAAGCGATTGTATCTCTACGAGGAAAAGGATAGCACAATGATATGTTTAAATACAGCTGTGATTTTTATTTGAGTTGTCTTGTGTGTTATTGCTTTGATTTATATTGCTTGTGTTGGGGCAGCTAGGCATCAAATAAATGAGTTGACAAAGGGAAAAGTGATTTACCTTCATAAAATGGATGTTGAGACTGTGGCCAGTATTTACTAAGGGGTGCTATTAAATACTAGCAGTGCTAGTCGTCCAGAAAGACACACTACAGCCCATTTATTTGAGTAAAAATATACTCATTTCTCAATACATGCTCCATGGGTTATTTGTAGAATTTTTGACAAATTTGAAAAATCTGTGAATATTTAGAGGGTTTCTGAGAAAAAATACTAGCAAAATTCTGCATTTTTTATTTACAGCAGTTTCTATATGCTAACATTATTAATGTAGAGAGGCAAGGGCAGGAAGGGATCTTCTGCCCCTCCTGTGAAAGAGAGGAGAGATTTCCATCTCTAGGGGCTCAGTTAACACAATAACAGCGGTAGACGTACCAGTTATTTTTGATGGTACCTGTAGCAGCAGCAGTAGTACTGAGGCTGCACCTCCTGTGTTTATGCATCAGGAACCTCCTGCTGTTGTTCAGACCATGTTAAGGTAAACATTGTAGCTAAGTTGAGGAGGTAATTAGTCCACCTTCTTCAACCTCACTTTTTAGAAGTAGCTCTGTATTAGAGGAAGCAGGTCAGTATGAGGATTTCTAGGGTCGGAGCCACATTTGTCAGTGAGTGTTGATGCTTCCCCTCTGTAAGCCCATCTGTTCTTTGAACAAATGTTTGAACAGTTAATGCAGCAGCATGTGTTGTGGGCACATGCATGCCATTGTGCTGGCAGTGGTTTTGGACCAGGGACCAGTTCTAGCCTGTTGTGAAACACCATAACAGGTTTTGAAGTGGTGCTCCAATCTCAAATTTGTAGCTGCACAACCATAATCTGCTACTTCCAGTACCTATGCTGTGGCTCTTTTTGCACATGCTGGGGACAAGGAACAATCAGCAGGTTGTGGGGATCTGGAGGGTCAGAAGGATGCACTGGAGGAAGAAGGAATGGAAAGGAAAGCAGTTGCAGTACTTCCTGCAGATACGTTACTGCTGGTGGAGTCCTGACTGGATCAGGTTTGCAAGTTGTTGCTAGAGGGGTGAAGGTGACATTGTGGTGATGGCAGAAATTCTTTTGAGATTAGTGAGAAGTGTCCTGGAGAAAGAGATATCAAGAAGTCAGTCATTCCTCTTCCGGATATCATGGTAGTAGGCACCTGGCTGGTATTCCATCCGCAGTTAAGGAAGAGGTACTCTGCCGCACACACACTCTAGTTCAACATGGATTTCAAATCATCTTTGTGCAGTGAAGTGTCCATTACAAAGAGTGAGAGAAGGGTAATAAATACCTAAACCCTTCAGAGACTCTCCTAACACAGTTGTTGGCGCTATTTTCATAGAATACACATCATTCTCATAATGCATTCAGACTTATCTAACAGCAACAATCATGGGTTTAAAAGAGTAGAGAATGTGTGCCTTGTCTGGTGAATAAGTATGTAATTGTTATATTTAATCTGTGCTTGTACTATAAATTTTATCCATGTACACTTATTCACCTTCACTATATACTGTATGTTTATAAGGGTTTTTATGTAATTTCTGTGTGAGTAATTTTTCTCTGTATAAACTTTCTCATTTTGCTCGTTTGATAAGACCTTTTTTCTATATTGGAGTGCTGGAAACTACTGTGCATCTATATATTATGATAGAGGAATAACGGTCCCTCCTCTGGCACTCACATACTGTAAGGATTGGGCTTCGGTCCAGCCCCAATGATGCGCCCCGGGACGAGACAGGTGATGCACCTCGCACTGAGGTTGCCCACAGGCACCACCCACCCAGGCATGAAGTCACCACATGGATCGGGCTTAGGCCCGCCCCCGTGATGCCACGGAGAAACTCCCTTGCACACATATGCTTGGGCGCTGTATTGCCAGGGACACGCACGGGGTTAACACAATTACCTCTAATTACTCCACACCTGTGTTACACTCCGCCCCTGCTTACCAGTGGAAAGAATATGTCTGATTATTCATCCCTCAAAGCCCAGTGCAGCCCTGCTATTGGCTGTCACTCCCTTATATGCTCAGCCAGCCCTCCTCCAAGTTGGCTGAGCATAACCTTAGTTTTTGACTCGTGCTTACCTCAAGCAACCTGCTGTTTACCTTGCCTTGTTTCCTGCCTGCTGCTTTTCGTTGTACCTGACCCTTGCTTGTTCTGGGACCTCTGCCTTCTCTGACCCTTGACCTCATCTTCTATTTGGACTCCGACCTTCCATATTCCTGGACCCCGGCTACGCACTCCGACCATCTGACTTCTCCAACCTGAGACCACGGCGAGTATCACGACCATCATAAACTCTCCTACCCAGACACGGCTACACGACTATGACTCTGCAATCCGGAAGCGGTTGTGCGTTTGTCGGTGGGTGTATTCAAACATCCCCACCTCAGCCTTGCGGTCCTGTCCTGTTTGTGGGGAGCACCCGTTACACATACTACTTTACTCATTTATTTGATTACTAGTGGTGCTGTCTGACCTCTTTATATTCTATCAGAAGGAAATATATTTATCCTTTGGGAGGTTTTATCCTTGGAAGAAAAAGTCAGTAGGTCAGACAGCGACAAGCATTAGTTGCTAGATCAGGACAGGTTAATTCCTTTCACAGCTTGGGGCTTGAGGTCCAGAACCAATCGGATCACATAAAACCCAGCAAACTAGAAAAACCTGGTTTAAAGTTCCATATGGATTCTACAAGGGACGGGCCTCTCACAACGTACCGTGAGGGACCTTGTGCACCTTCGAGGCGGGCCACTGACGCATCAATGGGGACTCCTTGTACTTGAATACTAGCTTTTTTGCAGTGCTCTGAAAATGGAGTGCGTAGTCAAGATGGCGCTCCCACCACAACAGTGGGACCGTGTGGGTTGCAAGAAGCAAGCAATCCTTTTCTGCAAAAAGTTTGTAACAAGTTGCAACCCGTTCGGCGGCGAAGTGTAGCCACACCTCTCTTTGTGACTGGCTCATCCGGAGCCTGGTAACTACTTGGTCCATCCCACCCCCAACTTCGTATTCCACCTAGGGGAACTAATCAGGACTTTGGGCTCTATGCAGTAAGCGCCGAAAAATCCTCCCGCCAAGTGTTCCTTATCAGCATGATTCTGCCGATTTTCCCTCGCCATATGCAATACTGCACCGACACACTTTATTCGAGCAAATACCCAGTATGTACCTGGCAGATACCTGGAATGCGCCGCTCCTCACCTCTGACAAGCCCCGTTGCGTTTGCCTTCCCAGCCTGGGTTCATGCCTGGCTGACGGGCGGCTGATCTGTTAAATGATAATGATTAGGATTTAATAGGCTGCAATGCTTCGCGTGTCTACCAGATGGCATAAATTCATGAATTGTTATGCAGTATATATATATATACTGTGCAGTATTGCAGCCAGCAGGAATAAAATGCTTCAATCCCTGCTTGGAAAATACCTCAATGCACTCGGGCAGAAAACAGTCACAAACCTCAATACACCCGGGTATACCCGAATTCGTGGAACTAGCCGAGCTCGAATAAAGTGTGTCGCCAGTGTAAGTGCCGAATCCCTTCCGAATCAAGCCGAAAACATTTGGTCCCACTCTGCCGATGATTTGCCGATCATACACAGGTGTATCGGCGTGCATGGCGGGGTGGTGTTAGGTTCGCCAATGAAACTTCTTGCGGCATCTGCCGAAGCAAGCATTTTTTTGATTGAGCGGCCCATTTAAAGGCAGCGTGTATTTTTATTCATTCTCTGTGTTGTTGGGAGAGAGAGACACACAGAGCTGGGCGATTTACAAATTTCATATTGACTGAGAGAGTAGTTGTGTATTGTGCGAGTTTTGTCCTGTGTTGTTTTGTTAACATCTTTGTCTTGTTTTCCCTTTGTAAGTGTTCAGTGCGATTGTCTTTAAATTTCTTTTCTGTTCTTTGTGAGTGCAATAGGTATGGCCGAAAGGCGTGGGAAGAGTGATGCTGGTGTGAATGGTACTGGTAGTCGTGTGAGTATGCGTCTGAGTGAACGTAGGATTCAGGGGAGTGCTGTTGCTGCGAGTGTGACTGGTGTTGCTGTGAGTGTGAGTGCTGCTGGTGGCTCTGTTGCTAGTGCTGCTGTGGTGTCTGTTGCTGGTGCTTCTGGGGTGTCTTCTGCTGGTGCTGCTGGTGTGTGGTGGTGGGGTGGTTGTTGGTGGCCCGCTTTTGGAGTCTCTTCCATTGGAAGAAGGAGAGCCCAGTAAGCAGCAGCCAAGCTCTGGGGCTGCACGTGTTCAGAGGAAACGTGTGGAGCGGCCACGTAATCCTCGTTTCAATGATGAGGAAAACAGAGTTCTTGTCACAGGGATTTTGGAGCACTATGACTCTCTATATGGGCATTTAGTAGGTAAGTCAATCTTTGCATTGATTGTTCAAAGACATTTTATCCTATCTCATGTGACATGTGTTAATATCAAACTATTAATCTCTAATATCTATCAATTAACGTTAATTGTTACACACATAATCCTTCATGCTTTATAACGACCATAACAATCAGTCTAAAAAGTTTGCAAAAGTTCATATAATATTCATGCAAGCTTCCTTAGATTTGTATGTTTCCACGTAAATGCTCATGTGCTACACATATTCCACCTAAACCAGCATGTTTGGTATCTCTTGGAAAAGGTAGCAGTTTAGGAAACTGCTCGTTTTTCTAATAATAATTAACGTCATATATTTTGTATGTATTTCAAGGGCGGACAAGTTCAGCTTCCAAAAATGAAATGTGGGATCAAATTACATTGGCTGTGTCTGCGTGTGGGAATCATGTCAGGGACCGGGCGAATTGTCGGAAGAGATTCGATGATATCAGGGCAAACGTAAAGAAAAGAATCCAAGCACAACGGATGCATGCTTCTGCCACTAGAGGTGGGCCGCCAGCACAAGCTCTAATCTTAACTCCATTGGAGGAGCAGATGCGGGAAAAAATTCTTCCAGTCGTCGTGGAGGGTTTGGCAGGGGACAGAGATATCGGAATATATTTGGCTCAATTTCCACCAGGTGACAAATGTTACTGTATTAGGCGTGTCGTATGTTACAGTTCTTATCTTAATTTCCGCAGAAACATATAGTTTTTCCCAATATAAGCATACCTACATATTATATCTGTATATATGTCTTTCTCTCTATTTCTATCTATCTATCTATCTATCTATCTATCTATCTATATATATATATTTATATATATATATATAAATATATAGTTGTCCGAAAAAATCCCAAAAATATATATATATGGGGATATATGGGTGATAATGGGGAAAGACAGGGTTGCAGACCTGTCTAAGACATGCAAATGAACATACAGTAATATTTACAGTTGCTTTATGCTTTACTGTGGAGGGTTTTTGTCACTTTTTTTACCCACCATAACCTTAATAATTGTGGTGATTACCTAGTCTAGAGTCTCAAAACCAGCTTAGCCATTACAACCAACCTCACACTGATGATACCCATCAAGGTTGAAACATGTCTGTGAGTGGGTTTAATGGCTTTGCATCTCATCCCAGCCTCTGTCTAAAAGCTGTGTTTAAAACAGCATGCATTGGCTTGAGGATCTGCTTGTGTAATATGAGCTTGAGACAAAAGGTGGCACTAAGTGCTCCTTTGCATGTCATTTCAGAGAATCCCTTGCTGCAGTGGAAGCGCTGTATGCTGGGCGATAATGGGGAAAGACAGGGTTGCAGACCTGTCTAAGACATGCAAATGAAAATACAGTAATATTTACAGTTACATTATGCTTTACTGTGGATGGTTTTTGTCACTTTTTTTACCCACCATAACCTTAATAATTGTGGTGATACATATATATATCTCTGTGTGTTTGGAAACATGTATTGGCTCAGCTATCGTTGATGACAACATTATGAGTAAACATACACAACTTGACCAGCATGAACGGATTATGTGTAATGATCTTCCAAATAACACACACTGCAACCTTCTACCTTACAAAGCATTCAACATCTTTGCCCTATAGTTGAAAGCTGAATGTATGTGTGAATCTTTGTACAAACAATGGGTTAACATGCATAACAACAAAGCACACCCGCATTCATTCTTTGTCACAGTAATGTATAACTTCGTTATACTGTGTCTGTGCACACAAATGCATAATTCACTATTTCATGTATTTGTCGATACATATATACATATAATATATATATAATATATATGTATATATTAGTGATAATCTATGTTACACCTATAAACAGGCCATTACTGCCTAATCAAGTCTTGTATGGAATATTGTGCATTCAAAGGCGAACATAAGTAATTTGCACAAACACATTTAGTTATGTTTTATTAAATCTCTTGTTTCGCTTCATGTAGTATAATGTGAGCATAAATAGGAACATGTACCATATGGTATTTAATTGTGTTCATATGTAGCTCACTTCATATTTTTATATCGCTCATGTACCGGTGTGTGAAACCAGCTGCAATTAATATGTAATCACAGCATAGAGGTGAACAGAGGGGGTGGGATCGGGCACAGAGCCAGATCACAGGGTCATGGTAGGGTCAAGTCTTGTGGGACAGCTTACAGGTGGTAGAACCAAATAAAAGGTCAGGGTGGTGTCACGTCTTGGGGGAGGGACTACAGTTGTTACAAGCTGACAAGGTGAACAGAAGTTCATCACATTCATTTGAAATGGTAATTATCTGAAGACTTTCAGCCACCAGGCCACTATATATGAAAACGTACTTTAGTCATTCGTTCAGTCATATCTTTTTTTTACCTTATAGATACGCCACTTTATCACACCAGTACCATCTGTGAGCAACATACTGCATGTGTTGATGAGTGTCAGCCACATTGAGCGCTACACCTGCTTCTCTTAAATGTTCAGACAGATCACTAAAAACATTCATTCACATTTCCACAATTAGGTACTGAATTATAAGCAGAGTCAACTTTGCTGTCATGGTAGTGATGTACATTATTATTGTTAGATTACTACACAACATAGGCAGTGTATGTACAACAGAACACTTAATTTTACAACGCATTCATGCATGAACATTGTATGTTGTATGGTGTTTAAAATAAATGTGCCGATTAGGTTCACATGAACATTTGTTAAGATGGATAATATTCAGATTGGCCGAACCATATCATTGTCATTTCGTTATGTGATGCTGATATTTAGTCATAACTACTCCCACTATAGATACTTCATGTTAATTATGTACACATGACAATTCAATTATGATGTTATTCTTCTATATAGTTGCTCCTGCAGCTCCTGGGTCACCTGACACTGAACATGTCTCATCACCTGGCTCATCAAGGTCATCATCAAGAATGGAAGGTGAGTGTATGAGGTGCAGCACATATAAAGTGTACATTTGAAGAATTTCATTTGCCATGCAAATAAAATGCCTTTCACATGTAATGAACTTCACATCAGTTATTGTCACTGAAGATGTAGTGTTTCCTGACAACATGTATTGTGTGTGTTTTAAACTATCAGCTAGGAGTTGTTAGGTTACAACAACCTTTAATTCATTCTTCTTTCACACTGAGTCGAAACATCATTGTTACTTCAAGCATCATCTTTTAATTGGACACAAATTATAAATTATGGAAACATGTTATGTGTTACACTATGAGAACAACTATCATTATAGTGAAAATAAAGGGAAAGTTCCATGGCAGTTCATAATGTCTTTCTCTATTTGTAGAACCAGATGTTGCCGCTCAAGGACAAATTCACTCAAGTGACCATGAAGATGTTGACACTCCTGGATTAACCCAGCATTCAAGTCCTTCTGCTCGTGACACCTACTCAGCTATTGCAGCTTCTGAAGAACGAATCTTGGGTGAAGAAAATCTTCGCCATTCAGAAATGATGTCAGTGCTTGAAAGGATGCTGTCACTGCATGAAAGGATTCATGAAAGGTCAATATCAGAACTGTCACAAATTCAAAAAGTCATCATCCAAGTTCCTAAAGAAATCCAAAATGTACACAGGACATTACAAGCACTAGTTCTGAATGTAAGCCAATCAAATCAGTTGTGGAGTACAGCAAGAGAACAACAATTCCACTTTACCCCATCTGAGGATGGATCTTTACATGCTGCTACTTTTTCTCCTGAGTCATCAGTTCTTCATTCCCCAGTTCTGGATGATACCGGTACAGTAGGTGCAAGTTCTGTGCAGGTCCCTGTCAACATCCAACCGCTTACATCTGTTCAAAATATGGAACCGACACCTACAAATGAGACACGCAAAAGAAAGTTAGGGCAACAATTACTAATAACCAGCTTTTGGAAAAAAATTAAAACAGCAAAACAAGAAAGTGCTCCACCATCACTCTTGCAGTGTTTATCAACTGTTTCACAACTGCCACAGCCCACACCCAGTGCCCCTGAAGTGCAACAGCCCACACCCAGTGCCCCTGAAGTGCAACAGTCCACACTTAGTGCCCCAAGAGTGCCACAGCCCACACCCAGTGCCCCTGAAGTGCAACAGCCCACACCCAGTGCCCCTGAAGTGCCACAGCCCACACTTAGTGCCCCTGAAGTGCAACAGCCCACATCCAGTGCCACAGAAGTGCAACAGCCCACACCCAGTGCCACAGAACTGCCACAGTCCAGTACAAGTCGTACAGTTAAGGCCAGAGTACTTGGCAGAGGGAAAAGGCAAACACAACAGCCAACAAGCAGGCCTGTGACTCGCTCTCAAAAGGATAAACAAAAATAAATAATCACATTCACTAAATTTGTTGGTGTCCTGGTGTTGTTTAATGCAGACTATTTCATGCATAGTGTATGTATGATCATGTACAGATGCTTGATAACATTCAAGTATGTCCTTGTACACATGAATGTTTAGAAATGCTCACTGACTGAATGAAGGCATATTTGATAACATGAGTATGTATTAATCATCAGTTAATTAATGGTACAACATTATTACACACTTGGCATGTTAATGGAAGATGACATTCACTTAGCTCTTGTTCAAGATGAGATGTATGTGGGTTATTTTGGTAATGTAGATAGTAATTTCATGCTAATATTATTGTCATACAACTTTAAGTAAGTACCCATAGAACAGCATACATTTTTATGTTATGTTTTCTGGTGTCTTAACTCTGTAAGACATTACTTACCGTAATCTTCTTTCATAGTTCATAATGTTGGCATGTGATCATGTATGATTTTTGGTTACAATAACAGATCTGTCAGTGTGTATGAATATATCTATAGTCTCTCTGTATCTCTATCTATATATGTATACACACACACACACACACACACACACACACACACACACACACACACACACACACACACACACACACACACACACACACACACACACACACACACTGTGTGTGTGTGTGTCTGTGTATATTTATATACATTAAATGATATATACAGTTATATATATATATACAGAGGTATCAGTACCGTGTTAGCCGAGCTTCAATAATCAAAAAATAAATAGATGATACCGTTCTGTGGCTAACGAAATGCTTTTATTTGTGCGAGCTTTCGAGATACACTGATCTCTTCTTCCGGCGATGTTACAATGAATGAAGCAAAAGGTATACTTAAAAACAGTGTCTCTTGGAATGTTATCTGTGCTGTTCCTTCCCCCGGTGTGGATGAGATTTATGGCTAGAGGTGTAAAAAGGTAAATGAAAGCAAGTGAAGAAAGAGTGTGTATGTGTATCAGTGTGAATAAAAATGAATGGGGAGCCCACAGTATATACAGTGCTTTACACAAGGTGTGTGTGGAGTGGGAGTGGATATAAATGGTGTGGGTGGGTGTGGAAATGTGAGAGTTTGTAGCACAACTAAAAGTGTGTGTGTGGATACTTAGTGGTCCCTATTGGTGTATAGGGATGGAAAAACAAGGAGTATTAGTATGTGTGAGAGACAGCTGTGTGTGCATATATATATAGCACAGTGTGTACAGACATGGCCTTTAGCGCTCATGGGACGAGAGTTCACTAGTGTCAGTAATGACTCATAAAATTTCTATCTCTGTTTAGGCCACTGCTAAGTGTCCCGAACAGTTGCATAATATTTGTATTCATGCAACCGTCTCTCTTTCGGGGTTTTAAGATTACCTTTGAGTATGGCAACCCTCAGATCATTCATCTTATGGCCAGAGTCAGAGAAATGTTCGCCAACAGGACTGTCTCTTGTACCGCGTGTGATGCTGTGGCGATGCAGGTTCATTCTCTTGTTTAGCCCCTGCCCTGTCTCACCTATGTAGTAGCAGCCCCCTGGGCATTTCATGCACATGATGAGGTACACGACATTGCTGGAGGAACAGGTGAACCTTCCTCTGATTTTGTATTCCCGATTCCTGTGTGGTATTTGTATTGTGTCCGCTGTGTAGAGCATTGCGCAGGTTTTGCATCTTGAGTCCTGGAATGGTTTTGTCCCGCATTCTGTTGTACTGGTAAATACTTTACTCCTCACCATAATATTCTTGAGATTATGGGGTTGTCTGTATGATAATAAGGGTGCTTCAGGGAAGACCTGTTGCAGTCTTGTATCTTCCTGGAGGATGGGTTGTAGTTTCCTGGCGATCTTGCGTAGGGCTCCTAGGTGTGGTTTATATGTGACCACCAAAGGTACCCTGTCGCTTGTCTCTTTCTGTTTGTATTCAAGGAGATCACTTCTTGGTATTCTGGTGGCTTTGTGAATTTGCTGGTCTACAATTCTGTGGTTATATCCACGGTTTATAAAGTCTGATCTCAAGGCTTTAATCCGCTGGTCTCTGTCTGCTGTGTCGGAGCATATCCGGTTGTATCGTATGGCTTGACTGTAGATGGTTGCATGTTTGGTGTGTGTTGGGTGGAAGCTGTTGTCCCTCAAATAGCTGGCTCTGTCTGTAGGTTTGTGGTATACCGAGGTCTGTAGTTGGTTGTTCTTTATTGTAATGGTGGTGTCTAGGAAATGTACTTCATCCGGGGAATGGGTGAGGTTGAGGTTGATGGTCGGGTGGAAAGTATTGAAGTTGTCATAGAACTGTAGGAGGTCCTGTTCGCCAGAGGTCCAAATCAGGAGGATGTCATCGATGTAGCGAAGGTATGTAAGGGGTTTCAAGTGACAGGTGGACAGAAAGTCACTTTCCAGTTTTGCGCAGAACAGATTGACATACTGTGGCGCCATCCGAGTACCCATAGCGGTCCCGGTTGTCTGAAGGTATGTGTCATTTCCAAATGTGAAGTAGTTATGGGTCAGAATAAATTCGATGCATTTAGTCACTGTCTCTGTGAGTGGCTCCTGCAGTCCCAAAAAGTATCTGCAGGCTGAAATCCCATCCTCGTGGGGGATGTTGGTATAAAGTGACTCTACATCCATGGTTGCTAGCAGTGTTCCTGTTGGGAGGGGGCCAATTGCATTCAGTTTGTTTAGCAGGTCGGTGGTATCCTGGATATAGCTGGGTGTGTTCCTGACAAGTGGTTTTAGAATGCCCTCCACCCAGCCAGAAATATTCTCGGTAAGTGTGCCAGATCCAGAGATAATAGGGCGCCCAGGGTTGCCCTCCCCTCTTTGTGAATTTTAGGGAGCATGTAGAATGTGCCAGGTTTTGGGTTAGCTGGTATCAGGTCCAGAATTTGTTCTCTTGTGCGGATCGGGAGTGTTTTAATGATCCTGTTGAGTTCTCGCATGTATTTTTTAGTTGGATCCTCCTGCAGTTGGGTGTAACACTTTGAATCAGAGAGTTGCCTGTGTGCTTCCCGCAGCTAGTCTGTCGTGTTCATTATGACCACTGCTCCTCCCTTGTCTGCAGGTTTGATTGTTATGTTGTGGTTGGCCTTTAGCGATTCTATGGCTCTCCTCTCCATCAGTGTCAGATTATATGTTTGTTTCCTTACTTTGTCCAGGATGGTGGTTTTGGCGCTGTGTCTGAAGCTTTCAATGTACCGGTCCAATGTGGGGTTGCGCCCAGTTTGTGGGATCCAGTTTGATTTTTGCTTCTCCCTGCTCATGTGCAGCGGCTCTCCTTCTGCAGTGTTGGCATAATCTTGGTTGTGTCTGTTGTGGAAGAACTCCTTAAGATGCAGCCTTCTGAAGAATTCTTCCAGGTCACTGCAAAGCTCAATCTTGTCCATAGGCTTGGTAGGGCAGAATGTGAGACCCTTTGATAATACTGAGGACTCTGCTTGATTAGGTGTGTAATCTGAGAGGTTAACAGTGCAGTCCTGTTCTTGGTGACTGTCAATGTTTGTATTATTAGTTGTTGTGCTGGCTGCTGCAGAGTATCTCATTCTTAGCCTCAGTCTGTGCAGTTTCTTTTCCTTATTGCTAATTAGACCCTTCAGGAGTTTATCGTGGAATGTTTGGAGTCCTCTCCATGTGTCTATGTGTATTTCTCCTGTCTCCAGGATGCTGTCTATTATCGCCTTTGTCTTTCTCCTGTTGCTGTAACAGATGCTGATCAGATGGTTCCTTAATCTTTCTGAGTTCCTGGTGCACAGTTGTTGGGAGAATTTTGTGTTGTATGTGGTGGCAAGTGGGTTTTTGAGGACGAGTCCTTTTGGGATCAGATGCTCCTTCTTGCATTTGCTGAGGAAGATGATATCGCTGTCTAGTTGTGCCTGTTTTTTCAGTAAATCCTTTAGCTTCATTTGAGTGCGGTACAATGTGGTATCTTCCATATTTTCATGTAGAGGTATCAGTACCGTGTTAGCCGAGCTTCAATAATCAAAAAATAAATAGATGATACCGTTCTCTGGCTAACGAAATGCTTTTATTTGTGCGAGCTTTCGAGATACACTGATCTCTTCTTCCGGCGATGTTACAATGAATGAACTTTTAGTTGTGCTACAAACTCTCACATTTCCACACCCACCCACACCATTTATATCCACTCCCACTCCACACACACCTTGTGTAAAGCACTGTATATACTGTGGGCTCCCCATTCATTTTTATTCACACTGATACACATACACACTCTTTCTTTACTTGCTTTCATTTACCTTTTGACACCTCTAGCCATAAATCTCATCCACACCGGGGGAAGGAACAGAACAGATAACATTCCAAGAGACTCTTTTTTTAAGTATACCTTTTGCTTCATTCATTGTAACATCGCCGGAAGAAGAGATCAGTGTATCTCGAAAGCTCGCACAAATAAAAGCATTTCGTTAGCCACAGAACGGTATTCACTCTTTATTTTTTGATTATTGAAGCTCGGCTAACACGGTACTGATACCTCTACATGAAAATATGGAAGATACCACATTGTACCGCACTCAAATGAAGCTAAAGGATTTACTGAAAAAACAGGCACAACTAGACAGCGATATCATCTTCCTCAGCAAATGCAAGAAGGAGCATCTGATCCCAAAAGGACTCGTCCTCAAAAACCCACTTGCCACCACATACAACACAAAATTCTCCCAACAACTGTGCACCAGGAACTCAGAAAGATTAAGGAACCATCTGATCAGCATCTGTTACAGCAACAGGAGAAAGACAAAGGCGACAATAGACAGCATCCTGGAGACAGGAGAAATACACATAGACACATGGAGAGGACTCCAAACATTCCACGATAAACTCCTGAAGGGTCTAATTAGCAATAAGGAAAAGAAACTGCACAGACTGAGGCTAAGAATGAGATGCTCTGCAGCAGCCAGCACAACAACTAATAATACAAACATTGACAGTCACCAAGAACAGGACTGCACTGTTAACCTCTCAGATTACACACCTAATCAAGCAGAGTCCTCAGTATTATCAAAGGGTCTCACATTCTGCCCTACCAAGCCTATGGACAAGATTGAGCTTTGCAGTGACCTGGAAGAATTCTTCAGAAGGCTGCGTCTTAAGGAGTTCTTCCACAACAGACACAACCAAGATTATGCCAACACTGCAGAAGGAGAGCCGTTGCACTTGAGCAGGGAGAAGCAAAAATCAAACTGGATCCCTCAAACTGGGCGCAACCCCACATTGGACCGGTACATTGAAAGCTTCAGACACAGCGCCAAAACCACCATCCTGGACAAAGTAAGGAAACAAACATATAATCTGACACTGATGGAGAGGAGAGCCATAGAATCGCTAAAGGCCAACCACAACATAACAATCAAACCTGCAGACAAGGGAGGAGCAGTGGTCATAATGAACACGACAGACTACCTGCAGGAAGCACACAGGCAACTCTCTGATTCAAAGTATTACACCTAACTGCAGGAGGATCCAACTAAAAAATACATGCGAGAACTCAACAGGATCATTAAAACACTCCCGATCCGCACAAGAGAACAAATTCTGGACCTGATACCAGCTAACCCAAAACCTGGCACATTCTACATGCTCCCTAAAATTCACAAAGAGGGGAGGGCAACCCTGGGCGCCCTATTATCTCTGGATCTGGCACACTTACCGAGAATATTTCTGGCTGGGTGGAGGGCATTCTAAAACCACTTGTCAGGAACACACCCAGCTATATCCAGGATACCACCGACCTGCTAAACAAACTGAATGCAATTTGCCCCCTCCCAACAGGAACACTGCTAGCAACCATGGATGTAGAGTCACTTTATACCAACATCCCCCACGAGGATGGGATTTCAGCCTGCAGATACTTTCTGGGACCGCAGGAGCCACTCATAGAGACAGTGACTAAATGCATCAAATTTATTCTGACCCATAACTACTTCACATTTGGAAATGACACATACCTTCAGACAACCGGGACCGCTATGGGTACTCGGATGGCGCCACAGTATGTCAATCTGTTCTGCGCAAAACTGGAAAGTGACTTTCTGTCCACCTGTCACTTGAAACCCCTTACATACCTTCGCTACATCGATGACATCCTCCTGATTTGGACCTCTGGCGAACAGGACCTCCTACAGTTCTATGACAACTTCAATACTTTCCACCCGACCATCAACCTCAAACTCACCCATTCCCCGGATGAAGTACATTTCCTAGACACCACCATTACTATAAAGAACAACCAACTACAGACCTCTGTATACCGCAAACCTACAGACAGAGCCAGCTATTTGAGGGACAACAGCTTCCACCCGACACACACCAAACATGCAACCATCTACGGTCAAGCCATACGATACAACCGGATATGCTCCGACACAGCAGACAGAGACCAGCGGATTAAAGCCTTGAGATCAGACTTTATAAACCGTGGATATAACCACAGAATTGTAGACTAGCAAATTCACAAAGCCACCAGAATACCAAGAAGTGATCTCCTTGAATACAAACAGAAGGAGACAAGCGACAGGGTACCTTTGGTGGTCACATATAACCCACACCTAGGAGCCCTACGTAAGATCGCCAGGAAACTACAACCCATCCTCCAGGAAGATACAAGACTGTAACAGGTCTTCCCTGAAGCACCCTTATTTTCATACAGAAAACCCCATAATCTCAAGAATATTATGGTGAGGAGTAAAGTATTCAGCAGTACAACTGAATGCGGGACAAAACCATGCCAGGATCCAAGATGCAAAACCTGCGCAATGCTCTACACAGCGGACACAATACAAATACCACACAGGAATCGGGAATACAAAATCAGAGGAAGGTTCACCTGTTCCTCCAGCAATGTCATGTACCTCATCATGTGCATGAAATGCCCAGGGGTCTGCTACTACATAGGTGAGACAGGGGAGGGGCTAAACAAGAGAATGAACCTGCATCGCCACAGCATCAAACGCGGTACAAGAGACAGTCCTGTTGGCGAACATTTCTCTGACTCTGGCCATAAGATGAACGATCTGAGGGTTGCCATACTCAAAGGTAATCTTAAAACCCGAAAGAGAGACGGTTGCATGAATACAAATTTATGCAACTGTTCGGGACACTTAGCAGTGGCCTAAACAGAGATAGAAATTTTATGAGTCATTACTGACACTAGTGAACTCTCGTCCCATGAGCGCTAAAGGCCATGTCTGTACACACTGTGCTATATGTATGCACACACAGCTGTCTCTCACACATACTAATACTCCTTGTTTTTCCATCCCTATACACCAATAGGGACCACTAAGTATCCACACACACACTTTTAGTTGTGCTACAAACTCTCACATTTCCACACCCACCCACACCATTTATATCCACTCCCACTCCACACACACTTTGTGTAAAGCACTGTACATACTGTGGGCTCCCCATTCATTTTTATTCACACTGATACACATACACGCTCTTTCTTCACTTGCTTTCATTTACCTTTTTACACCTCTAGCCATAAATCTCATCCACACCGGGGGAAGGAACAGCACAGATAACATTCCAAGAGACACTGTTTTTAAGTATACCTTTTGCTTCATTCATTGTAACATCGCCGGAAGAAGAGATCAGTGTATCTCGAAAGCTCGCACAAATAAAAGCATTTCGTTAGCCACAGAACGGTATCATCTATTTATTTTTTTATTTTTATATATATATATATATATATATATATATATATATATATATATATATATATCTGCCACTGTTGTCAGCAAACAGGCCTTGTGTTAATGAGATATAAATGTTAGGTCACTTGCTAATATTATGGTATCAGTATGATTCAGCCCCTAATTCACTCAGCTGTATTTAACTTTGAATATGTTTACAACAAGGCCTGCTTACACCCATCAATGCCTTTAGCTTAGCACTCTATATATAATATATATATAATCTGAATGAACAGTACAGGCCTTCATGGCTGCAAAGAGGCCTTGTTTGCTGTTAAATACAACTTCTACACAGCTGACTCAATTAGGCCCTCAAACATACTCATCCAGTAATGTTATAAACTGTAATGAAGTGTTAAGACAATTACAACAAAGCCTGTTTGCTCACAAGGCCTTCAATGTAGCAATATATATATATATATATATATATATATATATATATATATATATATATATATATATATATATATATATATATATATATATATATATATATATATATAAATATATATATATATATATAGCAATGGTAAATATTACTGTATGTTCATTTGCATGTCTTATATATACACACACACAATATATAGTTACTTATATATAGATATATATAAATATATATCAACATATATATATATATATATATATATATATATTTATAATTATATATTTTTATAGATATCTATATCTATGTATATATCAAGAGAGACAAACAGAGACAGTCAAAGAGAGAGAGAAACAGAGAGAGAAACAGAGAGAGAGAAAAAGAGACAAAGAGAGAGATGTGTGTGTATGGTTAAATCTAGCTAAGTGTAAGCAGAAATCTGTTCATCATAGCACTGTAGATTATTTCACACACATGGTTATTCTAATTAAAAGAGTCAAGTTGTTTTGCACATGTTGATTGCCTAAGCTGAAAGTAACGTTTCGATTCCTGTAAAAAGAGTATCTTACACAAAGAATTTCAGCCAATTATTGTAACAAATTTTTTGTGGGAGAAAACCTAGGCGTATAACTGCAAGGTTGTATTATAACAAACCGCGAAGATAACATGTAACTATTCTCACATTCAGCACACATCCGTATGCGTTCAACTTAGACACTGTACACTTGAAGAGAGAAGAAATGGCAGAAGCTTCCACATTGCACAGCCATCCACGTAAATCATACAAATTTATGATTTATGAAGCAATCGAATCAACGCCAGAGAAAAGGGCAACAGTGGGCCAAATCTATGACTTGATCCAAAAGAAATATCCATACTACCAAGAACCTGACAAACAACGACATTTTAAAACTTCTGTACGATTCACTTTATCCGCAAATGAATGTTTTGAGCGTGTCCATGATCGGCTAGATCAACGATATGGATGCTGGCATGTTGCGCCATCATTTAAAATTACCATGGAACATGGAACATATCTTCTGTTAAATATCATATTTTTGACTAAAACCAGTTACACTGAAGCCGCACCGACTGTCGCGTCTGCTGATATACCTGCACCCTCCATTCATCAAGACCAGATGCAAGATAGACATAACTACTATGATATGTATCAAAACTTATATGGGCAATACCAATGTGGATGTGAAAACAACCAACAACTGTACGTACCTCCGGACGTCTTGTTTGAAGAAGCCCCTGCAGATCCATATGACGCCCTCATGGAGATGTGTGTGATTCAGGATTCAACGGTTGCCTCAACCATGGATGATACTGTTATGCCTTCCTGGAGCGAGCAGTTGCAGCCAAATCAGTTTTGACTTCTACAAGAATGGTAAATACAAATTTCGTTATGCCTTTACTCAAATTATATATGTGTACATTAATAATATACACCATTTATTAGCCAAATGAGTGTATACAGCTTAACATTGCAGACAGCCTTACATGTAGCGTGCACAAAGACATTATTTCCTATAACAATATACTACATGACGAACCATTAGTACACATTGGTGACGGAGTCCTAAATCATAGATGATTATCACTTTTAAAGTATCCTTTCAACATGTTACACTAACTGTAACACACACACCTCATTGTTTAGCATTCAACATATAAAAACAAAGTGTCGCCCACATATGACGTGGGAACCTGGTCATGTCCCAAGGCGTCCTTAAAAAGGAAAGGTTACCGATGCAAGCCCCACCCCCAACCGACGTGCGCGCGTGAAACAGTTTTGGCTGTGTCCGTAGCTTATTGTTATGGTCAGTGCAGTGTGTCATGCGCGCGTCGGTGGGGCGGTGCGTGCACAGCGCTGGAGGCCAATGTTCATTCAGTGGGAGGGGTGTTTGCGTGCATTTCACGGTGCCTTAACATGACGTAGCACGTATTTTGTTCGCTCATTGGCTGATCGTCCGTTTTTGCCGTGGGCACACGTCCGTTTACAAAGTTTAGATATGTACGTGTGTTGAAGTGAATTTGTTTCGCTTCCATATCATAACTTTCAGCCATGATATGCATAATGCTAGCAGCACCATGGAGGGACATGTATTGAACGCACAGCGTACACATCATTTTGCGCATGCGCTAAGACTTAGTCCACATATTCGTGACATGCGCGCGCAGCAGACGTTGTGCGCGCACATTATTATGTATACAGGCACCGGAACAAACATATCAGTAGTAATGCCAGCAACGCGATTTGAAAAAACA
The DNA here is from genome assembly GCF_040206685.1 of Ascaphus truei. NCBI lineage: Eukaryota > Metazoa > Chordata > Amphibia > Anura > Ascaphidae > Ascaphus > Ascaphus truei. The sequence goes on along the minus strand of NC_134486.1, from coordinate 275,344,554 downwards.
GACAGTTCTGTATCTGTAGTTTTATCCTTGCAGTTTAAACATATACGTAACTTATGCGTGAATATCCACAATCATATAGAGATGTGTTAAGCGTTTTCATGCTGAGACATAGATAAATGTGGCATCTTTGAACATCATGTGTTTGCTGTATTTCACAGATGTCGAGGATGAATACATTGGAACAATGTATGATTTCAGATGGGCCAATCGTTATATTAGATGATTGTGACGACTAGCGAACAACTATTATAATAAATATGTAACAATGCTTTCAATGATTGGTGCGCAGATTAACAATCACTACATAATGTTATCCTATTGTGCAAATATTTACTATGCACTTAATTATCATAATGATGTTGCTAAGCACTGAAGTTAGAACTTATATTGATATTTTTTTCTTTTCTACTAACATTATATGTATTGCCATGTGATATATGCAACCAACATTATCACTCAGCAAACACATTAATCTACTATATATTATAATCTCACATGTGACTTGTCAAAGAATGTAAATGCTACATAACAACTCGTAGACATTGTATCTGAACGTACACAATAACAATAGGGAGGTGATAGAAACTGTTTAGTCGTGTGAATGTTATATTATCACCTAAGTTGTAGTGGTAACCTAACATGCATGAGCTAATGAATGTTAGTTATAGATCATTAAACCATGAACATTTGTGTGTACATTTAAGTCACACGAGTAACTATAGTTTATTGTTATTAGTAAACGTTCAACACATACATAGCTAAGTGAGGCCGATGATAAAAGCAACATTATTATGTTGGTTTATATTATTTCTGTTAGAAATACATGCATCACACAAAAATACAACACACACACACACACACACACACACTATGTTGCTGAAATGTGTGCGTGTGCAAATGTCCACGTCATTTATGTTCATATGTTGACAGTAGTTATAAAGGATCATGATCATTATGAATAACTAACGTGAATGAAATAAAACTTTGATTAACTACATTGTCATTGTGTTGAATGATTTAGGAAAAGTTGAGAATACAAAGAACTATACTTTGGAATGGTGTTACCATTTTGACAAATGTTAGATGAACGTCAAATCAACACACATCTTTGACTTATACATACACATGTGACAATGTAGTAATCAACATGAAGATAAAGTGAGAGAAGAACTAATCACATACATTGCAATGTTTATGATGTTTAACACATTTGGGTCTTTTCATACAAACATGCATTGAGTGTTAACAGCGCTCATGTGCATGAATGGATGTTGTGAGGTTGCCAAAATTACATGTTATGTAATGTACGTAATGATTTGAAAACACAATGCACAATAACCACCAAATGTAGCTAAATGCATGGACACAATACAGAAATGACATGTTTCAATTGTCACATCTTTTTCATTACGTTATGCTTACACATCCTGTAACTATACCTGTATCGAGGTTAGCACATCTTATGACAGATGTGAATTCAAATACATACCATGAGCAGTCCTTGGAGTGATATACCTTGGAAAAGAAAACATGAATGAATATAAATCATTGTCATGACATGTTCATTAAGGTAAGCAACACACAGAAGTGACAATTTTGTATGTGATATGAAACAAAATCTACAATACGTCAAATATGATCTTAAATACACAATAGTCTACACATCATTGTGACACACATGTCACACTCCAAAAGAAAATTGTATGTAACCATACTGCACTAGCTATTGGCTATCAACATAGTAGGTTTATTGTGTATGCATAACCAAAAATAGCATGTACAGAAAATATAGATTTAGTACACATTATTTCCTCACGTACACACAACACCTTTTAGTGGTAAGAAGTATAATACAACATGTTGATGAATGACATACCGGTGCCACATGCAATTGTCCACACAGCAGAGAAGATAAAGGTGTGAGAACCATATTCATCTGTTTCCTAAGTGAATGGTATTTGGACACATGTATTTATCATTAGAATGAATTAATACATCTATGTAGTACTATGAACATATATGTATTTGCTTACATGAAAAATAGGTCTTTATGACATTCCGACGTGTCTCCACACCACTGGCTGTTTGCTCAGTGTAAGCTGGTAAATGTACGGGATGCTCCTCCTCCGAGGCCTGACGTATGTCGGTTTCTAAATTATTGCGGAGTGCCAGATTGTGCAAAATGCAACATGCAATTATAATATCTGACACTTTAGAAGGCTTATATTGAAGTGCCCCACCAGTTCTATCTAAACACTTAAATCGTGTCTTCAGAAGCCCAAATGTTCTCTCTATGACGGATCGTGTAGATATATGTGCCACGTTATACCTCTCCTCTGCTTCACATTGAGGGTTTGCCACCGGGGTCAACAGCCACGGCCTAATTCCGTATCCTGAGTCACCTATAATCCATCGTGCACAAATATGATACAATTTGTGTTAACATTATTACATTCAACAGTTCATAGAAAAACTAGAGTTGTTTGTTAACACATCATCATATGTACTCACCCACCAGGCAACCAGGTCCAAAATAGCCTTCTTCGAAAGCATGGAAGACTGATGAGTTTCTCAGGATAGAGGAATTGTGACTGGAACCAGGGAATTTGGCTACCACATGCATAATCTTCATCGTGGCATCGCATACCACCTGTACATTCAGGTAATGGTAGTGCTTACGGTTGCGATAAGCATGCTCACTCTGATTAGGCGGAATCAAAGCAACATGGGTGCAATCTATTGCACCCATCACACATGGTATCCCGGCTATGGTATAAAAGCCATTCCTCACTTCCAGCCACTCTGTGTACTCTGTAGGAAAATGAATATAATTCCTAGCGCGTCTATTCAGTGCACATAGAAACTGGGTAAAGGCCCGCGAGAATGTAGATTGCGAGACCCCGCCCACTATGCCCACAGTTGTCTGGAATGACGCGGAAGCAAGATAATGTAATGAGCACAGCATTTTAACAAGCCCAGGGACTGCACGACCTCTGGCTGTCACAAAATCTAAATCTCCCCGTATCTCTTCATAAAGAGCTAAGATTGCTGCTGAACTCAAACGATAGCGACTTATAATCTCCTCCTCTTTCATCCCATCTAACATGGTTCTCTCCCTGTACAAACGAGGATGCGGCACAACTTCTCTCCTCTCTCTTCTCCTCTCATCTCCTTGCCCTCTCCCTCGACCTCTCCGCGTCCCTGTCCCTGTCCCTTCCTTGGCCTGTGACATCCTCTCCATCAGCAAGCCTCTCCTCCAATAGAATCTTCCTCCGTCTCATAAACATTTGCATCATTTTCAGGTCTGTAGCTGTCAATGCACAGGTAATTGGTCTCTTTTAAATACCTATGTGATGATGTCAGGTGACTTCATGAAGTGCAAGGTGTTACATTAACATATCCAAGTAGTTAACTCCAAACGGGTATCCAGAACAAATTAAATGGATTATTTATGTGTGTTCACCAGGCAATCATGATATTTGACAATGATGTAACGTTAAGCTTTGTACAAGAATTTATTCGCAAGTATTTATGGAATGTGTAATGCGGGTACCACTCAGTCATCTCATTAGGATACAACCATGACATTGACATTGAAAAAGTACGTTGCAACATGTCTAATTTGGCATGTTATTGTCACATGTTCACATGAACTAATTGTGATGTGCATATACATAATTTAATGCCATCAGGATACTTGCTATTGATTATGATTCAATCGTGTAAAAATGAGTAACTATTATAGATGTGTGTATAAGTTAGCATGAAGTGATTCTAATGCATCGTGTACAATGTAAACATGCAATGTTATTGAGTGTCCAATTGCGGACGTCATCAAAAGAGGGAGGTCACAAAGTACATGTAAACATGAAAACAAAACAGCTACACTTACATTTTATCATGCGTTACACATTCAAAGCATTCTCTAATGTATACCAACATTACTATACGCTGGATCTGTTAGATGTGTCAAATCTGTTACATCATATAATAAATTGAAGCACACTTAAGTAACATGTTTCATATTATGTGACCTGTTCCTTTAAGAGTTTACTATAGGAGTTTCCCTTGACACATCATAACATTAACACTAATGTGACACGCAAATCATCATAACATTGAAAAGTACAATGTTGTGCCAGGACGAAATCACCCTTACCAAGGAGGAAGGTGAATCAGCGGGCACGACTACGCAGCAAAAAGTTGCAAAGGCTGGACTGGGCTATAAAAATTCTTTTATTAGAGCATGGATAAAAAACAAGAGGAGGGGAAACAGCCCCCTGCGCCTCTAACACGTTTCACCCAGTATGGGCTTTCTCAAGATAAATTTTTATCGGGAAGAAAAAATGCAGATTTTGACCACTTATCGGCGCTTACTGAATCTCAAATCCAATTTTGGTGGGAAAATGCCGATTAAAGCCTTATCGGCGCTTACTGCATGAGGCCCTTTGTCTCAACCTATGTAACTCGTGCTCACAACAAATAGGACAGGATTGCAGGGCTGAGGTGGGGATGTTAGAATACACCGATAAACAACCGCGTCCGGATTGCAGAGTCGTAGTTGTGCAACTGGGTCAGGGTAGGAGAGGACAGAATAGTCGTGATGCTCACCGTGGTCTAGGATTGGAGAAGTTGGATTGTCGTTGTGCGTAGCCAGTTTCCAGGAGTAGAGAGGACAGAATGGTTGTTGTGCGTAGCCAAGGTCCAAGGGTCAGAGAAGGCAGAGGTCCGGGTAAAACCTGAGGTCAAAGGTGCAAGACAGAATGCACAGAACAACAGCAGGGCAGGGATGCTTGACGCAAGCACTTGAAACATAAACAATGGTTTATGCTCAGCCATTTTGCCTAAGGGCTGGCTGAGCATATAAAGAACAGAGAGCCAATGGGAAGGCTGCAGGCAGTGGGTCATCCCAGGTAGACTGTGTACTGATAGGCAGGGGTGGAGTGTATCGCAGCTGTTGAGTAATTAATGTTGTTAGCATTAACCCCTCAATTGTTTCTGGTCATGCAATGCCGACGTGTAGTGGAGACAGGAGTGTCCTCCTTGGTGACACGGTGCCGGCACAGAGCCTAGGTCCAGTGACAGCATGAATATTGTAGCGCTCGCGAGCAGTGCACACGCGTGGGGCATCACCGAATGCATCACAGGACGCATCACAGAGGTGGGACCGAGATCCAATCCTCACAACCTATGGGAGGAGTTGCCACACCCTGTGTAGCTTCACTTCTACAGAGCTGTTGACAAGTGAAGAGCTGCTGCTAGTCCTCTGCTTTTTTACCGTGTCTACCTCATCTACTTTTGCCAAAATCATGTCAGTGTTGGATCTCAGTTATCGATGAGAAAAAAGATCGATGCAACAGCCACTCTTGAGACTCACCAGCAAAAATAAAATAAAAACCTTTTATTGAACTACATAAAACAGATACTGTCATGAACAAAAAATGGGAAACCTATATATTTGGACATGGGTCTGCACTCAGTTACCCCCACGCCTCTCTATCTAGGCTTAACTCCGCTTATGCTCCGTCAATATACATTTAATCTCAGGCTATACAGAGCTATATATGTGTGTATACCTTTGAGCTTATCAGACGTTTTTTCTTGTTCTCAGTGTTGAATCTCACAAACTATTCCTTGCCAGGAGGCTTTCTGGTACAACAATGTATAGATAACAATTTCTACGGTGTGTATGCCCTTACTGCAGACTACCTGGGGGAGAGGTCAGCACGACGGCCCAATGCCAAAATTGTGGAAAACAATACCTGTGGCCTGCCAATCCTGTGCCCTTTGCTGTGGTGATGCTGCCGAGTGATTGAAAGGCTGCGCCTGCTTGTACGGCCCCTGCATACCACACTCCACCAATACTTCTGACTGCCTCCGATTACAAGCCCTACTATCCTGAGAAATGGCCCGTGGAAATGTATAACTGGCTTGTCCTCCTGTGTGTCCATGTACCCTAGTACACCAAGGTCCCAACGTTATTGTACCTGAGATGAGCTCAGCGTATCGATGCCAACGGTTCCAGGACTGGAACCAATGTCAGCTTTTCTGGCGGATGAGTCGACTGCCCCAGGGTTGTCCTTTGGTGGTGCCAGAGCAGGCCTGCTTTGTGGCGATTACTGCCAAAGGGTGCCGGACTTCCCGACATTGCGGCCTGGAGGATGTGTCCTTACCAACGTCTTCGTCCGATGGTGAAGCTGGTCCAGTGAAGCGGCGGTGTCACGTGGTTGCGACGTCTGTCTTAAAGGCCATGGTGCTGCCAGAGGTCCGGTAGAGCCCCGCGCCAGAGGAGGATGTCGGCACCGGCCAAGACATCACTGCTGAGGAAAAGATCCATACTGATGACATCTACCTGCACTTTGGTGAGACAACATCCTTTTCTACCTGACAGGAGTCCGATGCGGCATTGCTGGAGGAGGAACCCGTCGGAGCCTTGTTTTCCATGCCGCGGGGTGAGGCACTTCCGGTACAACTGGAAGTGACGTCACTGCCGGCGCAGAGCAAGGGCTTGCCTGGGAGTCTTGCGAGCTTGGCTCTTGCCGATGATGTCATAAAAATGGCTGCCATCTCAGCTACGGAAACCCCATTGTTGCTCACCAGAGAGAGTTCCGGAGCGTGTTCGGTCCACCTGATCCACCACAGACTCCAACCCGGGGAAGAAGCCGACGTGGATCGTTCCATCAAATCTCAGTACTGTTCCCTAGAGCAAAAAGGAAACAGAAACAACAGAGACTAGTGGTGTACGGATTGCAAGAAAAAATATGCATTTTACTTTAAACAAAATTTTACAAGCAGCCCTGTCACATATCCCCCACTTTAAGAAAAAAACAGATAGGATTTTCTCAAACAAACTTATGCTCAGACAAGGATGCTACAATTTTGCTCTCCATTAATGAGAAATAGGGATCCTTCATCCACCTACTCTAGAAGTTCAACGTCCAGGCCCTATATCAGATAAAAACACATTTACAGAAATCTGAATACACTAAAGTTCCTGAACATCAATCTTGCTATTTCTCACCACATTCTTTTCCAGTTATTTCAGCCTCATACGGGATAAATGATCTGCATTATGATGATCACTTCCAAGCCGGTATGATACTGTGAACTTAAATGTTTGCAGGGCTAGATACCACCTTGTACATTGCATATTGTTTAGCCACATAAGGGCAGGATGATCTTTTATCAGTGAAAATTGGTCCCCCAACAGATAACATTTCAACACTTCAAACACCCACTTAATCACCAGACATTCCTTCTCAATCGTGGCCTATCTGGCTTCTCTTGGATGTAGCTTACGGCTTTTATACAAAACAGGGTGCTCCATCCCTTCAACTTCCTGGCTACTGTAAGTACTGCCCCTAGACCCCCCATTGAAGAATCACAGTGTACAATAAATGGTAAATTGAAGTCAGGACTTTTCAACACTGGTTCACAGCCTAAAATATCCTTCAACTGGTTAAATGCAGCATTAAACTGGGGTCTAGGTTACCCAATTTTGTTCTTTATTCTTTGTTAAATTGGTAAGTGAGATAATCAAAAGAAAGTATGGGAGTCACAAGCAAGCTATGAAACAAGGGTTTTGCGTTAAATGGTTGAGATATTAGAGCAAGACCAGTTATAAGATCGGAAAAAGAAGAAAAATGGGTATCACAAATATGTATTAAACCATGTAACATTATAGGACGATCTATGTAAATGTAAATACAATATGCTACAATGAAATGTTTTGAAATGTATCTGTAAACATCCTAATAAAAAGATACTTTAAAAACAAAATTGATAAGTGAAGCTGCAATGGACGAAAAGTTGGCAATAAACCTTCAGTAATATCCAATCCAAGGAAGGATTTTACCTCCTTGGTTCAAGGCATAGCCGCTTCCTGAATGGTATTCACTTTATTATCCTCGGGTCGCACGTCCCCATTTCCTAATATCTATCCCAGATATCTAGTTTGTGTGAAACCCCGGGCAAATTTCTTTGGGTTTATGGTTAACCCAGCCTCTGCAATAAAGGTAATCACCTCCTTTAGATGTTTTAAGTGACTTTCCCACTCTGGGCTATAGACCACAATGTAATCTAAATAAGTTGCTACAAACTGTTCCCTCCCCACTAACAACCTATTCATCATCCAGTGAAAGGTCGCCGGGGCCCAATATAAACCGAAGGGCATGGTTACAAATTGATAGAGCCCCTGTTTGGTGGCAAATGCTGTCTGGACCTAGCTGACTCTTCCACTGGAATCTGCCAATAGCCAATATCTGCCAATAGTAAGGTCCAAGGTGCTGATGTAACGTACCTTACCTACTAGATCCAAAAGCTCATCAATTCAGGGTATAGTGTAGGCTATAGTGTAGGCATCAAAACAGGCCACCTCATTTAACTTTCGAAAATCTACACAAAATCGTACTGTTCCATCCTTTTTAGGTACCAAAATTATCGGGGAACACAATTCTGAGCCCCCTTTCTTTCCACAATGGTATATGGTCCTTGTCATCTAGCTGGCACCCCCCTCTGTGCCACATATTCGAGACTAGAAGTGTGGTCTTGCTGCTTGGGAAGCCGACAGGCACAGACCCCCCCATGGTGTCTACAAGAAGATAATTCTGACGTTGAACAGAGTAAAGAAGCCAAAGTGTATACTTTGCTATTTCCTCACAAATGTGCATTTAATATCACTGTTTTTAAGTGTTAATGTTAATAAAGTCTCTTAATACACTATTGGAGGCTGCTTTGCACTTTTCACAGAATTTTACACACCATACATGCACCGTACATGTAATATATATATATATATATATATATATATATTATATTATATTATATTATATTATATTATATTATAGGCTAAAGCAGTACAATTCAGGGCATTATTGAAAACCCTGCTCTCCGATTGGTTAAAATTCCAGGCATTATCCACAGTAATGCCCTGAATTTCAGCAGCTTGCAAAATGCAGTTTTCAATCTTTTTATTTACAGCCAATCAGCTTTCAGAACAGCTGAGACAGAGCAGGGGATTGGTTTGAATTGAGTAAAAGCTCTGAGACATGGCAGGGGATTGGTCAAAAAGTATCAGCCACGGTTTGACTCCTCCCCCTCCCGAGCTGACTGAGATTTTCTGAGCAGATTCAGTTGAATTAGGGGGGGGGGAGAAGAGACTGCAAAGAAGTAAGTGTGTGGAGTATAGATTTGCAGTGTTGTGTGTGTGGGGGTGGGGAGGGGGTGTAGAGGTGCTGTGTTGTGTGTAGAGCTGGGGGGGAGAGTGCAAAGTTTAGTAAGTGGCTGCATTTTTTATTGTGGCTGCAGTGTGTGTGTGTGTTGGGCTGTTGTTTGTGTAGCAGCAGTTTGTGTGAGTGTAGAGCTGATGTGTGTGTGTGTGTGTGTGTGTATAGAGCTACTGTGTGTTTGTGTGTGTGTGTGTGTGTGTGTGTGTGTGTATAGAGCTACTGTGTGTGTGTGTGTGTGTGTGTGTGTGTGTGTGTGTGTGTGTGTGTCAGTAGCAGTGTTTATGGGTGTAGCATGTGTGTGTAGCAGCAGCGTTTGTGTGTGTGTGTAGAGCTGCTGTGTGTGTAGTCCTGCTGCTGTGTGTGTAGAGGTGCCGTGTAGTGAGTGTAGAGGAGGTGCTGTGTTGTGTGTCTAGAGCTCCAGTGTGTGTGTGTGTGTGTGTGTGTGTAGAGGCACTGTGTTGTGTGCTGGTGTGTGTTTGTGTGTGTGTGTGTGTGTGTGTGTGTGTGTGTGTGTGTGTGTGTGTGTGTGTGTGTGTGTGTGTGTGTGTGTGTGTAGCAGCAGTTTGTGTATGAGCTGCTGTGTGTGTGTACACAGAGGGGGCGGCAGTGTGTGGATATAGATATCTGCAGTGTAAGAGTATATAGAGGTGGTTTCAAGTATTTACCATTTTATTTTAATAAAAAAATCTATTTAACTATACAAAAGTGTCTATTATTTATTAAAGAAGCCTACATTTAGCCTATAATAGTAATAATCCCCTCAGAACAGGGCATTACTGGCCAATAATGCCGTGGTTGGGTTAAAAAGTCCCTCGGCTTCGCCTCGGGCCTTCAACTCTTCCAGCCAGGGCATTATTGGCCAGTAATGCCCTGTTCTTCAGGGATTATTACTTAAATATTATAATAATATTATATATATATATATATATATATATATATATATATATATATATATGCTATATATAGCAAATGGAAATATTACTGTATGCTTATTTGCATGTCTTAGTCAGGTCTAAGACATGCAAATGAGCATACAGTAATATTTCCATTTGTATGCTTTGCTGTGGAGGGTTTTTGTCAATTACACACTCTTGTGTGTGTGCTACTTTTAAACCTTTATATGATAATGAATGTCAACATAGATTTATGCTATGTGGAATGTGCCTATTTTCTCTCTTTTCTAAATAGATCATTGTGGATGTGGTTCATGGATGAGGGTGCCGGGGGGTGACATCAACCATGGAAAAAGTCCATGACAGCGGTGTGACAGGGTGAAGTCAACCCCTATCAGTTATGCCTGAGAGACATATGTCTGAGTGCTTCATCCAGCACTCATAAGGGTTAACTCAGGTGGAAGCTAGGTAATCAGGATGTAAGCTGACACCTGATAAGCAGCAAGGTATAAGATGAGGTTGTTACTGGCAGTAGCTGCCTGCCTTAGACAAGAGCACATGGCTATATGTGCTGCTAGCCAGACGGATACATCAAGCTAACTATTGCAACCAAAGTAAGAGACTTGTTCATTTGTTTTTCCTGACTGCTTAAAAGACACTTACGGTTTGGTTATGGTTTAGCCAGCCAGCCTGCTAGATAGGCCTGGTGTGTTAGTCAGTCCTCCCAATGTGGAGCAGGATTTGTTTTGTTTAAAGGGACAGTGTACTCGCATGTTATGTATGCTGTGGAGAAATAAAGCCACTGAACGTTTTCATTATCCTGAAACTATACGTGTGGACTGTTCCCTTACCTCGGCTACAGGCCGTCCTGCCACAGGTGGTGTCAGAAGTGGCATGTCGGACGGCCCCTGTATCTGAAGGGCCACACAGAAAAAAAAAATGGAGACAATTTTTTCTCAGTTCCTTGAGCAACAGCTCCAGCTAGCAGAGAAGCAAGCAGAGCGACAAGCACAGCAAGATGAGCAACAGGCCCGGCGAGAGGAAAAGCTACTCCAACTGCTGGCCGAAGGCCCAGCCCCAGGCAGACCAGCGATTCCAAATAACCTACCCGTGATGCTGCCTAAAATGAAGCCAAACGAAGACCCAGAGGCATTTCTCCTCACTTTTGAAAGGGTAGCCACGGCCCACGGCTGGACAGTTGAACGCTAGGTAACGACTCTGGCTCCACTCCTTATAGGAGAAGATCAGGCAGCCTACCAGGCTCTTCCAGCAGACGAGGCCATGGACTATCAGCAACTAAAGGCTGCTATTCTGGATCGCCTAGGCCTCACTCCAGAGACCTACCGACAGCGGTTCCGGACAGTCAAATATACAAACAGAGACAGACCCCGTGTCGTAGCCCACCGCTTAATAGACTTATGTACCAGGTGGATACAACCGGAGAAGCATACCAAGGCAGAGATCCTTGAACAGTTTGTGCTCGAGCAGTTCAAACAGATACTGCCCCCCTCCTCCCGCTACTGGGTAAAAAGACACACTGCATTTTCCCTGAATTCAGCGGTCCGCTTGGTGGAAAACTTCCTTGGCGACGACACCCAACAGGATAGCTGGGAACGGTCCGTGCAAACACCAGTTGCTTCCGGTGATACCAGAGGCAGGCGAGCAGACAATTGAGGGGTCTACAACCCGCCAGCTCGGGAGGTCCAGTCAACCCGATTGGAAGACACTTTCCCATCTCAGAGGGATCCTGGTACAAACTCCCGCAGAGACGCCCGTCCCGGGTCCGAGGCTATTGGATCACTCAAGGGAGGCCGCCACCCACAGTATTCCCCGAAAACCTGGGCTTCCGTCACCCATCCAGTGGAGAGGATACCACCACCAACCTGAAGGGAGGATCCCACCCAACAGCGGAGAAGTCTAAACACCGAACTCCGTCGAGAGCTTCCGCTGACAACCGAGTTTGCGGACTCAGGAGATGATGAGATGGACTGTTCATATGGCAGAACCACTGCCACAGCTTCTCTCCGAGGGGACCACAATCCATGGTTAGTCCCAGCATCTTTGGAGGGGAAAATAGTAAAAGCCATGCTGGACTCGGGATCTGGAAAAACCCGGATCCTAGAGGGCCTAATTCCAAGCAACAGTCTATCCTATGACTCTGCTTGGAATATCGAATGTATCCATGGGGATACAAAGAGATACCCGACCATGAACGTTCTACTGCATATCAAGAGGCTAGCCTACCAGTGGGAGTTGCTCCCTGGCTACCTGCTCCTGTTCTACTTGGCCGAGACTGGCCCTACTTCGAAACATTGTTGGCCCCTACTCCTACGGAGCCTACTTCTCTGGTTCCGGAGAAGCCCAGAGACTTGTTTCCTTTTTCCCCAGAGATTTTCCCCCGTAGACACCACGTCCCAAAGACACGTAAACAGAGACGTGCGGAAAAAGAGGACTGGTTAAGAAAGGCTGGGACTCTTGGTAACATTAGTCAGCCCAAAAGACTGCAGGTCATGGCCGGAGATGACCAGGGTGGGGAACAGATAGATACGGGAATTTTGCCAGACCTGGATCTTCCTGACTTCCGTCAGAGGCAGAGGGAAGACCCAGCTCTGGCTAGACAATATGAGAAGGTGGTACAGGTCAACAACAAGATAATGGACGAACAAGGTGTAAAAGTGTTTCCACATTTTGAACTGTTAAATGACATTCTATATCGTGTGAATAAGGTTACGCAAACAGGGGAGGTCATTCGACAGATGCTATTCCCTAAAGGGTTGATTAAAACGGTGTTCACCCTAGCCCATACTCTCCCATGGGGTGGTCATTTGGGCAGAGATAAGACCACGGACCGCATCTCGTCCCGGTTTTACTGGCCAGGCATACATGGTGACATCATGAAACTATGTGAGACATGTCCTGAATGCCAGTTAACTAGCCAAAAAGGACAGAAGCCGGCTCCCTTGGTCCCTCTGCCCTTGGTAGCCATCCCATTCGAGAGAATTGGGGTAGATCTGGTCGGACCTTTAGAACCCTCTGCGAAGGGACATAAATTTATACTCGTTGTTGTAGATTATGCCACCAGATATCCTGAGGCCTTCCCTCTGAGATCAGCCACTGCTAAACAGGTTGCTCACAGGCTGTTAGAATTGTTCTCTAGGGTAGGACTGCCCCAAGTAATGTTAACTGACCAGGGAACAAATTTCATGGCAAAGTTAATGCAGGATGTTCTGAAGTTATTGGAGGTAAAATCCGTCAGGACCTCAGTCTACCATCCTCAGACTTATGGATTGGTAGAGAGGTTTAACCGTACTTTAAAAACCATGCTTAGAAAGTTTGTGGACACCGAAAAGCGAGCTTGGGATGAACTTCTCCCTTTCCTTTTGTTTGCGATACGAGAAGTTCCCCAATCATCCACAGGCTTCTCCCCGTTTGAGCTCCTATATGGATGCCAACCTCGGGGTATTCTCGACCTACTGAAGGAATCTTGGGAGGAGGAGTCCTCCCCCTCCAAGAATACCTTTCAATATGTCATGGACCTTAGAAACCGCCTAGACATGATAGGTCGGTTTGCTAAGGAAAACCTACAATCTGCTCAAGAACGTCAAGAAAGGCAGTACAACCAAAATGCTCGCTTGAGGGTCTTCCAACCTGGGGACCAAGTGAAGCTACTACTACCGACATCCGAGAGTAAACTCCTTGCGAAATGGCAGGGTCCTTTCCAAGTTCTCCGCCGCACCGGGGAGGTGAACTATGAGATCTCTCAACCAGGGTCCAGGAAGGGTAAACAAATCTACCACGTAAACCTCCTGAAACCCTGGAAAACGATGAGATCACTGTTCATCCACCCTCGGGAAGGAGAGACGGATTTGGGTCCACAGCTTCCAAAGGGTAGTACGTACAATGACCATCAGGTTCCCATGGGAGGGCAGTTAACAACGGAACAAAGGTCAGACCTACTAGAATTATGTGACCAGTTCCCAGATGTTTTTTCTGAGCTGCCAGGGCAGACGGATTTAGTGTTCCATAGGATTGAGACAGAACCTGGCGTAAAAGTACGGTCCCGTCCCTATAGATTGCCAGAGGGCCGAAAAGACCTGGTAGAGAGGGAGATAATAGACATGTTGGAATTGGGCGTGATTGAGGAGTCCCGCAGCGAATGGTGTAGCCCTACAGTGTTGGTCCCTAAACCAGATGGGAAGGTGAGGTTTTGCGTGGATCTGCGAAAGGTAAATGCTGTATCCAGATTTGATGCATACCCAATGCCTAGGGTGGATGAATTGCTTGACTCGCTTGGTAAAGCAGAGTATATCTTCACCCTAGATCTCACGAAAGGATATTGGCAGATACCTCTAGCGGAAGAATCCAAATGCAAAACTGCCTTCGCCACCCCTCTCGGTTTATACCAATTCGTCACTATGCCATTTGGGTTACATGGGGCTCCAGCCACGTTCCAAAGATTAATGGACAAGGTACTACGACCCCATAGGGCATATGCCGCAGCCTACTTGGATGACATTGTCATCTATAGCAGACACTGGCAGTCTCATATAAAAAGGTTAAGGGCAGTCCAAACGTCCTTAAGAGAAGCAGGGCTCACTGCAAATCCCCAAAAATGTGCCCTGGGTAAATCCACTACAAAATACTTGGGCTATGCCGTTGGGGGAGGGATAGTAAGGCCACTAGCTAGCAAGGTGGCCGCCATAAAGGAAGTCCCCACCCCACAGACAAAGACACAGGTCTGCTCCCTTTTGGGGTTAGCAGGGTATTACAGGCGGTTTATCCCCAATTTTCAGAAATTTCTGCACCCTTAACAGATCTGACAAAAAAGAGTGCCCCGACCCAAGTTAAATGGTCTTGGGAGTGCCAAGACGCCTTTGACATGCTAAAAAAAGTGCCTGTCAGAGGGCCCCGCTCTTCGGAGCCCAGATTTTAAAGAGCCCTTCATCATCCAGACGGATGCCTCAGAGGTAGGACTGGGAGCAGTGGTGTCCCAGCAATTTGATGGTGTTGAATACCCCATACTGTTCATCAGCCGGAAGCTGTTCCCAAGGGAAGTGAGGTATTCCGTCATTGAGAAGGATTGCCTCACTGTAAAATGGGCAATTGAGGCCTTGAGACATTATGTCACCGGAGTACACTTCACCCTGGTCACTGACCATGTGCCCTTGAAGTGGTTAAACACCATGAAGGACACAAACTCAAGGTTGACCAGGTGGTACATGGCCCTCCAACACTTCTCTTTTGATTTTCAGCATAGACCTGGAAAGGAACATGGAAATGCTGATTTTTTGTCAAGAGAAGGAGTGGAGGGTCGGGCTTCAGCCATGTGGGACACTAGCCACACACAAACAGGGGAGGTATGTGACAGGGTGAAGTCAACCCCTATCAGTTATGCCTGGGAGACATATGTCTGAGTGCTTCATCCAGCACTCATAAGGGTTAACTCAGGTGGAAGCTAGGTAATCAGGATGTAAGCTGACACCTGATAAGCAGCAAGGTATAAGATGAGGTTGTTACTGGCAGTAGCTGCCTGCTTTAGACCAGAGCACATGGCTATATGTGCTGCTAGCCAGATGGATACTGCACCGACACACTTTATTCGAGCAAATACCCGGTATGTACCTGGCAGATACCTGGAATGCGCCGCTCCTCACCTCTGACAAGCCCCGTTGCATTTGCCTTCCCAGCCTGGGTTCATGCCTGGCTGATGGGCGGCTGATCTGTTAAATGATAATGATTAGGATTTAATAGGCTGCAATGCTTCGCGTGTCTACCAGATGGCATAAATTCATGAATTGTAATGCAGTATATATATATATACTGTGCAGTATTGCAGCCAGCGGGAATAAAATGCTTCAATCCCTGCTTGGAAAATAACTCAATGCACTCGGGCAGAAAACAGTCACAAACCTCAATACACCCGGGTATACCCGAATTCGTGGGACTAGCCAAGCTCGAATAAAGTGTGTCGCCAGTGTACATCAAGCTAACTACTGCAACCAAAGTTAGAGACTTGTTCATTTGTTTTTCCTGACTGCTTAAAAGACACTTACGGTTTGGTTATGGTTTAGCCAGCCAGCCTGCTAGATAGGCCTGGTGTGTTAGTCAGTCCTCCCAATGTGGAGCAGGATTTGTTTTGTTTAAAGGGACAGTGTACCCGCATGTTATGTGTGCTGTGGAGAAATAAAGCCACTGAACATTTTCATTATCCTGAAACTATCCGTGTGGACTGTTCCCTGACCTCGGCTACAAGCCGTCCTGCCACAAGTGGGAACACCATTGCAGAGGGAGTACTGTTTGTCTCTCTGCATCTGACCCTTGCTGTCTCAATGCCTGTTTTAATATCTTGCTTTTGAGGTGATACTTTTTTTTTATTTCAATAACATAAAGCAATCTTCACTATTGTTGCCTTTTGTGTTTTATGTGGGTTTCCCCCCTCCCCCTTTCATCTTATTCAACCATATGTCTCACCACTGCACGCTACAAAGAGATTTCTGTTTTCCCAGATGCCTCTATGAAAGCTAATAGCAGCAGTGGCTTACTTAAAGGCCACGGATGCCAGTGGAGAACATCAGTTTAGATATATCCTTAGCAAAGCACCACAACCTGGCCAAACTATTCCAAGACTCGAGGTGTGTGGAGCACTGTTAGCAGAAGAGCTAGCAGAGCTCATAGTGAATGAAATGGACAGTAAAGCAGATGTCAACACATAGCAAAGCACTGCTAGGCTACATATGCAACCAGACAAGAAGATTCTGGGCATATGTTAGCAGCAAAGTGGAACAACTCAGGATCCCTGATCATGATGGCCAGTTCAACTAGACTCTCCCAATAAGATTGACAATGTTTATGGTTGAAGTCTCAACAGTTGTCAAAACCAGAACATTTATCAAGCCCATTACAGAGACATTCTTCTAATGTCTCAACTGCATTCTAGAATTAGAATATTGAGGCCCCTTTTCTAGGAAGGACTGGAATTATAAAGACTTGGATACCACCACCTTGGTGTCTTTATTACTATTTGTGTGTCCCACTGTCTTCTATAGCTCCTAAAGAGATTAAGGAGCACAAGCCATCCATGCACCAGAGACCCCTAAGAGCTACTGTAACAAGTGCTGTGATTCTACATGATGCCACCTATGGAAGAAGCTACAAATGATGTCACACAGCTTCACACCACACAATCCCCTATACCACAGATCCTTTGCCAATGGCTATCTTTATCAGGACCCAAGAGCCTCTACATCTTCATCAACACCTTGATCTCTGCACTTTAATAGCCATTGGTATTGTGTACCTTTCTGTGTGTTCAGTACATCTAGGTTTCCAGTTGTTGCTAATACCATTGTTACCGTTTTTGCATTTAGATTTGAGACTTTGTAGCACCTGTATTTATTGTTAATTTATTGTACATGCATTTTCTTGATCTTCCATATCCACTGCTGCCAAGTGGAGGCACTGGTTTCTATTTTCAATATGATTTTCTGAATAAATTGTATCTGTTTAACCCTTCTTCACTGTATCATCACACCGTGCATTGTGTAATGACCTTATTTGCATAATCTTGAGGCCACTGGCGCATGAGGGTTAGGACTTTAAATGGTTTGCTTTACTGTGCTGCCTTGGTGTTCTTGAGAAAGGATCCATTGGGAGTCGAAACACCAAAATCATATAATAAGACTTTATTTCATCATGGTGTTCCTACATTTTTGTTCTCTCTCTCTTTACTCTCTCGTTCATCTTTTTAAAGGTTCAAATAGGAACCAAAAATTATGATTCTTCAATAAACTATATAACCTAAAATGGTGAGTGCCTGCCTTCCAAGCTCTGTAGCTATATAATGCTGTTTCCTTGCTAACATGTCTGTTTTTTTTAAAACATTGCAGTTAGTAGGCTTTAATAACATGCCTCCATGTTGAGGAATTGGACAAAATTGTTGTTTAGAGTGTTGTATTGAAAGATTTGGTGTTTTTTTTAATCAAATAAATAGCAATATTATGAATACAGATATTTTATCATTGATCTTTTTAGATTCAAAATTGTTTGTTGTTGATCCAGTAGTCAGGTTGGTCACCTCAGGAAATCAACAATTGAAGTGAGTTTGAAATTGGCTCATTCCTTTCACATTAATAAATCTGTGCCTCGTGGCCATTTTTTTATGCATAGAAAATGTAGTGATTTGATCTCCTTTAAAAAAAAAAAAGATCAATCAGAAGTGATTGATGGAATAGGGAAAGATGCTATTGTGATCTTCTAAATATGCAAATAGTTAGATATACAATTCCCAATAGAGTTTGGGAAAACAATTGAAAATTATACTTTTTTTTTGTTACAGAATTTAGTAAGTGCCCAGTTAGTTAGAGAACTTGATAATATTACTGCACCGACACACTTTATTCGAGCAAATACCCAGTATGTACCTGGCAGATACCTGGAATGCGCCGCTCCTCACCTCTGACAAGCCCCGTTGCGTTTGCCTTCCCAGCCTGGGTTCATGCCTGGCTGACGGGCGGCTGATCTGTTAAATGATAATGATTAGGATTTAATAGGCTGCAATGCTTCGCGTGTCTACCAGATGGCATAAATTCATGAATTGTAATGCAGTATATATATATATATATTGTGCAGTATTGCAGCCAGCGGGAATAAAATGCTTCAATCCCTGTTTGGAAAATACCTCAATGCACTCGGGCAGAAAACAGTCACAAACCTCAATACACCCGGGTATACCCGAATTCGTGGGACTAGCCGAGCTCGAATAAAGTGTGTCGCCAGTGTATGTTTGGATAATAACAATCATGTTTCCCCAAGTCTTTTTAGCAAGACAGCCACAGTCCAAAGAATTGGAGGGACATACAGTTAATGACATAGTGATGACATTTAGTTTTGAAATATAGAGTGTGAATGGGATAAAAAATACACAGAGAGCATAACAAGAAACAAATAGGAACATTTTTAATCATCTAGTTCCTATTAAAATAAGGCAAAGATTTTCCATCCAAGTACTTGATAAATGAAGAATAACATAAAATAATTAACACCAGGATATATATTCAACATGTTATTTTACATAGAAAGACTAAGATAGGTTAACACAGAAGTTGTACACATTGTGATGTTAGAAACCTGGAAGTCATAAGGAAATAACCAATGTGTAACGCGTAGCTCACCACAAACGAGGCACGACCGAGGGGCTGAGGTAGGGATTGGTATAGAACGCTGACCACAACCGCGAGGGCGCGTCTAAAGAGTATGATAATCTTGCAGGCCGGGTCAGGGTTATAGAGGACAGCGTAAACGTGGTACTTGTCGTGTCTAGGAGTGGAGAGTAGCGGGTCGTTGGGGTACGTAGCTGGAGTCAGGATTGGAGAGAATTGCGTCGTCGTAGTCCAATGCCAGGGTCAGTGCAGGAGAGTAATACAAAGTCTAAGGTACTAGGCATGGTCATGCAGCAAGGTAAGAAGCCTACAGGCTAGGAGTGATGAGGTTCAGCGTCACAAACAGAAGTTATGCACGGCGAGGAATGAGAGTTCAGACAGCATATTTAAAAGACCTCCCACCAATGGGAGGCCTCCAGGAAGCAGAACCGCCCTCTTTGATAGGCTTCTAGATCACGCAGGTGCCTCCTATTACACAGCTTCCAGAGAGTGCACGGGCGCCGCACACAACCCGCACATCATGCTGTCGACCCGGTCGCATGCCGTCAGTGCACACCACGATACCCGCATCAGTACGGGATCGGAAACCAGAGGCGGGGACCGCGGTGACAGAGAGGGAGCACAGGGTAGTGTTGCGCCATGTAGCTCTGACGCCAGCAGGGGCGGGAACGAGAGGCAGGAACTGCAGACCGTCGGGGAGACTGCATACCGAGCATGCATCGCACGTCAATGCCAGAGGCAAGAGAGTGTACCCTGGACCCAGGAATAGTGGAGACCCATGGAACCCACGCACTGCCCGCACACCACGCATGATCACCACCATTAGACTGCCTCTCTTGAGTACGACAGGAACCAGACGAGCGGGTAAGGGTTAAGGGGACAGAACCGCCAGAAAGGCAAATCCTCACACAATGCATCTGTTCTACAAGAAAGTATTTACTGTATGTAAGAAATGTTAGACAGAGCATATGCTCCTTTAAAAAGTATATTAAAGGAAATGTTAGAATTTTTCCCTGAGATGTTTACTGCTGGGGTCAGTCCAACAAAGATCAAAGCTGTCAAAGAACCGTGTTGGAAGCAGAGCTGTCAATCACTGCTCTGCTTCTCAAAGTCCCGCCTCACAATGCTTTGCACTATTTTGCACTCATCCTTAAGAACTGGGACAAGGATTACAATTTGTATGATACTGTTGAAGGAATTAATTCATCCAACAAGTGGAACTCAAGGCACTGCATTTAACATTAGATGTAAAGAGTTTATCAAAAATATTTTTTGAATAAAATTTAACCATTCCTTATTTCAGCATGAAACTACACAATTGTTAATCCTTGCATTTTTAATTAAATATTGGAACACAAATGATCTAATTCATGACTTTACAAATTCCTTTAGCAAAAAACAGTTAAGAAACGAGAAATAAATACTACCTCTATTCTGAGTCACACATTTCTGCACATACAGTATTTCTACAACACCAAAAATATAATCTACTGTATGGCTTTGAAGATTAGGGTCCTCCCTCGCAAGGTAGTGGAAAATTACAATTCAAAGTAAAAAGCTGTACTTTTCATTTCCCCTTCGTGCATCAAAGTTAAAAATCAAATCATTCTCTTCTGTATCAGGCAGTGGTGACAGCATGTGGATATCAGTGCTGTAATTAAAAAGTCATTCGACTCACTTGGTAAAATGTAATTTAAGCTGTAGTCACAGGTTGCTTTCTAGCAATCTATTTACCTCCCAATATCCCCAGGCAAACAGTAGAGAGTGTGAACTGATCGGGTTTTAGTTAT
Source organism: Ascaphus truei (assembly GCF_040206685.1). Taxonomy (NCBI): domain Eukaryota; kingdom Metazoa; phylum Chordata; class Amphibia; order Anura; family Ascaphidae; genus Ascaphus; species Ascaphus truei. The sequence continues at coordinate 275,323,486 of NC_134486.1, read as the reverse complement.
CCTCATACATAACAAATTTAATTTCAAATTGCGACTTTAATAAATGGTGTTATAATGTGACACTGAGATCTTACAGCTCTGTGGCAAGAAAAAACTAAAGTTATAACTTATACATGGAGAACTTTTGTTCATTTGCTTGTGTTGAAATTTACACAATTATTTTTTAATGCAGGTGACCCCCCTTCCCTCACCCTGGTCCTCCAGTTTGTTTCTTATCAGGATGGGATGTATGGTTTCCCCAGAACAGTTATTAGCTAATGTCAGCTCCGGTAACTCCCTGGTTCCCAAGATATTTACTGGTGCTGGTAGCACCATTACTTCCAGGTATTTATGTAAATCGGCAGCATTGTGCAGCCAATAGGAAGCCGCAATAGATAACATTGTGGTATCCTATTGACCACTGTGATGTGGGACAGATAAATACTAGTAATGTTTCGGGGGCTGCTATATTAACGACAATTTAGTAACATGTTATTGTAAAATTAGCACAAAATAAGTGGTATTGGGTCTATCTACTGTGTTTTACTGTTGTCATTAATATGTTATCATTACTTTTTCGTATGCAGCAAAACAATAGTAATACCTACAGATGCAGGGGCCGTTATACAACCATTTCTCGTAGCCGTTTTCGTAAAGTCTGCTGTTTTCCACGCAGGATTCACTCGTTATTCTTCCGTGAACGCTGCGAATCACACCAATCACACCTGTGTTTATCTCTCTTTGAATTACCTGGATTCTGATTTGTGTGGGTCCCGTTCTTCGCGTATCTAAACACAATGTTTGGTACATTATTCTCAATTGCTATGCCCAGGGCCACCAACAGCAGGGGACAAAAGGCACTGGCGTTCCGGAACCCTTTGAGTCAGGGGGGCCCGGCCGCTCAGGCCCCCTGCGCGGCCAGGCACCAGGTAATTAAAAAAAAAAAAACCTCTGCGACGCCGGGTCTCACTGTTGGCAGCGCCGGAAATGGGGTGGGTTAAAGCTTCCTGCGCGCCGGCGTTAGAGGGAGGCCCGGTGCACGGGAGCAGCATTGCATTGGGTGACAGTTGCAGCGGGGCCGGCGGCAACTGCTGTTACCAGCCGCCGGTCCCCTCGCAGCACTGACACCTCCTCCTCCCCCCACCCCCCGCCACCGCCGTCATCAGCACGCTACCCCCCTACCCACCTGGCCGTCCCGACATCCCCCCTTCGCAGCATGAGCCAACATCGGCCCCACCCCCGCAGCACACATGTGGCGTGCCTGCAGAGGGGCCGGCGGCAAACTCTGTGACCAGCCGTCGGCCCCCCCGCTGTACCGCCAACCCCCTGCTGCTGCCAGACACCCCCCCACAGCCGCCAGACACCCCCCGCAGCCGCCGGATACTCCCTACAGCTGCCGGAAACCCCCCGCAGCCGCTGGACACCCCCATGCAGCCGCCGGACCCCCCCACAGCCGCCGGACACCCCCGTACTGGCCTCCACCCAGCATCGCTGCCCCAGCACCGCCGCCACCACCCGCAGGCACCGGCACGCCGCCCCCCCCCCCTTTGCAGGTAAGCCTGTTTTTTAATATATATATATGTATTGTGGAATTTTTTATATGTATTGGGGGTGTTGGGGTATTTGTTATATGGATTGGGGGGCTTGGGGTATTTGTTATATGGATTGGGGGCTTGGGGTATTTGTTATATGGATTGGGGGCTTGGGGTATTTGTTATATGATTGGGGGGGGGGGCTTGGGGTATTTGTTATATGAATTGGGGGGGCTTGGGGTATTTGTTATTTGGATTGGGGGGGCTTGGGGTATTTGTTATATGGATTGGGGGGCTTGGGGTATTTGTTATATGGATTGGGGTGCTTGGGGTATTAGTTATATGGATTGGGGATATATATATGTATATTTGGTGGGTGTTTTTTTATGCATTTGGGGGGGTTGTATATACTTGGGAGGTGGGGATTTTTTTTAAAGAATTTAGGAGTGGGAAGTTTTTTGGTATATACAGTATCTTGTGGGGGGAATTATGAGGGGGCGGAATGAGTGAGCGTGAAGTAATTGACGGAGGGAGAGGACAGGGTGTGAGTGAGGAAAAGGGGCGAGTAAGATTGAGAAGCAGGGGAGAGAAATACATGTGAGGCGGGAGCGTGAGATGGGTGAGACGGAAGGGAGAGAAATACATGGGATGGGGGGAAAGAGAGGGGGCTCGTGAGGTGTGAAATGGGGGGGGGTGGCGGGCAATACCGCCGGACACCCCCCGCAGCTGCTGGACACCCCCATGTAGCCGCCAGACATCCCCTGCAGCCGCTGGACACCCCCATGCAGCCGCTGGACACCCCCATGCAGCCGCCGGACCCCCGCAGCTGCCAGACACCCCCGTATTGGCCTCCACCCAGCATTGCCCCCCCAGCACTGCCACCACCACCCGCAGGCACCGGCACGCCACCCTTCCCCCTGCAGGTAAGCCTATTTTTTAATATATATATATATTTATGTATTGTGGTATTTTTTATATGTATTGGGGGTGTTGGGGTATTTGTTATATGGATTGGGGGGCTTGGGGTATTTGTTATATGATTGAGGGGCTTGGGGTATTTTTTATATGGATTGGGGGGGCTTGGGGTATTTGTTATATGGATTGGGGGGCTTGGGGTATTTGTTATATGGATTGGGGTGCTTGGGGTATTTGTTATATGGATTGGGAATATATATATATATATATATATATATTTTTTTTTTTTTTATATATATATATGTATATTGGGTGGGTGGGGTTTTTGTATGCATTTGGGGGGGAGGTTGTATATACTTGGGAGGTGGGGATTTTTTAAAAAGTTTTTAGGGGTGGGAAGTTTTTTGCATTGGGTGGGAAGTTTTTTGGTATATACAATATCTTGTGGGGGGAATTATGGGGGGGGACGGAATGAGTGAGCGTGAAGTAATTGACGGAGGGAGAGGAGAAGGTGTGAGTGAGGAAAAGGGGCGAGTAAGATTGAGAAGCAGGGGAGAGAAATACATGCGAGGCGGGAGCGTGAGATGGGTGAGATGACGGAAGGGAGAGAAATACATGGGATGGGGGGAAAGAGAGGGGGCTCGTGAGGTGTGAAATGGGGGGATGTGGGCAATACCGCCGACACGGAGACCTATTTTGGGGTACCCGCGTGGGAACCACCAGGCCTCTGGTTTCACACCCTGGGATGTTATGGATTATACTTTATGTCCCTAAACCTGGATCCACTATGGTATAAGGAATTATCAGTACAATAATGAGCTATCTATGGTGATGCACCATAAACACCATTTACCTATCTACGACACGGGGGGGGGGGCCTGCTTAAAATGTTTGTCCCGGGCCCCACGATTTCTGTTGGCAGCTGAAAATGAAGTGCCCTTTTTTGTATTCTCCAACGTCTTAGCGTGAAAATACACCGTCTGCCAGCTTTGGACGACTCCAACCTCCGGAAGATTTACCACACTCTTATAGCGCTGATGACCTGGGAAAACAAAATGGCGGACGAGCTCGGGAGAAGACAGTAATTGAGTCAGACAACAACCAGGGAAGCTTTGTCAGAAACTGTTCTCTCATTTATTGAAGGTCTACAGCCAGTTTATATAGCAAACCTGAGCATAGAAAATAACACAGATATGAGAACATACTTCCCCTTTTACTTCACAGTCTGTCTATCTCAGCAAAATGACAGTTAGACAATTTATGGTCTGAGAAAGGGGCTCAATACCGAGTTAGGAGGCCGCTAAGGAAATGGCAGTATATTGTGAAATGCATTGTTGTGTAACTTATGCCCGGTACGGCTGAAGACAAGTTCCTGTTTTCTACAGGGCAAAAATAAGTCTGAATAAGTCTGAACAAACAAAGTTCAGCTAAAGATAATTAGGTGACAGGTCAAGTCACATTATCAGACCTGCCTGCACAGCACAATTACATATGGCATGAGATTAGTTCCTGAGACTTAAACGTTAGTACAGAATAGTTATAGAAAAATGGTTATCCAGCAATCAAAATGGAGTCCCCCCTTATATGCACATTTACAATCCCCCCTTTTGTCATCACAAAATGACAATTAACCTCTAGGATATGGGGGTCTCATATTGGATTTGAATGTTATCATAATCCATCAAAGGTATCTGGACTCTAGTGGCAGTGGGTCCAGAGTTACGTATCATATTTGAGAAACTGTGAATGGGGGCATTAACGTCCAGTGATGCATATGTGTGATCAATGGACTTACCAAAAGGCATAATCATTTTACATAAGGATAAGCACATAAATTTGCAGCATGAAAAAATAATAACTAATACTACGATTATACTAGTGATTACTATCAGTGCCATAAGAAGTTTCCTTCCCAATTCTCCAATCCATGCACCTAACCCAAAAGTCCAATCAAACTGATCAATACTCTCAGTAATGTCTGCGACAAGAGTTTTGATGTCAGCGACATGACTCTGCAATGATTTGGAGTGATCAGAGAGATTGAAACAACACATTCCCTGAAAATCTTGACATCCATGCTCATGTTTAAGCAAAAGATAATCTATGGCGGCGCGATTTTCCAAAATTGCTTTGCGTGTGTCTTGTAAATCTATCATTAGTTCTTCTAGGGCCGGCGAAGTGTGATTTAACCCCTTGGCTACAGCGCATGCCAGTTTGGCGAGAGTTCTTGCTGTATACACAGCCAATCCAGGAACTCCAACAAGGGAAGCTGCTAGACTTACAACTTCAGTGGTTGATAATAAATTTACATGTGGATCGCAATTTTCAGTAAGTGGAATAGTGGATCGCTTAACTTTGGTTTGATGTAAGCCAGGTTCTACAGAAAACATCATTAACCCTAACCTGGTGAGAGCACATGGCCCCCCTGTGATGTTTCCTGGTATGTAAGTGTAGGTAGTATTACCACAAGAAAACAACCATCCAACGGGAAGTTTAACAGGATAAAGATGGCTTGGTGTGCTTACTGTGTGATTGCAACTCATAGTGTTATTGACGCTAGTGCATTTGTCATCAGTTCGACTACACAATATTCTGGTCATGTTGGTGGAAACTGAGGGCGTCAATTTTACTTGTTTACATTTACCTATCTTTTCAGGATTACATGTCATTTGATAACATATGTCACCCTGTGTTATATTCTGGGTCTTAATTTGTGTCATGTTAAGCCATTTCTCACCAATACACTGGGGACAGTCACGACAATATTCATAAACAGAAAAATGCTGTCGCACATCATGATGTTCTGCTAAACTATCATTATTGCTTATGCTAAACACTTTTAACAAAATCTCTACTGGTGTGGGTACTGCTATTAAACAGCTTGTGAGTATGTCAGTTGTGCTGGTCATGTCGGTTAAACAGAAATGTGACATATTCAGTACCTCAACAGCCAAATGCTTCCAAATGTTAGTTTTGACTTCCGTTAGAAATGAAGCCATGCGTTTGGAGCGTGTGTAATGTTTTCCTGGCAAATTGTGAGAGTTAAACTGGACCTGTGGTGCATGGGTTTCGCTTTCATCTGTTTCTTTGGAGATGAGAGAAAAGAGTTCACCTTCTCCAGAGAAAACATAACTTTCAGGTGGACTGTGGTTAGGGCAGTTTATAGTGGTACTCTTGATACTAGTGATACTGAGTCCATTAATGTAGATGTAACAAAAAGCGCATATTATGATTGTCAATATGGTCAAGAATAGACAAACGTGTATGCATCTGCGCCGATTCTTCTGAAATCGTGTCTCTGGTACTTGATGAATCTCGATTGTTGGCTCTACTCTTTCGTTGACTTGATACGTGATGCGTGAATCCATGTAGACGAATCTTCAGTCAGCACAGCTGTACGAGTCACTGCGAGGATCGTGGTTGGAAGACCGTAGGGCGGTTCTGTTGTCCCTCCTTTGGCGGGTAGGCGCTTGACCACGACTTTGTCTCCGGGCTGGAAACGATGTGTCGGCTTATCTGAAGGGAGCGGAAGAGAAGAAGAAACATCACCATAGATGCCATTCAATTTCTGTATCAAGTGATGAACATAATTCTCTTGAATTTGCTCTAGGTCTCCAACTTCCTTTGGGCAATACGTACCATGAGCCCAGGGAGTTGGAAACGGTCTCCCCATTAAAATTTCAAAAGGTGACAATTTGGTAGTACTATTCGGGGTCATCCTAATTTCTGCAAGGACTGCGGGAAGGACATCTGGCCATCTTGAAAAGGTACCATTTGTTCCCTTACGCAGTTTATCCTTGATCGTGCGATTGGTCCTCTCTACCTGACCTGAAGACTGTGGGTGGTAAGGTATGTGGAACTTCCAATCTATAGCGAGAGTCTTAGCAACTCCTTGAGTCACCTGGGATGTGAAATGTGTTCCTCGATCACTATTTATTTGAAGAGGACATCCCCATCGGGGAATGATTTCCTTGCAAAGTATTTTTACAACAGTCTTTGCATTCTCGTTCGATGTAGGAAATGCCTCAACCCATTTGCTGAATTGATCTACCATTACCAGTAGGTATTTCAGCTTTCCCGCAGCTGTTGGCATCTGTGTGAAATCAATCTGTATTTGCTCCATTGGGCCACTAGGTGGCGGTAGATGTTCATGTTTTGCGGGTCGTGTTCCTTGTGTGTTATTTCTGATGCATGTTAGACATCTGGCTAGTTGTGTCTCAACTACCTGATCAATGTCTCTAACTAGGAACAATTCCTTAATCTGATCACCTGTAGCTTTCTTTCCTTTATGCCCAATTCCATGGAAATGTGAGACTAGAATAGGGCTGGCTATTTTAGGAAAACCTATCACTGTGTCCTTAGTCCAAATCCCATTCTCATCCTTGCTCAAACCTTTTCCCTCCCATAGCTCTACATCTTTTTCCTCTGCAAGTTCTTGCAACATTTTAAGATCGTAGTCTGGGAGATGGCATGTCATTACCATATTGAGCTGTGTGTCAACAGTGGTGTGGTATGCAGGAAACATAATTTGTGATCGTTCAGCCTCTTTTGCATGAAAATCGGCCAACTCAACGGCAACGCTCCAGAACAGATTACTGTGTCTGGTAACCTAACTACTGCAAATCCCGTCAGATATACTCCATCTGAGGGCTTAGAGCATGACCCATCTATGCCCGCACAATTGCTGAATAGACATACACTCAACATCATGTCAAGTCCTTATACTAAACCGAACTGTAGTTATGCATTTTTTTATATTTTCTGCAATTAATGCTAGAACAGATAAGAAGGCGACTTTAGCAGAGACATATGATCATATCATTCAGAAATATGATTTTTTCACATTTTCACCAAAACATCGTGGGTGGAAGCATTTGATAAGGCAAACTTTAACTTATGAGGATTGCTTTTTTGCACAGCCCCTCCTCCGGGAGATAGCAGAGATTATTGGTCTGTGCTCCCAGTTTTTGCCGGTATGTTTGCTCATGGCAGCTTCAAAAGGAGAAAGGTCGGATTGAATCCATTGACCATTCATATTTCCCGACCCTACAATGTACCAACGACGGCTTGTCAATACTATTGCAATAACTGGTGGCTGTCATTGAAAACCAGGTGAACCACAATCCTTGCTACCTGCCATGTCTGATTATCAGCCTGATTACAAGCTTCAGCAGGCACCTGTCAAAAATAATGCAGATTACATGAGTGACCCTAGCTTGTATTCACAATACACCTCTGACATTGGCTCATCTCCATCTGGTTGGCAAAGTTTATAATGAATGTAAATATAATGTACTATACAGTATTACACTATACAGTATTAACTTTAATTCCCAATGACACTACAGAAGTGTATGCTTGCCATATCAATGCTTGTACACATGCAGACTAGAGCACGACTTGACACATGCGCACCACTGGAAATAACCACTTAATTTTTTTTCTCCAGAAAAAAAACTTTGGAATCGAGCGTCAAAAGATAAGGAAGAAGTTTGATGGAACTCTAATATCACTTTTTTAAATGTTGCCATTTTTACTATTATACAGTCAATATTAGCAGCTTCACACTTTTAAAACTTTGCCACGCTATTGTTTTTGACAACACACTATGCACTGTACAGTACTGTAGTATGTGATCGATTCAATTACATGTCATAACCTGTACTAAAATTTCACAACAAGATTTTTCTTGCTTTTATTCTACTTCCTGGTTAATGGAAAACACTATGTGATGCATTTTGTTCATATTTAATCAATTGTAACAGTTATAAAATTTCCATTTCCTGGTTCCACACACATGCGCATTGTGAATCGAACTTACAAATCCAACAGGAATTTGTTTTTTTTTTCAACTTCAATTTTTTATTGATACTTCACATGTTATACAGACATTTAATACATTCTTATTCAAAACATTTTCGTAATGATGTCCGCTGTCCATGCAAAACTGCTTTCCACAGGTGGCAACAGGACATACGGGGTAGACGAACCGACAAACACAAATCACAAGCCTAAGGGGATTGGGGTAGGGGCAATAGAGGGGGGACCTTCCGCCGTGGTTCCGCTGAAATCTCTGCGTTTACCGCTCATCGCTTCCTGAGGGGCCAGATTTATCTCCGGCAACACCCGTTGCTCATCCATGGAGTTTTGTTTAGCTTGACCTAGATATTTCTAACTTGTCCTACTTGTCTATTTCTGTGCCCTAGACACAAAGGAAAATGCACTTATTTCTATCATTGCCCTATCGTGGACCTTTCTAACCCCGGTATGTCTGTCTGTGCCAACCAGGGTGTCCAGACTTTTAGGTAGTTTGTGCCAGTGTCATTGACCAAACTCGTCAATTTCTCCATCTGGCAGACTGTCCAAATTCTGTTCAGAATTGTAGCAATCCTTAGAATCTCATTTTGTTTCCATTGTGCTGCTATCTCTCCCCGTACTGCCGTTGCAAAGTGCATTATCAACTTATTTGTTTTTTTAGAGAGACCTGGGTGCGGCCTGTTTAAGAGAAAAGGGCATGAGTCTGGTGGGATATGTGTGCCTAGGATCCTGGTCAGCCAATCTTTGATTGAATCCCAGACTGTGGCTATTTTAGGCTTGACCACAGCATGTGTAACACGTCTGCTTGCTGTCCAAATTGTCTAGGACACAATGGGCAGTAACTAGGCAGAAATGTAGCCAATTTTGTGGGGGTGTGGTACCATCTCATAATAACTTTATATGCGTTTTCCCTTAAGGTCGTGCACATAGAGCTTTTAGAAACTGCCAGGGCAATTTTCGTCCATTCCTCTATATCTAAGACCTCCCCTATGTCCGTCTCCCATTTGGTCATGTATCCTAACTTTTCTGTCACGGTCGAGCCAGAACCAGTTACTTCCTTGTACAACTGTGATGTGAGTCCCTTTGTGGTCATCCCTGTGCGACAGAGCTTTTAAAAGTTCGTTAATTGATTTATAGGTTGTTGAGCCTGATAGAATGCTCTGACCTGGAGGTATCTAAAGAATTCAGCATTGGGAAAATTTATGTTGGATTTGAGGATATCAAATGTTTGTATGACTCTTCTACCCTCCAGGTCCACTCATTTATTGATTTGTTTAGTTTTTCAAATTGTGAAGTCCACACTGTTCAGTTCTTGAGCAAATAATGAATTCCCCAAAATGAGGTCATGCCCGATGATTTATGGGTCAATTTGCATTTGAGCCTAGTGTTCTCCCACACCGAGAGTGAGTTGGTCATTGAGGAAAGCGGCAATTTGGTGCTTGATCTCACCTTTTTGGGGAGCCAAATTAGATGTCTCAGTTCGACCGGGGCGCATATCTCTTTTTCTAACCCGACCCATCTTTTTGAGTCCGGGTTGGTGTGCCATTGTACAATCTGTCATAATTGGGCCGCTTTGTAATAGGACAACAAGCAAGGTACCGCTAGCCCACCCGCCCCTGTTTGTTTGCGCATTATCTGCTTACCTACTCTCGCTCTCCTCCCTCCCCAGATAAATTTATCTATCTCAGATTTAAGCGAGAGAGTATCCTTCAATCATAGTGGCACCAGGAGGGTCTGGTAGAGATATAGAAGGTGAGGGAGCAGATTCATTTTAATGCAGTGGATTTTCCCTATCCAAGAAATTTTGTGGTTGGCCCATCTTCCCATGTCCTCTCTCAGGGTTTGGATCAATTTGGGGTAATTTGCCTGGTACAACAGGCTGATTGTCTTGGTTACATTAACTCCTAGATATTTAATTTGCTTCTGCTGCCAGTTAAAGTTGAAGTTGAGGGTGATCAGCTTCTCCAGATGTTTAGGTAAATTTATATTCATGGCGTCCGATTTGGATTGATTAATTTTGAATCCAGAGATCCTGTTGAATCTCCCCAATAAGTCGAATAAGTTTGGTAAAGAGGTAAGGGGTTTAGATATTGTCAGGAACACATCATCCTCATACAGTGCCACCTTATGCGACTGGTTTCCAATGACAATACCCGAGATATCTTTGCTGTCTGTTATCTGAGCAGCCAAGGGCTCCATGTACAATGCAAAGAGGAGAGGGAGAGCGGGCAGCCCTGTCGTGTTCCGCTCCTAATTGAGAAGTTGTCCGAAGCGAATCCCTGGTGGGTCACCCTGGCTGACGGAGCCGAATATAGTGAAAAGATAGCTTTTGTTAATTTCTCTCCCAACGCAAATGCTCCAAGCGTGGACTCTAAATATGGCCAGTCTATCCTGTCGAACGCTTTTTCTGCATCCAGACTGAGCGCCATAACTGGTATTGATCTTGTGTTGGCTATTTCTAACAGATCAATGATACGTCTGGTATTATCTGCTGCTTGCCGACCTGCTATAATCCTGACTTGATCTGGGTGCACCAGTCTGGGCAGGATGAGACTCAATCTGTTGGCCAATAATTTTGCTTAGATTTTAATGTCCGAATTAATCAGGGATATGGGTCTATAACTTCAGAGGAGTGGATCACCTTCCCTCCATCATATAATTTCTCGTAGAAGTTCTTGAATTCATCTACTATATACTTAGGGTTGGCAAAAGTATTCCCGACTGTGTTCGTTTGGCGTGGATATTGTAATTCTTGGGATTAATCAGCTTGGCCAATAGGGTATCTGGCTTGTTTGCTTTTCAAAAAATTTCCTCTTTGACCAAGTCAGCAATTTCTCTGCCTGGGAGGTAAGGAGCAGATTCACTTTAATCTGTGTGTCTCTAATCTTTTGGAGGGTAGCTGGGTCAGGAGACCTCTTATGCTGATCCCATAATTTTTTTTAGTTCGTTCTGCCCCTCTATGATTTTTGTATTTCTCTCTCTTTCTCTTGGCCGCCAGACTGATAAGCACCCCTCTTAATGTTGCTTTATGTGCCTCCAGAGGGTGATGTGGGAGCGAACGCTTCCCTCATTTTCTCTAAAGAAATGTGTTATGTCTCCCCTAATTTTCTCTTGTAATTCTGGTATTTTGTGTAAGGACTTGTTTAGTTTCCAGTTTGCTCCTGGTCTGTCCAGCCCCATTTGTGCGCACCTTAGCTCTATGGGTGCATATCAAACCAAAAAATATCGTGGATCCCAGTATGGGAGATCTGTGGGACCAGTCTACTAGTGACAAAGAAGTAATCGATTCTGCTAAATTAGTTATGTGGGTGTTAGTAGAAAGTGTTTTTTGTCTAAAGGGTGTGCCTCCCTCCAGACATCGACCAACCCCAAGTCTCTTATCCCATGTTCAAGGGCCATGGGCCTTGCCATTGTTCCAAGCCTGGGGGGCCCTGATCTGTCCAGGTCTGCGTTCAACACCGTGTTAAAGTCGCCTCCCACTATTAGGGCACCCTTAGCATGTTTTTGGATGGCTACGAAGGTTGCTGTATAAAAAGCTGAATCATGTCCATTTGGTGCATATATTGCCGCAATCGTAATGGGTTGCTGATTTATGGATCCTTCCAGCAGGAGGAACCTACCTGCCCTGTCTTTTTTCACTGTGTCCACCAACAGTCCCACTCTATTGTGTATAAGTATTGCAACTCCGCGTTTCTTCTCCTTTGTTGAGGACAAAAACGTATGTTTGAATTGCTTGTCAAAATATTTCGGGAAGCTGGTGGTGCTAAAATGAGTCTCCTGCATTAGGACAATGTCAGCCCCTTTTCTCTTCTAACCGCAAAAATACACAAAGGGACCAAGAGTGGTCACAAAAGTCCCTCTTAACTGCACTCATTCCTTAGTCTAATGTGTAACTGAAAGTGCCAGTTTAATTAACTGGTACCAATTATATACTCATACTATGTAGACCAACAGCTGGCGGTCACGTGGGCGCTGACGGAGCTTGCTTGCAGCCCGCACCACTGGGAGAGTCTCTAGGAGCGCTGAGCACTTAGCTATACACACTGGGCATCAACCATACTGTCGTTTTTATAGCTGCAACTATCAGGTTGTATTGTTCCTGCTTACATTTACCTAAACAGTATTGTTCTTGTACACCAGCCTTTAACTACCTACTTGTTTGCCTATTTGAGAGATGCATTGCTTATCTGCTGGGCTCTAATTAAGCTGGTTCATTATGATCACAGTATCAAGTATTTTTGTTGGATTTTAGCAGTGCTATCTACTCTATGTGGTTTTTCACCTATTGATACTGACTATTCTGCATTTAAGTTAGGTGAGGCGATTTAGCAGGGTTAAATCTACTTGGACATCTCCTCATATAGATATTTTCTATGGGGATGCAAAATACTATATATAGGTCCAATTAACCCCTATCACCACCTGACTGCTCCTTATTTGCCCATTAGGGGATCTTTTTAGTTTATGTATAGTAGTTGTAATTTTATGCATTTCGCCGTGTTTTATTTTGTATTAAAGTTGTCATTATTGTTTGTTTTACCATAGAGTAGCTTAGTGGTTCCTTTTCCTTTTGGTCTACATAGTATGAGTATATTATTGGTACCAGTTAATTAAACTGGCACTTTCAGTTACACATTAGACTAAGGAATGAGTGCAGTTAAGAGGGACTTTTGTGACCTCTCTTGGTCACTTTGTGTATTTTTGCGTTTATAGTTTCCTTCTGCACCACCTTTATCCTTTTGAGTGAGGTGAGCAACGTTTTTCTGTGTTTGATTATCCTTTTCTCTTATAGTCAGTAAGAGCCACCTTTCTTTTACGGGGGCAGTTTAATCCTTTTGTGTGTTGAGAGATAACAGTCAGTGTCATGGTGTGGGCCTGTTCTCACCTGTCGTCAATTTCTTTTCCATGGTAGGCCGATTAGACTTTGTGTGTGTAATTCATTCGGGTAAGAGACCCCAAAAATAAATATTAATAACTTTTATTCTATATGTATTATTTATTATTCAATACCTTCAACTGTTGCTGGGCTTGGTCAGCTTTTCATACAGTTTATGGATATATCACACACACACAACATGTTCTGAGAGGAGTGATAACTTTTGTTCAATTTTAAAACAGTTAATATGATTTCATTTTACTGTAATCCCGCATGCTCATTTGAGCATTAGACCAAGAAGAAACAATTTTGTTGCACCTTCTACTTTTTTTAATATTTAATCAATTTTTACATTCATCAAATTACTTCCTTTTTATTTCTCTATCAGGTGGCATTCTCTATTTTTTGGGGGGAGGGGGAATACTATTCAAAACCTTCAACTTTGGGTAGGCTTGGTCTGCTTTTCGTATTGTTTATGGAAATATAAAAAAACATACACACACACACACACATGGTCTCAAGGGAGTGATAACTTTATTTCATTTTCAAACAGTTCCAAGGATATCATTCTACTGTAACACACTCATCACAGCATTAGACAAAGACAGACTAATTTAGTTGCAACCCTCCCACCCCCCACCACCACCCTCACAATAGGATATTCACACACAAAGACCTATAATGTTTCAGGTTTTGGCTATTGTGCTTTTTAATTCCATGGTGTTTTGCTGAGTCACCTCACCCGGTGTAAACGACCGTAAATTTATTTTGTTATTGCTAGAGGGGGAGATTAGGACAAACTATTGACTGTTATTATGCACACAGTACAATAAACTTGGACATCCCCTCCACCCCCTTCAGTAGTGCAGAATCTCCTGAGAAAGTAAAAAAAAATTTTTTCAATTGAATTGAAGTAATAACCAATTAAAGTGACCCTACCACTCAGCCTAATACTAGTAACAAACACTGAATTATAACAAGGTGCTATACGAAATACAATAGGCGTTTTAACAGGGTGGGTCCAAAGAGAACCCCAAAAAGTTCCTATGTCTAGCACTCGCTGTGGTAGATAGTAAGTGAGTGATTACTCCATGGGATATAAATATCCCTAACAGAATGGTCTGACCAGAGGCTAACCATCAGCTGACATATATAATATATATGTCCACATAGGACTAAAAGTGAAAAAAATAACGTTTTAGTAAACATATAAAAATAAATAATGAACAAATAATATGTGTTGTAATAAAATCCTCTTAGGAAGTGGGTGCCACCTATAAAACAGTTGGCATACACCTCATGTAACCAAATATGTGATCCCCTATACAAAAGTAAATATAGGAGGGATGGTAAATATGCTAACCAAAACCAAAAGCAAATGGTGCAGCAGTAAGCAGATGAATCAGATGAATCAGATGTATATAGTATAAGAGAAACCTCACTACATCCAGAGAGATGATGCTGATACAGTTATACAGTTTATATGACTTGCAGTTTTTCAGCAATATTGATGTTTGCGGTCTGTAAGATAGATTTACTGTTCTGTTCATAAACGGACCCTTTATTTTGGTTCTTCATGTGAGAGGTAGTAGGTTAAAGGTGTGAATACCAGGGAAGTAACATAGGCTGTTTTCAGCCTGGGGTAACGGGCATGATTAAGGAGTTTTTGGCTCAGAAACGTCGCCCCCCACATTTTATCGCCTTTTACTTGATGTGTATTGTACGTTGTTCCCTTTCCTAGTGTTACTATATAGAGTTTCATCCCCCTTGTTCCCTCCCCTCCTCTCCCTCTTTATTGTTTCTCTCCGTGAGATGTACTCTCCAGACCCCATGTCAGGGTCAATGTTGTAGCTCCTATTACATTTAATACATTGATTTTCTTACTGACGTATTTTGTCTCTATTACTTTATTTTGTGCTGGGGACCCCTGTACATATTACGGATTTGCTTGGGGGTTAGCGGTTACCCCTTGTTCTCTTGCACCTTTTCATTTATCTTACATACGTACTTGGTTGTGGAGTGCTACCTAGCACACATACTTGTTATATGTTAGTGTGCGTGTTGATGCAAGAGTAAACTTTGCTCCAGAGGGGGGGATATGGATTGTGCCTTGTTGCTAAACACTTTAGTGTTTTGCTCTACTAAAATGAACCAGTTTTGGGTAGATGAATTGATCTTTGGAGTCTGGGATAGATAAGAAGACCTATAACTTGATTGGTTTAGAAGAGGATTATCCCCTCGTGTGCAGGGAATGCTGTGATGTGATGTCATTATATTCTGCCTAGTAACCTATGTTAAACAAAGGAATCTAAAATGTATTTAAAGCCTGCTTGGTCACTCTGCTGGCAGAGTGTCTAATGGACAACTTTTGTGTATGATCATACTCTGTGCTGTACGAGCATATATTAAACTACACATTATCAACGAACCCTTGTTTCTGAGCTTGCAAACATCGACAGTTCCAATTTGACATACACGCATGCACAGAAATGTGATGACGCATATGCGTTTCAACAAGGTTCCTATTTCACATACACGAATGCACATTTTACATTCGGAAGAAGAGGTGATATTGTATTTTTATATTATTCATTTTAACTTTATTATCCTGTACAAATAAAACATTTAATTCATTAAAAATACTTTTTTATTGTATGTGTTCATATTTTAATCTTCTACAGTTTGAGGATTTGTATATGGCTAAGGAGCCTTAGAAGGACTTCTTTCCCATGTACAGTATAAACTCGTAACATTATTCTTTAAATTACAATTACACACACTTGAAGTACTGTACGGCAATAAATGACAGGTTGAATTGCCATTAGATTTTTAAGACAACTTGCGATCGCCCACTTGAGTTTCTCGACGGTATTGCAGACAACGCAAAAATGCAATTTTCTGCACTCGATCAAAACACTTGTAAACTCGCGTCTTAACGCGAGAAAATTTCAAGAAATCTCTCACCATGACCAGGTTTGCAAAGGAATACAACCTGCGAAATGTTCGAACAACAGCCGCTGCATCTGTAAGTACTCTTTTACTGTATTCCTCAATGTTGAATGACACTTACAATTAGAACCGCAGCACACTCGGTGGACAGAGAAAGGAACTGGGAGAGGAGATGGAGATCTAGGAAAATATATGTCAGGGCTATTTCCTGACACCAACAAAACAAATAATTAATTTAAAATGCTTACCAATCCTAATACTGTATGTACTAAAAACGAGCCATCCAAATTCCAAACAATTGAATACAAACAATAAAAACAAATAGAAAAAAATACAATCAATTCAAAACAAGCATTTACCAAAAAATGTATTGGTTGTCACTGTATTTATCTGTACCAGGGGCACAGATTAATACATTATTAGTCAATGGGCAATCACAAACATAAAAATAAATAAATACAATGAAAATAACTAAAAAAAAGACATTTACATACATTCAATATTTTACCAACCTTTAGAAGTCTTCACCCTACGAATCCCATTGTATCTGCCAGCTCTTGAACCGCGACGTCATCACCCGCAATCCAACACTATCCACCTTACAGACCAGCATTAGGTTAAAAAAAATCTTCTTTCTTTTATCTTCTATCACCGTCTTCTTTCTTCATCTGTCATTATTTTCTTATTTTCTTTAATCTTCTTTCTTCATCTGTCAATCCAAAGCCACATGGTAAATCCAGAACAGGATGTTTTCTCGTCAGCTTCTTTAGGTTAAATGAGACGTGAAGGCCTTATATATGCCTGTGACATCACATTTTATGATCAGATGGTTAAGCTCCAATCCAATTGGACGCTATATCATGTGACCGCCTTTTTTGTTTTGTTTTTTAGGGATGTGACGTCATCTCCAAGGGGGGGGGTTGTATGTCACATCATTAAAACCACATAGCTATATCACATGGTATTACAGCCAATGGGATTGAAGACCAAACGAGAGCTTCACACATTATTAGAATATAAGAACATGTTAATAATATAAAAAATGCAAAAAAAACATTTGCAAGAAAACAAAAAATTACATAACCTGCCAAAACATTTTTTTATTAAATCAAGGTTGTGAACTCACCCATTTCAAATTTATGGGTTTAGAGCAAGTTGCCACTCATATTAGTGGTGGCGATCATAACAGAATATTAATGCAAATAGAACAGCAATGGATCTACAACTGGCACACTAAGGCCCACTAAGGGTTAAATGAACAATTAGATGTTGTCCCTTTTCTATGATTATGAGAATTTATAGTATATCTTATTATACACATTTATTTTTAATTTTAATTTTTACATTGTATTTTAATTAAAGTTTGTATAGCTTAAATAATGTTATTCTAATAGACTAATATAATAAATTAATCAATGAGTATTGTAATTCCTTGCCTAGATTCTGCATTTTTATTTTATTGAGTATAATATGTTTTTATAATGTGTATCTATAATGTTTTGTACAACATTGCACTTTAGTATACAGTGGATGATATTTATATTGTATAAACACATTAATTGGCATAGGTATACACTGTAAGTACATTACACAGACATAGCCATACCCCTGACGAAGCTTTTGTGACAAGAGAAACGTGTAGAGTTTGCGAGGTGGCGCTGTCTCACTATAGCAGAGGAGATACAGTACAAGGATACTGGAACTCTTTTTGGGAATATGCGATTTTTGACGCGTGATGTGTGACTCGTGACACCAGGCTCTAATGGAGGAACCCGGAAGTGGACGAGGACACCGGGATCCATGATGTTGCCGTCAAGTGTGGTGATCCAGAAGCTCCACACACTCCGGGACACTGTAAAAAATACCTATTACACAGCGGTGAAAATTAGAGCTCTTACCTCATGTACTCCAATGCTGCACTACTACTGCCTTATGTGTAAGTGAAAGTAGGGGCTTGTGGCCCAAAATATATTTACTGCACATTTTCTGAAACCAGGTCATGCTTGTTTCCTTTTTGTCTCTTTAAAAGACAAAAATACCCAAGGCTACATCCAATGTAACAAAATACATAGTTAAATACTTAAATGTTAGTATTATTATGAGTAAAGGTCATTTAGTTAAACCCTTTGGCCAAAGCATTATAAACTTTCAGCCACTTCACAGCATGACCAATATGCAGGTTGTAACACTTCCTGTGAAAATTCTCATTTACCTCTGCAGTGGAAGGAGAATGGCCTCAATGAACCTGTCCTGCACAGGTACATCGAAAAACCTGCTACTTAAAAAGTATACTGGTATGCAGTATTACAGGGTGTAACAGCCCTGTCTAAAGGCTGAGGCATATTATACAGAAGTGGCTCTCTGTGTTTGATCTTTGAAGTATTTAGATGCATCACACTGTGGTCGCTTATCACCCTTTATAACAGAACAACGTTATTGTTGAATTACAGTGTGTTGATTTAATTATTGTGTCATGGATGCTATATAAATGTTGTTATAAATACATAAAATAAATGGTCTTTTGCCATATGAGTATGGATCCCAGTTAGCCTCATGTTCCCCAGTGTGTTCTTGTATGTACAGTATACAATATATGTGATGTTACTATGTGACATTCTATTGCTTTCATACTAAATAGGTTACACAGTCTGACAGTTTCTTTTGTGTCATTGTTATGTTTGTTTTGTTATGTAACACGTAAGTGATATTATGCACTGATACTTGACACTTATTTTAGTATTACTCAATGTTATGTTTGACACCCCTATTTTTTTATGTTCATTGTCATAGCCTAGATCACGTGAACACGCCTCTTAAACCTATTTAAGCAGCACATTTTCACTGGTTTTAATATCTTGATGAAGGTCCAAGTTGTGGATCGATACGTTGATCATCTGTCTTTATAAAATGTTTCACTCTTTGAAAAAAACCTCCGGAGTGCTGTTTGTTTTCCCACAAATGCGCTAACTCTTTTGTACTGCACCGACACACTTTATTCGAGCAAATACCCAGTATGTACCTGGCAGATACCTGGAATGCGCCGCTCCTCACCTCTGGCAAGCCCCGTTGCGTTTGCCTTCCCAGCCTGGGTTCATGCCTGGCTCACGGGCGGCTGATCTGTTAAATGATAATGATTAGGATTTAATAGGCTGCAATGCTTCGCGTGTCTACCAGATGGCATAAATTCATGAATTGTAATGCAGTATATATATATATATATACTGTGCAGTATTGCAGCCAGCGGGAATAAAATGCTTCAATCCCTGCTTGGAAAATACCTCAATGCACTCGGGCAGAAAACAGTCACAAACCTCAATACACCCGGGTATACCCGAATTCGTGGGACTAGCCGAGCTCGAATAAAGTGTGTCGCCAGTGTATACTGTTTATACTGTAATATGGACATGGGGTGAAGAAAATCTTAAACAATTTAATGAGTCCATGAATTCATTCCACCCATCAATTAAGCTCAAAATAGATTACGGCAAATCAAGTGAACTTTCTAACGCTGAAGAATGGCAAACTACATACATCAGTATACAAGAAACCCACAGACAGATGTAGTTACTTCCATAACTCCAGCTTCTATCCCACACATACAAAACGAGCAATCATACACAGCCCGGCTATCAGATATCACTGAATATGCTGTGACACCTCACAACCCTGACTGAATCATTCAGACAGAAGGGATACAAGCCAAAGACTATTGCCAAAACTGCACTCAAAGCCCCACGAGAACACCTGCTCCAATACAAGAAGAAAAAAACAATCACACACATACCAGTAGTGGCTACATACAACCCTGCACTAGAGGGAATTTGAAAAATAATGAAAGATATACAACCCATGCTGACAGAGGATTAAACATTAAAAACATCTTCCCCAAACCTCCCATTCTGGCATTCCGGCAACCACCAAACCTCAGACAGAACTTAGTCAATAGAAAACTTCATAACAAACTGAAGGATGCTGTTAATGGCACAAAAAAACCTGCAACAACACACGCTGAAAACATATACAGTGTATGGCAAGATCCCAGAGCAATACTCAAACATAGAACATTCAATGTTAAAGGATCATTCTTTTGCACATTCAGGATTTGTTACGCCGATGCTCGCCACAAACCGGGACCGGACCGCGGGGCTGAGGTGGGGTTATATAATCACCGACCTGAGTCCACGCAGACTGATCCGGAGTGCGCAGTTCGTAGTCGTACATCGCAGGGTCAGGATTGGAGAAGGCAGCATCGTCGTTATGGAAGCAGGAGTTCGGCAACAGGTAGTCAGGATTTCCCCGCTTCAGCTTAGGAGCGTGAGCGCGGGGGTGGCTTCTGCGCGAGGAGCGGCCTCGGCCCATGACGCCGATCTCAGCAGGAGGAGACAGCAGGCTGGCCGAAGTTCACCTCAGGGCAGCGTCGGGTAGAACCAACGCTTCAGCGCAGAAGTCCAAGGCAGGTCACTGCAAGAGGATCGCAGCAAGCCGCAGGAAAGGAAGGGTAGCCACTGCTAGGAGGGAATGCAGCAGGTACCGGTGCTGGCAACACGCTTCAGCACAGACGTCCCGGGTAGGCCACTGCAGGAGAATAGCAGCAGGCCAGTGCTGGCATCAACGCTTCAGCACAGACGTCCAGGGCAGGCCACTGCAAGGAGATAGCAGCAGGCCGCAGGAAAGGAAGGGTAGCCACTGCTAGGAGGGAATGCAGCAGTACCAGTGCTGGCATCAACGCTTCAGCACAGACGTCCAGGATAGGCCACTACAGGAGAATAGCGGCAGGCCACAGGACAGGAAGGGTAGCTACTGCTAGGAGGGAATGCAGCAGTACCAGTGCTGGCATCAACGCTTCAGCACAGACGTCCAGGGTAGGCCACTGCAAGGAGATAGCAGCAGGCCAGTGCTGGCAACAACGCTTCAGCACAGATGTCCAGGACCAGGCCTCTGGATACTCAGGAACTTGGAAGGTAAGAACGCTAGGAGAGAGGCCTGGGGTGGTTTGTGGCAGAGACAGTAACATAGAGGTAGGAATAATTATGCTCGGCGCTGGTTCAGAGCCAACGCCTAGAATATAAAGGGCGGAGATCCAATCACAGGAGGAGGGTGTGTGAGAATTCCTCCAATGAAGTAGCACAGGGCAGAAGCTGCAATGAGAGGCAGCACCTGTGCCATAGATTGCCAGAGGAAGCCTGCAACTGCACAGGTCTGCAAGGCAAAAGTCAAAGCCAGTAGTGGATTCCTTACAGTACCCCCCCCTTCAGGTGAGACCTCCGGACGAACAAGATCCATCACAGATTTGGGGGACATGGAATTGTTCCTAAACCTCCTTAGGCGAGAGGTGGCGTTGAAAGCCCATAGTTTGTTGGGATTCCTTACAGTACCCCCACCACTGGGTGAAAAGCCTGGGTGAACAGGACCATTCATAGGTCTGGGAGACATTGAGTTGTTCCTGAAGTGTCTCCGGCGAGAATTAGGTCCACAATCCAGATGTACATTGGCGAGTGCCATGAAAGACAGCGGTGGTACTGCAGTTCTTGGTACATGGACAATGGGACCTGAGGGCTCCGGAATGGGAACATCGGAAGGACGGTAGCCAGGTGTCCGGTGCATAGTAATAGTCCAAGAGTACGGGACACAGGACACAGATTGTCGGACAAAAATGGCAGAGGGACCTTCAGAGAAGGCAATGTCTTTGGTGAAATCAGCACGGAGGAAGTTGCGAGAGTCTTTAGCTTCCAAGGAATTCCGGGTGGTGGTTAGCAAGGGAATGGGGCGGGAGGGTTCACTACACACTATTGCAGCGGTACTTTTGATACCAAGCAGGGTTGCTATCCCAAGCAATTTGCGAGAGTCTGTAGCAGTGTGTATGCAACTCATGGTACTGGCAGTTGAAGAAGGATCCGCTTCCTTTGGTTTGTGATCTTTAGAGAGAATCAAATCCGAAATTGTGGCCTTGGCGAAGGACATAATAAGCATGTCTATACCCATAGTGGACCCATAGAGAACAGGAACGGACGCTTCAGGTAAAGCGACGAGGTCCAGTAAGGGTGTCTTCGTCTTAGGGAGAGGCCAATTGCCATACAGATTGGGCACTTTGGGCACCGCACAGAGACCTGCGAGTAAGGAGTCTGTTTGAAAGGTGAGAAAACAGATTTTATCCAAAAAACAAGGCAGGCGGTTAAGCGGTGCATCAACCTTAGGGAAAAAAGTCTTGGGGTTAAAGCTGGGTGCCTCCAACACAGAGAAAGAAGACAGAGAACTAGAGCTTGGCTCCGGAGTGGAGGTCCCAGGTACCCAGGTCTCACATGATACTGAGGGAGAAGCAATGCAAATTGTTACTGTTTTAAACATAGGGTCTTTAACATCGGTAGCTCCAGGCACCTTTTTGAGAGGTAACCCTAGTTTTGGGACAGGACAGTCAATAGCAAGTACCCCAAGTATTGTGGAAGACACAGAGAAAAATAAGTCCATTTTAAAGACGGGATCTTCTGAAAAAAGGGAACGTTCCAAATGCGATACCCCTGAGTTCGTGGTAGTAGACATACAGTCAGTAGTGGATACCCCGAATACTGTGGGCGAATCAGCGTGAAACAGTATTATTACAGGAATGGGCATCCCAGACTTAAAGTCATTTTTAATCATCCCGGAGGCTGTGGCATGATCCGTGAGAGAAACTGGGGTAAACTCTCCAACAGACACAAGGGACATCTTGCTTGTTACAGAATTGGGTCCCTGAGAATCCCTAGTGAGGGCATCAGACTCCATGGGAGACTTAGTGACAGGGGTTTTGGAACTGATTAAAGGAATGGCAGGTATCACAGATTTACTAGGAGAAATACCTTGCAAAACAGAAATTTTAGTAAAGGTGATAGGCATCACAGATAGGGCAGACAGAAGTAAGCTAGGCAAGGTTGCTTCTATAACAGAAGATTTGGCAGCGGCAAAGCTTAACTCAGCGGCTGCTGGAGAACTTTTAACTACAATGAGAAGGGACTGCAGTTTTACAAAGTCAGGGATAAAGGGAGTCTCAAACTTGAAAGCCTGATCATTCAAAAAGAAGGGCCCTAACTTTAATGGTACTGAGGGAGCAACAGCAGATACGCTGATCTCAGAAGGGGTCACTTGGAAAGGAGAATAATATGTACTGTTCGCTTTAAACCCTAGGATTTGGGAAAAGGAGAACTCAGACAGTGCAAGTGGGGCAACCACGACTGTGCTGGCCTCTGAAGTGGGTATTTGGGAAAGAGTGTCTGGGACTTCAGAAACGACAACAGATTCCACGAAAAGGGGTCTCAGAAGCAGGGGTCTCAGCTCTCTGAGTGGCAGACGGGGTGAGTGAAATACCTAGGAGTAGGGATTCTGCGAACAGGTTTAGAGAAACAAACGGCTCCAGAATACTTTTTACTGGAGCCAGTATTATTGCCGAAAGTTCAGGGGGCATAGCCCCGAGAATTTTAGCCGAGTCAGAGGACAAAAGGGGTTGATCCTCTGAGGCTAAGGAGGTGTCCCTGACTGACGAACTAAAGGGATCTACCAAGGAAGGTTCACAGGGCTGACCTGCAGGGGTTAACATAGGAAAAACCCCAAGGGTTAAATTACTCTGTACCTGAGAATCAGAGAAATAGAAGCTAGTCTCCGAGAGTGGGGTCATAGGGGGTTCTGCCTCTTGCCCTAGGAACCTATCATTAGACTGCAGAATACTAGGGTTAGCAGTAGGAACCTCACAGAGCAGACTAGCAGGGGTTAATACAGAAAAAACCTCGGAAACAGAGCTTAGAATTTTTGGTTTAGGAAAAGAGGGCAAACAGGATTCATTCTCTGGTGCTAGGGAAGACACACTGACCTGGGTACTGCAGGGATTTACAGTGGGGAACGCATAAGCCTGACTAGCAGGGGTTAAGACCGAAATAACCTCAGGGACAGAATTTAGGGAGGTTAACTCAGGATTAGGGAGCGTGGCAGCTTCTTCCTTAGCGGGCAGCGACAGAGAAATGGTTTGACCATTCTTAGGAGAGAGAGGTAACCCCACAGGTTTAGTAACAGGACTGGTAGCACAGAGAATCTGCCAAGCAGCAGCATAGCTGGCAAGGAGGGGATCCTGTTCTATTATGTGAGTGTCTAGTGTTGAGGAAAATACATGGAGTGTATCTTGAGACTGAGCCAACATGAGGAGGGCGCTCTGTTCTACTAGATGAATGTCCAGTGATGAGGCCAGGGCATAGATTGCCTCTTGGGCGTCGGCCAGTTCCATGGGGTTCACATTATCCCAGGTTAAAGGGGAATCAGGGGAGCGAATACATTCGGCTAGAGACTGTTTTAAGCTCAGGATACAGTAAGCCTTAATAAAGAGATCACAACGGCATTGTCTTTGCAAAGGGGTTAAACCTTCATAGGTAAACATTTCATCCATCAGGGGTATTACTTCACACAAATACTGGCCTTCATAGTGGGACTGATACGCAGGACGGGACATAACTTCAGTTGGAAAATTGCCATCCCCCGCCACGGCGCGGTCCGGTTTTAACGGGCCGAGCATACTGTTACGCCGATGCTCGCCACAAACCGGGACCGGACCGCGGGGCTGAGGTGGGGTTATATAATCACCGACCTGAGTCCACGCAGACTGATCCGGAGTGCGCAGTTCGTAGTCGTACATCGCAGGGTCAGGATTGGAGAAGGCAGCATCGTCGTTATGGAAGCAGGAGTTCGGCAACAGGTAGTCAGGATTTCCCCGCTTCAGCTTAGGAGCGTGAGCGCGGGGGTGGCTTCTGCGCGAGGAGCGGCCTCGGCCCATGACGCCGATCTCAGCAGGAGGAGACAGCAGGCTGGCCGAAGTTCACCGCAGGGCAGCGTCGGGTAGAACCAACGCTTCAGCGCAGAAGTCCAAGGCAGGTCACTGCAAGAGGATCGCAGCAAGCCGCAGGAAAGGAAGGGTAGCCACTGCTAGGAGGGAATGCAGCAGGTACCGGTGCTGGCAACACGCTTCAGCACAGACGTCCCGGGTAGGCCACTGCAGGAGAATAGCAGCAGGCCAGTGCTGGCATCAACGCTTCAGCACAGACGTCCAGGGCAGGCCACTGCAAGGAGATAGCAGCAGGCCGCAGGAAAGGAAGGGTAGCCACTGCTAGGAGGGAATGCAGCAGTACCAGTGCTGGCATCAACGCTTCAGCACAGACGTCCAGGATAGGCCACTACAGGAGAATAGCGGCAGGCCACAGGACAGGAAGGGTAGCTACTGCTAGGAGGGAATGCAGCAGTACCAGTGCTGGCATCAACGCTTCAGCACAGACGTCCAGGGTAGGCCACTGCAAGGAGATAGCAGCAGGCCAGTGCTGGCAACAACGCTTCAGCACAGACGTCCAGGACCAGGCCTCTGGATACTCAGGAACTTGGAAGGTAAGAACGCTAGGAGAGAGGCCTGGGGTGGTTTGTGGCAGAGACAGTAACATAGAGGTAGGAATAATTATGCTCGGCGCTGGTTCAGAGCCAACGCCTAGAATATAAAGGGCGGAGATCCAATCACAGGAGGAGGGTGTGTGAGAATTCCTCCAATGAAGTAGCACAGGGCAGAAGCTGCAATGAGAGGCAGCACCTGTGCCATAGATTGCCAGAGGAAGCCTGCAACTGCACAGGTCTGCAAGGCAAAAGTCAAAGCCAGTAGTGGATTCCTTACAGGATTGTGGTATATACAGTATGATTCAATGCAGCAAATGTGAACAAGGATGCTACATTGGGAAAACCAACTTCAGAATTAGCCTACACAGATGTGCAATATCTTCCTTCTTCATTGTGTTTTATTGTATTTCAGTAGGACCACTTCTCACAGCCAGATCATTCCATAAATGATTTTAAAATCCAAATCCAAATGAGACATCATTGAAGGAAGTGTCACATGTGACAGTCCTAAGGTTACTAAACCTTTTTAAAACATTGCCATAGTCAACCAAAACCTACCTTTTTGACTTGATGCAGCTGCAGAGTAGGTAGTCTCTATAATGCAGCTACACTGCTTCTGGTAGCAGAAAAGATGTGGTTAATTAGTTTACAGATCTTGTTCATGAAATTGCTAGGTGATTTATTTAAGAAGGCAAATCAGGTTGTTATAAAGAGCTATAACTTTTGGAGTAAGGATTACAGATTGTTTTTATAATATAAATTTGAGAAGCCACTGGCACCTGGCGTTTTAAAAGTTTTAACTTGAATGCATCCTACTATTTCTATTACTTCAGTGGTTAGCAGTTTGTTAGAGCTGCAAACCTCCATCATTTATCCTCCTTTTTATTTTGTACAGGATAGGCACAGGAGCCTCTCCCAGAGCTGGACCACTCTATTTGGGAATCCCTAAGCTCTGTGAATTCCCCTCTTCCTGAGATAGTTACCAATGACGTTCCTGTTTTTTTTAATGGCTGTCTAATAGGAAAACACAACCAATGATGTTTTAACTTCCAATTAGCCTGATTTGGAAGCTATTTTGTTTCCAATGGAGTGATGTTTAAGACCAGCAACCTTACTGGTAATAATCTAGGCTAGTGGTGGTTTTCAACCTTTTTTTGGTTAGGGAACCCCAGAATTCTATTTTGAAACTTTGGGTTACCCCAACCCTCACTCCCTGTATCTTCCCCATATCTCCACTGCCTCCTGTCCCCCCCATCTCTATCCCCCACTACCATCACCATTGTCTCTCTCCCCCCTCACTCTCCTCCTTAAGGTCCTTCTCCCCCTCACTCTCCCCCTTGCACGCGTGCACACTTTCCCTCTTTCACACATACACACATACAATCTCCCACTTACACTCACTCTCCCACTTACACACAAACACACACACACACACACACACACATACTCTGACCTCCTGTCCGGGCCATTTCAGGAGTGCAACACTTGGAATGTGTTCCCCCTCCTTTCCCCCTCTCCCTCCTTATAAGAGCACACACTGACTAGAGCAGGCAGAGAGAAGAATAGCAGTGAGCTACCGGCTGCTGCTTAACTCAGGAGCCTCCGGGTCACTGCTGCTTCAGGTACCACCACGCCACCAGTCCTGGGACAGCTGGGAGAGTTGGCCCGGCTCTCCCCCTCTGGCGGTCGCGGAACCCCTGAGAGGTGCTTGCGGAACCCCTGTTGAAAAAACACTGATCTAGGCAATTGGGGCTCCCACAGCTGAAAATAGAGTGTTTAAGCTCTGTGGGAGCTCACATAGTTCCCACTCTTCCAAAAAAGGGGTGTAAAAAAAATAGGAGGGATTGCTGCTTTAAGTTCATTAGCAGTTGAGTTGTTCTGTTTTGGTAAGTCAACAAAACAAGCTATTCGGTGTCTTCTAGTACCACAAGATATCTTGTGGTAAAGCACCTCTTATAAATATGGGCCGACATCTCCTTTTTAAATGTCCCAAAACTTTCTGAAACAATTGGTCATACAAATTTCTCTGGTGCATAATTAGCTAAATCCTGGTCCAATAAATGTTTACAAAAGACTTGATCATTTCATGAAAATACGCATGAAGAATAAATGCGCATGAAGAAAACCCAAAGCAGTTTTTCTGTTGTTTTTTGGATAGTGATTTTATGGTATAATCCAATATGATAATCCACCAACAACAAAAAATCTTCTTCCAACACAAAAAGGTCAGATGTAGTACAAGAAAAACATGTTTACATGAAAAACAGGATAATTTACACTGATATTTATTGGGTAACATATCCTCTAATAGGAAGATTGATACAAATACACAAAGAAGAGAAAACGTGATAGAAAAAATATAGATGTCTCACATAGGTTCAGGCAGAGAAAGCTTTTATATAATCATGGGATCAACGTAGCACAGCTCTTTGTAATTTTATTGGTAGCCTAAATTTGCAAAGAAATGGTATGAAGTACTTTTCTTACATTTGAGATGGAGAAAACTGATTACACTGTAGAGGACATGAAATATCAATTTGTCCCAGTTATTACCCTACCAGCACGTATTTTAGACTAGCCATCTGGAACTGTTCAAAAGAAAATGAATTTATTATATTTTCACCAAGGATTCACATTTCACATTTATTCAGAAGTAACTTACAAAATTCAACATTCAATTCAGTTGGTAGTATCACTGTTCATAGAATTGGGCATGAAAAGGCTAAAAAAATATAACAGTACAACGTTGATCTATAACTATAAGCAGATAGTGACAAGACCCTTTAGATTTCTACAGAGTTAGGCCTAAGTATACTAGTATATAATGTAATTTATTTTTGGATGACAAGCAGACTGGCTGGGTCATAGGAATAAGTCATTAAATATATTGTGTTACTTTTCATGCTATCTAATCTTTGGTTGAATAAAGGTTACACTTCAGTTTTCATTTTAAATATGTTCAGTGGGTTATTTAACAGCAGATGTTATAAATTATTTTTAGCAAGCAATATCATCATGCTCAATAGAATGTAAACATAATCTCAAATTATATCAAAAAATAATTTGGAAAGATACGATAATGTATCCAGACATAGCTATACTTAAAATGAATCACTGCATACTGTATAAACCACTTATTCTACTCTTAGTCAGAATAAATTAATCTGCCATAGTTGTAAAGGAGGATGAATTCAAAACTATAAGTGTTTTTATTTTCCTTTTGGATTTTTTTTGCCATTCACTGAAGTTTTTTTTGCTTCTATTTATACAAATTCCTCCTCTGCGACCTCAGAAATGATATTTTTATGTCCTTGCACACTATGGATCCGTTTCTTATTCCTTAAATTGTAATTCAAAAAGCCGAGACATTTGCCTTCACAGAGAAGGATGCTGATCTGATCATTAAAATTATTAAAAAAAAATTATAATACCTATTCATTTGGAGACAAGTGATTTTCTAAAAGCATTAGAAAGTCTTAAGTAAAGAGGGTGGATAACGACTCCCCCCCGAAAACAAATAATCTCTTTAGAAGTTTTGGATCTGGCATCAACCAACAACTTGGACAACAAAATATTGAATTCAGCGGACACTGAAACAAAATATTTACGAAAGCATCTTTTGATCTGATATAGCTAATTTTTGGAACCCCACAGGCCTACATGCACTAATTACTGTTAAATCATCATGTAATATTACCTAAAACAGGAACGTTATGTTTCCTGAATTAACACTGTATTCACTAAGTGAATAATGTGCAAAAACAATGTCTGTACTATATTCCATTAGAATAGGGTTAACATTACCTTGGTGTAGAATAATGTTGCATAATGTTATCTTTAGAGATGGGTGAATTTTTTTTTAGGATTTGAATCCGATGAGGATTGGTCAGTTCCTTTCTGTCTCTCTCCACTAGTAGTGGCGAGCGCTGCTGTTTATAACGGGTGCTAGCCAGATACTGGAATGAACCACAAGGCCGAGGTGGGGATATAGAAACACTGACCGAGAGCTGCGAAGAGCATCTGGAATGCAGATTCGTAGTCATGGGTATACGGGTCGGGGTTGGAGAAGTAAAGAACATAGATAGACTCACCGTGGTCGGATGAAGGAGAGGGTATGGATCATTGAATTCACTAGCCATGGTCGAGGGTTGGAGAGAATATGGATTGTTGGTATCACTAGTCGTGGTCGAGGGTTGGAGAGAGTATGGCTTGCTGGGGTCACTAGCCGTGGTCGAGGGTTGGAGAGATGTGGTTGGTAATAAACAGTAGCCAGAGTTCAGATAAGGAACTGCAAGACAAGGTACAGCAAAGGAAAACAAAGAAAAACAAGGGGTATCCTTCTTGTGATTTATTTAAACTCCCCAGTGGTTCAAATTTATAAGGAAATAAGCTGTTGGGAATTTTTTATTGCATAGGTAAGATATTCAAAGTTGCTTTCAGAAATTGTCACAAGTTGTGAACATCAAAAATGTGAAAATGTTGAGAATATGTAAATGTTGTGCACATACCTGCTTATGAGATGTAATATGATAAAAAAAATCCTCACTTATCAAATATCTTAGGTAAAGTCTGTTGGGGAAAATCTGAAAATACACAAATATTTTTTTTTTTATGTTCATTGTGAAAAGTAATTATTTACACCATTTGGTGCAACTTTTACTTGAAAACATACTGTATTTGAAGGGACAGCCCCACCTGACGCAGAGAATTCGAATGGCAGCAGTACAGTACATTTTTGGTCCCCCCTCCAAAAAAAAAATTACACCAAAATAAAACAGGACACAAATTAATCCACAATTCATTTTTGTATACTCAGAGAGAAAAAAAACATAAGTTGCTTAGTTTGCATACAAAATATGGCAATTTATGGTAGAAACATGAATATTCACCAATAGGTGACAAAACTTTTTTTTTTTTTAAAACATAATAATTTAAGTGTCTTCCTCAAACAAATGGTATAATGCTAGAAGCAAACATTTCCTTGCCTTGGTTTCTTCAGAAATCAAGAATGTTTTTTTTTCATTTCAACAGGGACTCTGAGTGAATGCTTGTCATTAAAGTAACAACCTATGAGATAAGAGGTCTTTCATCCTTAAAAAAAAATACTGCCTTTTGCCCAGTGGGCACAAGCATATTTTATTCAACAGGAAGAAAAAGTAGGTGCAGTAACAATGGAAAGCTTGTAAATTGTAACTCAGTAAAAGTTTTCCTTTCTTTCCAAGCATGGAAACACAAAAAAGTCACTTCATAAAGCCACTGTAAACATATTTAATAAATACTTATCATTAACAGATTTGTATGTGTTTTACAAATTACCCAGTAAAAATGATTTAATATGGCAGACCTAAGAATATATAATTTGCGCCTTAGTATGACATTTAAAATGATTAATTTTACTCAAATAATTCTATGAATTGAATAAAGAAATAACACAAATATAAAACAAAATGGGGCAGTGAAAATCCACCATATTCATTAAATGTTCTGTACTTTTCCCAGCAGCCTATATTTACTGTTACAAGCAGCAACATGCATTTGAGGAAAAGCCTATGAAGCAGTTCTTTAAAGGTATAATTTTACTGAAGTAGACAGGTTTTTCTTTATTTTTTATTCTTCTACTCTTGGCATTTGTGCTGTAAATGTGCTTCTGGGATTTCAAAATAAATGAGAAACACATCTGAAAATAGACACAGTATTTTTGTTTTACATTTCTTGACCTTTTACCACGGTTTCAGAAAACATTAGATTAGTCCTGAGAATGTGTAAGTGTAGCCCCCTTTCCCTATGGGAACTACGCGGGTGACTACGCATGCTGCTGTACCTTATTCTCACAGGAGGCGCAAGCCTCTGCCGCTGGGAGCCTGTGGTGAGCTCTTTCTCCTTGCGTGCAGCGCCTCCACCTATAAGGGACCCCAGCGTTGGTGGGATAACCACTCAGAGGAACCAATACACAGTAAGGAATGATACACACACACACTGTATATAACTAATCTTTACGGTACACACACTAACATATAATGAACACATTTAATAACAGTACCCCTGTACTCCCCGTGTACACTCAATGTCCCAAATTACTGAGGGTGCGGTGGCTCCCTGGTATCCATCCCAGCAAGTCCCACCCAAGAGTGAGGTAGCGCTACCCGTGTGAACCGTTGGTGCACGTATACCTTCCTGGGCACTACTGTACTCAGGTGTAGCTGTCAGGTGAGGATCAGTCAAGTCCAACGCCGCAGGGTCTCCGACACCAATTCCCTCACTCCTTAGGATCCTGATCCGCCTCTTGGGTGAGCTCCAGCTGGATTGTCTCACCTAAATGTCTATGTTGCCTGTGGCCTGGTCCCAGACTACAGGGCACGCATGGCCGTCCAGTCACCAGTGCAACAGCACTACAAAGCACTAAATGCAATACTCCGCTGGAGTGACTTCGGGCCTAGCTGGGCCTAAGGGTGCAAGCCTAGGCCTAGTCCATGGGCACTGCTCCCTGGACATTACCTACACTCTTGCCGCCCTCCATCAGACTGCTTCGTGGGCTCTCAGCCCTGAAGCTCTATATCTCCTGCCTGCGCGACACCTATTGGATGGTTGGCCCCACATGATTCCCTCCCCCCAGAGGATCTTGCGACTTGTAGTCCCGCGGTCGCATGTGCGTAGCTATGCAAGATCACCACCACACTCAGCACCCACTGCGCATGCACACCTCCCGTTCTGCGCGACGCCCAAAATGGTCACCCTCACATCCCCGATCTGCTCGGAGCTCCGGCGCCTCCGATCATCCAGGCAGCTCCCCTCCCCCCGCACCGGAGGTAAGAAGGGTCTCAGATACATCAGATTAAAATAGAGCTGAATTAAAACTTTACTACTAACACATTAATTTCTACCTGTATACTGACACTTTTAGTCCTGTTTTCTTCGACTTGTCAAATCTAATAACAAATGATTCAGTGGTAAGATCTAATCAAATAAACAAAACTGCTAAATTAATTGTATTTTTTCCTTTAGTTTTTTAATTAATTGTATTTTGATTTTTAATTAAAACATCACCAATACAAATTCAATTTCTGTGACAAAAGTCAAAGAAGTTTAACTTACTATGCGCGTGCACAGCACACACAGATTTTTTTTGTATCACACACATACAGTATATCATCATCATCATCATCATCATCATCATCATCATCATCATCATCATCATCATCATCATCATCATCATCATCATCATCATCATCATCATCATCATCATCATCATCATCATAATCATCATCATCATCATCATCATCATCATCATCATCATCATCATCATCATCATCATCAATCATCATCTCTTGGCAACCAACTTCTGGATGAATTTTTTTTTTTATTAATATATATATATATATATACTGTATATTATATACATATACATGTGGCCCAGGTTCCCTTTAGGTTTCCCTTAGTCCCCCTCACCTCCGCTCATCTCCGCTGCCAAGGAAGACGCCGGGTGGCGCGGGTGCTGGCAGGGGTGTACATGCGCCTCCAATGGGGCTAGGATGAGTGTGGGGGGGTCACCGGAGTGGCGAGCGCCTCACCGGAGCTCCGACGGGAGCGGGTGCTCGGGGCTCCACCATCTTGAATATGCACGCGCATATGCCGACGGCTCGCGCATGCGCAATGAGCTTTAGTTGCGGCGGCCATTAGGAGAAGGCTTCACGCATGCGTAGAAGTGCAGGTGCGGTGGCCATTACAGGGAAGGCTCCGCGCAGGCACTACAAGTCCCATGAGCCTCGGGGGGTGTAGTGACGCGGCGCCGCTTGGCCAAGAGGGCAGTTGCATTGGGAAATATGGAGATCGCGCTGGCAGTTGAGAAGGAAAGTTAAGGCAGTTGAGAAGGACAGTTAAGGCAGCTGAGGGGAGGATAGTCAAGGAGTTGAAAGAGACAGGAGTTAGTAAGTTAGTAACTTAGGACTTAGTAAATTACTGGCTTAGAAGTTAGTAAGTTACTAACTTAGGACTTAGTAAGTTAGTAACTTAGAAGTTAGTGAATTAGGAGTTAGTAAGTTAGTAATTTAGGAGTTAATGAATTAGAAGTTAGTAAGTTAGTGAGTTAGTGAGTTAGGATTGAGTGAGAGAGAAGACCAGGAAAGGGTGGGTTGTATGTGCAGGGGTCTGAGACTCCTGTACTGAACCAGAGTTTCCCCATTAGATCCCAGCTAGTCCCCAACTCACTTCATCTTGTGGTTGATGCAGGGACTGGCCATAGGATAAGGACACAGCCAGGACGCAGTGTCATCTTGGACCTTGGTGATCTGGGACCCTATCATCTCCTGAAGAAACTATCTTTGAGGTGGACACCTCACGTGGAGACTTTCCCCTGCGAGGACGGATGCACCAGAATCATCAACTACCGTTGGGTCCGAGTGCCCCATCGCAGACACAGCGCGCCCGGTTGTGGACGCACCTGGCAGGTACCTATCTCAACAAGTGCACCAACAGTTAACTGGAGAGCGCTACTCCTTAAATGTTTGGGTGGGCTGGACATTGGGGAAAGGGATATCAAGGTATTGGTGCTTAGCACCCAAAGTACTGTTGGGACACTGACTGTGGGTTTAGGTTAGGTGCTCTTATTTATTTATTTATAAAATATTTTACTAGGAAGTAATACATTGAGAGTTACCTCTCGTTTTCAAGTATGTCCTGGGCACAGAGTTAAGACAAATAATACATGGTTACAAATACAGTTACATAAATGAACAGGGTATACATTATATACAAGACATTGCATGCACAGTTATAGAAAATATATATTATTGGCAAATGAAACAGTTACAGACCAGATTAAAATGTGAGACAGCCTTTGATTTGAAAGAAATTAAACGGGTGGTGGATGTGAGAGTCTCTGGTAGGTTTTTCCAGTTTTGGGGTGAACGGTAAGAGAAGGAGGAACGGCCAGATACTTTGTTGAGCCTTGGGACCATGAACAGTCTTTTGGAGTCTGATCTCAGGTGATAAGTGCTGCATGTGGTAGGGGTGAGGAGCTTGTTCAGATAGCTGGGTAGCTTGCCCATAAAGAATTTAAAGGCAAGACTGGAAAGGTAAACTTTGCGCCTAGACTCTAGTGATGACCAATCTAGTTCTTTGAGCATTTCGCAGTGATCTGTGTTGTAGTTGCATTGGAGAACAAAATGACAAATTGAATTGAGAGGGTGTCAAGTTTGCTAAGGTG
This sequence comes from Ascaphus truei, assembly GCF_040206685.1. Lineage (NCBI taxonomy): Eukaryota > Metazoa > Chordata > Amphibia > Anura > Ascaphidae > Ascaphus > Ascaphus truei. Next base: position 275,288,826 of record NC_134486.1, on the reverse strand, counting down.
GGTTTGAGGTGCCGTGCCATATACTATGTCTCCATAGTCAATAATTGGCATTAGCATCTGCTGTGCGATACGCTTTCTGACCAGAAGACTTAGGCAGGATTTGTTCCTGTAAAGTACCCCTAGTTTGGCATAGGTCTTGGTTGTCAGGGTATCAGTGGGCATTCCGAATGTTAAGTGGGAGTCAAACCATAAGCCCAGGTATTTAAAACTAGTGACAGGGGTTAGGGTGGTGTTAGCGTTGGTTCTAATTTGGAGCTCAGTCACTGGAAGCTTTAAAAATTTAGTCTTGGTCCCAAATACCATAGTTACAGTCTTATCAGTGTTTAAAAACAGTTTGTTTTGGGAAATACAGTTTTCGAGTCTCAAAAAGTCAGACTGAAGTATGTGTTGAAGGTCAGAGAGGATATGGCTGTGTGCATATAGGCTTGTGTCACCTGCATACATGTGTATTGAGGCTTCCTTACAAGCTGTGGGAAGATCATTAATGAACACTGAGAAGAGTAGGGGCCCCAGAACAGAGCCTTGCGGGACACCACAGGTGATATCCAGGGGGTTGGAGTTAGAGCCTGAGATGGACACACGTTGGGATCTTCCTGATAGGTAGGACTGAAACCAGTTTAAAGCATACTTCCCTATTCCAGAGCTCTGGAGTTTGTTAAGCAGGATAGCATGATCAACTGTATCAAAAGCCTTTGCAAAATCTAGGAATACTGCACCACTGAGTTGTCCAAGCTCCATTCCACAATGGATTTCATTGTAAACTTTTAGCAGGGTAGTTACGGTGGAGTGTTTGGGATGAAAGCCAGATTGGAATTGGCTAGGGAAATTTGTCTTGGTATAGTAATCGCTTAATTGGGAGTGGACACATTTTTCCATGACTTTGGATAGAGTTGGGAGAATTGAGATTGGTCTGTAGTTTGAGACAGTGTTTTTGTCCCCACTTTTGAAGATTGGGACAACTCTGGCAGTTTTCCAGGTCTTAGGGATATGGCCTGCAGACAGGATAGATTTGACTATGGAAGCAATTGGTTTGGCAATGGCTGGGGCACCAAGTCGTAGGAACCTAGATTGTAGTAAGTCAGGTCCGCATTGGCTGCTTAGTTTTTGTTTGAGGAGCGCTTGTGTAATCTCCTCTTCAGATACTGGGCCCAATTGAAAATTGTGGGCAGTGTTGGGAGGGGGTGGGGCTATGTGGGCACTCCCAGGATGAGATTCAGGTTTGTGGTTTGGGCTGCGTTTCGCTAATAAGTTAGTGGCACACTCCACAAAGTAATCACTGAATGCATTTGCAATGTCAGTGGGGTTTGTCAGAGTAATATCCCCCTTAGTGATATTACTTGGTTGTTGATGGTTAGGAGGCTGGAATATATTGTTGATAACCTTCCAGAAGTTAGCTGGGTTTGATGTATTTTGGTGGAGATTGTCAGAGTAATTTTGTGCTTTTGCGTGCCTTGTTTGCCTTGTGCACATGTTCCGCAGGCATCTGTAGTGATTGAGTTCCTTGGTAGCGCCAGTTACTTTGTAGCTTTTCCACAAGGTATCCCTGAGCTGGTAGAGTGCAATAAGGTCAGTTGTAACCCATGGAAGATGGGCCCCCCGTACCCTTATTTTGCATAGTGGAGCATGGTTATCGCAGAGTTTTAAGAACTCAGATTGGAAATAGTCGAGCGCTGAATCGGGGTCGGGAATTAAATCGATTTTGTACCATGGTCAGTTGATAAGGTCATCCAGAAACTGTTGTGGGTTAAAGTTTTTAAATGTTCTAGTGAGGAGATCTTTAGGGCTTGAATGGGGTGTTTTAATTTTCCTTACAAGTACACTATTCATGGTCACTGAAAATGTCAGGAAGGATGCCAGAGGATTGGATTCTGCTGGGGTTTGAGGAGAGAATCCAGTCTAGCAAGGAATGGTTATGCAATTTCAGGTTTGTCCGTGTGGGTTGGGAAATGAGTTGTGATAGGTTAAGTGACTTGAGTTGTATCTGGATTTTATGGTTTTTAGGGTAACGCCAGTTGAAGTTGAAATCCCCAAGAACTAGCAGCTCACTCTTCTCGTTCAGAGAGGAAATGGAGCCAAGAAACTGGGTTATATCAGTCAGGGATTGTAGAGGGGCTTTAGGGGGGCGGTAGATGCCAGCGAGCAAGATGGGCTTAGAAAAGGGGAGGCAGATTTTGCCAACTAGAATTTCAAAAGAGGGTGGGCTTGGGGGGCAATTTAACAGTGTAAATTGTAATGTGTCTGCAATATAAAATAATACCCCTCCTCCTCTCTTTGACCTATCTCTCCTTAAAAATGGAGTATCCCTGAATGGCGATATTTGCATCAGGGGTTTTATGGGTTAGCCATGTTTCTGTAAGAACGATGGCTTTGGGTTTATGCATAAGGCACCATGCCCTTAGTTCATCCAGTTTGGGCAGCAGGCTCCGGATATTTATATGGGCGACAGATAGCCCTTTTTGGAATTTAAAGGTGGAATTCTCAGGGGCATGGGACAGATTTGAAATGGGAGGACCTGGGTTAGGTTCAATATCACCTGCTAAAGAGAGTAATAGTATGAGCAGAAATTTGGGTAGTTGTTTGCAAGTTGTAAATTTGTGGTGTTTGCCATTAGAGTGAGCAGTGGTTGGTGTGCTGGTTTTTAGAGTTCTCCACCAACATTCCGTAGAATAGAATAGTGAAAGGCTTTTGAGTAGTCCAGGGTGTATGGTGATGTTGGGTGTGGGCCAGGATGTGTGTTGTGTGTAATGTACTTATTTGTTATTATAAGATGCTTTTCAGTATATATACCCTTGTGAGCAATTACTGACTGTATTGTCTTGGGAGGGGCTTTCCCACGGTGTGAGGATCCTTCCTAAGTGGAGGCGCTGTTATTATAGTCATTACACACACCCCATGCACCACACGTATCGTAGTCATCTTATCTCCCATGGGGTGGGGGAAAGTGCGCTACAATTGACACAAACAGTGTCGAGAAAAGGTTTTTAACCCCTTAGGATTTTCACATATGTCAACCCTAAAATGTTATTAGATCTCAATCTAAATCCTAATAATATATAAAGATAACCTGATCAAACAAATTACACAAAATCAGGACAACCCTGTCTCATCCTTCTCATAAAATGTATTTATCTAAAAATGATTCAACATTCAATATCCATGTGTGAAAATGTATGGGAAGCTTTAGATTCCATACCTGCTGGCACCTCCTTGAGCGGCAAAGACTTCCACTAAGCATTTCCTGTAACTGCGGGTGAGTCTCTCACATCGGTTTTGAGGAATTTTGGCCCATTCCGCCTTACAATGGTTCACTTTAAAGATATGGCTGTAAATAGCTATTTTCATGCTGACAGCAACCACCAAATAAAATGGCTTTGCAATATCCCTCTGAGTTAATTTAATAAATAGACTCAGAAGGAATTGTTAATCTGATAACACTTTTGAGGTCCAGTCTTGTTGACTTAAAGAGAAATTTGCCCAGAAGGACTATGATACTGAACTGGCCCAGAATTAATACTAAAGGCAGGCAATTGAGAGATACACACTTTTGTATAAATCTAATAACAAACATCTTGGTGGAGTTAATGAAGCTCCAACATTAACTGTGGGAACTCTGCTAGGAGTTCTGCTAAATTTGTAACAAAGTACAAAAGTTGTTCAAATAAAATCACTAAAGTTTTAAATAAACACTGGAATATCCTACACTGTGATCCACATTTAAGGAGTCACCCTATCAAATCATCCCTTGTTGTTTTTCGCAAGGCATTGAACATCAAAAATGCACTTGCACCTACAGTAGCAAACTCATGGAGCTTAATGAACCTAATCTGGCTCAAACTGTGGCCAACGGGAATCACAGATGTGGTCAATGTGCCTTATGTGTAAACATATTATGCTAAATTACTCATTTTCCTCTTTCTCCAATGGTACTATTTATTATATCATACTGTAAGTCCCATACATTGCCTTACTCCTTATGTAGAATATGCACTCTCCTGCTCCTGCAACATTCAGTACATACAGTAGGACGTACCAAGCGTCCACTGTGTGTGAGGTTCCTTGAACATAGACGTGCTGTTCTTAGGGGAATTATCACACACAGTGTCCCAAGAAATGTTTCGTCCTGTCACTCCGTTGATCCAGCTAGTCTTAGCATCATGGGCATTTAATCTATCCCAGCTTCCAAATTAGGAGGGAATAGATGCAAGTCTCTTTGCATTTGAGAACCATACTGAATCTATAATTTGGACACATTGTCACTTCTGGCCTTAATGAATGTATAGATACCATTATCTGGGTTTAAAGAAGGTGAACACACAAGATATACAAATAACAGACAAGAAATAACACTTACTTAGGGATTTGGGATGTTGAAGTAATCAGGAACAGGATTAGCAATTCATACAGGAATCAGGCATCAAGTAGTTGGTAAAGTTGAAGACACGAAAAGACACTAAGTATAGAGCTTACACTCGTTTATATGGAGTTCCACTCCTATACTCTGGCATTGAGTGCAAGTCATTGGAGAACAATTATCTGCACCCAATACCTCCTGTAATACTTGCCCACTGGGTGGATATTATTCTAATCAGGGGCTTATTTCCTTAGCCCCCCTCCCACAAGACTGGCATCTGAATGTCTGCTTTGGACAGGAAAGCCTTTGTCCCTAGGTCTGAAACATAACACTTAACATAAAGTATCCACGTCCTGCTTTCCTCTGTGCTCGCATACACACGCAGGGTGGGGGAGTCTTTGACCAGGGGTTTATTGTAGACCACTTGTCTTCCTCCCTGAGCATTAACATACCATATGGGCTCTGAGTTTTTATACCAGAACCAAAATACAATTCATTCTTTCATATATTCACATATTAAAATAATACGTTCTGTGGGTCTGAGCGGGCTGAAATTTGCCAGGTCCTCATGCCGGAAGACCTTTGCAATAGTGGCCAAGTTTCAGCCTTCCACGACCTCCAGAACCGGAGATACAAAAAAACAATTAAAATCCCCCATTAACTTTAATGCAGGATTCTCCGCCATAGCTAAAATAAATCTCTGCTTTTCACTCTCCGATTGAAATCAACGGGCTCCGCCGCTATAGGCTTTCAATGGAGCAACTCCGCTGTTGAAGTCAATGGGCTCCGCCGCTATAGTCTTTCAATGGAGCAACTCCGCCATTGAAGTCTATGGGCTCCGCCGCTATAGTCTTTCAATGGAGCAACGCCACCATTGAAGTCTATAGGAAAACCACAATTTTTTACATTTGCCCATACTCCGTCTGGTTGTTCGGAGAGGGCTGGAAATGTCGATGCAGTCATGCCGGAACAGTGACTACATGTGACCCAAATCCCAGCCCTCTGGTCCTCCAAGAACCGGAGATATGGGCTTACACATTTTACACTTTCGGACTTAGCCGTTTTAACGCCACGCAGCTTTTCCCCCATTGGATTCAATCGGACCTCTGCTCCGCCATTAGAGTTAATGGCGCGACCCTCGTGGCGAGTGCGGCCCTTTACGGGGGTCCTTCATTCCCGGACCCGGTGGTGGTCGAGTGTGGGGGTTCCTAGGATCTAGGGGCAAAAAGAATTTTATTTCTGGGTGCCCTAGAACTTAAGTTTCCCACACCAATTGTGTTTGAACTTGAACTCAGTGTGATCAAAGCTCTCTTTAAGAAAATGTATCCGCTTCTGCGGTCTGCGGTTTGGATGGCTGCCAACCCGTTCCTGGAGGTCGGCATCGAGGAATCCCCATTGAAATGATTGGCTCAATTGACTTACAATGGGGAACCGCCCGCTCCTCCTCTCGGGCGCCACCTGCAGGTCTTATACCGAAACGGGTCCGAATCGCCGGAATTTCCATAAGGTTGCATTGGGCTGCAATGGCGACCTATGGAGAGCTGCAAAATGGAGCCTGAACAGGCGGGAAAATGGGACAAAGGGTTTTAAACACTGAATTAACATTAACAGAGCTTGAATTAATAGCTGCAAGGGAGCAGTATGATATCATAGGCATTACTGAAACATGGTGGGATGAAAATCATGACTGGACAGTTAATTTAGAGGGTTATTCTCTTTTTTGGAAGGATCGAACAAATAGAAGGGGAGGTGGAGTATGTTTATATGTTAAACCGGATCTAAAACCTATTATAAGGCATGATGTCTATGAAGGGAATGATGAAAATGTAGAGACTTTGTGGATAAAAATTAGCAGCGGAGGTAAAAGTATAAAGAAAATGTTTGTGGGAATATGCTATAAACTACCAAATATCTGTGAGACTGAGGAAGCTAAAATACTTTTGCAAATGGAGAAGGCATCAAAACTGGGTCATGTTTGCATAATGGGGGATTTTAATTATCCAGACATAGACTGGGGCAATGAGATTAGCGTTACAACAAAAGGGAACAGGTTTTTGGGGGTGCTTAAAGACAATTATATGACCCAAATTATTGAGGAACCAACCAGGAGAGGGGCAGTGCTGGATTTGGTCATATCAAACAATGTAGAAGTAATAACAAATATTCAAGTCCTGGAACATTTGGGTAACAGTGATCATAACATGGTCTCATTTGAAATAAATTATCAAAAAATAGATTACTTGGGTTCAACAAAGACCTTCAACTTTGGAAAGGCATATTTTCATAAACTGAGGTCTAATCTAGTAGTAATACAATGGGATGATGTTTTTACAGGGAAAAATGTAGAAGATAAATGGGCAGTCTTTAAAACATTGTTAGAAAAGCATACTTATCAGTGTATACCCTTGGGTAATAAGTATAAAAGAAATAAGTCAAAACCAATGTGGCTAAATAAACAGGTAGAGGAGGAAAGGGACAAGAAGAGGAAGGCGTTTAGATTCTTTAAGTCAGAAGGGATAGAGACATCGTATCAGAATGATAAGGAATGTAACAAAAATTGCAAAAGGGCAATCAAATTAGCAAAAATGGATAATGAAAAAAGGATTGCAATAGAAAGTAAGGTCAACCCTAAAAAAATCTTTAAGTACCTTGATAACAAAAAAATGAGAAAAGAAAATCAGTGTGAGATGGGTAGGCAGATTATTGGAGATAAGGAAAAAGCTGAGGTATTAAACAAATTCTTCGCCTCTGTGTTTACTAGGGAAGAATCAAGTTCAATAGTAGTGCCGCAGGAGGAAGCCACAACCTCCATATTCATGAACAATTGGTTAACTGAGGAAGAAGTTCATAAGCGGCTTGAAAAAATTAAAGTTAATAAGGCACCTGGCCCCGATGGCATACATCCAAGAGTTCTCAAGGAGTTAAGCTCAGTAATAGCAAAACCATTATATTTAATATTCAAGGACTCCATTTCCACAGGCTCAGTACCACAAGATTGGCGTAAAGCAGATGTGGTGCCTATATTTAAAAAGGGAGCTAGATCACAACTGGGAAATTACAGACCTGTAAGCCTGACTTCAATAGTAGGGGAACTACTTGAAGGTTTAATACAGGATAATATTCAGGAGTACCTAATGGAAAATACAATTATTAGTAATAGTCAGCATGGATTTATGAAGGATAGACCTTGCCAAACTTACCTTATTTGTTTCTTTGAAGAGGTAAGTAGGAATCCAGACCATGGTAATGCCGTTGATGTGGTCTACTTAGATTTTGCAAAGGCTTTTGATACGGTTTTACACAAGAGGTTGGTGTACAAAATAAAGAAAGTTGGACTCAGTAATAATATATGCACCTGGATTGAAAACTGGTTAAAGGACAGACAACAGAGGGTTGTCATAAATGGAACTTTTTCAGGTTGGGCTAAAGTCGTGAGTGGAGTACCTCAGGGATCGGTACTGGGACCCCTGCTTTTTAACTTGTTTATTAATGACCTTGAGGTTGGGATCGAGACCAAAGTCTCCATCTTTGCTGATGATACTAAATTGTGTAAGGTAATAGAATCAGAGCAGGATGTAATTTCTCTTCAGAAGGACTTGGAGAGACTGGAAACGTGGGCAGGTAAATGGCAGATGACGTTTAATACAGATAAATGTAAGGTTATGCATTTGGGATACAAGAATATAAAGGCGACTTACAAATTAAATGGAGATATATTGGGGGAATCCTTGATGGAAAAGGATTTAGGAGTGCTTGTAGACAGCAGGCTTAGCAATAGTGTCCAATGTCATGCAGTAGCTGCAAAGGCTAACAAGATCTTATCTTGCATCAAACGGGCAATGGATGGAAGGGAAGTTAACATAATTATGCCCCTTTACAAAGCATTAGTAAGACCACACCTTGAATATGGAGTACAATTTTGGGCACCAATCCTAAGAAAATACATTATGGAGAGTGCAGAGAAGAGCCACCAAATAATTAAAGGGGATGGACATTCTTACTTATGAGGAGAGGCTAGCTAAATTAGATTTATTTACAATAGAAAAGAGGCGTCTAAGAGGGGATATGATAACTATATACAAATATATTCAGGGACAATACAAGGAGCTTTCAAAAGAGCTATTCATCCCATGGGCAGTACAAAGGACTCAGGGCCATCACTTAAGGTTGGAGGAAAGGAAATTTCACCAGCAACAAAGGAAAGGGTTCTTTACAGTAAGGGCAGTTAAAATGTGGAATTCATTACCCATGGAGACTGTGATGGCAGATACAATAGATTTGTTAAAAAAAAAAGGTTGGACATCTTTTTAGATGGGAAAGGTATACAGGGATATACCAAATAAGTATACATGGGAAGGATGTTGATCCAGGGATTAATCCGATTGCCAAATCTTGGAGTCAGGAAGGAATTCATTTTTCCCCTTAATGAGGTTGTTTTGTTTGCCTTCCTCTGGATCAATAAGTAAGTATAGATATAGAATAAAGTATCTGTTGTCTAAATTTAGCATAGGTTGAACTTGATGGACGTACGTCTTTTTTCAACCTCATCTACTATGTAACTATATAACTATGTAACCCTTTCCCTCCCGCATCAATCCCAGTGTATGTTTTGGTGCAAACACTGGAATGGGAACAATACACATTTACAGGGGAATATACATTTGGTTGCTGAAGCAGGGTAAAAACACATTACTGGACCACAGACCAGTTAACCCCTTGCTTCCCAAGTGAGAGCAGGGGGTGGCCAAATGGGGTGTAACCTCTTTAATACCAGGCCAAACCCCCTCTCCCATGACACCTCCCCTGCTCAATGGGAGCCTTGTGACCCAGCTGCCCACCCTGGCACTGGGACACCACTGGCATCCTTGAAGCACTTGATAAGTCCTGAGGGGTTGGCCTGACAAAATTGTCCTCCGGCATTGTCCAGTACATTGTCCTTGCCACATTGGATTGTGAAGTCCAGATCCTGCTGAGCAGGGCTCCATCGTGGCCACCAGGCATTCTCCTTTGCCACCCTCTGCCCCCTACCCAGTGCCTGGTGACCCAAGACCCCCGTGAAGGGGCACCTCTGCAGAAAAGGCTGCATACTGCCCAGAGACTGGCATTTCTCTAAACCAGTGAGAGACCAGCTACCAAGCACAGACCGTCGCTTCTCGTCAACCAAGTCTGGGAAAGAGCTATGTCACTATCCTGTAGGGACTCTACCTGCCCTGGCCCTGTGCCCACCTGTAGCTGCTCCGCTATACCTATGCCTCTCCCCCATGGCTCTAGGGCAGTCCCCACCCCGAGTGGCATCACATCTGGATTCCAGAAACCATCTGGGATGCTGACTACTACCCTCTTCTGTGCCTCCTGGGACAAGGCAATCCCCCAGTACCCTGTACTGTGGTTCCTGGTACCCAGATGCTTTGCCCCTGCCCTCTCAAAACTGAAGGCCAGGAAATAAGCACCTTCTACCACCACTGCTGCTAGGGCCAGCATCACTCCTCTCCCCTCCACTGTGCTGCCCTTCCTCCCTGTAGCTACCCTTGGCTGCCCTGGGGACAGAACCTTCTGCTGTACCCCCCTAGGCTTGGCTACTGCTCCTGGCTGCCTTCTTACCCACAGCCCTACCTCTGGGAAGGTAAGAAAAATTAGGGTGCTCAAACCCCAGACAACTTCATCCAGTATATAACACAATATAGCACTATCCATGGAGACACCAGTGGGAGTGGGGATAAACAATAGACCTATGAGTTACTAAAATACATTTGTAGCAGTACTCAACTATAGCAGTCTTAAATCAAGCAGCCCACTCACGTCATCTCCAGGAGTGATTGCTGGCGTGCCAGCCACAGGGGAGTCCAGAGGCAGCAAGAAGAAAAAACGAATGGCGCACAGCCAGGGAGCCAGGTGGTTACAAAAAAGTTACCTTTATTCAGTGCACGGTTGAAGACATATTCACCCCTTGGGGGACAAAAACAAGCACCTCCTATGCGTTTCGGACCGGTAGGTCCTTTATCAAGGAGTCTGGGATATGCAGGGATGAGGTACCTTATATACATGTGTTGCTATTAGGATAATTGGACAAATCTGCGCGACGTCGCACGAAATGCCCATTGCGCATGCGCATGACGTCACATGGGGCGCCGGTACACCAGCCCTGGGGATTATGGGTACGGACCGCCCCCTGTTCCAGTCTGCGCATGCCCACATGAGGCATATACACAGGAGTTCCAGTCCTAGTCTCTGCTCACAATTCCGCCCATTGTGACGTCACTGCGGGTCTCGGATAGGCTAAGGCGCAACGCTACACCACCAATGAATATGATGAGTAGATGGTGCGACCACCAATCGAAAACACCCCTGCAGGCATACACAAGTGAGCGCAATGATCCGCAGAGTGCTTAGTAAAGCTAAACTACAAGATATAACGTACATTGGGAGCGAATTGATAATAAGAGCGAATTCATAAACACTCCTAGTAATATCATAGTACCTCCTCGCTCCAAATCCCACAAATACAAAGACATTCAGCATATAAAAAACGGCCTTCAACTTAGGTCCACATCAATATCAGACGTCATAATCAATACATAACATACAATATCTACCTTAAAAAACACATACAGAAAATTAAAAACAAAGTTAAACGATCTTAAGACCTTCTTATTGTAAGTCTTTTAGAATTACCTCCAAGGGGAGGAAGAATCAATCAACCAACTATCTAAGTCTATTACACAAAGTGTATTAACTGATATCCATAAATTTCAAAGCTAAATTATAATTCAAATAATTAGCAATAATTTTTAACAGTAATTAGTATCAATAATTTTTTTACTTTAGCTTTTAGCAACTTAAGTTATTCAGAGTGACAGATGCCGCATGTATTTGACAGCATATATTTAACCTATTAGGTTCCAACATGTTTGGTATGCATAAGAGAACATCAATAAACTCTAAATCATAGATGCTCAGTAATATACCAAGTACAGACACAAGAGCAACAACAAGACTAATAGTAAAATCCAAATCAGAAAACAGTTTCATAATACTCTGGCAGGATTAGTATGTTAAGATTTTAAGACATGGCCCAAATTCCATTCTATATTTAGACCGCAGGGTGTTCTGGTCTGGAGCATAAAGATCCAGTAAGCCTCCCTGCGGTCCAAAAGGTTGAGTAAACACCCCCCTCTTTCTCTCAGCAAAACCTTTTCAATTCCTTGTACTTTTAACCCCTTAATACCACCTTTGGGGCAGTTTGAAAAATGTTTAGAGACCGGGTGGGATACATCTCCTTTTTTAATTAGTCTGACATGTTAAAGTATCCTATTCTTGAGAGATCTAGTTGTCCTCCCTACATAATTAATTCCACACCCGCATGTTAGGAGATAAATGACATATTGTATGTCACAGTTTATTAAAGATTTAATAGGAAATTCCTGATTGGACATAAATCCCCCAAAATGTTGAGATGGGACCATAAATTGACAAATTTTACAACCTCCACATCTATACGAACCTTTCGTTACGAATTTTCTAATGGAGGGAGGTGAGGAAGCGACATAGCTAGGTGACATATAAGTGGCGATTGTTTTCACTTTACGATAAACAAAACGGGGGCCTTTTTTGACACAGTCTTTTAAACTCCCATCCATTAATAGGATGTTCCAGTGTTTTCGGATTATGTTCTGGACTTCCTGGCTATATTTGTTATATTGCGTGATCATAAGGGGAACCTCCTCATTTGTTGTGTCATAATTCTTTTTCTTAGTAGAGGAAACTGCTTCCTTAGATGGACCACCCTGCCTTTGCTGAAGGAGATCTTCCCTATTCGTTAATGCCACTTCCTGGCGGGTATTGGTTAAGTTCCTCGTGTTATACCCTCTTTGTTGGAATCGGTGGCACAACTCCTCAGACTGATGGGAAAAACCCTCTTCAGTGGAGCAGTTCCTCCTCAGTCTGAGAAATTGGCCCTTGGGGATACCTTTGATGACAGCAGGTGGGTGACAGCTTTCTGCTCTTAACAGCATATTCCTTGAATTTGGTTTTCTAAATGTCTCTGTTTGAATTTGGCCTTCAATATCAATAAACAGTCGGAGGTCCAGATAGTCAATGTGGTGTGTGCTAATATTGTGAGTGAAAGATACATATAAATTATTACAATTAATATACTGAAAAAAATTGTGCAATGTGTCTAAATCCCCTTCCCAAATCATAATCAGGTCGTCAATAAACCTTCTATAAAACGTGATATATTTCCGAAATGGATTTGTGCTGGTGAAAATTAATAGTGACTCCCACCACCCCATAAATAAATTCGCATACACCGGTGCAAAACTTGTGCCCATTGCCGTGCCCTGTTGCTGTAAATAAAATTTGTGGTCAAATAAAAAATAATTGTGAGTGAGTAAAAAATTAATGGCATCTAAAATAAATGCAGTGTGAAATTGATTGCTGTCTGGACCACCAATGAAGTGGTTGACCGCTGACACCCCCTGGTCATGTTTGATAACTGAATAAAGGGACGTAACGTCCATGGTTACCCAAATGGAATGTGGGCCCCATTGTACTTTACTTAATTTAGTAATAAGGTCCCCTGAATCAAACAAAAAGGAGGGTAGATCCTTAACAAAGGATTGCAGAAATTGATCAATATATTTCGATAAGCCATCTCCCAAAGATCCAATAGACGATATGATTGGTCTCCCCGGGGGGTCGACCAATGTCTTATGGACCTTTGGGAGATGGTAAAAGACTGGTATGGTAGGATTTGGATTCCATAAAAATGCACTTTCTGCTTTGCTCAAAACTTGGGTAATTACCCCTAGCTCTAGTAGTTCTTTATAGGACTCCAAAAAACCTACTGTGGGATCACCTGGTAGTGCAGAGTAGGTGGTGGCATCCCCAAGTTGCCGATAGGCCTCCTTGAGGTAGCCAGCCCTACTCTGCACCACCACCGCCCCCCCCTTGTCCGCATTCTTTATAACAATTTTAGAATTCTTCTGTAGAGATAATAATGCCTGTTTCTCATTTTTATTCAGGTTATGTTTAGCCACATTTGTAAGAGAAAATCCCTCTGCCATAATACGCAAATCTCTAATGACCAAATTCTCAAACGTCGTCAAGAATGGGCCCTTAGAGAATTGAGGATAAAACAATGAACCTTTTTTTGAGGTTGGACCTCCAAGTACTAAATTCTGAAATGACAGTTTGCTCAGATGATTCATTGTTGTCTTCCAATAATTCCTCAAGGTCCAATATGTCTTGGAGATCACATGCCTCTCTGAAAGATGAGGCAGATGTAGCTAAAGCACCCTGTGTTGTACCAGCGTCATCAGGGTGAGGTATAGGTGGAACTCCCGGTGTACCAGAACCATCAACAATGTCCAGTGACCCACTCTCCTTCTGATCAAGAAACTGTGAGCATTTGTGGAAGAAAGATTTTAATGTTAATTTCCTCACAAATTTATGAACATCTATGGCAGTATTGAATAGGTCAAAGTCCATTGTTGGGGCGTACTTAAGGCCCTTCTTTAAGAGTGACAACTCTGCAGTGGTTAAATCTTCACCTGAAATATTTATTACATCCATTTCTTGGTTATTACTCACTTCTTCCTTTTGGCCTGCCATCTGCCGCCCTCTCTTCTTCTTTCCTCTTCTGGTTCTTTTTGGTTTTTCTGGAAGAGAGGGAAGTTTTTTTGCTGTTGTTGTTGCCTGGATGAAGATTGTTGATCCGATCCACTATCGTGATATATTCTGGCATAATCTGCTCCCGTTGACCTTGGCCTGAAGAATTCCACTGGACCGTCAGGATGGTGTCCCGATCTTTCTGTCTGGAAAAATGAAACTGAGTGGGAGTTTTGCTAAGGCAATGAAGGGGTAAAGTCGCCGTGCCAGGTTTATTGTGGGTAGCGGGGGTGGGTGAAGGGGGTATTTGGCCCTTGTTTGTTTCGGGCTTGCGGGGGGGTTGCGGATGCACTTAACCCCTTCACGACCATAGAGTTTAATACCGCAACGGTCATGAAGGGGTTAAGCCCTCCCGCTACCCACCCGCAAGCCCTAAACAAACCACCGTTGGGGCCAAATACCCCCTTCACCCACCCCCGCTACCCACAATACAAAGAAAACACACAACAGCCCCACACTAAATAAATAAATATATATATATTATATATATATATATATATATATATATATATATATATATATATATATTACCCCAACAACCCCTATACCCCCCTAACATACACATATAGTATAGTAATGGGCACAATTACTATTATCCACAAATGGATAATAGTGAATGTGCCCATTTTAAATACATGAAGAACAATAAATACATTAAATACATATAGCACTCACCCATGTCCGGCTGCCACGATGAAGGCCATCCTCATCTTCATCCTGCCCATGCCCCATCTGCTGCAGCAAAACAGAAACAAGAATAAAAACAGCCAATGTAATGTCCCCCAACCCCTTAATCACCAAAGCGGTTAGTAACCGCTAAAGTCATTAAGGGGTTAACCCACCCACCACTCGGGAGGCCTACATACCCTCCCCCACTAACCCCCACCCGGTGAGGCCTAACCACCATCACCCACTACCCACAAGGGAGGCCTATCCACATACCCTTGTGGCCAATACCCCCACCACCCACCCCCAGTAACCACAATTAAAACAATACACTGCCCCACAATAAACATTATTCTATTTATTAAATACATTACCCACCCCCTGTGCCCCCCCATAAATACATGATTTATCCTTTTACATACAGGGTTCATACCCCAGCCCCACGCGAGTCCCCGGCGGGCCTGGCGGGTCACCTGACAGACCTACAGGGTACCAGCAACTTGTTCAATACAGGTTCTGGAGGCCTGTTGGTGGGTCCCGCCAAGTGCCATGGCCCCCAGGTGATCTCCGCGGGTCAATGTGGGCCACAATTGGGTCCCCACGGTAGGCTCGCGGATGTCTGGGAGCCCCGGGTCAGACCCACAGGTGTCTGCGGGGCCTCAGCTGGTTCTCACGGGGGTCTGGGGACTCACGAGAGCTCACTATGGGTCCGCGGTGCTCCCACGGATGTGAGGCCACGGTTCTTCCCTGCAGACTACGGGTCCGCGGTGCCCCCACCGATGTGAGGCCACCAGTTCTTCCCCGCAGACTAAGAGTCTGCGGTGTCCCCACAGATGTGGGACCACCGGTTCTTCCACGCAGGTGTCACCCGTGGACCACGCAGCCTGATACCCATGAGATTCCCGAAGATACTGCAGGTGGTCTCCAGAGGTCTCACGCAGAACCAACAAACAAAACCTGAATGTAAAATAAATAAACCTGACCTAAACATTCAATACATACATCCCTCCCCCCAAACACCTACAGTACAATAATGTGCCAAATAACTATTATCCAGATATGGATAATAGATTATTTGCCCATTATTAAACACATAAAACATGCATAAATCAAAACATGAATTCTTAATCTTAAAATCACCACATTGCATGTTTACTGCTGCGGCTCATCTGAGTCTAACACATCGCCGGTTTTTCCCTGGCTTTTTCCTGGAATGCGACGCACTTCACCTGGAGCATGCCGCATTCATTTTGCGTTCTCAGCCAAGGGTCACGCGCGGTTGACGCGCGGTTCATGCGTTTATTGAGAATGGTTCGGATTTAATAGGTTGCAATTCTTCGCGTGTCCGCCAGATGGCAGATATTCATGAATTGTAATGCGCATGCGCTTCAGTAATGTGTCGACTTGCAGGTGTTTCGTTTAAAAAAGATACCACTTTTGCTATTGTAACTTGGCCTTGAGACTGAAGGAAGAGGTTACAAAAATGTATCAATTTAGGCTTTTCATATTAAAGAAAGACAATGACCAGTTTCGGTTACAGTATTCTCCAGAGACCCGCCGCCCGCCATGAGTGTTCAAGTGCAGCCCGTTTTCCAAAATCCCGACAGAAGTTACGCATATTTGATATGGGCCGCGATTAATGCAACAGATGATAAGATGGCAACAGTTGTTCAAATTTATCAGTATTTTATCGAAAACTATGACTTTTACAAATTTTCGCCAGCTCCTCATACGTGGAAGCGTGCAATAAGGAAAAGGTTATATAGCGATCCCTGTTTTTATCGTATTGAACCACAATTTGTTGGAGGGTATTGGTGTGTATCACCGGCTTTTTCCTGTATCTATGATCATGCAGGCTGCAAAAGGCGAAGGGTCGTGTTAAAACCAACTAAGAAATGACAGTCGCTGCAAAGCAATGCACCAGCACCGGCTTCCAATAACGGTCCCACCGTCAGTGACAACCCTTGCTGTCTATCCAGAACACCTGAGCCGGATTTCGCATGCAGTTTCGATCAAGCTTGCATGTACCTAAGCAATTCCAGCCTCATCAGCTGACTACTGGTGGACTAGTCCCGCTGCAAACTATCGATGTGGATGATCAAGAACACTGGACTGGCAGTGGACCGGCGCCGGTGCCGGCGCCAGCTGAATGGGAAATTCTATGGTGAGTATTGTTGCCGTATTATTTTCTGTGTTTTTTTTATTTTGACAATACAGTATCAATATCGGTGCGATTCAAAAGTCAAGCGATTCTCCTGTAAGCAATATCATTGGCTGAGCGGCTTCTACAGTACTGTACAGCAGACACTGAACAATTGGTGGAACGCTAGGCGCATGAGCATTGGAACCTTCTTGAAACGCATATGCGTGTCATTACATCGACGGTAGGCGCATGCGCATGTGAACAGGAGACGCCCCCGGAGAAAATTATTGGTCGGACTGGCTGGGAACATCTTTAGGGGGCTGACCATTACAGTAAAACTTTTCTTTTTGTTTTTCCTCAGAAAAGAAAACGGCTAATGGAGGGATTTCGATGGATAATATCGCTTTGTGTAACAATGCCTGCACATTGCTGAATCGGATTTAAAAACCCACGTGCCGGGAGTCTACAGTTTAGTGGCCGTTGTTATTGATTAGGATAGAATACTGTACCTGAAACAGTATGCTGATGTTTACCGCCATACAGTATACAATACTTTTTTATATACTGTGTAATAAACCGAAAAAAAACTATGCATTTATTCTACATGTATCACAGTACTGTACATACATTATGTGTCTTCTACAGTATACAGTGCCAGTACATACAGTACAGTACAGTGTGTCTTCTATTTTTTTTAATACTCTTATACTGAGCATGCCTACAGTATACAGTGCAGTATGCCTCGACATTCTAGAAACACTGTATTTTGTAACAGTAGCAAAGGAGCCAATGGAACAATGTAAAACAAATCAACAGGTTCTTTAATTTGTTTGAGTAAGTACAAAAACATTTATTTACAAATACTGTAAAATGTAGAAACATTTTAAGTGCACAGCAATTCAAAACATCAACAGGTGCATGGTTTACTTCTACAGTTATGTAAAGAAAGTAAAAACATTTACAGTCAGTCAGTATGGTTTACAGTCACATGTTTTAAAAACAAATTCTTTATTCATAAAATATACAAAACGCAACATCTCCTTTATTAAAGAACGGCAAGTCAAAACATACAGTATAAAGTGAGATGGTGTGCAAAACAGTCTGCACCAGTACAGTCCTCGAGGGCAGCAAACAGGCCCGGTTTTCAGGGTAACCTTTGAAAACCATGCCTGTTTGCGGCCCTCAGGGACTGGAATTGTGCAGGTCCTGTGTGTGTGTACAGCAAGTTAAAACATTTCTGTATAAATAAAAGTTAAAAAACACACAACAACATCTCCTTTATTTACGTAAAGCAGGTCAAAACATGTACAATACAGTTCAGCACAACAGTATGGTCTTACCTGTGATTAAAAAAATCTTTATTCATAAAATACAGTATACAAAATGCAACATCTCCTTTATTAAAGAAACATATACAGTACAGTGGGATGGTGTGCAAAACAGTCAGGCAGGCCTGCACCACTACAGTCCTCGCGGGCAGCAAACAGGCCCAGTTTTCAGGACAACCTTGAAAACCGTGCCTGTTTGCGGCCCTCAGGGACTGGAATTGTGCAGGTCCTGTGTGTGTACAGAAAGTTAAAACAGTAAGTTAAATACAGTACAGCAGGTCAACAAATCTCCTTTATTTAAGTTCAGCAGGTCAAAACATGTACAGCACAGTTCAGCACAACAGTATGGTCTTACAGTTCCCGTGATTAAACCAGAAAGTCCACCACATTGTCCATCCATGGCCGATTCCTTGCATGGCGCAAAACGCCATTAATGCAGTCTCGAACGCCTTTCATTACAGGATCTGTAATTGGATAAAAGCGCCGCATTTCATCCAGAATGTTCTTTCTTAAATTGACAGAAAGCGCCTTTTTTACGCGATTTCCTTCGTAGTTCACTCTGAAGGCCCAGTCGCAGTATAACGAGTAGGGAACATGGTGCTTAAAAAGTAACAAGGCATACTTGTGGGGTGCACCAGCACCCATCACCCTATACTTCTCCCTGAGCGCCGTTGGCAGATCGCACAGGGTGATGTCGGGCACCGTATCGATGCGAGCGAATGTAGGTCTGCTGGGAGCGGGTGTGCTTGAGACGACGGGCGATGGTAGGTTGTCTGGGAGGAAGCTTTCCTCCGTTCTTGGTTGCCGTGTTGTCTCCTGGCGTGGTCTTGACGGGATTGTCATGTCCTCCTCAACGGTATACATGTAGACTACATCTTCTGATGGAGGGGGTGCGCTTGGTGATGGAAGGGGGTCGATGCTCCCATTCATCACATCCATGTCACCACCCTGCTCCGGCGTCGGGGAAACAGGGGCATTAACACCGAGCAAATGATGTATACCCGCTATGTCAGCCTCTATCTTCTCCATCCGTCGATCCATCCGTTGATCCATATCTAGCATCCGTTGATCCATATGTATCATCCGTTGATCCATATGTAGCATCCGTTGCTCCACATTTAGCATTGTCTCCAGAAGCAGATCTATCTTTGCCAGCACAATAGAGTTTCCGGGGATATCCACACTTATCCCATTCAGCATCCGGTCTAATGAGCTGCTTCTTGTGCATGGCGTGTGGACACCTGGGTGGATGGGTGCAACGGAGGATGAGATGGGGGTTCCATGGAGAGAAGCGTCGTCGTCGTCGAAGAAGGGTGGAGGAGGTGACCTGTGGATATCTGGTAGAGGAGATGTGGCAGCGTCGTCGAAGAGGGATGAAGAAAGTGACCTTTGGATTTCCGGCCGAGAAGCAGAGTCATCTAAGAGCAAAGGAGAAAGTGACCCGTGGATTTCAGAGGCACCAGCGGCAGCATCGTCGGATAGAACTGGAGAAGATGGCCTGTGGGTTTCCGGGAGGGTGGCGGCAGCATTGAGGACGAGGGGTGGAGAAGACGGGTTGAAGATTTCCGGGACAGCGGCGGCAGAGTCGTCGAAGCGTATGGGAGGTGGTGGTCTGTGGGTTCGATGGGTTGGCTGCCAATCGTTTTGCGTCGAGAGTACATCACCGTATATCTTCTTGACATAATAAGGCTGACGTCTATGAAAACCCTTAGCCTTTGGGGTCAGCAGAAGGTTTTCTTTATTGGCCTTAGCCTGTCGCTTTTGCCTTGGCGTGGAAATGGCAACCGCCTTTCGCTTTTTCTGCTTGACAGGCACAGCAGAGGCGAGTGGGTTCCTGCATCCGTAGAATCGGGATTGATCCATGGAAGCAGATGGCATACAGTAATGCAGTATCTGGACAAGGGCAAGTTCAGATAAAGATCATCGAATGGTGGGCTATGCAAAGTGTGTAACCTTTTATGCATGGCGGCGAGGTACAGGTGTTGAAAGTGGGCGTACTCTAATGTGAATCATTACCGTATAAATACACCATCCATTTTGTGGATTCACTGCACATTGAATACACATCGACTAAACATCGAATATACATTCTTGTGTTTGTATTTCTTTCTACTCGCAGCAATGGTTGTTAAAAAGATTTCCAAGGATCTCAGCATGCGAATTAAGGAGATGTACACGAGCGGACACCGAATTGTTGCTATCCAACGCTGGTTAGCTACTTCTGGCCTCGTTGTGCCAGCAACCACCGTGAGCTATCATGCACACGGAAAAAACAGAGAACGAAAAAGGGCACCAATGGTAACTACCGCGTACGTATATTTATAAAACTTTTAAAAAAAAATTAGATCAAAAAATATACTGTACATCTACAGTACTGTATCTAATATTTTTGTTATTTCTTTTGATTTATATTACAACAGTATATATATTTTGTAAATTTATATTTATATTACAACAGTATATATATTTTGTATATTAATATTTATATTACAACAGTATATATTTTTTGTATATTTATATTACAACAGTATATATATTTTGTATATTTATATTTATATTACAACAGTATATATATTTTGTATATTTATATTTATATTACAACAGTATATATATTTTGTATATTTATATTTATATTACAACAGTATACAGTATATATTTTGTATATGTATATTTATATTACAACAGTATATATATTTTGTATATTTATATTACAACAGTATATATATTTTGTATATTTATATTACAACAGTATATATATTTTGTATATTTATATTACAACAGTATATATATTTTGTATATTTATATTTATATTACAACAGTCTCTAATATTTTTACTTACCGGATTGTTTTTCTTTACATTGTAGGGAGACAACTCTTCTGGTGGACAAAATAAGTGAGGAGAATGATGAGAAGGGTGCATTAATGGTCAAATACACTCTGCAGGAAAATCACAATCTCACTGTATCCGAGACCAGCATAAAGAAGATGAGACGCAGCATTGGATGGAAATATGGACGTGTGAGGTTAGTACTGGACAGTAAAGTAGGTAAAAGTGTTGTTTAGGAAACTGTACTGTACCGCTAAAATTATTTATTC
Organism: Ascaphus truei; assembly: GCF_040206685.1. Taxonomy (NCBI): domain Eukaryota; kingdom Metazoa; phylum Chordata; class Amphibia; order Anura; family Ascaphidae; genus Ascaphus; species Ascaphus truei. The sequence continues at coordinate 275,267,573 of NC_134486.1, read as the reverse complement.
CTTGTCATTACAGAGCGTACCCCTTGATAAGGGACGCAAACAAAATCAAAAGAGTGGTCCAGGCCCAGGCATGGATCGACAGAGGGGAAACTTCCCAGGATTGCATCTTCACTGACGAGTCTACTGTGTCGCTGGAGAGATTTGCAAGCTTTGCGTTCCACAAAAAAGGCTGCATATCTTTGAAGCCGCGGCCACAGCACCCCGTGAAGCTGCATGTGTGGGGTACCATCTCTAGGCGTGGACCAGGATGCATTGTCATCTTTGAAGGTAAAATATATGAAATATAATGTAGCCTTATGCACTGTACTTTACTAGTGTAGCCTTACTGTATGCACTGTACTGTACTATTGTGCAGTTTTTTGAGCACTTTTCTTTTCTTGCTATAGGAATCATGAATAAAGCTTTCTTCCAAGACAACATTGTCCCTGAGATGGTCACCGCTTCTACCAGGACAACGATCCGAAGCACACCGCGTCAACAGCGCATATCCTTGAGCGCGGTATCAACTCGGTGAAGATGCCAGCGGAGTAAGTGTGATAACCGTGTATCCTTTTTTTCCCACTGTTTTTACTGTGTACTGTATCTCTTAAACTAATTGTCTTTTTTTTCCAATGACAGATCGCCAGACTTCAATCCAATCGAAATGGTCTGGCATCAGCTGAAGGACCATATCCGGAAAGTGGCGAAACCCTCCAAAAAGGACGAGTTGTTGAAAGGCATAATGAGTTTTTGGAACGATGTACTCACCGTGGAATGCTGCAATAAATATATAGACCATATTGCCACTGTGTTGCCCATTGTGATCGCGCGTAATTGGCAAGCATCAGGAAAGTAGTACTGTGCTGTAGTATTGTAAGTACAGATGATACAGGTAAGTATGGCACAGATTTTTTCTTTCCCAATAGTCAGAGTATACAGTAGTTACAGTTTTTTCTTTACAGAGAGAGCAGCACCAGCCATCAGGTTACATAGTATTTAACAGTAGTCAGAGTATACAGTAGTTCCAGTATAGACTAGTTTGACAGTACTACAGTAACTGCCTACTAACTGCTCAATTTTTTTTCCAGAGAAAGCAGCACCAGCCATGTACAGTAGTACTACACATCACACAATGCCATAATACAGTACGCACATAACTGCACTAATTTTTTGTTTTATTGTAGTTTCAGGAAGGGTGGCCTGGGGGAAGTGGGGTGTTGTGTCAAGTCTAATCTGTTTGTACAGTCAAATGTACAGTATATAAACAGCAGTAATGATGTACACAAAATCTCTCCTCTCTCAATGAACTACTGTACTGTACACAGAATGAGGAACAAGATAAAGACGGAAAAAATAAAATTACTATATATATATATATATATATATATATAAACATATATATATATATATATATATATATATATATATATATATATATTATACATTACAGTATATATTATTAAATAATATTCTTATAAATGTGCATTATTCATGTTTCCCCATGTTTTACAAATGTTTTCTAAATGTTTATCCAATTTCAATCTGCCAGAAGAACTTAATAAAGACTGCATTATGTATTATTCATGATTATTTTTATACAGTATTTGTATTTTTTGATTCCTGATAAAATAAAATAAATATTAATTCACATTCCTGCTAATCATAATCATTGACACCAACCACAAACCCCCCACCCCCCACCCCTACAGTACACCAATGAATAAGAATGAATGACAAAACAATATGAATCAGTTAATGGTTTTTTTAACTCTCAATTCTCACAATGCTGTGCAAATCAGATTTACATTTCAAAATCGAGAAGGGATTTTCCAAAGCGTTATCGTAAATAAAGCTTCAAAGGGTTGGGAGGGGGGGTGGGTGACTCATGCGCAGTAAGCAAATCTCAAAAAGGATTACACGTAGGCGCAGTGAGGCTTTGTAGCTCGGCTATGGCCGGATTAAGAACACAATGGCAAGATTCAGAAAATTAACGACTCCGTGGAATTTCAAATCCTTGAGCTAGCGTTCGTGGGGGAGGGGGCTACAGGGTACAGCTGCATGAAGTTCAAAGCTAAAGACATACTTTAATTTCAAAAGGCAGTTCATCATAATAATACACCCCCGAATACAGTACGTAAAAAGCACAAAAATCAACCATGTGCAGTCAAACGCACAGGGTCACAGTCAAAAGCTACAGCACAGATTGAATATCGTAATACAGTAAGATGGTAAGATGGTTTTTGCAGGCTTGTGGAGAAAAAAAAAATTACAATAAAAAAATTTTTAAAATTTTTTTGGTCACTCACTTAAGCAAGCAAGCAGTGGTGGGCGAAGTAACAGGCGCATTCGTAGTAATCACCTGCTATCAAGCAGGAATGTGAATGAAACCAGACACACATTCAAAGGAATGGTGTGGGAGAGATGTATTGTATTGTAGAGAAGATAAGAAGTTGAAATACCATGCAGTGCAGTTATTATCCTGAGCGAGGTGAGAGCGCTGTATATGCCGAAATGTGACACTGTTACAGTACTGTACACGCCTATGCGTTTCAACAATTTTCAATGAGACATACTGTACAGCAGCGCAGCACTGCAAATGCATGTATACTTTAAATATGCAAATTTACAATTACTGCGCGCGCACACACAGACTGTGTACTGACGTAGGTTGAATCGCGAAGGTATTAGACTTCCAAGACAACAGCTCGCAAACGCCCCCCTGAGTTTTTACACGGCATTGCAGTATTGCAGACGGCGAGAATAAAATGCTAAAATCACGAGTACTAAAATAACGCAGTTCACTCCGGGTGAAACAAACAGAAAACCGCACTTAACCGGGATAATCTGAGAGCCGCGGATCTAGCCGACTTAGACTCAGGTCGGCCGCCACTGTAACAATATCCCAGAAAGCTATAAAACAATTGAGACATAGATTAATTGACACTTGTTTGTAACTTGACCAAGACTTTAAGTGACTTGGTACAGTCAAATCTTAAATTATTGTTAAGATGGTTGTTGTTCTCTAAGCCAATTTTGGGGAGCACCTCCCGTAATACTCTGTATGCCCCAGGATCGATTTGGTCTATTGTGCATAGAGTGGAGAAAAAAAGGGGTTCCTTCCTGATTATTCTCTTGATCTGTTAAGAGAGAGACATCTTCTAACGAGAGGTAATATGTTTTTTACTCTGCTTTTTCTTTCATGCTCTATCCAGTTTTTTGAATACTGTATGTGGATGCAGGAACATATAAAATCACCTCTGTGTCTTTGAAGTTCTAATTCCTGGATCACGTTTTTATTCTCCTCATATGAGTTTAGTAAACGGATGTCATTAATTTAAGGGAGATCACCTTCTAAGTATAGGGGTTTTTATTTCAAACTGACTTATTAGAATATTATGAGTTTGACTTGTTCCCCTAGTATATTCTTTACAACAAAAGGCATGATTTGCCAAAAACCCACCATTGTTTATTGGGAAAATCAACTTTTCTATTCTGCCTATTCTATTCTAACTTCTGAAGCGTTATTTGAAAACTTCATATTTTAGCAGTGCAGCATTAATGTGCCAATAGAAGCTATTTTGTTTAGAAGGACTAAAACTCATAGTCCTGCTAACCAGATGATGGTCAGAAAATAAAGCAGGTTTATTGATAGAAGCCTTAATATAGGATGCAAAGTGGCTAGAAATTTCCAATCTTTCAATCCCAGACTATCTTCTACTTCTCTCACTCTACTGGAAGCGAAAGATGAGACATCCATTAAATGTTAATCTTTTTAAATGTCAACAAAGCAAAACATGTGACTATCTTCTGCAGAAGTATTTCTATATCTTTATTCATAGAGGTAAAATAAAAACTACAGATATAGAGGTATAAAGACTAAGGGGCCAATGCAGAGAACTGCGAGAATGGCCATTCTCCATACTTTAAACTCTCCATGTTTTTTGGCGGATTCCCCTCGCAGTATGCAGGAAGGTGCGCATATCTGGGAGAGGAATCCGGAAGAGAGATGGTGAGCCCTATAGTGTCATTGCTGTGCATGCCAATAAATATATGAAACTGAAGGGGTTACTGATATATTATTTAGTTATTTATATATATATATATATATATATATATATATATATATATATATATATATATATATATACATGTGTGTATATATGTGTGTGTATATATATATATATATATATATATATATTGTGGTTAGCAGGGATGGGTGCAGTGTGTAAGAGCCCCCCTGCATCAATCTGTGCCAAGAAAAGGGAAAGATTTTTTTTCTATGTCCCTTTTCGCCGCTCAGCACCACTTTCTTGTTGGCGGAGCGATTTTGAGAAAATCTCTCCATTTTATAGCCCCGATCAGCGCCGAGATGCTGATCGGGGCTACTAGAATACAGCGGGGTTTAAAATTGGTGAGATATTGCATCTCACCACCGCGCTGCGAGATTTTTTTCACGCCAAAAAAAAACCGGCGGATTTTCCTCATCTCGCCAGTTTTTCGCCATTTACTGAATTGATGTAGGCATATTTGGCAAAAAACTGGCGAGATAGGGCTTCTCGCCGCTTTCTGCATTGGCCCCTAAATAGGTATACAAACTATGAGAACGTACGTCATTTGTTCAATGTAAATCATTCATTCTGACAAAATGGTTCTAGGCAAAACATAAAAAACTTCCTATTTAGCAGCCAAACTCTATGTACAGTGCTTGTATGAAATTATATTAAACAATAGTAGCAGAACAAAATATTTTCAGCAGTATGTTACAAATGTCTGGGTGCAAAGCCCATATTTTTATCTTGGTCATATGACACGTTCAAATTTGTACCCCAAATTTTCTATAAACAATGCACTTATTCTACAAGTCAACAGATTTCACAATTTCCTTACAAAACTGATTCTGCAACATCTGACAAGTCAAAATTGATTCTAGCAGACAAAATACAATCTGAATCACTTGAATCCCATCTACAGCGAAGACAACCTCAAACGGTATGATTGCTTTCACATTCACTGATTTAGATTGAAAATCAGGGAAGAACATAAGGACAACCCAGCAGGATGTCTCATTTTGTTGGTTATAAAAGATTCTACCTCTCCATTCAAGCAATCAATGCTATGATTTTTCTAGTGGTATTTGTTTCCTGAAGAAAAAAACTAAGTACCCTCTGTCTTTTAGGAAGGAAAGTATCTGGAATCCAGGAAAGTGATCTCTGCAACCATTAATATTAAAAAAAAAAAAATGATTGCCATATTATGTCAGACTTTATGACAGTCGCTTTCAGAAAAGCATAATAATTAAAGTGATTTTTTTTATTATAACTAGAAGTTTATTATTAAAAAATTAGCTTTCAGATGTTACTTCTGCAATAGGAGAAGATATGTGCATTGTTATGGTCTCAGATTCCTCAATACCTTCATTTTGTTTCTAGATTTATGTTATTACTTCTGCATTCATTAGGTGGAAACATGAGTGGGTTTGTCGCTCCCAAGTATGGGGATTAAGCCCTTTCTTTATTTGAAGACTGAATGGAAATATGTTTTGCTAGAACTTCTGGATTATAAATCTCTTTTTATCTCCATGGTAGGATAAATGAGAACCTACTCCACTTGGTTATGATTATTTGCTGGTAGGATAATAAAAGGCAGGGTGATCTCGCTTATTATTAATATTTAAAGCTACATCCCCTGATAAGTGCATGAAATCAGCATTTTTTTTGCTTCAAAGACATTCAGATGTTGTTGTCATCAATACTAGTCAAGCAGTTGTTACATTTTCATTTTCCTTCTGTTTTATTGTAGATTCTCTCTTTTTAGGAGCTGCTTTTTAGAGAGTGAGGGGCCCATGCTATGAGCATTCACAAAAAAAAATCGCCAGCCCATTTCATTCGCCTGTGTTTTGAGTGTTGCTATCACGATATTCAGAAAGTCTCGATTACTCGTGATAGCAAAATTCCCAAAACGGGCGAGTAGCCGACGACGTGAAGATCGCTTCTCTGAAAAGGCCTTATCCCGCGATTTCTTTCAGCTGCAGAGATAGCTGTTCAGAGGGCTGTTCAGCTGTTCTCCCTGCAATATTAATACTAGTGTAGATGAGCAGGGCATCTCCAGAGCAGAACCGTGTGGATTTCAGGCCAGGGAACCCCCTGTTTCCGAGATACAGGCCCCATTATGGAGATGAAGTCACATCCTAAAAAAAAAAAAAAAAAAGAGGCGGGCACATGATACAGTGTCCAATCAGATTGGAGCTGTACAATCTGACCATAAAATGTGATGTCACGGGCCATATATAAGGCCTGTACCTCTCAATTTATTTCAAGAAGCCGATGAGAGAAAATCCCGTTCTGGATTTACCATGGGGTTTTGGATTGACAGATGGAGAAAGAAGATTTAAGAAAAGAAGAAAATAATGACAGATGAAGATAGAAGACCGTAATAGAAGATAAAAGAAAAGAAGATTTTTTGTTACCTGATGCTGGTCTTCAATGTGGATGGCGTTGGATTGAAGGTTATGACGTCGCGGTACAAGAGCTTGCAGATAAAATGGGATTCGGAGGGTGAAGAATTCTAAAGGTAAAAGAAATATTGAATGTATATAAATGTCTTTCTTTCAGGTTTTTTCATTGTATTTATTTATTTTTATGTTTATGATTGCCCATTGACTGATAATGAATGAATCTGTGCCCCTTTAGGGTACAGATAAATACAGTGACAGCCAAGGCCTTTTTTTGGCAAATGCTTGTTTTGAATTGATTGTAATTTTTTCTATTTGTTTTTATTGTTTGGATTCAATTGTTTGGAATTTGGCTGGCTTGTTTTTTGTACATTTTAGGATTGGTTAGCGTTTTAAATTAATTATTTGTTTTGTTGGCTACTGGTTTAAATTCATTAATTGCTTTGTTGGCTAGTATTTAAAATTAATTAATAGTTTTGTTGGGTAGTGCTTTATTTACTAAATTGATTTGTTGGCTAGTGCTTTCATTTATTTAATTGTTTGCTAGTGCTTTATATTATTTAATTGGTTGGCTAGTGCTTTTATTTCGTGAACTGGGGTGTTTAGGTGCTTGTGTATATCTTTTATTATTGTGTATTTTTATTAGGGCGACCATTGACTGCTACAGTAGCTTATCATGCCCATATTATATGGGCATGATGTACCACTATGCCAATCAATGGGTATAGGGTGCGTATAGTGGTTCCGAGGTGTGTGGTTAGGCCTCCCGGGTGTGTAGCGGGGAGGGTGGGTTAAACCCTTAATTACTATAGCGGTTATTAACCACAAAGGTGATTCAGGAATTAGGGGTCATTAGATTATATTTTTTCATGTATTCTTGCTGACATCGGAGGACATGGACCTGCAGTATGCTGACGACGACACCCTTCATGATGGCAGGTGTAAGTAGAAAGGTTTATTTACTTTATTTATGATGGATGACTAATGTTTTATTTTATAATGGGCAGATGCATAATTATCCATATCTGGATAATAGTTATTTTGCCCATCATTGTACTGTAGGTGTTGGGGGGGGGGGAGTGTCGGTTGTATTTATTTCAATGTATTGCACATTTTGTTTTGCCACAGGATTGGTACTGCAGGCCAGAGGGGACCCCCAGACACCACCTGAGGGCCCCCAGACACCCGTGGCGACAATCTGATGACCCCTGGACACCTGCATGGACCACCTGAGGGCCCCCTGACACCTGAGGGACATCCCAAGGGCCCCCAGACAACCACAGAGGACCACCCCAGGGCCCCCAGGCACACATGGGGACCACCTGAGGACCCCAAACACCCACGGGAACAACATTTGAACCCCCGGACACCTGCAGGGACTACCCACAGGGACCATCTGAGGAGCCCCAGACAACCCGCAGGGACCACCTGAGGACACCCGATACCCACAGGAACCACCTGAGAACACCCGTGGCCTCTGATGTCAATCATGTGAGGGTATAGGAGGTGAATATTAGTGCTTATTGTGGGTAGCGGTGGTGGGTGAAGGGAGTATTTCGCCCTTGGTGGGTTGCAGGAGGGGTTAACTCCTTCATTGCCTTTGCGGTTAGCCGCTAAGGTAATGAAGTTGCCTGTAAAGTAATTTTTATTGCATGAGATTCATGTCGGGGGTCCCGGTGCTGATAAAATAATGGATTAATATCAGTTTAGGAGACTTCCAGCATCAATCCGATGCAGAAAAAAAGCATTTTTTTCCCCTAAGTCCTGTATCGCCACCTTTCAGCAGCTTCTCACCAGCCTCATGCCAACTTTTTCTGGCGTGAGTATTTTGGGAGAAACGCGCCATTCTAGAGCCGTGATAGGCCTCAATAACCTAATCGCAGCTACTTGAATTACATGAGTTTCAGAACCTGCCGATAAGTGGCTTATCGCCGCTTGTTATAAGTCCCAGATGGTATAATGGAACAGAGGGTTTTCGGCTTACGTGATGAAAAGAGAAAGCCGAATTAGCTCTCCAAACGGTGCTCTCGGGGATATGCATAACTGCAGCTTATACATGTCCACGAGAGCACCATTTGGAGAGCTGATTCGGCTTTCTCTTTTCATCACGTAAGCCGAAAACCCTCCATTCCATTATACCATCTGGGACTTATAATGAGTGTCTCCATTTACTTTGGGGTCTTACCCTCTGTGGTGTTCCGAACCTTTGGGATCCATCCTTATTTTAAGTGTGTTGTACAGAGGCAGATAGCTATAGATAGATAGATAGACCCCGGAAGAAGTCGCAAGTAAGCGACGAAACATGCAGCATGTCGGGTCTCTGCCGATATTATTGATTAAAGTATTTCTATAGCAGATAAGAGCATAGCTCTATGTTTTCACTGTCTCACTACAAACGTTGTAATACCAGCCTTTAATTCATTATATGGACCTCTGACTTGATACACCCAGTTAAAGAGGTGTTAGCTCTGTGTTTAGCAGGGCTGTGCTACCAACATATATACACTCGCCCAAACCACTAACCGAATATCTGCCCTATCTTAGCCTCTATGTGCCTCTGATCCCCAAAAAATGTAACAATATCACCTGGTAAGCCATCACACTGTGGGACTGCCTCCCGCTACTATGGGTCTCTGCAGGAATCATTGATCTTAAAGAAACAATACAGAGCATACAAATGCGGAGCCTCACAGTTTGTCATAACAATATAACAATGACTGCACTGACAATAAACTACCAGGTTTGCTAATTAAACACAGCAATACTTTTTGGAATTAGATACAGACACTGCAGGCACATCTAGAAGTGTGCCGGATACAATAACGCAAAGTGTGTATTCCCCGACATCCAAATATATGTGCACGGGGTCTACGGGGCAAAAATCAAGGGGCGCAAGGGGCGACACAGCAAGTATTCACTGAAGTGAACGCAGACACCTTAAAACTAACTAACAAGTTTATTTCTAGCTCCAAACTACAGTGTGCCTGCGCGCCCAGCTAAAACACACAGAGCAATATCTCCATATGTATAGTGGGTATTAACCCCATCACTGCTGAGATACTATACATGTGACCAGAACGAGGTAGCCACACACCATCAGGGCATATTTGTATCCGCACCAGAGCAATACTTACCCAGCCAGCCACACAGAACAGCTAAGGACCCTCCATAGACTGTAGCTATATGGATGGCGGATCCTAACCGTGCATCTACTCGCGGGACCACACACTGCTAGTGGTAACATTAAAATACAGAGGCATTAAATAATAAAGCTTAAGGCATAGGGTATGATACATCTCAGCACCACTAGGTGTCATATTTGAGTAGCTAACATCCACTTCAGGACATACTTTGACATACATTTGATATATGCTTAACATCTAAGGCATCACAGTGAATTAACATTAGCTACATCTGCTGATGGGCCCAGAGTAGTTCCTCTGGACCTACCGTTGTGACATAACTAGTGTCTTTTAATATAGTAAATACTAGATTTTTAATATTTGCTATTTTTATTACACAATCACAAATTTGATTAAAAATATTTATTATTTTGTTAAACACATTTTTTTTTCCCTGACCACATTTATTCTATAACGGTCTGCGGTGCGCCTACAAAGGGATTCTTTTTTTGTGTACCTCTCTAGATACACTCATTATTTGTACAGAGGCGACACGTTTTATTTGAACTCGGCTAGTTCCGCAAGCCGGGAGATGTCCCGGCTTGCTAGCCGAATCCCCTCGGCGTGCCGCGCGTCACCGATGCGCGGTCACGCTTCATCGGGTGCCTGCGCCCCCTGCGCGCGTGCTCAGGGCTCCCCGAGGGAGCCCTGGTGTCCCGCGATGTGGGGGACGGCGGTAGGGGGTTCCGGGGCACCCGGCGGACCCGGAGAGGGGAGGGGGAAGCACCGATCGGAGGGCCGCTCCTCCGAGGCTTCGGCGCGCGCCCGGGACACCACGGCGCGCGCCCGGTTACTGTCGCGGCAGAGACCAGGTAAATGCTCAAATAAACTTGGCCGCGACAGTACATGTCCATAGTGTACATATGCATTGTATTTTAATTGCCTAATTCTGTCTTTGTTTCTTCTCTTATGCGCCCCTCTATGTTTTTTTTGCATTTGGATATTGCCCCCCTGATTACGGGAGATTGGGAGCTGCAGGGAGAATTACAGACAGTGAAGAGATAGGAGTCTAAGGACAGTGCACACTTTGAAGCTTATCGCCGCTCACCTGGCGATTGTTTTATGACAGCTGAAATTTTGGGTGATTCATGCCTATATCGCCCACTTATTAAGGCTTACTGAATAGCAGTAGGCATTTTGGCAGATAAGTGTTCGATAAGTGGCTTATCGACGCTTATTGCATAGGCCCCTGACTATTTATCTGAAATCAAATTAAACAATAGAGGTTGATGTAGGTTCCACAGAGGAGGGGGAAGGAGCTTGGTGAATATTTGGCAATGGGTATTTCTTTCCTTGATAACCAAACTTTTTACAAAGATAGCATTTTACATCCTCTGAAGCACAAAATAGATCATACAATGGTCAATCATGGTTGACAGTTAAACTACAGTGCTATCCACCTGGCTAAGTATTGCGGCTTAAGCAAATTGAGGACTTTCCTGCAAAAGGATAATGAATGCGCAAGTGAAGCTTCTGTTCAACATAGGTATGAAAATAAATAAGTGCATTTAATTCTCCAAATACTTCCAAGATTTTATTTCTATCTCAGGTAAAAAAAGGCACATTCAAAAGAAGGACCTGTGTTCCTAGACCAGATAATGGTTCAATCTGATGAAATGTACCTCCTACAACAAGTCCCTTCTCATATGACTTGTACGCAGCAACTAGGAATTTTAGAAATAAAACTGCTTTTAGATATTGTACATTGGAAAAGTGTTGATTTTCTGTCACTTGTTCTATTGACTGGGTGTTACAACCAGGACTGCCAATGTTTTGCTCTCCTGTTTTACTCTTGGAGGATGATGTTCTATATATGAACACTGCCCACTCCTTGGACATCCCCAATTTGTTTTCTCCTTCTTGGGAATAACACTCCCAGAAGAGGAAAGGTCACTTGCTAGGGGCTCTCTGTCACGATGGACACCAACTTTATCAAAACATTTATATTTCTGGGTACTTGATTGAACAGAACAAGTTGCAAAATAAATTGTGATTTATTTCCTTAATAGACAAACACATGACATCTGCAGAATACACTTAAAACAACACTTACTGGGATAAGGGAACTAAATAAATTGTCCTTGGAACGAAATAAATTGTCCTTTGCTTGCAAGCGCTAGAAATGCAACCTTAGTTTAAAAGTCCTGTGGTTATGTTGTTATTAACCCCTTCACTCCTGGACCGGTTGCCGCTGTGCTGGAACAAAGTCTTGCATCTTTACATCATGGATCAAAATTCAGGAATCACACTGGGGATACCTGGGGAGCCACAGTTATAGACTGCCCAAAGATATCTTTAACATGTGGATCCAATCCCCCTTGTGGGAACCATTAACTCACCAATAGCCAGTTTACCCACAGTTCATAAGACCGGTCAAAAGGGCTGTCCGGTGGGCAGGGCGCATGGGTCAGGTTGACGCCCATACCACTTAGTATACCTGGGCTACACCCATAACTTGGTGCCACTGAGTCTGATTTCTGACCCAGAGGTGTCACTAGCCTGACATCTGTTGTGCATCAGTATCAGTTTTTTTATACTTTATGGGTCTTCTGGGTCTTTTCATAACTGACACTTTTTTAAACAGGGAGATGCTAATCAGCTAGATCCCTTTGAGGCTCCTTCATAAAAATAACGCAGCTCATTCACCCATCTCACAACTGTGTGTCCACGGAATTCCTGCATGGAGTTACAAAAAATACCTCCTGTCTTAGATTTAAGATCTGAAGTTTTTACACACTTTATTAAAACAGCAAGTTACATTTGTGTTATAACTGTAAAAATTATATGTATGTGCATGTAGTGATTCACTGTATTTACACCTCAAAAATCAGGTTTCTGGGTGCTTTCGTTCTAGAATTAGTATTTCTCATTGAAATGCCGGCTTCTATACCGCCATCATGTGTCGGTTAGAGGGTATGGCAAGCAATGCATCTTGTCTTTTAACCTCGCAGGCAGGGAATGGCCTGCAAATGGGGGATAAAAATCTCTGGGACAGGGCAAACACAGTAATGCATAGCAAATAAGTTTAACCCCTTCCTTCCCCGTCACACTCTCATATTGAGGGTAGGGGTGCATTTTAGGGGAAAAATGGGGTGTGTGAGTTTCCTTGGTGGTAAGAGTAGCAGCCTCCTTTGAGCTGACAGCGGTGGAGAACTTGCTTTCAGGGCCTCCGCTATGGTGGGGGGTTCAGATGCACAGAGCATGTGGGGTGCTGGGTGCTGAAGACAGGTCAGGTTGTTTTAACAGCCCCTGAGGACAGCTCCAGCAAGCATGCCCCATCTCCTTACATAAGAAGTTCCTCACCATCAATGCTGTAAAAAAATATTGTACAGCATCCCTCAAAGGCAACCCAAAACACTCTACAACAAAGGTTGTGGCTGTGATGTTTGGGGGTCACTTTATTATTTAGCATTTTATCTCCCTTTACTAAAATTAACTACTAAAATAAGGGATTAATCCGATTGTCAATTCTTGGAGTCAGGAAGGAATTTATTTTCCCCTTATGAGAAGGATATCTGGGGTTTTTTATTTGCCTTTCTCTGCATCAATAAGTAAGTATAGATATAGGATAAAGTATCTGTTGTCTAAATTTAGCATAGTTGAACTTGATGGACGTATGTCTTTTTTCAACCTCATCTACTATGTAACTATGTAAATAAAAGCAGGGAAAGAGAGTGCAATAGAAAGATATTGTACACTGCACGGGGAGTGAGAGGGCATTTTATCTCCCTTTACTAAAATTAACTACTAAAATAAGGGATTAATCCGATTGTCAATTCTTGGAGTCAGGAAGGAATTTATTTTCCCCTTATGAGAAGGATATCTGGGGTTTTTTATTTGCCTTTCTCTGCATCAATAAGTAAGTATAGATATAGGATAAAGTATCTGTTGTCTAAATTTAGCATAGTTGAACTTGATGGACGTATGTCTTTTTTCAACCTCATCTACTATGTAACTATGTAAATAAAAGCAGGGAAAGAGAGTGCAATAGAAAGATATTGTACACTGCACGGGGAGTGAGAGGGCTAAGTAGCTCTAAGGCTGAATCCTTGGTAACTGCAGCCGTGCAGAGGAGCGCTGAGGCTGAGGGAAAGCGGGTGCTTTCCCTGGCCTTAGTTCGCGCGCCGTCCAGGGGCGTGTCGGGGGGCGGGCCAGTGACGTCACGGAGCTGGTTCGCCCTCATTGGGCGAACCGCTCACGTGACCGGCCCTGCGCTCCCGTGAGCGCCGAAATGAAAAAAAAATTTAAGAGCTACGCCTCCGCACACCTGCGGACACATGCACGAGCCCCTGCTAAAGCTGCTCTCATTGCAGCTGCAGGGGGCTCACTGACAAGCATCAGCGCACCTCAGCATGGGTCAGCACCTAAGCGCTGACCATGGACTCAGCCTAAGGAGCTTTCTGTTTGAGAGTGCTGCTGGAGCTGCTGGTAAAAGGTAAGATTACTTTTTTCTCTGTTCTGCAAACAAAAACCAAAAGAAAGTTAAATCAAACTCAAATATCCCGCTTATCTATAAATGTGCATTAAAATTAAGAAAAATATTTATAAAACAAAAGTGAAAAAGAAGAACCATTGGTGAGGGATTGAAAGGGGGCTGAACATCCCACAAGAAGGGCAGTCAGGCTGGGCTTGCTTACTGCAGTATCTGATAAAAGAAAACTGGCCGTAACAAACTAAACAGAAATCATATTTTTGGAAATACTACATTGTACTGCTCTGCGGTATTTAAATACAGTCAAATATGAATGAAAACTGAAAAGTGCTGAAATCTTCCTTCAATAGAAAGCACCAAAAAAGGAAAAATGGAGGTAATAACTTAGTACATCCAGATGATCTGAGTATTTACTTGCCACTGCGTGTGGTGTTGGTATGCTGGGTATATTTTGTTTCCAACAAGTTAAAAATCAACACCATTTTTTGTCTTCAAGCTTAGAAGATATTTTGTGGATTTCTTCTTGTAGAGTCCCATCTTGTTTTTTGGTAGTTGTTTTTTGAAGTGAAACTTCTTTGCTGGCGCCTCCAGGGTTTTCATGGAGAATAATCCTTGCGTTGTAATGAAAAAACATAACGCAAGTGACATCACGGTACCAATAGGCGTGCGCCATCGCTCGCACCCATCAGGTGTTGCTGTCACACTTGCGTCCATTGCACATTGCTGTTGCACTCGTGCATGAGCAAAAATACTATGACGGGTCTCGCCGCACATGCGCATTGGTGACCAGACTCTGGTGCACATTTGCAGTGTTGACCAGACTCTGGCGCACATGCGCAGTGGCAGCCGGACCAGCGCACATGTGCAGTGGTGGCCGGACTCTGGCACACATGCTCAGTGGCGGCTGGACTCTGGCACACATGCTCAGTGGCGGCAGGGCTCAGCACTTGGGAGACAGAGGCACCCATAGGCACACACAGAGGCAGGCACACACACACACAGGCAGACACACACACACACACACACACACACACACACACACACACACACACACACAGAGGGAGGAACACACACACACACACAGGCACCAGAGACACATATACACAGAGACATGCACTCTCACACACAAACACACAAAGATGCATGCACACACGTGCACACATACACACAGAGACAGTTAGTATAACTATATAAGTGCAAATAGCTTAAACCAGTGGTGTGTACAGAGCACACGCGTTCTAAGTCAAACTTCTTTGCATTTTGCCACTGATATTGTTTTGAATTTTAATTAAAAATATCATCATCACAAATACAATATATGTGACAAAACAGTGACCAAAGACAAAGAAGTTTCACTTCAAACACACATTTTTTTTTATTTTTAGTACTACAGTAGTACAGAGGTGTCGGTGTTCAGTAGACTGATCCATATTGGGAGAAAGAAATGACAACAATAAAACAGTGCAAACTAAAATAAACACTAGGCTTAGCTACCCAGTCAAAGCCTAGTGACTTAGAAAAAGAATGGGACTCTACTATCATCAATATACTTAATCAAGTACCCATGTAACCTGCTTTTACAGTACCCCTGAGTTTATCAACCCCTTCAGTGCTATATGATCTAATAAGGCTGTTCAACTTCTCCATCAGCAAAAGCCAAATAACAGATTAGGGGACAATCCAAGTTACACATTGACCATCAGAGCTCTGGCCTAGCAGGATAATTATAAAGTCATCTGATGCTCAATGAGCCATTTGTCAACTTGAAAATTGCAGAATTGTGCAGGACTTAGTCAGAGCTTCTGAATAAGGTCAATATTGCTCATCCCTTGGAGTACTCTGTAGAAGAGAATACAGATATACAATAGAATGTTGTGTCTGCTGTTTGAAGGTAGTCTGATGGATCTTCTTATGGCAGCCCTGGATTCCAGACAGGCCCATTAGAATTGAGTGAGTGGCATCACCTGTCCTCTCCTGGTTTGCAGATGCCCTCAACTTCGGTTCCATGGGTGTTAGTGCCACTGGTGAGTTGCTGCACATAGACACCACCTGATAAAAAAGCAGAAAACATATTGTAGAAATAGCATTAGTAGACTACCCTTTGAGAGAAGCTGCTGCAGGGGTCAATCAAAATTCTGATCCTTTCCTAAACTGTGCACAAAGTACAATTTCACGATTTCTGCTATAATAGCTAAATACCTATAGAGACTATGTACTGACTTTAATGCCAATGTACCTCTGTTAAATCGCTTTAAGCCCTGCAATAAAATGAATTTAAGGATTGCTCTTAGACTATATGCTTTATCTTCAATAAAGTAACTACATTCTCAACTCCTAAAGAGCACTCAAGGACACCATGGACTGAAGTGGTAACTTTACTAAGGAGATGCAAATATTTTTATCAAAGTCCTGTTGCAACTTAAGTCCAACCAATTTTCCCTACCTGCTTAAAAAAAAAAAAAAAAAACTTTTTGATACCTGGTCACAAAAAGATATTAAAATTAAGCACATTAAAAATGTATATAATCCTCCAAATTCTTCCCTACTTTCTTTCGATCATCTAAAATAAAAACAGGGTATATCAAAAATGAATTTATTTGCTTTATTATGTTTGAGATATTATGTCAATTCTCTACATGCAATAAATAATTATCTCTGAACTTGCAACAATTTAGAAAAGAACTGCTAATAGAAAACAGATTCGTAGAGGCCTGAAAAGCTATTCTAAATAGTGGCGAGAAAGACCTCCTGAGATGGGAAGTCTAGAAGATCTTGTTAACGTATATTAAGCAGTCCAATAGATTACAATTAGTTCACATTTCAGAGAAATGCAATTTAAAGTACTGCAGAGGGCATATCTATCTTCTGCTATTCTTAATAAATAGATATAAGCAATTAGATATAAGCAATATAGGAAGCGCTCTAACAAAATAAAAGTCCAAACTTTTAGAAGAAATTTGCTGTTTTGCAGCTTTAAAAGTCGAAATTGGGATGAATTTATATAGTGAAAATTTGATTAATATATTTATATGATTAATATAGATAAATATTACATATAAATATATAAATCAAATTTTCACTATATAAATTCATCCCTTATCTAAATTGCAATACTTTATTGTTTATGGAGGGCACAAATTATTGCACTGGTTAATAATCAATGGCCAAACTTCCTCACATATAATCAAACATCAAATTGGATGTAAATTTATTTATGTGATTGAAATGAGAGAAACTGTTGCGATCCCATCACTAACATTTATGTCTTTAAACTCGGTTATTGTTATAGTATGTTTCATTTAGAATGTTTATGTACTTATATATTTTCTATTAAGAATCTGTATTTTAATCAGATAGTATACATTTTTATGTAGTATTATATGTTTTATATGCCTTCATTATATGTTCCCTTTCCATGCAATTAATTTATAATTAAAGAAATTCATGTAACACTGCTGGAGAGGGATATAAAAGGAAGGGACACCAGGATATACTTACTTACCCCTGACGAAGAAGGACTACCTTTGAAACGCGTAGGGTTGCCGGGAGGACTAGTTTCGTTGTGACACCAAAACCGGAAGTGACGTAGAACGCCGACTGGATCAGCGGTGGATGTCACAGAGACCGGAGGAAGCAACGGAAACACACAAACTGGTCTGTCCCTGTGTTTTTTTTACACTGTTTGTGTTTAAATTTATATCTTATTTTACATAAAGCGGACCTTTAAAAAGAAGTCCCTCTTGAATTCATTACAGCTGTACGGAGGTGGAAAACTTCAAAGATACCTTTATATGCCTGGTACAGGCACTATAATGTAAGTGCATATCTCACCATTTCTACGTGTGAATTGCATGTTTTGAACGTACTTCACTATTGTGCTTTTTTCTCTCTTATCTTCCCTTTGAACGAGGAGCGCTGAATACCTTGAACATTCTAAATAAACATAAATCATCTCAGAAGCAAATGTTGTTTCTCTGTTTCTGGCAATGCAGGAAAAGAAAACATTTTGGTATAAAAAAA
This sequence comes from Ascaphus truei, assembly GCF_040206685.1. Taxonomy (NCBI): domain Eukaryota; kingdom Metazoa; phylum Chordata; class Amphibia; order Anura; family Ascaphidae; genus Ascaphus; species Ascaphus truei. The sequence goes on along the minus strand of NC_134486.1, from coordinate 275,249,509 downwards.
AATTGCACTATATATTCATTGTGTTCCAAAGATAAAGCCCCCTCTCAACTGTAAAGCCTATGTTTTCAGAAACTTTGATGATTGGTATCTATAATTCTCGGATATCCCATTTATAGTGTGACTGCTGGCAAAGCTGTTAACTAGCTGGATAAAAGATAACCCCTCAACAATCATGTAAACTGACACATTTAATTTGCCAGTATGGTAAAAATAATTCTATGATTCTTTCCTAGACTTAGAGAAGAGAACCAAAAAAAATTCAGAAAACGGAACCCCATATCAAGGCTTTGCCCAATGAGATACAAAATCCCTACCTGCTTGATCGACTAAGGCATCTTGCCTCTTAATTTAGAACACACTTTCCCCTTTGTGTTGTGTAATTAAGTATGTTGTTAACAAAAAAATATGTTCCAGCACACACAGTCTAATAGAAAATCACAGAAACAAGGGAATAAGGCAAAAAATGCAGCAATGATTTAACAAAGAAAGCACAAGATGTAATCCAAAATTGAAAATCAATGTGAAAAGTTTTCAGCGTTGATTCACGAGTTCTGCTTGACATTCTCCTGCCTGCCATCTCCGTGCACGGCGTGACGTCATCTGTTCGTTCCGCCGCACACACTGTCCCCGGTGGGAACCTAAACTTTCTGGAGGTGTGTTCCCGGGAAAGAATACTGTGATGAGCCTGATGACGTGAGTTCCTGCTGGCAGAGATACACGAGGGCTGTACTGGATGTGGTGGAGTCACAGAGCAGAGTAGCAGAGCAGCAGCGCTTCCAGATCCTTTGGAGCATGAGTATTACTCATACAATGCTTTTTTATCCTTTATGTTTGTGAGTTCATTTTATGAGCCTTTTATTGGGAATTAAATATTTTTTTGCACAGTAATGCACTAGGATTGGGTGCTTTTTTCTTCTATTTTCTATGCAGGTGGAGAGGGAGGTCGTTGTGCCCTTTAAAGAAGCAGCCATTTTCCTGTTAGTGCTTTTCTGTTCCTTGCATTTTTTGGACTTCATTTGGACTCCAGAGGATTTATGACAAAGTTTGTTATTGGGTCCACAGCACGTCTTTTTATAACTATTTATGCATTTGGTGATTGTATTGATTGCACAGTTAGATACTATTATTGTTATTCAGGTTTTTTATACATTTATACATTCTGATAATTTATTATTGTATTGTTATAATTGCTGTCACACTATACCCAAGCGCAGTCCTTTACTGTATATATTTGTAAAATAGATCTATGTTTGTTGATAAAAATTTTTTTTAACTAACTGGTACAGTATTAAGCTATATTTTATTAACTGTTGCACCCTTAAAAATATGAATTAAATAACATTAATAAGTTACTTTCATATAGTGCTTATCTCCCAATGGGACTCAACGTGCTTTAAATTACAGTACAGCGCGCTGTAGGGTGCACATTAAATTGTTACAGACACAATCCCTCCCCAGATGAGTGTACAATCAGTGTTTTTGGTGATTAAGGCACATGGAGATAAAGTGACTTGCCCATGGTCACAAGAAGCTGATACTGGGATTGGAACCAGGCTCAGTATAATTGTTCTCAGAGTCAGTGACTTCACTTATTGAGCCGCTCCTTCAGCATAATAATATGCTTTATTGTTTAAATATTACCAAAAAGCAGGTATCTGAATTTTTTTCATATACCATTTCTATAGATATGCTGAAACTCCTTAAAACCGGGTAATAAAGTTGTTACACTTAGTAGCACTTGTTACATTCACTACAAAGGCAGCTAGCTTTTCTAAATATCACCTCATCGTTCTGTTCATTTGTAAGTGCTCCCCCTGTGCATCAATATCTTCTACTTTTTCATTCTAATCTTAAAACAAGTGGTGACCCCCCTCCTGTCCCCCAGCTCCTTGCAGCTATCCAGGGAATCTTTTACTTTTTGTCCTTTGCTGACCCTTCTATGCCACATTTAGTTTTCTTATTCACACCATCTGCTCTTCAGGAAGGAACATTTTTCTTTTCTTTTTTACTTTTGGATAAAATCAAAGTTTGCTATCTGCTTATTTCACAGTACATGTGTATCCATTTACACATGCATCATATTCTTTAGACATGAGAAATTCAATTCAATCATGTAAGGTATGAAGTTCAAAGGAGTTTGTTACAGCTATATTAGAAATAGCAGCCACCCCTCCATTTTAAAGAGTGGTACAATCTTTTTTTTCTTGACAGAAGTCTTTTTAAAGATTTGCTCAAGCCTCACTAAGCAGCTGCGAGTTAGGTCATTTTCCCAGGAGTTTTACATGTGGAAAACTGGGCATTAGTAAGGCCTCAAAAAGGATACCATCTGGCCCTGGTGAAAAAAAAGGATCATGACACTTTCTGTGGTACCAACAGGCCTTGATGAACCATAAAGGAATTCAAGCCTAGACTGTGATCCAATGGTGTCTTAGCCCAACAATCACCTCAGTGAAAGCTAGTTCTATTCATCTTTGCAGTTATCTGTTAGAACAATGAACTTTTGTGCCTTTCTGTTTACTGAAGGAATAGAGTAAAATCCATTTTGATTTTTGTCTTCGGTATTTCTTACTGACCTGTCTCTTGCTAAAACACAACAGGAAAAACAGAGCTCAAAGAATTTTTTTTCCCAGTATCGACTCAAACCCAAACACTTTTATTTTTAAAACTGAGCAGAGCAAAGACCTATTCTCATGCACAAAACAAAAAGGCCTTTATTGAATGTTTTTTTATTATGATAAAAATATTGATTCCTCTGTTAATCAGTACGGATTTAACCGTTCAAAGAGAAAGTGGCTGACATTGTATCAATCTGCATTGTGATGCATGTTAATTTAGCAGCAAAGGTGAGAACACATTTTTTATAGAAAATAAAAAAATGTTCTCCTCTGTGCTGTCCTTCCTCAATCATTGCTCGGTGTGTTATATAAAAAAACAAGAGAAAGAAAAACAGTGTATAGTAATAGACTGAATCAATAATGCTTTTGGGTAAATACCCCACCAATAGTATATAAAATAAATAGAAGACAGATACTTAGTATCAGACCACAATTCTTAAAAAGACACCAAACAAAAGAGAAAGATAAGGGTATACGTTATCAGAGAAAACCACCCAAGATGTGAATGGTGGATAGTATCACCCTCTGTGTGGTGCACACAGTGCAAACACTTGATGAAGATCAAATAGGACACTTACACTACACTGATAAACTAACGCAGTCACAAGTTGAAGATAAGTTGATAAAGGAACTGGGTAATATTCTCAGCAATGATGTATAGAAACAAAAAAGAAAACATAGTACAGATCCACAAAAAAATTAACATTTAATAAAACATATAAAACAGACACCTGGAGTGCTACTCGCGATAGAATTCATCCTTTAAAGCCCATCAGTGATAGAAAACCTTGGTTATGGAACGTCTACAGTGTCTCCCGACTTAGATTCCTCCGGTTCTTGATCCCTCTAGTCCGGTTTCCTCTGCAGGGCTCCCATGGACAGACATGCAAACAAGCACACTCGATATGTGCATTAGAGCCCTCGCTCCATGTCCCAGCGGCATCCATGTGTACCTGTGTTACAAAGCGTTTAACAGGAGACAGCTCTTCCTGGTTCTCCTTCGCTGTGCTTGCGCAATGATGTCACGTGCACCGTCTCCATCCCTCACTGCTCTTCCACAGTGACACAGCCTCTCTCCGGATCAGCACAACGCTCTCCGATTCGGTAGCCACCCAGGGGGCAGACAGTCCCAGAGACCATAGGGCAATAGACAAAAATGATGTCCAAAAAACACTAGGCTCTCACTAAATGCAGGATGTTTGAACACTCACAACACCCTACGCGTTTCGTAAGCGACAGCTTACTTCCTCATGGGCAAGATGCTTCTCTGTGTTTTTGGCTAAGATCAAGTGTAGTGTCTATCCTACCTGTGGCAGGAGTAGGATGGACAGTGGCACACATTTGGTCATCTGGCCTGGTCGAGATGTGGGATGAGCCCAAGATTTCTTGGACCCATGCACCCTGGCTGGAGAAGTCACAGAGGGGGAGGGTTCTTAGTACAGTACCGACAGTGGGAAGCTCACTGTGGGCAAGGTTATGCCCTATCACAGTATAGGCTAGTTACCGTCTCTCTTCAGAGAAAAATGACCTGGGTTAGTAGGCTCCTGCCAAAAACCAAAGTCTTGGACTTTCTTGGGGGCCTTCTGGCTGAAGAAAAGAAGAGGAGGTCCAGAACCCTGATGGAGGATGGCACCAAGAAACCCTTGGAAGATCCTTGGTAACAGTACCAGGACTTGTTCGACGTCGACTTGTTCAACTTTGGGAGGACAGTCTCAAGCAAGAGCACCCAAGCCGCTGAAGCGGGTTGAGTTCACAGGGAAGGGAACAAAAAAAAAAAGAAAAAAAAAGCTGTCTGTGGGTTGGTTTACTGACTATGCATCTTAACTCAAGTTGTGCTGAAAAGCTGTACAATACAGTAAGCATAAGTTTATCCATATAATCCATAATCCATGTCAAAATGGATTTGAAATTAAAGGTGGCACTGTGTGCTCATTTGCATGTCATTTCCCAGAATCCCATGCTGCAGTGAAGCACTGTATACTGGCGATAATGGTGAAAGGCAGGGTTGCAGACCTGTCTAATACATGCAAATGAGCACACAGTAATATTTCCATTTGCTATATGCTTTACGGGGGAGGGTTTTGTCACTTTTTATACCCACCATAACTTAACTAATGTGCGAGCTTTCGAGATACAATGATCTCTTCTTTGGGCGATGTTACAATGTATTCACCCAAAAACAACTTTCTTGAAACAAAGCATCTGTGGGTGAAGGATAGATAGACTTATTAAAGAATTGTTATATATATATATATATATATATATATATATATATATATATATATATATATATATATATATATATATATATATATAATTAGAAATCATATTTCAGTTTTAATCTGGAATAATTCCCTAATTGCTCATGAAGACCTTAAACATAAACAAAACATAGAAATCAAGTAATTATCCCTTCACATTTTTTCATAGTACTAAGTCACAGCTTATTATCATTGTCATTTGTCTGTAGAAATGGCCTTCATAATCTCTACTATCTCATACTTTCCCTTCACTGCAAACGGTATTGATTGTTTAATATGTTCCATGACTGGTAAACATATTATACAACAATCTCCATTTTTATATAATATAGTCAGTAATTAAACTATTGGGTGCCATTGATTAAATTGTGATTTTCTAAATTGTATTAGCATTTACATAATAATGTCAGGATATACAAGCTGGAGAAAGGGCCATGGAGGCCTTAATCTTTTGCTGTTAGATTTGCCTGCTTTATGTCCTGACATTACTATGTGAATATATTTGTTGTTACTTATCTTTGAGTGCTGTGGACTTTCTTTCAGTTTGACTTGTTATTTAGGGGCACTTAGGTAATATTTTTGGATTTAATTATTTATAACTTTTTCCCCTACCGTTTTTGGGAGCTCGTCTATTGATAGTTTGTAATGGAATGAACATTAATATTTGTTAATGGTATCTGCACTAATTAATGCAAGTTTCACATTTATTTTTCTATTTTCCTCAAAGCTATCTACCTTTTCTTCTACATTTTGCGCATATATATATATATATATATATATATATATATATATATATATATATATATAGTGTAACAGAGCAGATGGCACACAAATACAGATGAGGACAGGTGCTAGTCCCATATGAATAAATATAATCAAAGGCTCCTTACCAGGCAGACAAGAGAGTCCAGGGAATCCAGAGTAAGCACAGCAAGGAAGAGACAGCACACTTGTTAGCAAAAAGAATTGTATTAGAATAGCAGGCACATACACCACATTTCGGTCCTAAGAACAGCACAGGATAAAGGTCCTGTTCTTAGGACCGAAACGTTGGTGTATGTGCCTGCTATTCTAATACAATTCTTTTTGCTAACAAGTGTGCTGTCTCTTCCTTGCTGTGCTTACTCTGGATTCCCTGGACTCTCTGGTCTGCCTGGTATGGAGCCTTTGATTTTATATATATATATATATATATATATTATATATATATATATATATATATATATATATATATATATATATATATATGTATATATATATATATATATATATATATACATATACATATACATATATATATATACTCAAATAATTGAAGAATTAAATGCACCTATTTAATCATAAATTAAGGTAAGCAAGCTATTAATAAATGAATAGAAAGCAGTCAAGATCTACATGCCTTTAATATGTTATTATGTTTCCAACAAATGCATGTTTTCTGTTATTAACATTAACAAAAAAGCTAATTAGACAAACATTTTGGTTTTAACAATAATATTGCAAGTCCTGCATTACTTATTGTACATTATTTTTAATAACATAAGGGCAGCTTTGTGTTTATTAATTTGAGTCCTATACATATCAAAGGATATTTATGTGCCTTAGATAATAATAACAAACAAAAAAAGGCCAATGGTGTATATTTATAAGACAAAATGCATAGTCAATGTGCCGTATCATTAACATTTAGTAGTACAAAAAGAAATGTTCAAGTTGGAAGAGCACAGGTCTTAGTAATAGTAGGGTCTTCAAAGTGACATAGTATGGTTGAAATACCTGGGCAGTAGTTCCCTCTGACATTGGGCAAGTCAGCACCAAAATTAGATTGCATGGTTTTTGGGACATGGATGCATTTTTCCTACATCCTATAGTATGTACAGTACAGTGAACTTTGCATCAGTATAAACCCAAAAATGTATTATTTTAAAGGCAGGCAGCTATACTCTGGTTTTTTATTTGCTGGACAAGGTTTTATGTGAAGAACACATATTCACATGCTAAGCTTCTTCTGTAAAGTGCTTTTCCTTTAAATACACCTCTTTTTATAATGCAATTTTCCTTCACAATAATTGTATCAGCTATGCCAGGAAAGGACAAAATGAAATATGTCTTTACCTTGAAATTCTTACAAAATGCAAAGTCGGAGTTACTTTTCTTTAAGGTTACTAAAATGGTAGTGCAGTTTTGCACAACATAATTCATTGCATTAAGGAGAACAGCCTTTCAGACATTGCCTCTAAGTTGCTTGAAACAGGAATGAAATGGTAATGACAGTGCGAGCCAAGAACAAGCAGTACATCCCTTGGCACCAAGGCATAAGTCTACCAGTGGTGATCAATGCACAATGAGCTCCTATCAGCAGAGAACTGGAAATACAAAAGTCTTGGAATTCTGCAAATACATACTGGAAGGGCCTTTGAAGTTTGCAAAGATTTTTTTAGAACAGTAGATGAACAAAGAGATGGAGCACCTAGGTCTTTTATCAGGGCTGCTGCTGCTGCAGTAGGCGTTCGGCAAACCAATTAACAACTGTTTCTAATACGTAACAAAGAAAGACATGGTAAAACAGAATGCTCTGTGCATCCAGGCTCTCTACGTTCAATACGTGCAACTCATTAACAAACATGCTTTCTATTAACACCATCAGTGCTATGCAAACCTTTTCAGGCACCTAAGGGGTTATCGTGGATTTAGAAACATTTTTAACATGCCCAATGCCAATTAGCACCTTTTTCTTGTATCTCATTTTTTCATGGCATAGAACTGATTGCAACATGCTTCCAATTGATTAAAACGATTTGAAATGATTAAAATGTTAATTTAAAAAAACAAAATATCACTTGACTGAAAAAACTAATGTAAGTGTATTTTCGTAATAATTGTGTTACTGCTATTATTTGTTCTGTTTCTTTTAATACAGGAGGTCTTAATGAAATAAATGACTCAGCCAGGGACTATAGTTTGAAGATTGATAGAAGTGTTTGTATTGACACCTTACAAAAGCAATGTTATGTCCTTGAAAATTCCATAGTTAATTACTAATGGGATCACATTTTTGAAACTTTTCCTTCTCTGTTCTTAAACTACTACAGAGAAGGATAGTTAGAGGACAGTGAAGAAGGCTAGAAAATGAGAATAATAGATTGTGTAAAGGTGGGTGGGAGAATTGAGGACAAATTCCATGTGGGCAGCTCAGCTGCAATAATCCCTTTTCTGCTTCTTGTCCAAGCTACACATGAGAACACTCCAGTGTCTTTCATCATTAGTTGTCACCCCTTTGTCAGGAACAACTTATATCCAAAGCCATTGCAGCAATTAAAATGAAAAAGGATGAAACAAGATTTACCATTAATGGCAACTGAAACCAATTTCATGAAGTGCCAGTCGACCAAATGAACGCTGGGTACCTGATACCATTAGAGTCTTATATATGCATTGTGACATGTACAGATTAAGGACTGACTACATTGATAACTTTTTGTTTATAATTTAATTCTTACATTTATTACGATGTTTACTCATATATAACCCACACAGGGAATGAGCCCAGTAACACTATTTTATTTTTAAATGTTTCCATTTTCTGGATAAATGTGGATTTCAATACTATAGTTAGACTCTTACAACCAATTACACTCAAGACTATTTTTTTGCAATGTTTGTAATGTCCTTTGGCAACTTCCCAATGTTTGTGATAAATGACTGCGGATCTTAGATATGTATTTATTTATATTTTCTTGTAGCTATGAAGCTGTCATAGTAACCAACATTTATATCCATTCTGATTATTACAACATATTAAACCCCAGCATATTAGTACAATGTATCAAAGTCTCACAATTTTAGTATAATTTCCCACATTGTGACTATACAACAGGAGGGTTACTTTAGATTTCCAATGCGGGCTGACTTTGGCCCTATTACGTATGTTGTTATAGTTTCAGCTCCATTAAAGCAGCAAAACATGTGAAATCTTCTTTTTTTCTTCTTTTTTTTAAAAGTTTGGTAGTATTAGATAAGACTTACTGCATTTAAAAATATGTATTATTTACCTCTTAATGCGGGTTTTAATGAGTTTTAAAGCATCCTTTGATTTCTATAGCAGGTTTTAGTCCGCCTCTCCAGTAGTGCAATATCTTTGCAACACTTTTCCGTTTGTGATAATTTGCTGCCAATATACCAGCAGTTTGAGCTGTAAACTGTAATAATAGATAATGTTATTTTAGTAATATAAGAATACATTGTAGCTGATGATTAATAAAAAATTTTTTGGTTTGTGTCACCTATTTTTCCTGGCAGCCTTGGCCTTAATATTTTCGGAGTTTACATATATGCATTAGTTGTTTAAATTGACACTAATTTTTGTATTTTTTGCAATAGCGCTGTTCCCACTGCCCTTCCCCTTTATCTAATTGTAGCTGATGAGTTACACTGACTGAAGCGGCCACTATGTTAGTAACACCATATGGATTTTTACAGATTAATAACAGGAGTACCAAATGATTGCCAGTTTAGGTAAGAATGTAGAATTATACATTGCCACATGCTTTATATATACAAATAAAAAAAGAAAAGAAAAATGGGCGAATGCAGTATTGCTGTTTTAAAATGTATAGAATTGAAATCTCTAACATGGGAAAGTCGCTCCGCAGCATATTGAATATGGATCTTTAATTCTCCAGCTGCAAGCGTGACACATAGTTCTGTGTGCTTACTAATTTTGTTACAACTAGCTTGTTTTATCCTCTTGAATAAGTGGAATTATCAATGTGGTCATCTTATATCAATGCAACTACCCAATAGTGTGCCTTGGGTCTATGACAGTGTTTTGCAACTGGTGGTCCATGGGCCGCATCTGGCCATTATGTGGCTCTTAAACTCTCAGCTGCCCACGCAACTTGTTTAAAATTAGCAGGAAGCAAAGTGCCCATTTTCCCAATAAACACACTAGTAAGTTAAAGTAATGCAAATATATATCATGCAGATGTTATAAATGCGGAATGCAAAATGTTGAAATATTATACTTTTCAACCTTTTAAATGTATGTTAAATAACATTGTAAAAAGCTTGTGGCCCTTCTGCTCCTAATTGTTTTGGAATCTGGCCCCTTTCACAGAACTGGTTGAAGTGCCCTGGTCTATGATGCAGCTAGGTGATCACAAACTAAAGTTTTCTGGGCAAATATAATTATCCTTTGTTGCAGGCTTCAGGTTTCATGTGGAGCATATTAAGCAAGTCAAGACTATTCTGCTATATCTGTAAGTCTAGCAACATACAGTATTATTTAGATAAGTACGTTTTTTTGTGTTTACTTTACTAATCTAATGGATTTGTACCCATTTTGTATCATGTGTTCCAATCGTATGTACTATTTTTGTAAAGTGCTGCACATATGGATGACACTATAATCAATAAAATAGAAATATATACTCATATATGCAAATTTAAATTATGACTTAAAGCCCCCTAATAGGCTTTAAGATTTAAAGAATATTAAAGTGTTCAGGGTAGCGCACTATCAATTTAGAGAGAATGGTAAAGTCGGATTTGTTTATTTGAAGATGTTTTGCCAGGAAAAAAAGATTATACATTCCAATCACCTAATAATATTTGTATATTTTTTTTAGGATAAAACATAATTAGTGTGACTGATAACATAATTACAAATGAAGATGCTACTTCTGTAGAACAATTTCTACAGCCCGTGGGAAATATTCTAGCTCTTAAATCTTATAATGTTTGCAAGATTTTACAAACAATAGCACAATACATTTAATAAATGGGGAAATCCCCCCAAAAATCATCTGGAAAAAGAGAGAGAAAGTTTATACTGTACAGTATATTTAGTTGTGAGTACAAAATCATGTCATATTTATAGGGTTGCCAGGTGGCTTGTCCAAAAATACTGGACACCCATGCCCCCCTGAACACATATAAAAAATACCCCCACGCTCCCCAAATACATTTAGAAAATACCCCCACGGCCCCAAATACATTTTAAAAATATCTCACGCCCCCCTGAATACATTTAAAAATACCCCCACCTCCCCCCAAATACATTTAAAAAATACCACCTCCCCCAAACACATTTAAAATATACCCCCACCTGCCCAATACATTTAAAATATACTCCCACCTCCACAATACATATAAAATATACCCCACCTCCACAATACATATCAAATATACCCCCACCTCCACAATACATATAAAATATACCCCCACCTCCACAATACTTTTAAAATATCCCCTCACCCCCCCACCCAATACATTTAAAATATCCCCCATCATCATGATCTCATCTCCCCAGCTGCCCCCCATCACAATCTCATCCCCCCCATTATCATCTTATTCCCCCATCATCATCTTCTCAACCTGTCCCCCCATCCTCTCACCATCTCCCCCTGCCCCCCCCCCCCCATCCTGTCACCATCTCACCCAGGCTCCCCCCCATCCTCTCACCCTGGCTCCCGCCATCCTCTCACCATCTCACCCTAGCTCCCCCCATCCTCTCACCCTGGCCCCCCATCCTCTAACCCTGGCCCCCCCATCCTCCCACCATCTAACCCTGGCTCCCCCCCATCCTCTCACCCTGCCCCCCCATCCTCTCACCATCTCACCCTGGCCCCCCCATCCCCTCACCCTGCCCCCCCCCATCCTCTCACCATCTCACCCTGGCCCCCCCATCCCCTCACCCTGCCCCCCCCATCCTCTCACCATCTCACCCAGGCTCCCCCCCATCCTCTCACCCTGGCTCCCGCCATCCTCTCACCATCTCACCCTAGCTCCCCCCATCCTCTCACCCTGGCCCCCCATCCTCTAACCCTGGCCCCCCCATCCTCCCACCATCTAACCCTGGCTCCCCCCCATCCTCTCACCCTGCCCCCCCCCCATCCTCTCACCATCTCACCCTGGCCCCCCCATCCCCTCACCCTGCCCCCCCCCATCCTCTCACCATCTCACCCTGGCTCCCCCATCCCCCAATCTGTGTCCTTACCTTATTGCCAGAAAGGAGACAGACTTCTCTGGGCTGCCGGAGTGTGGGCTCTGCCCCCGCTGTCCTCTGATTGGAGGAGCGGAGAGCCAATCAGGGACAGGCTGCACAAACTCACGAGTGCTCCAGCCCGCCCCCACCTCCAGTCTTAGCACTGCCTGCCGCACCTGCCCTCGCGCTTGCGCTGCCCTCTCCGCAAAAATGGTAATACTCGACACATAGGTGTCCGGTATTACCTCCGATTTTATTCCAGACAGGCAACGGAATTACCGGCCTGTCCGGGTGAAAACCGGACACCTGTCAACCCTACATATTTAAGTGACCATTTTTGTCATAAAAATTGCATGCAAATGTTTTCTATAGTAACAATATTTTGCCAAATTTAATTTTAATTGCGCAAGAACCCTAGATTTTTATTTCTACCGTCACTCTCCCTCGCTCATTTTAACAACTACTTGAGCACGCCTAATCCTACTTCCTCATTTATGTACTAAATTTACAAATCCCAAATTTGCACACAAAAAAGGAACCGCTTCCTTAATAACAGTTTCACAGTGTAACGTGTGGGAACTATTTAATGAATACAGTGAGATATTTTTCAAATGATTTTAAACTTTACCACTCAAAAGAACCTAGTAATTAAATGGCAATAACATCAGTGCAAAATTGCCTGATGAGGAATGCTTGTTAGTAAAATACAAATCTAGAGTTCTCACTGCATTCAATAGGAATAAGAGATTAGTCTAATAGTGATGCCGTGATATCAAACTATTTACTTAAAAATTATAAGAACATATAACCTTAGTGCATTACATATCCATATTTTTATTGTATAGTTCTGACATTACATGCATCAATTTACAGTGTAAAGAATTTGTAACACCAAACTCCAATCTTCTCTCTTTGGAATGTCACACTAGTCTATAATGCTCAAGTCTCAGTTAAAGATCTTTTTTTTTCTATACAACATTGACCGTGTATACAGTTACTATACTTACAATATAACAATGCATTGACAATGTAAACTGCAAAAGAATACTAATACAATACTGAGACTAGAACACCAAATAGAAAAATAAACATGAGGATAAGTGAATCCCTTACTGAATAATTAAATTAAAATCACATAAAGTGTAAAAAGTCAGTGATCTACGTGTAGTGAGAATTCGAGACTATCGTTATAATTTTTTCATTCATACCCAGAACTACTGCTTTTTTTTCCAAACTTACAACTCCACTTTCTGTTCAAAAGAAAATGCCATTTATTTTACAAAAGCTTCTCCCTTTCCTTATTTTTACAGCTGAAAGAAAATCAGGTGCAGTATCACTACTTTTAAATCATTCTACCCACCGGCATTTAGAGAATCGGTATGCAACACAAAAGAAAAACCTGGTTCCAGACTATTGTAAATGTGATGTAAAGGAAAGTGTATTTTTTACACTTTAATGTTTTAATCCTGTGTCTCCTCCAGCCACAAGAGCCAAAAGAGCAGTCTGCTATGGGGTCTCCATCATGTGAAGGCTGTTTAGCGATGATGATTGCATGGTCACTGCAGGGATGCGAACTGAAGAGGAGGGTTTTCCATTCAGATCTCATTTGCTGCTCACATGCCAGGACACCATAATGTACCATAGTGGGTACCATAGTGGGTACGTCTGACATCACCATCACGTGACGTCAGCTCATTGGAGAGGTGTGGGCCTGTATACCGCCTGAGTGCTTCGCAGACTGCGTCCGTCGGCAGCAAGAGCACTCAGACCTTAGGGTTAGCCTTCTCTATCACCATACTTGTACAAGCTTGTCCTGTTAGAGGTTGGATATACTGATATTGTTAGGCAGCCAGGGCTATATGTATGGTTGCTCTACATCAGCAACCAACTATATTTAGCCAAGGATGTAGAGGCCCTCGTATGCCCTGAGCCACGAGAACACCAAAGTTCCCCCATCATCCTGGGAACTAATGCCAATGTGATCCGGGCAGTAATTAGAGCTGGTGAACTACCCTTGTCTGCCCTAGAGATACACCCCGTACACCGGGAAGAGTGTTGCACGGTATCAGCCCAAGAGTACCTCCATGCAAGGGTAACTGAGATTCCACCAGGGGGAGTGAAGTGTATGGCGGTGGCGTGCTGTTACCCGGCAGAGATGAGGCCGATAACCTCTTCTTGCTGGAGAGTACACCTGAGAAGGATGCTCGCAGAGGCTACAAGCTCATGCCCGAAGTGAGGGAATGGACGTACATGCTGCAGGGGAGAGTAAAAGTGTTCATCCAGAACATCTCTCCTTACCCCATGCCTTCGACCAAGGTCAAAAGCTGGTGCGAATATATCCTGTTACCCCCGTCAAGGTGATGGCCACTCAAGCGACCACCGCTGACCCGCTGACCGGGCTAGCCTTTTATTCGGGGACTCAACCCTGTCTACCGAATGGAAGGAACGACTGATGGCTAAGCTGGAAGCATGAAGAGAAGTATTCTCCACTAGCAAGATGGATGTGGGCTGCAGCCGAAACTCACAGCACACCATCCGCTTAAGTGATACCACTCCCTTCAGGGAGCGGTCGTGTCGCATCACTTCTCGAGATGTTGAGGACGTGAGAGATAGTCTACAGGAGATGGAGATGGTGGGGATTGTGACCGAGTCTTGTAGCCCCTACGCATCACCAATCATGGTGGTGAGGAAGAAGAATGGGTCAGTCCGCCTGTGTGTATACTACCTGGGCTTTTATCAATTTACTCGTATGCCCCAAGGCATTTGTGGAGCCCCTGCAATGTTTCAACACCTATTGGAGAAGACCATAGGTGACATGAATCCACAGGAATGCTTATTCTACCTGGACAATATCATCATCTTCGGTAAGACCCTGGAGGAGCATGAGGAACGCCTGCTGAAGGTGCTGGATCGGCTGGGCCAGGAAGGCATGAAACTGTCCTTAGACAAGTGCAGATTCTGTTGCACGTCCGTGACCTATGTGGAACACATAGAGTCCACGGATGGGATAGCCACCGATCCTGCTATAGTAGAAGCTGTGGTGAACTGTCCCAGACCTGAGAACATCGTGCATCTGCGTTCATTCCTAGGCTTCTGCGGCTACTATCGCTGCTTTGTGGAGGGTTATTCCAGCCGAGCAAAGGTCCTTAAGAATCTTCTCAAAATGTACCCTGAGGATACTGGGAGAAAAGCCTCCTCCACGAGAACACCATTTGACGATAAATGGACGGCCACCTGTGAAGCGGCATTCAACAGCCTTAAAAGGAGCATAACGGAGGCGCCCGTTCTTGCATATGTTGACCTGGAGTAGCCCTACATTCTTCATGTAGATGCGAGAAACAACGCCTCGGTGCTGTCCTACACCAGAAGTACCCATCTGGCCACAGATCCATGGCCTACGTCAACTGCATCCTGACTCCCAGCGAGCAGAATTATCCAGTCCATAAGTTGGAGTTTCTCACCCTCAAGTGTGCAATCATGGACAAACTCCATGATTATCTGTATGGAGTCACCTTTGAGGTCCGGATGGATAACAATCCCTTAACATACATACTAACTTCCGCCAAACTAGACGCCACCGGCTACAGATGGTTGGCGACCTTCTCCAATTACCGGTTTATCACGGACCATTACACGTTACACTCAAGCCTTCCCCACTAAAGACTAGAAAGCCATCATGGTCGCGAAGATCCTGTGGGAGCGATACTTTGTGCATTATGGCCTACACAACGTCTACATTCAGACCATGGCTGGGACTTTGAGAGTAAACTCATCAGGGATATACTCAAGATTGTCAACATTACTAAGTCCCGAATGACCCCATACCATCCGGAGGTCGACGCTCTTCCGGCGCAATTTAATAGGACTCTCCACGATTTGCTCGGTACCCTGAAAGGCACTCAGAAAAACGAGTGGAGCAAGCATGTGGAAACACTGGTAAATGCATATAATTGTACCCGCCACGAATCCATGGGATTCTCCCCATACTTGGGCGAGAAGCCAGGCTGCCTGTGGATGTGCGTCTGAGGGTAGCAACAAATGGGATACACAATTCAAAGCACTTCCGGAAAGTACAACGGCTCCAGGAAAGCTTGCAACAGGCTTATTAGCTAGCCGAAAAGCCTTCTTCCCAGCTGAACGTCAACAATAAAAGGCATCGGGAGATTCGTCCTGGAGACGCTGTGCTCCTCCATAACCTCGGAATCCCCGGGAAGCATAAATTGGCCGACCATTGGCGAGACGGAGGGTTCGAAATTGAGTCACATATGCTGGGCCTCCCGGTCTCCCGGTCTACCGTATAAAAGACACGGATGGCCGGGTAAGGGTCTGGCACCGGAATCATCTCCTACCTATCCCACAAGTGGGGGATGACGAGCCAGAGATACCAGCTACACCTCTGGATGGTGGGCCAGAAACTATAAACGAAACTGTAGAGGATGGAGGGACCCTCTCAAAGGGAACTCTGAAACCAAAGGGCTCCTTCCGAAGGAGCTACGGGTAACGGATCCCGAGAAATAATGCCTACTCTGGTGGCTCCAATGAGCCAACCTTTGGACCCTAGAAGTCCATGCTTCATACCCCAAAGAGACTTTTCAGAGACACTAGTACCCCCAATGGGAGAGGCTGAGCCTCAGGACTATGAACATTACTCCCCAGAGGGAGTTGAAGATGGGCTTTTACAGAAGCCAGCATGCAAGGTACCCTCCAAATCGGGTAACCTACAATACAATTGGGGCACCACACTCTGAGGCTCTGCAGTGGTCTCGAAGTAAGATCAAATCTGTGATAGTAATGTTTCCAGAAATGTACAATATCATGTAAAGCCGATTAATGGGATAAGTTGTACATACGAGACTGCATTTTTATTATATAATTTCTGTGTTGGTTATGTCACCATGTTCCCAAGCGGGGTCATTGGTCTTTTCACTAGGGGGAGGATCTAGCCTGGGTCCCCATCTAGGCTCCCCATGACCCCCTCACCTCCCAATAAGCTGCGGAGGGGAACGGGTGCATCCAGCGGTTGCCGGTAGTTGCGGTGGGGGCTGGAGTGGTAATCCGGAGGATCCCGGCGGCTCCCCTTGCAGGGCGCCGCCATGTTTAGTGTGGGCGGCTTGCGCATGCGCAGAGAGCAGCAGCAGTGGCAATTCCCTTGTAGCCCCACAGGGGAACTACAGTTCCCAGAATCCCCAGTGGCTGCAGCCATGTGACATTACGCAGCCAAAGGGCTGCAGACATGTGACGTTACACAGCCAATATGGCTGCAGCGTTCCCCCTGCAGATACATTGTTACATTTCACACGCTAGGATCATGCGAGTTGGAGCTGAGGCAGGAATAGGGTAGGTTTTGTGTGCAGGGCATCTTTGGCCCCTGCACTAGGCCAGAGCCCCACCTAGGCCCCAGCTATGCCCAAAACCCCTTGGCTTGTGGTTGCTTCAGGGACAGGCCTATAGTTACTGTAGGGACACTGCCCTATAGTACCAGTGTGAGGGACACAGACAGGATGCAGCTACAACCTGGTATCAGGTGGTCTGGGACCAGATCACCCCCTAAAGATAAGAGACATTTTTCATGGTGGCAACATTCTTCATGGTGGCAACATCCACGCGGGACACCACCCAAGGTACAGGTGGAGGCTACACCGATTTCGCTTGATCAGTGGATCTGCATTACCTTTCCGCCATACCCGTGTGTGGGAGAACCTGGCCAGGTACTGCAAGTGCACCATCTATGAACCATCAGTTCTTGTGGGCAGACTCACACATTTGGGTGGGTTGTTACTTGTGGACACCAGGGTGGTTGGATGCCCAAGGGCCCTTCAGTACGTTGGTGTTATAACCAGTGGTGGGATTCAGCCGGTTCGCACCGGTTCGTACGAACCGGTTACTGGAATTTTTCAAGTTCGCAGAACCGGTGCATTAACTGGCAGTAGAATCACATGTTTCAGAGCAGAACAGGATTGCAGGGGAGGTGCGCCATCTAGCTGTCTGATCCGGAACTTCCGGTGCCTGCAGCTAGAGCTCCTCACATCCTGCTCTGACTGAAATGATTGCTCTGCCGCTGCATACCATCTCCCCCCGCCTCTGTGCAGCCAGGGAGCCATGGAGGAAGGGAGGGAGAGATATGATGGAGGTTTGAGAGTGGCTGGGGGAGATGTGAAAAGGACTGAGGGAGATGTGAGAGGGACTGGAGGAGGTGTGAGAGGGGCTGGGGGAGGTGTGAGAGGGGCTGGGGGAGGTGTGAGAGGGAGCTGGGGGAGATGTGAGAGGGACGGGGGGAGATGAGAGGGACATGTGAGGGGAACTGGGGGAGGTGTGAGAGAGTATGGGGGAGATGAGAGGGACATGTGAGGGGGACTGGGGAGGTGTGTGAGAGGGGCTGGGGGAGGTGTGAGGGGCTGGGGGAGTTGTGAGGGACTGGGGGAGATGAGAGGGACATGTGAGAGGGGGCTGGGGGAGGTGTGAGAGGGGCTGGTGGAGATGTGAGAGGGACTGGGGGAAATGTGAGAGGGACTGGGGGAGATGTAAGAGGGACTCTCTGCCCCCCTTTCTCTCTGCTCCCCCTGTCTCTCTGCCCCCCTGTCTCTCTCTCTCCCCCACGGCTCTCTCTACCCCCCTGGCTCTCTCTCCCCCTCCCTCGGTTTTCTCCCCCCCAGCTCTCTCTCCCCCCCCGGCTCTCTCTCCCCCCCGGCTCTCTCTCCCCCCCCCAGCTCTCTCTAAGTTGTCGATAAGATTAAAAATTGCGTTATTTTGTGGCCGAAAAAAAAATTGCCAGACGCTCAGCGAAAGCCACTTATCGCCGCTGATCAGAAGCTTCTCAAACTTGCGGTATTCTAGTAGCCCCGATTAGCTTATTGAGGCTGATCGCCGGTCTAGAATAGAGATTTCCTCTCCAAATCACCTCGCCACAAAAAGTTGGCAAGAAGGAGGGGAGAAGCGGCCGAGAAGCGGCGAGACGGCCAGGGCCGCTTTATACATTAGGCCAACTAGACACAGTGCCTAGGGCCTATGAACCTTTTATGGCCTACAATATTTCACTTGAAAAAATACCTAAACAAAAAAAATCACAAAATAAGAGAAAAAAGAAAATTTTAATTTAAAATGCCTTTGAAATATCGATACCTTTAAATATCAAAACAAAAGTATCGATGCCAAATATCGCTAGTATCGAAAGAAACAAGCAAACGATGAAATTAGCATAACAATTAGTACAAATATCTGACACACAGGCCTCTAGAAATAAAGTGCCTATGGCCTACGAAGGTCTTAAAACGGCCTTGGAGACGGCACTTAGAAAATAAAATGCATTTTTCCTGCATCGGATTGATGCCGTAGGTCTCCGAAGCTGAAACCCATTAATACCAGCACCGGAGACTCCGGCATGAATTCCATGCATGAAAAATGCATTTATAGGCAACTTCATTACCGTAGCGGCTAACTGCTAAGGCAATGAAGGGGTTAACCACCAGTGCCAGGCTTAATGTGGGTAGTGGGGGTGGGTGAAGGTGGTATTTGGCCCTTGGTGGGTGTTTAGGCCTTTTGGGGGAGGGGAGTTGCGGGTGAACTTAACCCCTTCATTACCTTAGCGGTTAATAAGGCTGAGGTAGTGAAGGGGTTAATCCCTCCCGCTACCCACCTTTTAGGTCTAAACATACATCCTTGGGGCTACTACCCCCTTCACCCACCCCCGCTACCCACAATAAACAAAAACACACACAACAGCCCTACTAGGCACCTAATAGGCCCCAATAACCATAACAATATTTAATAAACAGCAATACACAACCCAACCCCCGTACCCCCACATAAAATCATTATTTAATTTTTTAGACACAGGATTAATACCACTGACCAACGGGGGTCCCAAGGGTGTCTGGAGCCCTTGGGTTGTCCCCGCTAGGCCCCGTGGGTCTCCAGTTGGTCCCATGTGTGTCCATGGGCCCCAATGGGGTCCACGGGTGGTTCCCACTGGTGTCTGGGGGCACTCGGATGGTTCCCACTGGTGTCTGGGGGCACATGGGTGGTTCCCGTGGGTAATTGGGGGCCCCACAGGGGTCCCTGGGTTCTCCCTGCAGGTGTCCATGGGTACATAGGTGGTCCCTGTGGGCATCTGGGAGTCCTCGGGTGGTCCTCGTGGGCATAAACATGGCCTACATTTCAATAAATACATCTCCCCCCACCCCTCTTACACCAATTTAAGCCAGTAGCCAACAAATTACATAATTAAATAAAACACAAAACAATCTGAATTTTTTTTTCAAGCCATCACAATTCAAAACAATTTAATCTAAACAATAAAAATACATTGAAAATATAACAGTCAATATAAGAAATGCATTTGCACAAAAATGCATGGGCTATTAGTGTATTCATCTGTACCCTAAAATGGTACAGATTAATACATTAGCAGTCAATGAGCAATGAAAAACATAAAAAAAGAAAAATCCAATGAAAAAACCTGTAAAAATAAATGTACAAACATTCAATATTTATATTACCTTTAGAAGCGTTGTCTCTCCAAATCCCGGTGAATCAGGAAGATCTCGTCCAGTGACGTCACGAAACACAATCCAACGCCATCCACGGTGAAGATCCTGGCTAGGTCACAAATTTCTTCTTTCTGTAATCTCCCATCATCTTCTTCTTTCTTCATCTGTGACTATTTCTTTAATTTCTTTATCTTCTGTCTTTATCTTTTTTCTTCATCTGTTAATCCAATACACCTCATGTTAAATCCACGATCTTGACCCGACAGCTTCTTGAGCTCAAATGAGCCATCAGAGCTTTAAATATGGCCTGTGACATCACATTTGGGCAGCAAATGGTTCTCACGCCATCTGATTGGCTGTGAAAACCATGTGCTTTTTTTTTTTTTACATCATATAAAGGGACTGAAGCCAGCCAATCGGAATGGCTGTGTTTCCTTTCCCTTTAACGTGACGTCACTAAATCTAAAATGACTGCCCTCATGTGGTACTTCAGCCAATCAGATTGTGAGAACTATATCCCCAATCTCATTGGTTGTAATAGAACATGTTACTCCCTTTGGATGACGTCACATCCTTTCCCAGAAATTACTCGGTCACACGGTCTACTACAACCAATCCAATTGGGACTATAGTTCTCACATTCTGATTGGCGGAAGTACCAAATGAGGTCAGCCATTTTAGGTTTAGTGACGTCATGTTAAAGGGAAAGGAAGCACAGCCATTCTGTAAAAGCTTAGAATGTCCCTGGAGCTGGTGAGATAATTTCCTTTGATAGGTAGAGATTGCTGGTGCAGAACAGAATCAAATCTTTAGGTTTTTAAAATGTCCACCTGAAAACAAGGAAGCCTCCATCTGACCCACTTGACGAGTTTCGTTATTCAGGACTTCTTCCTTGAAGAATCTTTACCTATCAAAGAAAATGATCTCACCAGCTCCAGGGACATTCTAAGCTTTTTGTGTTTGTGCTTTTTTCTTTGTATTACCCTAATCCCATACTTTCACCTTACCCAACCTGGGATATGATATACAGGACACTTCACCCTTTCAATGTATCCCCTGTGGGTGTCATTTCATAATAATAAGCTATGTCTATCTCCCTGAGTACATTCACTTGCATATGTAGCCATGCCACCTTTGGCTACTAACCTGCTCTACTCCTGGCAGTAAGCCCTGATAGAATCAGGCTGCCAGTAGTCAAAATTAGGTTTCCCCCCTCCTTGGTGCTGCACTGGAGTGACAGTGGGAGGCGTAACATCAGGCCTAAGCATGACCAATCATGGGACAGACTTGGTGCCATCCTACTAGCTATAGATAAGGGCAGTGCTGTTCGAAATTAGTAGTGCCTCTCCCCTCTTGAGGGAGGCAGAGATCACACAGGATTGCCTGGAGCTTGGCCTCCCCTTTCCCCCTTCCCCTTGGGGGAGAGTGAGTGATACCCTATACCTCTGGTCCTGCTAGAGGGCCAGGAAAGAGCCAGGGCAGCTGCAGGGGCCCTGACCTGTAATGGTAGTCCAGGAACTATCCTCAAGTTGACATCCAGAGACTGCAGTGGATGCCTGCAAAGATGCCTGCAACAGACCCTAAAGTAATAAGTACCAAAGCCAGCTAAGTAAATGTATTTAAAGTGCACAAATGCTGACGGTGCTAGGGAAAATGTATAATTGTAAACGAAAAAGAAAGTATCCCAACAAAAGCACTCAGGTATACTAGAATATCAAATGTATTAATATTAACATCACAAGAAACATTCATAGATTAAAAAAGTCCTCAGTATCCTCTGATATATATATACACATACATATACAAAATACTATAGTACAAGAGTGGGAGGAGTATCTGTATCTGAATATGAGGCAGAAATGTGTTTTGGTTAATCTCTGTCCTGGATTCTGATCCCAACCGAACCGCGAGTGGATCAAACCGAACCGCGAGTGTTTTGGGAAGATCCGTTTTGGGAAAATCGGGAACTCCAACAGGGTTTCTGATATTGAGGGTCCCAGGCCCCTATCCTTAATATAGGTGCTAAATTGTGGATGCAGACTTCTTAACCCCCTTTAAACCAAATAGCAATCTAAATATGCTTCTATTTGCGAAAGAGAAAAGGTGAAAAACCATAATTCTTAGATAACATTTGGAATTGCATAACCGATGAGAAAATATAGACATCCAATTTCCAGATTCCTGTAAATCTTACTTTAAGAGTAATGAATGCTTTCTAAGGAACCCAATTACATAGTAAAATTTTTAAAAATATATATTTTGCCTTCCAGGTGGGACTGACCTTTAAAGATCCACTTGTGTAAAAAAAAAAATCAACAAATCTTTTTCATAAGAGCTAAATATTATTAGTAGAAACAATGTTATTTGTTTCATAATGTGCAGCAAGCAGACAATACAATGATATCACATTTTGTATGAAAAGCAACTGACATTTAAGATACAAAAGCTGTTGCTGGGCACAAAAAGAGCAGAAAGGAGGTTGGTCTCGGACTATAAAAGGTAACTGGGAATTAGCAGGAACATTGTCGATGGCACACATCATGTATGCAGTGAGAGGAAACTGATTGCAGCAAATTTTCTATCAAAAGCTTTTTTAGTGACTCTTTTCTTAAGGCACTGCAGGGTCTCATTATTTTGTAATGTCTTTCCCCGAGTCCTCCAAACATACATGCCAGCTCACCAATTTTAGAAAAGGAAGAATTAAGTGTAGCTCTGTCTTTTTACTACCCTTATCCAATTCAGTCTGGAACTTGTAGCCCTTCTCTATAAAAGCCAGAGGCAACAAGACAATCCTACTGGAATGGAATTTTTTGTTGTAGGCAAATCTGAAATAGTCTGCATGTATTTCCTTTATTAAAGTATGCGACTAACTTTATATTTAAAGACAAACTGATGACTAAGAAATAATCAAAAGCAACACAGTATCTAAACACATAATTAAAACATTATTATACTTTTTTAAATATTTGTTTAACAAGGCACCTATATAAAAAGGAGAAAACCTGTTTGTCAGGTATTGTGAAAAATGGGAGTTTTGAACAATGTCCATTTATTGGGGGAATTTCTTCCAGAGATGTTTAAAAAATAGACTAGCCCAAAGCACAATGAAAATAATAAGTAATACTAATACAAACTTTGACAAGTGGTTAGGAGAAAAGCCAAAGGTTTCTTTAAATGCTACAAGTACAAAGTGTGTAAAATAGGAGTTGCAAAAACGGACAGATTTGCATCAAAACCAAAAAAAGTTGTTAAAATTAAATTTTATATTAATTGTGGACCATATTTTGTGATCAACTTTCTCAAATGCCCATGCAGATATCGTTAGATAGGGAAAACTTCTAGGCCTTTATGGGTGAGAATTCGGGAACATATGTGAAATCTCAGCAAAGGATTTCAAACTCACAATATTTCAAATCATTTTAACATTTGCCACAACTCTGACCCTATGGGTTTAAAATACATTTATGTATGTATATCTTTATTTATCTTTATTTATATAGCATCATCCATGTTGGAGAGGAGGGGACAGATGTTTTTTCTAGACAAGAGACTTTCTGGATTTATAGATTGAAGGCGCTTCATCATTTCATTTTAAATACAGATATAGATCTATCTGCCTTTTTAACCTAGCCCTACTCTTCTGGGGTGTTTTATAACTTTACATTGCCTTTGGTTGTCTATAACCCTCTATAGTCATTTGTTGTTCTCGCAAATATTTCTATGTCCACCTTGGGGTTTTATTTTTCACCCACCATGTATATAGATACATATTGCATTTATTTATCTCCTATACAATTACTTGTATGTGAGTTTTTTGACTTCACTGTCTTAATTTTGAATTTTTCCATATTTATGTATATTGTACAGTATATTGAGAAGTGGAGATATCCGGCGGTTCACAGCTCACAATCACGGAAGACCCAACACAATCAGAAAATAAGGCTGTTTATTCTGTGCAGGACAAAAACCTTCTGCCACAAGGTAACTCTGACGCGTTTCATCCACCAATGGGACTTTGTCAAAGAGTAACTGGTCCAGTCAATCAGTGAGACCTATATAGTGATACCAAGAATCTAATTGGAGGTACTAAATGGTTATGCAAATAGGAACACACCTGCTGAATAATATCCTCCTCTCCTCAATAAAGGTATATCAGTATATTTAACCCTATATAAGGAATCCCACAATAGAGGTCACTGAAGACTGTGTACAAAACATTTGTGCAAAGCAAAAATTAAAAACATACAAACAAAACATAGAATAGCTAAAAACAAATATAAGTTAGTTAACCTATCCTGTAAATGGTCAACAACTTATATCAAGAACAA
This sequence comes from Ascaphus truei, assembly GCF_040206685.1. Classification (NCBI taxonomy): domain Eukaryota; kingdom Metazoa; phylum Chordata; class Amphibia; order Anura; family Ascaphidae; genus Ascaphus; species Ascaphus truei. Next base: position 275,224,834 of record NC_134486.1, on the reverse strand, counting down.
ATAACAAAATGGCAGAAAAGCAACATTAAATAGAAACAAAAAATATTATATTTAAAGAACAACTATTTACAAATATTATAACAATGTATATTATATAATAAATGAATAGATAATCAAATCCCAAGAAACATAACTAAAATGAAATGAAAAAAACAAAAAAATATTAATAAATAAAAATACTAAACCAGTAATAAAGTGTTTAAATAAAGAATGTCCAATTCAATATAAATTCAATATAAATATACCAAAAGTATATATAACATAAAACATATGTATTATTTATTTATTTATTTTTCGTTATTTTATTATTGTTTATTATTGTTTTCTTTTGATTTTTTCATTACGCATTTTTTGCAATACATACTCCTAATATGGAGGATGAAGATAACATTTCCCAGGAGGCTGCTCATAGAATATATACATATGTGTCTGTTAACAACAGCAAACGTGCTAAAAAAAAGCTTCACATGTTTTTGGTGAACCACTGGAAATCACCTGTGATGAACCATCCGATTTGACTAACCACTTTGTTAGACTGGAGAAACTATTAGTTCAAGACATAAGACTCTGGTGGGACATTACCACACTTGAAAATTATATTAACACTAATAGAATTCCCAGGGGTCTTCGGGTTAAGAAATTTCCAACATTTGGTTTTTCTTATAAACAGTTTGAGCAAGATTGGATTGCAATATTGGATCAATGTTCTATTAAGCTCATGGAGCTAATAATTCAGCAAAAGATTCATGATAAAGTTGTCCTTAATACTGAACTTACAGCTTTTCAAAGCAAATTAAAACCTTTTGAAGAAAGGGAACAGTTTATTAAGAATGATGCCACTTTGTTGGAAAATATTGAAGATCAAAGAGGAAACGGGGAAGCACGGGGAAGAACAAAAAGGAAGAAATACACTTGAATGAATCATTTGACAATGTAATCAATCGTTCAGGGTTTGATTTATCTATTGACCAATTATCCCTATTAAATCGGGGTTTGGGTTTGCACCAACACAGGACTTTCAATTGTTTCAGACAATCATTGATTTGCAGAGATTTTAATCTAAATCAACAATATCTTCAAATAATGTGCAAACTGACACTTCATGGACGGACAATATACCATCTGAGAATATTGTGAGATTTAACTTTCAAGAGCAGTGTTTATTGTCGGACATGGAGGACATGCTTGAACAACAGGAGGAACCCCTTAATATGTTATCTCAACCATTTTTTGGCAATGAAGATTCCGTTTAAGAAAAAAATCGATTTTTTGCCCCAGTTCTAGTAGGGGCCCTTATATCACTACTTTTGAGAAACTGGTCGAGCGGAACATACATCTTTTGGGGAGTGGTTTTTAATTTTCAAATGTTATGTCTAACAATCTTACTATTTCAGAGGTTCAACAACTTGAAATCCCTAAAAAGGATAATAGATTTGTTTTTAAGAATGCAGATAAAGGAGGGGCCTTGGTGGTCCTATCAGCTGATCAGTATAAAAAGGAAGAATATAGACAGTTGAATGATACTTCTCTTTATCAATGTCTTAAAGGTGATCCTACTAAGGTTTATAGGCCATCTAATGGAACTTCTGGATATGGGTAAAATACTTGAGGTCATCAACCACAAGGAGTTTGAGTTCTTGAGCTGTCCACATCCCGTGATACCTATTTTTCACCATCTCCCAAAGATCCATAAATCGTTGGTCGACCCACCTGGCCGACCCATTGGATCTTTGGGAGATGGTTTATCGCGGTATGTGGACAGCTTTTTACAACCATTGGTATGTCAATTACCTTCTTTTATTAAAGATACATCAGATTTAATTAATTCTATTCAGACTTTAAAATGGAAACGTGAATACAGGTGGGTCACGTTGGACGTGACCTCTTTGTATTCCATTATTTCACATAAACATGGCATTCATGCAATACTACACTTTTTGAATTTATCAAATCTTTCTGTCACTTTATGCACTTTATTATTAGAATCTATCACATTCTTATTAACTCACAATTATTTTTTATTTGATTCATGTTATTATTTACAAAAATTAGGCACTGCTATGGGTTCTTCTTTCGCTCCGTCATATGCTAATCTGTTTATGGGTCTTTGGGAGTCACTTCACATTTTTCACGATTCTAATTTATTTCGTAATCACATAGTTTTTTACAGACGTTTTATAGATGATCTTATTTTGGTGGGGGAAGGAGATTCTGATTCACTTATCATCTTTATTGACACTCTTAACACTAATGATTTGAATCTACATTTTACATACACACAGAATATACACCACATTGATTATTTAGATATCACATTGTTTATTGATAATGAAAAGAATATACAGACTGACATTTATAGAAAGGCTCATTCCAAAAACTCTCACCTTTGTGATCTAATTGTTACCATCGCTCTTTAATTAAAAGTATTCCCAAGGCTCAATTCATAAGGTTAAAGCGACTATGTCCTGATAAAGATAAATTTATTGCACAATGTCGTGTTATGGCTGAAAAATTTCGAATGCGTGGATATAAAGAACAGGATTTTCTATTGCTTTTGATTATGCAAATTCTTTAGATAGAGAGGACATTATTAAATATAAGCACCCCAAAAAGAAGAATTCATTATATAAATATAATGATAATTTTGCATGTCCATCATTCATTTCCACCTTTAATAGACAATCGCATTCAATTAGAATGATTCTCCTTAAACATTGGGGAATATTAAGTCTGGATAAAGATATTGCTTCTGTGGTACAAGGAGGTCCTAGGTTTATATATAAAAGAGCTAAAACTTTGGGGTCTCATCTTTCATCCAGTTTATTCACTTCAGTCCCTCGTGGATCTTCTTTGCGTAATATTCCCAAAGGTTTCTTCCCATGTGGGAGATGTTCTATCTCCAAATATGCAAAATCCATCAAGAATATTTCTAATGGTAGTAACAACTACCGTATTGGGAGCTTTATCAATTGTCACACTAGCCATGTGGTCTATCATCTTCAATGTGGGTGTAACATGTCTTATATAGGTCGTACAATTAGACCATTGAGACTCAGAATACAGGAACATGTAAGACTTATTATTAAGAAGGACCTCTCGCAGTGGTGTCACGTCACTTTTCATCATATCCGCATGGTGATATTGCTAATTTCACTTTTTCAGGATTGGAACATATAGGATTACATCCTAGAGGAGGAGATAGATTGCATAAACTTAATATGAGAGAAATGTTTTTGATCTATACCATGAATACTTTGTGTCCCACGGCATTAATGTTGAGTAGGAACTTAAACATTTTTTTGTATGAAATATACATGGTATATATCAGGTCTATATGGAATATTATAGTGGTTTTGTCTGATATTTTTCTTTTTTGCGTTATTAATATGTGTATTATGGTTCTTTTAATTAATTATATTATACATATGTTTTATGTTATATATACTTTTGATATATTTATATTGAATTGGACATTCTTTATTTAAACACTTTATTACTGGTTTAGTATTTTTATTTATTAATATTTTTTGTTTTTTTCATTTCATTTTAGTTATGTTTCTTGGGATTTGATTATCTATTCATTTATTATATAATATACGTTGTTATAATATTTGTAAATAGTTGTTCTTTAAATATAATATTTTTTGTTTCTATTTAATGTTGCTTTTCTGCCAGTTTGTTACTGGTTCTTGATATAAGTTGTTGACCATTTACAGGATAGGTTAACTAACTTATATTTGCTTTTAGCTATTCTATGTTTTGTTTGTATGTTTTTAATTTTTGCCTTGCACAAATGTTTTGTACACAGTCTTCAGTGACCTCTATTGTGGGATTCCTTATATAGGGTTAAATATACTGATATACCGTTATTGAGGAGAGGAGGATATTATTCAGCAGGTGTGTTCCTATTTCCATAACCATCTAGTACCTCCAATTAGATTCTTGGTATCACTATATAGGTCTCACTGATTGACTGGACCAGTTACTCTTCGACAAAGTCCCAAAGAAACGCGTCAGAGGTACCTTGTGGCAGAAGGTTTTTGTCATGCACCGAATAAACAGCCTTATTTTCTGATTGTGTTGGGTCTTCCGTGATTGTGCCCCTGCAGTGAGCTATGAACCGCCAGATATCTCCACTTCTCATTTACCTGTTTACGTGGCTGGAGCACGCTCTCTAGCGCACTGGACCAGCGTCACTATCAGATGATATAGGAGGATTGAACCCGTCGTGTCAAGATCGTGAGTAGCTGCTTCCTTCCTTGGGGCTTGTGGCTGGGTATGAGATGCCGGGATTAGTGAGGCAGTGGCGGAGATCAGGTGGAGTTAGCCGTACTACAGTTCTGTTCAGGGAACGCGGCTTGGCTGTATTCTTTTCACCTTACCACCTCTTGGCCCCATCCTGATGGTCAGTTTCGGTTACTCAGTCCTAATTACTCACTGATTCATTTGTTACACCTTCAGGACTATTATCTAGTAGCGCTTTTCATTATACATATTTATGAACATTGTGGATTTCATCTACACTATTTGGAGCATCAGTATTTGGAGTATATTCTCTACATTTTTATACTATTGTACAGTGTATACTAAGAAAATAAGAGAGTGATACCCGCTCAACCTAGAATTATGGATTGTTATTAAAGAGTAGGTGCACTAGGGGAGGTTAGCTAGAGAGCCAGAAAAAGAGGTCCAGTGACAGGGAAGACCCCAAATTGCATGCACTCAAACTTTGTAACCAGTATTGGCTAAGTAGGGAGACAAAAACTCTGATTTAGTATGTGGAGGATAACGGTGCCTAAAAAGCACAGGTAGTGAAAAGGTTGCCTAGAAAGTAATCAGCTGTCCCAATAGGGGTGTAATTAGAGTATGGCAACAGCTATTCCCTCATATGTTCATGCCTGAGCTGACAACTATGGAAAGAGGTGAGCCCAGCAGTCATTACATTCATTTCCCTCTGAGATACTACAAGAGTGGACCAATGATTCCTTTCTTCTGCCTGATTTTGACATCAATTCTGTAAGTATGGATCCCTACAGAGGACTCTAACATGCATCCTGCAGAATTCACTATGTTCTTTTTCATATCTCCTTTGCGCTGTAGGTTTGTTCCGTCGAATTGTATGCTGGGTGTCTATTTCTCAATTTGGCTGCCACGAGTGAGTCTAGTGTACTTTATTGGCCTTTTCAAAGAATTTTCTCTTTGTTCAGCTCAGGGAGAATTCTGCTCTTGCGTTAAGAAACATATTTATTCCAGCTCTTGCCTCCTTTAAGGCCTCTAAGGTTGAGGCTGATTGGGTCATTTTATGGGACATTGAAAGGGAGTCTATTTTAGCATGTAAAATGTTTATTTTCTTTAGTCTTTCTCTCTTTCTGCCCAGCCAATGATATAAGATTGCCTCTTATAGTAGACTTATGGGTCTCCCAGAGGACTGACAAGGATAACATACTCCCTGTGTTGGTTTGGTATAAATCTTCTATCTCCTGTTAATAATTGCACTTATTGCATAAGGGAGATTTAACATGGATTCCTTGAGTTTCCAATTAGCTTTAAGAGTCCTGATATCCAGGTAATTATTGTTTCGATGGGGGCATGGTCTGTATATACTTGAGTATATACTCCTTTTGTTTAATAGGACTGTTCACCAAGGAGTCTGGTAGAAGCAAACAGCCCTATACGGATAGGCGCTGTGGAACCAGGAGAGGTATTGCGATTGTGCCTGGGGACTACTATGTGGATGCACATCTCTGAAGTGTACTCAGATCCAGAAGTGGATACACAGCATACACTTCAAACCACGAGGTTCCAGCTTTCCATCTGAGGAATACCAGTATCTACCCAGACGAACCTTGTACTTTGTACAGATCCTTATTGCATGTTCTGTCTACTTTTGTGAGTGGCCTAATTTGATCTCGTTTTTATTAAAATATGTACCTCCTTTCTAGTTGTATTAAACTCCAAAGAATTAATTCAATAAATTCATAAAGATATGAGTACAAAAGCGTTAATTGGTACAATATTTTAATATTAATTATTTTATTAAAAATATTTAATATTTTTATTAAAATATTGTACCGATTAACGCTATTGTATTCATATCTTCATGAATTTATTTGAATGAATTCCTGGGAGTTTAATACAACTAGAAAGGAGGAACATATGCTTTGGAAAACTTTTTAATATTAACAATTTTTGGTCACATTATTGTCTCTGAAATGTTTTTCATATTTGTTGTGTGTGTTTTGTGGGAAATTTCTTATGGGGTTTTTAGGAACATGTATAAAGTTTTTTAATGCGAAAAATGTCTAGTATTGCCTATTCACATTTAGAATCTGGCTTCTGGTTTTACTTTGGGTTGTATCCTTTGGTTTTCAAGGCTCCCCCTTTCCTTGCGTGGTACATCTGACGTTGGGCGCACTAGGTCGGCGTGTGCACGCACTGATTCATGATGTTTTGCGCACAAAATTGGAAATACCAGAGGGTATATAAGAAGGAAGCTGAGGATAAAGCATCTTAAGGTGTAAACCACATAGGAGTGTCTTTGGTACCTCCTTTTTAATCACGTCTTATTAATAAAATATTTTACATTCACTTTTTTGACCCTGACTTCCTTGGCTGTGCGCTGCTTCAATTTTGTTTGTTGCCATTTGTTTTGGGATACATTTATGTCCTTATCTAAAAGCAAGTCATCCCTATTTAGATTCTCAACCCTCTCCATTGAGTCATAGACATCTTTCACATTATGTATCTAAAGCCCTCTCCCACCTTAAACCTTTCTCACTGACTGCCCCACACCTCTGGAATGCCCTTCCCTTCATTACCCCAATAGCACCCTAAATCCACCTTTAAGATCCACCTTAAGACACACTTGGATAAAGAAGCATATGAGTAACACCTTGGCTAATAAAATACACATGATACATAAAGCTCGAACCCCTGCAGATGCGCTTATCAGAATGCCCTCCTACTGTCTCTGTATGTTCTTCCTACCTACCAATTAGATTGTAAGCTCTTCGGAGCAGGGTCTCCTCTTCCTAAAAGTTACTTTATGTCTGAAGCACTTATTCCCATGATTTATTATTTGCATTAGTTGTTATTTATATGATTGTAACATTTATTACTACTGTAAAGCGCTATGTACATTAATGGCGCTATATAAATTAAGACATGAGGAAGGTCCCCCCGTTTAGCGGACCGAAACGTTGGCTATATGTGCATGTCTCTTTAATACAGTTTATTGCTGCTTATTCTTTCTGAGTGCTGTTGTCTTCTTACCTTTGCTGGTAATGTATGATATCTATATATAGATAGATAGATATTTACTTACCTGCGTGCTGTTCCTTGATTTCGTGTTGCTACCGGTATCGTATGGTCTGTTATTGCTTTATGGGATAAGCATCAAAACTTATTTACTTGCAAATGGTGTGCCGGCTGTGCATTGGATTTTATATATATATATATATATATATATATATATATATATATATATATATATATATATATATACAAATGTAAATACAACTGTATGTTCATCGGCATGCCTTAGGCAGGTCTAAAAACCCCGCCTTTCCCCATTATCACCCAGCACACAGCACTTCCACTGCAGCAAGGGATTCTGGGAAATGACATGCAAATGAGCACACAGTGCCACTTTTTGCTTCAAAAACCATTTTAACATGGTTTCCTATAGGCTTAAGCTTGCTGCATGGTCACAATACATTTAAAAAATAGCTCCACCTCCCCAATACATATAAAAAATACCCCCACCTCCCCAATACATATACAAAATACCCCCACCTCCCCCCATCATCATGATCTCATCTCCCCAGACTGGCCCCCATGCCCCATCATCATATTCCCCACCCCCTGCCTCCCATTGTTATCTGCCCAGGCTGGCCCCCATGCCCCATCATCATATTCCCCACCCCCTGCCTCCCATATTTATCTGCCCAGGCTGGCCCCCATGCCCCATCATCATATTCCCCACCCACTGCCTCCCATCTTTATCTGGCCAGGCTGGCCCCCATGCCCCATCATCATATTCCCCACCCCCTGCCTCCCATCTTTATCTGCCCAGGCTGGCCCCCATGCCCCATCATCATATTCCCCACCCCCTGTCTCCCATCTTTATCTGCCCAGGCTGGCCCCCATGCCCCATCATCATATTCCCCCCCCCCCCATGATCATCTCGGCCTCTCCCCCCCCCCATGATCATCTCGGCCTCTCCCTCCCCCCCCCAAAAAAATATTGTCCTTACCTTATTCCAGGCAGGAGGCAGAAGGCAGTCTCACAGATGTCTTTGAAGCTATCTCTGCCGTGGTGTTGGCTCCGCCCCCGCTGTCCTCCCACACACGGCATGAGTGCAGGATGACTGCGCCCGGCCACCATCCGACTCCAGTCCCAGCAGGCCAGCTTTTCCTTCCGGCCGTGCTCGTCGCATCCACCACACCCGCGCTCGCCACCGCGCTCGCTACTCCCACAGCCAAAACTTGCAATCGCCGCCCACGCGCTCGCCGACACACACGGCCACCTCACCAGTTGTGGGTGGGCCGCAAAAATATTCGTGGCGGGCTGCATGCGGCCCGTGGGCCGCAAGTTTGACATGCTTGCCATAAAGCAATAACAGACCATACGATACCGGTAGCAACACGACATCAAGTGACAGCACGCAGGTATGTAAATATATATATATATATATATAACACACAAAAAGACTGAGACAATCCCCAAAATAGCACTCTAAATATACCACAGAATAACTAATTTAATATAAAGAAAAAAGACTTGGATTCTAAGTTAAAATAGAAAAAGGAAATGATTATAATAGCGAGCAATAAGACACACTAACATTAAAAACATAAACACACTGTAGGCAGCATAACAAAAATAAAAAATCTGTGAAAATAATGCATATAATAAGGTAATATCGCTGAAAGTAAAACCAAGAGCTTAAATGTACCAAAAATGTAATAATATACCTCTCAAAAATATGAGGTGATACAAATGAGCTAAAGGATTACAACACCCCCTAAGGATCCTAGCTACAAATAATATAACTAAACCCAAAAGAAAAAATAATTACGTATATACAATGAATAAACTTATATACACAATAGTGAACATAAGAAAAAATAATATATCTTAAACCAAGGGGGAGACACAGGGGAAAATAAGATGAAAAATATTCAAACCCTGTGCAGCAATAACCCAAAATAATAAAAATATCAAAAAACATGAGTGCAAAATCTTCCTGTAGATTCTTACAAAAAGGCAAAACACTTGGCTATATAAGATGAAAAATAAAGCCAGTACTGGATGCTCAATCAAACCGGCGTTTGCCTAAATCCCACAAAGGGGGAAGGACTCAAAGCAGCAGAGAAAGTGATACTCAGCTGTCCATAATTGTGTATGAGTCAGTCCAAGGGAGAGTAATTCCAACATAGATTGCAGTCTCTCATATCGTCCACAGGAGTTGCATCATGAAGCAAAGGTCACGCTGTAGAAATCATGTATACTGCCGTCAGTGAACATGTGAGTGTCTTGTTCAAGTCTTTTTTCTTTATATTAGATTAGTTATTCTTGGGTATATTTAGAGTGCTATTTTGGGGATTGTCTCAGTCTTTTTGTGTGTTATATTTATTTCTCTTGCCCCCAGCACCACCAGTGTTTCCCTAGTTATTTTGTTACAGGTTATCCTGTTTAGAAATTGTTTTTTCTCAGGATTCTCTGTATTAATTTTTGGGTCTGGTTTAACCACTTATTTATATAGTGTGAGCAACTGCCTTTTTGTGTGTGTGTCACACACACACACACACACACATATATATATATATATATATATATATATATATATATATATATATATATATATATATATATATATATATATATATATATATCCTCTTTCAATTATGATGTTTCCCAATTTCATTAGGGCTGGTTTTATATCATGAAGGTCACTGGTCACTCTTGTGACCCTAAACATCTGTGAATAAGGCAGCCACGTGAAAGGGCAACTGGATGATGACTGGAGGCCAATAGTAGAGTGTTTTTATCAGTGGCTTTGTGGAAAATTTGCCATTCCTTTTATAGACAATGGTATTGAGGATATTGATTTCAGTCCTACTAAGTGTTAAAAGAAGCAAGAATATAGGGTATGATCTTATACAAACTGATCTGATTGATACAGGAAGTACTCTAGTCAGACACAATGGTTTGTACAGCCCCCCAGACATATACAAATGGCGGGATGCATAACTGTAATTGCCAGTTTTTAATTACGGGCAAAACCTATGATGATGCCAAACTTAAGTTTAAGGACTTCATGAACTGTGACACGAGATTTCACATCTTTTTGTTAATTAATGTCCATGTGTTCTTTACTGTGTACGCAAAACTTCACAGATGTTACAATAAAGAACCCACCTACACCAATTGATCAGCGATAAGAAAAGCGTTGATCGAAATCTTAGACTCAGATTAATTAAAGTTTCAACTAGTGGCAAAACACAGAGGATTCATAGTTTAGCAACCATGAAGTGTATGCCAATTGCTCATGTGCCACGACCGGTGTGAGTTGTGGATAGCAATAAATTTTGGTACAACTGAGGGCCCAAAAAAATTCCATTCTTACCCTCTGACACCTTAATGAGGATTTAAAGGTATCCTGCTTTCTATGAATTACAAATGTACTATTGGATCTGTTTCTGGTGTGTCAACTATACATATCTTGGCTAAATTTACACCTCTCTTTTCATCCACTTTTTCGGATTACAAAGCTGCCTGCTGCAATTTAGATGGGTGGGTATGTGACATTTATTTTCTATGAAAATAGACTAAAGTACTGAAGAAAATCCAGCACACCCTAATAATATATACAAAGTAACAGGTATATAACCAATTTGAAAATTTAATCAGTGCACAAATAAGTCAAACAACTCACAATGCCACACTAGGAGAACAGATAACATATAGGTAGGGCCATACGTGGGATGTACAGGAGGATAAGGGATAAAGGAAAAGTAGGATGGGACAACGAAGGGAAGGTGAGGTAAATGGTGGAATGGGAACAAAGAAAACAAAAAAAGTGGGTCACAACGGGGGAGTATAGGGGGGCAACGTTTCGGGACTTGTCCCTTCGTCAGGCCCGTTACCCTCAGTACCAGGGGGACAAGAGGGTACTTCCCTATCCCCAGAACCCACAACAACAGAACTAACCCTAAGTAAGGAGAGGGGCAGTTCTGGATTTGGTCATATCAAACAATGTAGAAGTAATAACAAATATTCAAGTCCTGGAACATTTGGGTAACAGTGATCATAGCATGGTCTCGTTTGAAATAAATTATCAAAAAACAGATTTCTTGGGTTCAACAAAGACTTTAAACTTTAGAAAGGCAGATTTTAATAAATTGAGGTCTAATCTAGTAGTAATACAATGGGATGATGTTTTTGCAGGGAAAATTTGGAAGATAAATGGGCAGTCTTTAAAACATTGTTAGAAAAGCACACTTATCAGTGTATACCCTTGGGTAATAAGTATAAAAGAAATAAGTCAAAACCAATGTGGCTAAAAAAACATGTAGGGGAGGAAATGGACAAGAAGAGGAAGGCGTTTAGATTCATTAAGTCAGAAGGGACGGAGACATCGTTTCAGAATTATAAGGAATGTAACAAAAATAGCATAAGGGCAATCAAATTAGCAAAAATGGATAATGAAAAAAGGATTGCAATAGAAAGTAAGGTCAACCCCAAAAAGTTCTTTAAGTACCTTAATAACAAAAAAATGAGAAAAGAAAATATAGGACCCTTTCAGTGTGAGATGGGTAGGCAGATTATTGGAGATAAGGAAAAAGCTGAGGTATTAAACAAATTCTTTGCCTCTGTGTTTACCAGGGAAGAATGAAATTCAATAGTAGTGCCGCAGGAGGAAGCCACAACCTCCATATTAATGAACAATTGGTTAACCGAGGAAGAAGTTCATAAGCGACTTGAAAAAATTAAAGTAAATAAGGCACCTGGCCCCGATGGCATACATCCAAGAGTTCTCAAGGAGTTAAGCTCAGTAATAGGAAAACCATTATATTTAATATTCAAGGACTCCATTTCCACAGGCTCAGTACCACAAGATTGGCGTAAAGCAGATGTGGTGCCTATATTTAAAAAGGGAGCTAGATCACAACCGGGAAATTACAGACCTGTAAGACTGACTTCAATAGTAGGGAAACTACTTGAAGGTTTAATACGGGATAATATTCAGGAATACCTAATGGAAAACAAAATTATTAGTAATAGTCAGCATGGATTTATGAAGGATAGATCTTGCCAAACTAACCTTATTTGTTTCTATGAGGAGGTAAGTAGGAATTTAGACCAGGGTAATGCAGTTGATGTGGTCTACTTAGATTTTGCTAAGGCTTTTGATACGGTTTCACAAAAGAGGTTGGTGTACAAAATAAATAAAATTGGACTCAGTAATAATATATGCACCTGGATTGAAAACTGGTTAAAGGACAGACAACAGAGGGTTGTCATAAACGGAACCTTTTCAGGTTGGGCTAAAGTCGTGAGTGGAGTACCTTAGGGATTGGTACTGGGACCCCTGCTTTTTAACTTGTTTATTAATGACCTTGAGGTTGGGATCCAGCGCAAAGTCTCCATCTTTGCTGATGATACTAAATTGTGTAAGATAGTAGAATCAGAGCAGGATGTAATTTCTCCTCAGAAGGACTTGGAGAGACTGGAAACGTGGGCAGGTAAATGGCAGATGAGTTTTAATACAGATAAATGTAAGGTTATGCATTTGGGATGCAAGAATAAAAAGTCGACTTACAAATTGAATGGAGATATATTGGGGGAATCCTTGAAGGAGAAGGATTTAGGAGTGCTTGTAGACTGCAGGCTTAGCAATAGTGCCCAATGTCATGCAGTAGCTGCAAAGGCAAACAAGATCTTATCTTGCATCAAACGGGCAATGGATGGAAGGGAAGTAAACATAATTATGCCCCTTAACAAAGCATTAGTAAGACCACACCTTGAATATGGAGTACAATTTTGGGCACCAATCCTAAGAAAAGACATTATGGAACTAGAGAGAGTGCAGAGAAGAGTCACCAAATTAATAAAGGGGATGGACATTCTAACTTATGAGGAGAGGCTAGCTAAATTAGATTTATTTACATTAGAAAAGAGGCGTCTAAGAGGTGATATGATAACTATATACAAATATATTCAGGGACAATACAAGGAGCTTTCAAAAGAACTATTCATCCCACGGGCAGTACAAAGGACTCGGGCCATCCCTTAGGGTTGGAGGAAAGGAAATTTCACCAGCAAAGGAAAGGGTTCTTTACAGTAAGGGCAGTTAAAATGTGGAATTCATTACCCATGGAGACTGTGATGGCAGATAAAATAGATTTGTTCAAAGAAAGGTTGGACATCTTTTTAGATGGGAAAGGTATACAGGGATATACCAAATAAGTATACATGGGAAGGATGTTGATCCAGGGATTAACCCGATTGCTAATTCTTGGAGTCAGGAAGGAATTCATTTTTCCCCTTAATGGGGTTTTTTGTTTGCCTTCCTCTGGATCAATAAGTAATATAGATGTAGGATAAAGTATCTGTTGTCTAGATTTAGCATAGGTTGAACTTGATGGATCTGCGTATTTTTTCAACCTCATCTACTATGTAACTATGTACTGTGACAGAGTCACTGACCAGTAGGCTGGAATAGTGAATGGAGAGACACTGCAGCCAGTTCACAGAGTTTTAATCTCCTCAGACAGAAGGAAGCACACCTGCAGCCTAATTAAGCAGGAGGCCTGAGAGACTGCAGGTTTAAAAGCAGGAAGTGACACACACACAGGGAGCTTGTTTTTCCACAGGAAGGTGGAGAGAACTCTCCCGGCTTGGAAGCCGTAGCAGCTGCTGCTGCTCTGGTCCCCAGTCCTGCGAGGAGCTTTGCTGCTGGGACCAGCTGGGACCCCAACCCAGGATAAAGATAAACATTGTTGCGAGGCTGGACACAGCCTGCTCCCTGGAACCGTGTTCCTGTTTGCTGTTGGAGCTGCAAAACAGATAAGACTTTATTCTTATTATGCTTATTGGTTATTGTTTGTGTAGCATGTTTTGGGCATGACCAGATTAGCTGGCTGTCCTGTTAGTAAGGGCTCAAGAAGTGAGTTAGTGTCCCTAACGGGACTAGGCTTTAATTTGCAAGAAAGTAGTTTCTTAAAGGGACAGTGCACCCGTACTTATTTTGGTTGTGGCTAATAAACCACTAGTGTTTAAAGTTTCCCATCGTGTCAAGCGTCTTACTGACCCCGCCACGAGGCCGTCCTGCCACAGTACTATGTAACTAAAACAATAGAAGACCCTCCACAAATTCTAAGTAATATTCTAATTAAATACACATACAATATCCCTAAACTAATTGGCAAAATAAATCCACAGTTTAACTTTTGTATAGATATATTCAGGGACAGACTACATGCAATCAGCTACAATGTATTAGTGAACTAGCAACAACTGAGAACACCAGAGAACAACAAAGAGAGGAGGCAAATCAGGAGTAATGCAAACCAGACAGTCCTTAGTTAAAAGGACACACGAACCACGAGCCTGCTCCTCACTTAGGGTCAGTTCTGTTGTTGTGGGAACGGGCCTGACGAAGGGACAAGTCCCAAAACGTTGCCCCCCTATACTCCCCCGTTGTGACCCACTTTTTTTGTTTTCTTTATTCCCCTTCCACCATTCACCTCACCTTCCCTTGGTTGTCCCATCCTACTTTTCCTTTATCCTTAATCCTCCTGTACATCCCACGTATGGTCCTACCTATATGTTATCTGTTCTCCTAGTGTGGCGTTGTCAGTTGTTTGACTTATTTGTGCACTGATTACATTTTCAAATTGGTTATATACCTGTGACTTTGTATCTATTATTAGGGTGTGCTGGATTTTCTTCAGTACTTTATTATGTTTGAGAGGGATTGGGCCCTCTCTAGTCCGTGGCACCCCGCTTTGTGTATATTTATCTACTTTGTGTGAGTGCTGACTATTACTTTTGTCTCTATTATGAAAATAGACTAGATGGTATTCATGTGATACAGACAGTATACAGTATATGATCGTATAAGCAAGATCCTCTTTTTGCTGAATTGGACTGACATTTTAGCAGGAGAATCTCTTCCTATATCGTTTGAGGGATGCCTGCATAACAATTTGAGCCTGTGTAGAACTCTGGGAATACACTGCATGGTATTCAGGACCCAGGCTCCCCAATACACATGTACTTGCCTAAATCAAACTATTTTATATGACCCAATTAATTTTATTTTATATTTCTTTACGTTTTTACTGTCTCCATGAGCATGCTCCGTCTATTAGCAATTGCAATTATAGGATTGTGGATGGATGTACTTGGATTGATCAGCGCATACACCTTGTGCTATGTGGCATAGTATGAACATGATGACCGAGTGCCTGCCGTGAGTAGGTTCTAAAGTGGATGGTACAGCTTGTTCTGTAACCTCCCAGTACAGCAATGTAGTTCGTTTGATCACAGGAATCGTACGTTTGAGTTACTGACACTTTGTACAGTCTATGCAGAAGACTGAACTCAGTTACTGACTACATCTGCGTACAGGCATAGATCTTTCTTCGAAGAGTATACAGGAAGTAACCTAATAATTGTCAGTGAATGTGTAGTTTTCTATAGGGCCTCTCTATGGAGGACCAGACTTATAGAACAATGACTGTCTGAATTATTAAAGCAAAACAGCCCATCAGTCCCACTATATGGTTGGAGTGCTGTGTTTGGTTTACTAACCATATCCAGTTTACTGAATTTGCCATCGTATGCCTGGGATTCTATACAGAATATTATGAAACTAATGTGTGGCCATTTCACTTTTGATCTTGTGCACTCTTCAATTATGTTTTTAGCTGAAGTACAATCCTATGGGAACATTAGCCATCATCTCTGACTATTTCCATTTGTGTTCTATTACTTTGGACCACAGCAACTACTGCCATTATACTACTGCTATATTGGTGCTACTAAACCAGATATCAGTGTACAAAATGTTGCCCAATTATTGCCATTATACGTTGTTTCTAAGTTTTGCTGTTTTTCTGTTTGGATTGTCATTGTGAACACCGCTTCAGTTTGCTAACGGCCAGCACTACTGCATTTGTATATACAGTATCTGCACCTTCACCGAGCACATGGTTTTTTATGCTAGTTAAAGAAGCAACAAAGGATAATGAGTGTGGGCCCGGTCATTTTGGAGTCACTATATATACATAAAACAGGCATTGACATGTACAAGCAAGAGCATGTAACATAACTTTTGCTAAAAGTGTATTAGCAAAAGAGCAAAATACCACCATTCCGAACCTTAAAGCAGGATCTTTATCAGGGTTTGTCTGCTAATATACTTTTTTTGATCACTCGCTTGCAATGTGCTGCATATTATTTCTCAATACTTTGGTTTGAGTAATATATATATATATATGCAGGCAGCCTTCATTCCATGGGGGCGGAAAAAGACAGGAAAATCTGCAGAATGGATTCAGAGAAGTCCGCCCATCTCTAATCTTCAACATCGCGGGTTCACAATTCAAACTTTGGGAATTTGGACACTCACTTTCAAACTCTGAACCAAACTGTTCTAAACTTTAAAGTTAAATTCAAACTCCAAAATTGTTAAATAAACAGGTTGACCAACTGTAAAAAAAAAGTCACAGTAAAAAAAAAAAAAACACGGCGCGGCCAGCCTCGCTGCCCCCCGGCAATTTTGCTTCCGTGGCCCGGTGCCGGGTCGCGACCCACCATTTGGGAAACGCGGCTGTAATACATTCATGCATCAAAATGAAATAGAACAAGGGAAAAAGTTTCCATGGGACTTAAGCTTAAAAAAAGCAGTAACTAAATGGGTTAAATACTGAGATCATTTACAAAAGTACACCATAAATAATGTCACGTGTTTAATTCCCAAAACAATAGCGCTCTTTTGATGAAATTAGCTTTTTACATGGAAAATAAAAAAAACTACAATATAACATTATTTTATTTTTACTTCAATCTTGCAACGTTGCCATACTGCAACTGTGCAAGGATTACTAAATAAATTAGATTTTTTTTTCTATTTAATAAAACTTTAACTGTTCTTTTTTTATACAACCACAAAGTAGATGCTGAGGCTTAAAAATACTTGTGTGCTTTGTTGAGATTTGACCCCGGCAGTGTAGGCTAGTAATAGGTTATTGACTTGCTAGGTCCTGAACAGTCAGAGGGGACATCACTCGAAGCCACTGCAATGCACTTGAGGTTTGTTTTATTGATTGGTCTGTTTTACCCATCATCTCCAGGCATTTGAGCAAGCCTACAGATGCTTGGCAAACCAAATATTTCATTTTGTATTGGGGTACAAGGAAAGTAGGAAAGAAAGATCGAAACAGAGCCCAGAGGAGAAAAACACATTATTAACAATACTATTTGTTTTGACAGTATTGCTGCATTAACCCTGTCAGTGAGAAAAAAATACAGAGAATTGTAAAGCTTTGCAAAGCTCTGTAGTAGTTTAGATGGAGTATAGATTCTCATTTATGATATACATTTTAATAATCTATGTTTTACTATGCAATGTGATTATTATAATGAGTTATTTAGATATTATCATATACATATGCAAATTAATTACAATTATATTAAAATAACTTGTGAAGGCAGCAGTAAGACTTTTTGTTTTAATAGATGTACAGTACATTATGAAGAGCTCCCTTTAAACGAAACTAAACAAGTATTAACTTATGGTATTTGAAAACGATCACTGAAATACAGCAGAAACAAATCATTTTTTAAACTAAGGCATTAAGTATGAATAACTACAGTAATAAGAAACTTGCGTCAACTTGCCCATTTGACAGTTCAACTAAAAATGCCTAGAAGAGTACTTTTAACATTCAAGATTCCCATATATAATGCATTTAATGCACATATATGTGTTATAATGAGATGTGTTCTTGGAAGATGTGCCATTGCAATAACAAATATGTAATTGATGGTAGTTGATTTGTTAATATCTTTCATTACTTACAATTGCAAGAGAGGCTGAAAATAACATGAACTAGATAACATGTCACTATCCAAATTTTTCTGAGACTGACATAGATGTGCTGGAAGCAGCTACAAAATTTGGAATTGCTGAGAAAACCAGAAATGATGACCTTCCTAGCCTGGCCCTGCTGTACCTACTGATCTAAGTTCAGGGACTTTTTCTTTTTCCACAATGCAATGAGAACTACTGACCCTTCCAAAGCTGTCGGTGCAATATGGCATTCCTCTCATTTTCACTTATGGAGAAAGAGTTATATAAACATTTCCTACTTAAATAACCAGAACCTATCCCACCTTTCTACAAGGATGCAGAATTGTCAACTAATTAAATGGTTCAACACCAAATAAATAGATTTAAAAAAAAAATGGCATTTTTGTTTCTTGGACACAGATAAACAGCAGTAGATGTACATGTATTTCCTTCTGGAAATTAATCCTATACAGTGCAAAAAGCTTATGCAGGAAAATACTCCACGCTCCGTTAAATCTGGTCTCATAATGTGACGTTACCTAATTAGGAAAATAAGTTCGTTTTCATGTGTTAATGGGTATCCACAAACCATGTTTTATGTGTAGCCATGCCATCTGTGGCTACTAGTCTGCTGCCCTCCTGGCAGTAAGCCCTGGTACAATCAAGCAGCAAGTAGTTGATATGGGGTTTCCCCCTATGAGGAGCTGCACTTGAGTGACAGTGGTAGGTGGTGACATCAGGCCTAGGCATGACCAATCATGAGTCAGACCTGGTGCCCTCCTCCTGGCTGTACTTAAGGTCAGTGCCTCCCCAAATTCAGTAGTGCCTTCCCCCACTTGAGGAAGGCAGGTC
Source organism: Ascaphus truei (assembly GCF_040206685.1). Lineage (NCBI taxonomy): Eukaryota > Metazoa > Chordata > Amphibia > Anura > Ascaphidae > Ascaphus > Ascaphus truei. Next base: position 275,205,897 of record NC_134486.1, on the reverse strand, counting down.
ACACATTAGAGAGGCTGATTATTGGGCCTTCCCCATTACTCTTCCCTTCGGGGGAGAGGGAGCGTGTACCATATGTCTGCCTCTGCTAGAGGGGCAGGGAAGAGCTGGGACTGCTGTGGGTTCCCTTGGCCTGTCGTGAAGGTCCAGGTACCAATCTTCAGTGGTAGCTGAGAGAGAATGCATCGGGCAGAAACCTGCTTTGTGACTGTACTGTACAGTGAAGAGATAATAAACCATTGCTGTTGCATGGTGCATGACCTTACTGGGGGAGAGGTAATTGTTCTACTGTGGGAGATCATCTTCAGTTCCCTGGAGCCTATGGCAGATGGAGGCGCTGCACTGCTTCATGATAGTCTAGTAAAACTTTAATTAAAAAGCTTCAGTAGTGATTGATTTTTTTTTTTCAGACTTGAAATTCAAATTGAATGTGAAGTCATACACGCATGTGCATAAATGTGATGACACGCTCGGGAAGATTAAAGCCAGAAAGCCAACCATTACAAATGAATGGTGTGGGAGAGTTGTCGATAAGAAGTAGAAATACTTTAGCCTTCTGTGTGTGTGTGCGGGGGGGGGGGAGGGGGAGAGTGCCGTATGCTGGATTATTAGTTAAAAGAAATATTTTCAACAGGTCACCATAATGTTTTGAGCCCCACACCACCAAATAAAAATCATAGTGTGCCACCCACCTCATAAAGTACGTACATGACTAGTGTAGAATTAAAAAGCTACAGTAGTGATTGATTCTCAGAATATCAAGAATTTATCTGCAAGCCCATGTTGAGAAACGGGAAAAAAAAAAAAACAATTTCAGACTTGAAATTCAAATTGAATGGGAAGTCATACATGCATGTGCATTAAATCAAAACAGTATTAAAACAATACATATATAATACTGTACATATACTGTAGAATAAATACATACTGTATAGAATAAAAGATTTTAACTTTTTATTTTGGGGGTTTCTTATAAGAGTCACAGTATGCCACCCACCGCATATAGTATATACAGTACATGACTAGTGTTGAATTAAAATCTCAGAATAGCCAAAATTGTTATGCAAACCCATGTCGAGAAACGAAAAAAAAAATGTTTTTTTTACTTGAAATTCAAATTGAATGAGAAGTCATACACGCATTTGCCTAAATGTGATGATAAGCATATGCGTTTAAACAAGGTTCCAATGAGACATAGACACATGCGCCTAAATGTGATGACACACTCGGGAAGATTAAAGCCAGAAAGCCAACCATTACAAATGAATGGTGTGGGAGAGATGTTGATAAGAAGCCTTCTGTGTGTATGTGCGGTGGGGAGGGGGAGAGCGCTGTATTCTGGATTATTAGTTCAAAGAAATATTTTCAACAGGTCATCATAATGTTTTGAGCCCCACACCACCAAATAAAAATCACAGTATGCCACCCACCTCATAAAGTACGTACATGACTAGTGTAGAATTAAAAAGCTACAGTAGTGATTGATTCTCAGAATATCAAGAATTTTTATGCAAGCCCATGTCGAGAAACGAAAAAAAAAAAGATTTTTTTTTCAGACATGAAATTCAAATTGAATGGGAAGTCATACATGCATGTGCATTAAATCAAAACAGTATTAAAACAATACATATATAATACTGTACATATACTGTAGAATAAATACATACAGTATAGAATAAAAGATTATAACTTTTTATTTTGGGGGTTTCTTATGAGTCACAGTATGCCGCCCACCTCATATAGTACGTACAGTACATGACTAGTGTTGAATTAAAATCTCAGAATAGCCAAAATTGTTATGCAAGCCCATGTCGAGAAATGAAAAAAAAGGTTTTTTTTCAGATTTGAAAATCAAATTGAATGAGAAGTCATACACGCATGCGCCTAAATGTGATGATACGCATATGCGTTTCAACAAGGTTTCCAATGAGACATACACGCATGCGCCTAAATGTGATGACACGCATATGCGTTTCAAAAAGGTTCCAATGAGACATACACGCATGCGCATAAAATAAAAACAGACGGAAAAGAAGAGCAAGCCTAGCAAAAGTATTGATTAATAAATAATACATATAGAAATGTGATGACACGCATACAGTGTGCGTTTCAACACGGTTCCAATTGTAAAAAATATTTTATATTCGGAAGAAGATGCAACGTTATATTTTTGTAATATTGTACTTCTTTTCCCTTTAGTATCCCGTATACAGTAGAGTATGTGTCCTCATATTTTTTATGTGTTACGCTAAGGAGCCTCAAACTACTGTATACAGTATGAACTCGTAATGTTAATCTCTGCTTCAAATATAAATCTTCAAATATACAATTACTGTGCGCACACACAGGCTTGCAGAAATGTACAGCTGTACTATGTACTGTATTGTAGGTTGAATTGCTATTAGACTTTTAAGACAACAGCTTGAGATCGCCCACTTGAGTTTCTAGATGGTATTGCAGACAACGCTAAAATGCATTTTATGCGCACGATGGATGGATTCTGCACCCGATAGAAAACCGCTCGAAAAAAGAGTCAATTGCCAAACGGTTGGAAAACAGAGTGCGTCAGGCCGCAGTATTCAGAGCGGTTCGGCGTACGCTGCTTTAGAATAAAGGCTGGCGCAGCTGTATGTATAACACACAGTCTTTCTGGGTAACATACTGTAGAGAGCATGCACACGAATCTATAAGAAAACAGAAAAAGTGTTAGATCATCCACAAATGGTACATAAACTTGGAAGTGGTATAGTATCAAGTGCCAATCAAATCACAATGTGGACAAAAAACAACAAATTACCAAAAAACCCTGAGTGCTGTCTCTCTCTCTCTCTCTCTCTCTCTCTCATAAAATTTGTGTTGAGTAGAAAGCATTTCTTCAATATTCATTATTGGGAAATGTCTGTAAGGATACATCCTTGCAAAATTAACAATAGCATGTGGTTGCTAAGCTTTTAGAATAGGGTGGTACAATATGTTGTGAATACTTTTTATACATTTTATTGAATATACGCCACACCAATGATAAAATCCTTTTTTAAATAATCTTTAACATGGATAGAGCTGCAACTGGGAAATTCTATTCTGAGCAGAATTGTTACAATAAACATGCCAGATATGCTTGTTCGGTGAACACATAAAAACTACTGTACACATTACTTACTTGTGTATAGCATGTATCAAAATGGTAAATGCAAATCATGAATTAAAAAAAAAAGAAGTTATATATTGAATTAGAACTTCCAAGAAGAAACAAACAACAAGATGAAACATTAGTACTTTTTGTTAAATGCATTAAAAGATTAAGAATCCATGACTAGCATACTGTAGTATTTGTTAACATATAGCATATTAATGAGCATTGGTTTCCACCTTAGGACTGTCATATTTTTCACCTTTATGTTAGTTAATTGGAGAGAAACATAAATTAGCTTTCGAACACAGCAAAAATTGCAACTTTATTTATGAATTTCTTGCATTTCTTTACCCCAAGCCAAACAACTAAATTGCTACTTAGCATAAATTATTTATTGGCCGAGGCTCAATTTCATCCAATATCAACCCCTAGAGGTTTGAGAGATATAAAAGATTTATGTGACAGAGTTGGTGCAGCTACATAGCTATGTTTCTTTTTAGAACGGTCCACTTTATGTGGCAGTAAATAAATAGGGTATCTACTTCAGCAAATTATATCAGTTCTTTTGAACAGTATAGGTTTAGCAAAATTACATTAGTTTATTTGCCAATGTTTATATTCTATATTTATAGCAGTATATTTGCAACATTTCTTTTTATATTGTGTTTTAATCAAGCTATAAAAAAGGGAGTAAGGAGGGAAACATATATGCCGACCAGCAAAAATCTTTCTTAAAAAATTAGTAAATTGGATAAAATATTAAGAATTCTATTTCATTGATGTTTACTAGGGTCTTGTGATTTCTATATAATCATGTCAAACTGAGAGATTGCTCAAATATGGGGTATGGAGTGCTGTTTGTAAAATGCATCTAAATTTATGCGACGATCGGGCGCAGGCTCCACTTCCGTCAAGCTCCAGTCGCCTGATTGGGTCTAGCTTCGTCACTCCTGCTATTTAGGCTCAGCCTCTTCCACCAGTGACTTGTTTCTTTTCCCTACTATCGGGCTGTGAATTCTACAGCATGATAGCTGATAGAAAAATTAGCAGCCTGTAAGAGCTGCATGGAGATGCTGCGTCTCCATGCAAAGCTCTTACAGGTGATCATACATTATAAATATACATTTTAATAATAATGTACATCCTCGGCCGCTTTTATTTTAACACTTCTCGGTTATTTTACGGTGACTTTTTCAGAATGCCACGCGCTTGACCGCGTTCATGTCACATTCATGCCGTTTTCATGCCTCATTCATGCCATCCGTCACCCTTGCTTGATCTGTTTAATGATAATGATTTGGATTTAATTGGGTGCAATTCTTTGTGTTTCCGCCAGGTGGCAGATATTCAGGAATTGTAATGAATTCTAATGTGTACACTACAGTACTGTACATGTGCTTCAGTAATGTGTCGACTTGCAGGTGTTTAAAAAATACCACAGTGGTCCATTGTGAATTGACCTTGGTACTGAAGAAGTTACAATACTGTATCAATTTAGGCGTTTCATATTAAAAACTCAATGCACAGTGTCTGGTGTTCTATTGTCCAGAGAGTTCCGATATGAGTACACCGCCGCAGTACGTGTGGAAAAATCCTGACATAACTTACACTTATTTAATATGGTCCGCAATTAATGCAGCAGATGATAAGATGGCTACAGTTGGTCAAATTTATCAATATTTTATCGAAAATTATGACTTTTACAAATTTTCACCAGATGCTCGTGTGTGGAAACGTTTAATAAGGAAAAAGTTATGTATCGATCCGTGTTTTTTCATATTGATCCTGCAGCCTGAGTTAGAGGAGGGTATTAGTGTGTTGCACCAGATTTTTCCAGTGTCTTTGATCATGGAGACTTCAAAAGGCGAAAGGTCATAGTAAAACCAACTAAGAATCATCAGTCCCAGGCAAGCAATGCGCCAGTGCCAGCGCCAGCACCGACTTCCAATAACGGTACGACCATCAGTGAAAACATGCTGACCGGCAACCCTTGCTGTCTGTCCCCGCCTTGATACCTGCAGCCTGAGCAGGATTTCACGTACATATACCAGCAAGCGTGCATGTACCAAAAAGATTTCCAGCTTCATCAGCTGTCAGCTACAGGTGGTGCAGGCACGCTGTCACCTGTCAACTACGTGTATAATCAAGAATACGGGACTGGTGGCAGTGGCTCGGCGCCAACCGTTTGGCAAAGTCTATGGTGAGTACGGTTGCCGTATTTTATTCTTTTTTTGAAATATCAATATCAATGCACAGTCAAGCGATTCTCTTGTAATTAATCGCTTTGCTTATGGTTACTGTACAGTATGTAGTTCTATTTTTTTAGTCACAATTCGCGAAAATGTAGTCCAGCAATATCATTGGCTGAGCAGCTTCTACAGTAGATACTGAACAATTGGTGGACAGCTAGGCGCATGCGCCTATTGTATGTCTCATTGGGACCTTGTTGAAACGCATATGCGTGTCATCACATCTAGGCGCATGCGTGTATGTGAACAAGAGACACCCCCAGAGAAAATTATTGTTGGAACTGACCAAGGGGACTGTGGGGACTGACTGTGGGAACTTCTTTAGGGGACTGACTAATTTGAACCAACCATTACAGTAATACTTTTATTTTTCCTCAGAAAATAAACTTTGATATCAGGTGGGGAACAGCAAATGGAGGGATTTCGATGAGTAATGTCGCCTTTTGTAACGATGGTTGCACATTGCTGAATCTGATTTAAAAATCCACATCCTGGAGGCAACAATCTACCCAAAATGGCAGTGCCATTTTTATGGATTAGGATAGAATAACTGTGAGCTTTATAGAAAATCTGAAAGTTCAGTATGCTGTTTTATTCATACAGTATACAATACTTTTTTACATACTGTATTATAAACCCCAAAAATAAAAAGTATGCATTTATTCTACATATTTTACAGTATGTGTATTCTATACCCGTACAGTATCTATTGTTTTAATACTGTTTTGATGTGATGCGCATGCCTACAGTATACAGTATAGTACTGTACAGTATGCCTCATGGAACCTTGTTGAAACGCAAAATTCTTGTGTTTACTACTGTACATTAATTAACCAACCATTACTTACTGTAGAGAAACACTGTATTTTGTTATAAAAGGAGACACAATGAAACAATTTAAAACAATCCACATTATTTTTATTGGAGTACAGTAAGTCAAAACATTCACAGGTGTATGGTGTACTGTAAGTAAAACATGTATTTATTAATACAATTTAAAACAATCTACATTATTTGTAAAAACATTCACAGGTGTACAGTGTAAGTAAAAACATTTATTTATTAATACAATTGAAAACAATCTACATTATTTGTCAAAACATTCACAGGTGTACAGTGTAATTAAAAACATGTATTTATTAATACATTTTAAAACAATCTACATTATTTTTATTGGAGTACAGTAAGTCAAAACATTGACAGGTGTATGATGTAAGTAAAACCTTTATTTATTAATACAATTTAAAATAATCTACATTATTTTTATTGGAGTAAAGCAAGTCAAAACATTCACAGGTGTATGGTGTACTGTAAGTAAAAACATTTATTTATTAATACAATTTAAAACAATCTACATTATTTGTCAAAACATTCACAGGTATATGGTGTAAGTAAAAACATTTATTTATTAATACAATTTAAAACAATCTACATTATTTTTATTGGAGTAAAGTACAGTAAGTCATAAAAGGTGGTTCCCTGGAGAGAAGCGGCAGCGTGGTCGAGGAGTGAAGGAGAAGGTGAAATGTGGGTTCGATGGGGTGGCTTCCATTTGTTTTGCTTTAATGATATATCAGCAAATTTCTTCTTGACATAATAAGGCTTCTTAAAAGCCTTAGCCTTTGGAGTCATCAGAAGATTTTCTTTATTAGCCGTAGCCTTTCGCTTTGGCTGTGGCTTGGAAAAAGCTCCCACTTTCGCTTTTTCGGCACGGCAGGCACGGCAGGCACGGCAGAAGAGAGTGGGTTCCTGCGTCCTTAGAATCGGGGTTGATCCATCGATGCAGATGCAGATGCACAATGCAGTAACTGGACAAGAGCAAGTTCAGATACAGATCAGAGTGTGGTGGGCTATGCAATTTGAGTCACCTTTTGTACACTGTGTCCCTATTGTGATTGAGGTGCAGGTGTTAAAAGTGGGCGTACTCTAATGCACACTACAATTTTTTTTCGCATGCATGGCCATGAGGTGCAGGTGTTAAAAGTGGGCGTACTGTAATGAGACCCATTAAAGTATAAATACAGCATCCATTTTGTTGATTCACTGCACATTGAATACACATCGACTCAACATTGAATATACATTCTTGTGCTTGTATTTCTTTCTACACGCAGCGATGCCTGTTAAAAATATTTCTAAGGATATCAGCAAGAGAATAAAGGATATGTACACGAGAGGACAACGAATTTCAGATATTCAATGCTGGTTAAGTACTTCTGGCCTCGTTGTACCAGCAGCCAAGCAATTAAAAAGCAACAGTACTGATTGATTCTCAGAATATCAAGTATTGTTATGCAGGCACATGTCGAGAAACGAAAAATAAATAACAAAAAAATATATATAATATATATATATATATATATATATATATATATATATATATATATATATATATATTAAGCAAAAGAACAATAAGCACAAGAAAAATCTAATTTCAAACTAATGAATATATAACAAATGTGAAATAATACACAACTTATACCGGCGGAAATGCTACCAGTAAAATGCTTTCCCTGTTTCAATGCTGCCAATTAGGTCCACGACCCCACAGAAGCCGAGAGGATTAGAACAACGTAGATGACCTATGCGCAGAAAAAAAGAAAAATGGATGGGGAAACAAAACATAGAGTAGTTTGTCTGTAATGGGTCTTCAAATAGATGAGAAATGCACTTACAACTGGTTAGATGAATTAGGACTTTACTCCAGAACAACTGGAACTCGATTTTTAATATCGATCCATAGTCAGCCTGGCTATACTCCCACTAGGAACTTCTGGTATTTTCATACGTTAAAAAAGCAGGACAGAATTTAGCTCTAGCGGGTATTCCAAGAATGAATGTTTTAAAGCTGGTACTGATCTGCTATATAAAATGTAATAATTGTACATCTGTACAATATAATGGGTATAGTATTTTGTATGGTGCCAAAGCTTTTGCAACATCTTCCTTTGTCCCCATCAAAACCAAGCTTCAACGCTAAATAAGAAAATTAAAAATACCATTGATAGTTCATAAAAAAAAGAAATTTGCTGCAAGCCCATATAGTTTTTAAGGGGTAAAAGTATGATATTACATTGTAAGGGGTTATGTGTGGATTTTTAAACGACTGATGTGAAAACACAAGTATACTGTAGCTGTCAGTGTCAACAGCTCTGGCCAATAAAATTAATAATGGACCTTTCCCATTTTGCTAATTTTAAAATAGACAGCTGTGACTTGAAAGGTAAAGCATAAGAAACAAACCAACCTCTGTTATAGCCCAATCAATCTTTTCATTGCTGCAAAGTGGTATATCCCTTGTCTGAACATGCTTTAAATCTAGAAAAGTTTTATCCATGATGCTGAGATCAGTTGCACTAACTGAATAAGTAAAATGTAAATGACTTTCAGTCCAGATAAGAACACAGTAAGCCTCAGTACTTGGACACTTTTGCTATTCTACTTTGATAAAGGCTCTCAGTTACCTTAAATTAACCAACTAGCTATCAAGCCAAATACAGGTAGCAGACAAATACGATATATTATTTTACAACATCTCCATCAACTCTGGGTCAGCTCTTACTATTGTTAGAAAAATAACATTAGAAGAACATTTGTAGAGAGACTATGATTGTCCTGATAAGAATGATACTGAGACTAGTAATCAGTGAAATTGGAGGTATCATATTTCTTGTTTGAAAAGACGAAGAGGATAGATACAAAGAAAAAGTCCATCTCAATTTGTCCTGGTATTTCCTGTTCAGATCCAACAACCCAGTATCGCTTACCATGTTGCACTTGGGGTATACTTTTCATGAATAGCTGATATTACTTTATAAAAATAATATATACCAGTGTGTGGATTTTGTGGTGTTTCCGAAAAGACTGTAACTTTTTATTGAGCAACCAGTGGAAAAAATGGAAAGGACACTCGTTATATGAATTACTTTTGTGACTAAACTGCATTATTTCAATTTAATAAATTAACCTGATGAATTGTCATCTTTGCATTTTTAAATTAGGTATATTTATATCTAATATATTCTCTGCATCTGGAAATGTGAGTGTCTAGAAAAAGAGAGTATTTAAAATAGTCTTCTAGAGGAGTGCAAAGTCTATATTAACTGCATTTCAGCAGTAAACGGCTTTGCTCAATCAGTTTTATTCAGGTCCTTGTTTGTTGTAAATGTAGCACGTACCCTACTTTTCATTGTAATTCTTTGTCATAGTGAACAGTTGCTTTTTTTATTAAGCCAGCCTGAGAAAATCACATACAGCAGACCTGCACAACTCAGTCCTCAAGGGCCGCAAACAGGCCAGGTATATAGGATAGCCCTACTTCAGCACAGTTGGCTCAATTAGTGGCTCAGTATGACTGAGTTAACCAGTTAACCAGCCCCACACTGATGAGACCCATTAAGGTCGAAACAGCTGTCTGTGGGTGGTTTTCTGGGTATGCACCTTAACCCTGGCTGTGCTCAAAGCTGTGACCATGCAGCAAGCTTAAGCCTATAGGGAACCATGTTAAAAATGGTTTTTGAAGCAAAAGGTGGCACTGAGTGCTCATTTGCATGTCATTTCCCAGAATCCCTTGCTGCAGTGGAAGTGCTGTATGCTGGGTGATAATGGTGAAAGGTGGGGTTGCAGACCTGCATAAGACATGCAGATGAGCATACAGTTGTATTTGTATATATGTATATATATATATATATATATATATATATATATATATATATATATATATATATATATATATATATATATACATATATATATATATATATATATATATATATATACATGACAAAGAAAAAAGAATCCCAGATTAGCACTCTAGCATACAAAAGATATCAAAATTTATTAAACACATATAACAAAATATATAATAAAAAAGATCCACAGTGTGCCAAGGACTGATTGCTACTGAACACTAATGAATGGAAAATACATGAAGTTACAGACATAAGTATGAAGACATTCAACAGATCACAAATATGCTGGTATAAAAGCTGTAAGCTAATGTGTGAAAAACCAGAAGTAGTGAAGAGGTTAATGTGTCAGAAGTAACTATGTATAGGCTACCATATGCCCACGCAGAGACCCAAACCCTAAAGTGTGGAGGCAACTAAGTTGCCTCCTAGCCCTTGGACCGGCCGGTCAGAATCACCAATAATAAAAGCTCAAAATAGATGCATATGCTGATGTGTGCACAGGCAGTTGGAAATATATAGCAAACATGAATGAGTATTGCACATTTAATTGGCACACACAGATAAGCAGCAGAGTGTGGGTTAATGTCAACAATAATGTATACAGATTTCAACAATAAGTATAATGGAGTACTTAGCACTGGTCCAAGTGAGGGTTAATAGTGGCTGGGTGTTTGCAACTGGAGCGCTGGTAGAGAGTCCAGATAGGTGAAATTGCCACAATGCGCATGCTCAATGAGCAGTGAGAGCGCCAAATTGAAAATTGCAGCAGGGGAGAGATGAATCAGCCTGGGTCACCGCTGGATCCTGAACAAACAAAAGAGCTCCGACGTGTACGTTTCATCACCTGCTTCGTATATATATATATAGTAATACCATCACTGTCCTCTAGGTGCTGGAATAGGGCAGCTAGGGAACTTTCTAGAGTGCAGGGAGTGTATCTCACTAGAGAAGCCAGCAGCAGCTGCAAACTAATTGAGCAGGCTGAACTCCTGATTTCACGCACATGGAGTTTTAAAAGTCAGGAAGTGACTACACACAGAGAGGGACTGCTTTCCCTCAGAGAATTGGGGAGAGAGACTGCTGTACCAGAAAAGGGGGCAGAGAAGAGTTCTCCCCAGCTATTTGAAGCTGGCACAGTCTTCTAGGCTCACTGGACAGTGGTCACGGAGCCTGCTGGGACTGCCTGGATTGTTAATACCAGGAAGAAGATGCGATAAAGTGATAAAGCGGGATGTCCTGTCCTTAACATTGGACTTATAGAGAAGAGATTCCCTGAGCTCTTGTGGGGACAAGCTCCCTAGGAAGGAAGGACATGAGACTGTGCTGAAGCGGGGACGTCTGCTCCAAACCCTGGAGTAACAGATATGCAAAACACTTTATAGCTGTGTTCAGAGACTGTTCAGCTATAATAGTACCTGTTTGGGGTGTAATATGGAAAATAGCTGTAGCGCTCAAATGCAGGTATATCTCAAAATGATAAAAAGCCAGACCACTGTACCAGGGTACTAACAATTGATATAGTACCTATTGTGTCATATAATGGGTACTATCCTCCTGAAGACAGGTGGTGTGTGGTGCAACCCACTCACCATCAGTCTCATTGGCAGGTTCCCCTGAAAAATATGCAAATACTCACATCCTGGTAGGGCAGGCAGGCAGGCTGTGCAGCTACTCAATGCAATACAGGGAAAAGGGAGACCAAAAAGCGCACCAGCAAAAACGGAGCAGGAAGAAACCAGGACAAAAAAATGATTAAAAGGGCACTTTATTGTGGCAAAAGACCCATCCAATGCATTTTGAACGTTCGAAATGCATTGGATGGGTCTTTTGCCACATTAAAGTGCCCTTTTAATCATTTTTTTGTCCTGGTTTCTTCCTGCTCCGTTTTTGCTGGTGCGCTTTTTGGTCTCCCTTTTCCCTGTTTGGGGTGTAACCAGCTTAGCTGTCCATCTGGTTAGTAAGGGTTAAAGCTGAAGGTGTAATTAGTCTCCTATATATATATGTATATATTATCTCCTATATTCATGTTGTCTGCCAGCATTTGATTATTGTTCTAATTGCCCATTAGGTGTATACTCCCAATTATCAACGAATCTGCTGGCCGAAACGAGTTACTAGGCAACCATTTGGATTTAAATACATAGCCAAGAACTTCCTTTTACTTCCCCTTTGAAAAAGTCGCCCGTGTGCGACGTAACGCATCAAGGAGCGTCATTACGCATCACGCACTGACATTACGTCACCATGCATGCCGGATCGAGCACGGAATAGAATTGTGGCCAAACATCTTAGGAGACTTTCTCTGGGACTCTAAACGGACTTTTCTGAAAATTCTAAAGGTGACTCCAGATTTCTGAACTGACCACTGCCCCTCCACACCATTGAGGGAGATCTGAACTGGGGATACCAGATACAGATTGACCGGATTGGCGGTGATATTATTCACAAATTGCACATTTTTTACTTATCTTTGTGAGTGATTTTCTTCCCCCTCCCCTCCTTTCCCCATGATTAATGTACATTTTTATGCTATGGGGTGTGCGCTCTCTCCTCTCTTTCTTATATATGTATGTATGTATGTATGTATATATATATATATATATATATACAGTATATATATATATATATATATATATATATATATATATATATATATATATATATATATATATATATATATAATGTGTATATATACAGTTGTGTGAAAAAGAAAGGACACCTCTTTGAATTCTATGATTTTACATATCAGGACATAATAACAATCATCTGTTCCTTAGCAGGTCTTAAAATTAGGTAAATACAATTTCAGATGAACAACAACACATGACATAGTACACCGTGTCATGATTTATTTAACAAAAATAAAGCCAAAATGGAGAAGCCATGTGTGAAAAACTAAATACACCATATGATTCAATAGCTTGTAGAACCACCTTTAGCAGCAGTAACTTGAAGCAATCGTTTTCTGTATGACTTTATCAGTCTTTCACATCGTTATGGAGGAATTTGTGAGGACTCTGGGATCGCGGCACCCGCGCCCTGGTCCCTCCTCACCTTCATTAACCCCCGCTGCCGTGGCGCGCACTCCTCGCTGGCGTCACTTACCTCCGGCGGCTCTGGGGGTTCCCCGTCGTCCTCTGCGGTCTCGCGCTCCTGCGGGATCTTCCCTCTCTCATGCGGCTGCTACCGTTTACGAGCGCGCGCCCATCTCTGTTACAGAGCACGCGCAGGACTCTCTTAATTTATTCACTGCTCCTGCAGTGAGGTTCCGCCCCCAACACAAGGATCAATCAGGCATAAAGACTGCTCACCTGTATCCTCCTTTGGACAGCCTATCCAGGACAGCTCCATGCACTCCTCCAGGCCTGCCTCCTCTTCCTATTGGTCAGCCACGCTTTATATTGCCTGTCCTGCCATTCAGTCATTGCTCGACATAGTTTCCACTAGGTTCACTATTCTGGCATTCTCTCTCTCATTCACTCAGGTTACGACTTGGCTTGGCGGACGTCCCTCTCTGGCTCTCGACCCCTGCTTGGACAACGACCTTCCGGAATTCTCCAATCCCTGACCTTGGCTAAAACGGCAACGACGACGGCACTTCTACACCGGTACCGGCAAGTATTGCTAGCTAAACGTCACCTGGCCTGGCAACGCCAAAATCACCACACTCCGGACACGCTCCTTTTGCTGCGGGTGCGTGCCCATATACGTTCCTCACCTCAGTAGAAGGGACGGGTCTGGTCTGCGGGCAGTACCGGCGTAACATTATGTCGCGCCCACAAGACGCAGACCAGACTGATGTGGACTCTATGATGATGGCCATGTATCAACAAATCCAGGCCTTAACGGATCAAGTGGTTCTCCTCTCCCAACAGGTACAGGACCTATCTCTACAGGCACCACCTGCGTCGGCGCAGTCCGATTCTACTTCCACTTTGTCCTCAGTTCCGAAGATTCCGGCTCCAAGGCCATACGCAGGGGATCCCCACGCTTGTCGCGGCTTTCTCAACCAGTGTGAGATCCAGTTCGAGATGGCTCCGCAACTGTATTCTACTGGTCGGAAAAAGGTAGCTTATGTATACAGTCTGCTCACAGGTAACGCACTGGCATGGGCTTCCCCGATCTGGGAACTGCGACCTGAGATTACCCGAGATTACGCAGCCTTCAGACGTGACTTTCGACAGGTCTTCGATACCCCCGCACGACAAGAAACTGCTTCTGATTCCCTGCTGCACCTTACACAGGGACGTCGGCCTGTGGCCCAATATGCCTTGGAATTCAGGACCATAGCAGCTGAGACTCGTTGGGGTCAGGAGGCCTTAGTCTCCGTCTTCTGGAATGGCCTATCGGATTCCCTGAAGGATGAACTCGCCTCTCAACCCAGGCCAAGACTGCTGGAGGACCTCATCACCCTGGCCAATCGTATGGATCAGCGCCTTCAGGTACGCCGCGCTCAGCGTCAGCAATCCCAGTCTTCGCCTTTCCGTGCTTCCTTCTCCAGGTTTTCTACTACCCCGAGACCCATTTTCTCTCCGCTGCCTGCGCTGGAAGCTTCTAAGCCGATGCAACTCAGAGTCCAACAACCTCAGATGCCCTTGCGACAGCTTCGCTCAGCCGTGACAATCCACCACCTTCGGGAAACGACCAAACCCAGTGAGTACGAAGGGGCGCTTTCTGGGTGCTAAATCTCCTTGCCCCCTACTCAGAAGGGAACTCCCCAAAAGATTGACCATTCCCGTTTCCCTTTCTGGTCCTACCTTCCGTACCTCCACAGCAGCGTTTATCGATTCCGGCGCAGGAGGGAACTTCATGGATCAGACATTTTCTGAACAGAATCAGATCCCACTGTCCAAGAAGAACTCCCCCATTGCCTTGGTCGGGATAGATAATCGTCCTCTCACTCCGGCATATATCTCCTTGGAGACCGGACCTATCACCCTTTCTACTCATTCCCACGAAGAGACCCTAGGCTTTGACGTGATTCATGCCCCGGGTACACCGATTACGCTCGGACTGCCCTGGTTACAGAAGCACAATCCGCTCATCGATTGGGTGTCTCCTAATCTCATTGACTGGAGGTCAAGGTCAGAAGAATCTTCAGTGTCTACGGAGCGACAGTCCTTTCTTTTAGCTAACACATCCAATCCTCAGAGGGAGTTACCTTCTCCTTACGCTGAATTTTTGGACGTTTTTAGCAAGACGCAGTCTGAGCTCCTACCTCCTCATCGTTCCTACGATTGTCCGATTTACCTGGTACCCGGATACACCTTGCCAAAGGCCAAATCTTACCCTCTCTCGTTGCCCGAGATGGAAGCCATGGACGAATATATTCGTGAGAACCTTAAGCGGGGCTTTATACGTCATTCCAACTCTCCCGCGGGGGCCGGATTCTTCTTCGTCAAGAAGAAGGATGGTACTCTCAGACCATGTATTGATTACCGGGGTCTGAACCATATTACGGTGAAAAATCGTTATCCACTCCCACTCATCTCCGAACTCTTCGACAGACTTCAGGGGGCCAACCTCTTTACCAAACTTGACCTCCGTGGGGCATACAACCTCATCCGCATCCGAGAGGGCGATGAATGGAAAACTGCTTTCAACACCCGTAGTGGACACTACGAATACCTAGTGATGCCCTTCGGTTTGTGCAATGCACCAGCAGTTTTTCAGGACTTTATTAATGACATCTTTCGGAATGTTCTCAATCGTTTTGTCATTGTCTACCTGGATGACATTCTTATTTTTTCCCAAAACTTACAGGATCATATCATTCACATAAAGTTTGTGCTTTCACGCCTCCGAGAGAACCGGTTATATGCTAAAATGGAGAAATGCCTTTTTCACCAGTCTACCACTTCCTTTCTTGGGTATATTATCTCCAACAGAGGCTTAGCCATGGACCCAGAGAAGCTGAAAGCCGTCATGGATTGGCCGCAACCCAATTCCCTCAAATCCATTCAACGATTTTTAGGTTTTTCCAACTATTACCGGAAATGTATCCGTAATTTTTCTACTATCATCGCTCCTATCACTACACTGACCAAAAAAGGGGCAGATCCTTCATCTTGGTCACCAGAGGCAGTCTCGGCTTTCAAAACGCTGAAACAAGCCTTTGTCTCCGCTCCCATCCTTCAACATCCGAACACTAATTTCCCATTCACCCTAGAGGTTGATGCTTCGGACTGTGGGGCACGTGCGGTTCTCTCTCAGAAATTTTCTCCCCAGGACAAACTTCATCCTTGCGGGTTTTTCTTCAAAAAGTTTTCTCCTGCAGAAAGAAATTATGACGTGGGCAATAGTGAACTTTTGGCCGTCAAGATGGCTCTTCAAGAATGGAGACATCTTCTGGAGGGGTCAAAAGAGCCATTCATTATTCTCACGGACCATAAAAACCTATTGTACATTGAGAATACCCGTCGTTTAGGTCCTCGCCAAGCCCGATGGTCGTTATTTTTCTCCAGATATAATTTTGTTCTCTCATATATTCCCGGCTCAAAGAACGTCAAAGCGGATGCCCTCTCCAGGCAATACTCTGCTGAAGAGAGACCAGAAAAGACCACCGAGTCTATCCTTCCTAAACAAAGGATCATTGCGGCTGTGGCGTTCAAGAATCTTGAGAAGATCATTAAATCACAAAAACATCTTCCGACCGGTCTTAAGGTTCCGAAAGACTCTTTGTACGTAGAGCCCAGATTCGTTCCTGAGGTACTGGAATGAGGACATGCCGTCCGCTCGGCAGGGCATCCAGGATTCAAGAAGACGTTGGATCTCACCCGTCGCACTTTTTGGTGGCCCAATATGGTTAAAACCATTCTTGAATTTACACGGTCCTGTCTGGTATGTGCACGTAACAAAATTCCTCGTCAGAAACCTCAGGGTCTTCTCTTACCCTTACCCATTCCGGAGCGTCCCTGGTCCCACATATCGATGGATTTTATTGTGGAGTTGCCTAGGTCGAATGGCATGAACACCATTCTTGTGGTAGTGGAACCGGTTTTCCAAGATGGCACATTTTATTCCTCTCAAAGGATTACCCTCCTCACCCGCTCTGGCTGATATTTTCTCCAAAGAGATTTTCCGTATCCATGGGATTTCCACATCCATCGTGTCTGATCCGGGCTCCCAGTTCGTCTCCAAATTCTGGAGGAATTTCACCAAGAGGCTGGGTATCTCATCTTCCTTTTCTTCTGGATATCACCCCCAATCCAACGGACAGACCGAGAGGGTTAATCAATCCCTCGAGAAATACTTAAGGTGCTTTGTCTCTAATTCTCAGGATGACTGGGCAGAATTACTTATCTGGGCTGAGTACGCTTTTAATTCTTCCAGGAATGAGTCTACCCGTGAGACCCCCTTCTTTATCAACTACGGATTCCATCCGGCTCGCCTACCGATTGCTAAAGACTCCTCTGGAGTACCAGCCGTGGACGAGCATATTGCTCTCCTACAAGACTCTTGGTCCAGAATCCAATCTGCACTACAAAAAGCATCCTTGACAGCTAAAACCCAGGCTGATCGTCACCGTCATCCGGCACCCAACTACAAACCCGGGGACAAGGTTTGGCTATCATCCAAGAACATCCATCTCAAAACTCCTTCCCTCAAATTGGCTCCTAGGTTTCTGGGTCCTTTTTCCATCATGGAGCAGGTAAATCCAGTTTCCTTCCGACTCCAACTTCCTCAAAGCATGAAGATTCCGAATGTCTTTCACACCTCGCTTATCAAGCCATTCATCTCCAGTAGCCTCTTTCCGGACCACACTTCTAAACCAGATCCTGTGATGGTACAGGGTAACGAAGAGTACAAGATACAGGCTTTACTGGATTCCCGTCTTTCGAGAGGTAAAGTTCACTTCTTGGTCCACTGGAAAGGTTTTGGACCCGAAGAGAGGTCATGGGTACCCCTGAAAGATATTCATGCTCCAGGACTCCTCAAACGCTTCCGAAAGAAGTTTCCATCAAAACCATGGAAGGATCGTCCTGAGGCCGATCCTGAAGGGGGGGTACTGTGAGGACTCTGGGATCGCGGCACCCACGCCCTGGTCCCTCCTCACCTTCATTAACCCCAGCTGCCATGGCGCGCACTCCTCGCTGGCGTCACTTACCTCCGGCGGCTCTGGGGGTTCCCCGTCGTCCTCTGCGGTCTCGCGCTCCTGCGGGATCTTCCCTCTCTCATGCGGCTGCTACCGTTTACGAGCGCGCGCCCGTCTCTGTTACAGAGCACGCGCAGGACTCTCTTAATTTATTCACTGCTCCTGCAGTGAGGCTCCGCCCCCAACACAAGGATCAATCAGGCATAAAGACTGCTCACCTGTATCCTCCTTTGGACAGCCTATCTAGGACAGCTCCATGCACTCCTCCAGGCCTGCCTCCTCTTCCTATTGGTCAGCCACGCTTTATATTGCCTGTCCTGCCATTCAGTCATTGCTCGACATAGTTTCCACTAGGTTCACTATTCTGGCATTCTCTCTCTCATTCACTCAGGTTATGACTTGGCTTGGCGGACGTCCTTCTCTGGCTCTCGACCCCTGCTTGGACAACGACCTTCCGGAATTCTCCAATCCCTGACCTTGGCTAAAATGGCAACGACGACGGCACTTCTACACCGGTACAGGCAAGTATTGCTAGCTAAACGTCACCTGGCCTGGCAACGCCAAAATCACCACACTCCGGACACGCTCCTTTTGCTGCGGGTGCGTGCCCATATACGTTCCTCACCTCAGTAGAAGGGACGGGTCTGGTCTGCGGGCAGTACCGGCGTAACAGAATTTTGGCCCACTCTTCTTTACAACGTTGCTTCAGTTCATTGAGGTTTGCGGGCATTTGTTTATGCACAGATCTCTTAAGGTCCCAATACAGCATTTCAATCAGGTTGAGATCTGGACTTTGACTGGGCCATTGCAACACCTTGATTCTTTTCTTTTTCAGCCATTCTGTTGTAGATTTGCTTGTGTGCTTGGGATCATTGTCCTGTTGCATGACCCAATATCTGCCAAGCTTTAGCTATCGGACAGATGGCCTCACATTTGACTCTAGAATACTTTGGTATACAGAGGAGTTCATGGTCGACTCAATGACTGCAAGGTTCCCAGGGCCCGTGGCTGCAAAATACGCCCAAATCATCACCCCTCCACCACCGTGATAGGGGGTGTTTGTGCTGATATGCTGTGTTTGGTTTTTGCCAAACGTGGCGCTGTGCATTATGGCCAAACATCTCCACTTTGGTCTCGTCTGTCCAAAGGACATTGTTCCAGAAGTCTTGTGGGTTGTTCAGATGCAACTTTAAACCTAAGCCGTGATGCCATGTTCTTTTTAGAGAGAAGAGGCTTTCTCCTGGCAAACCTTCTAAACAAACCATACTTGTTCAGTCTTTTTCTAATTGTACTGTCATGAACTTTAACATTTAATATGCTAACTGAGGCCTGTAGAGTCTGAGATGTAACTCTTGGGTTTTTTGCAATTTCTCTGAACATTGCACGGTCTGACCTTGAGGTGACTTTGCTGGGACGTCCACTCCTGGGAAGATTGGCAACTGTCTTGAATGTTTTCCACTTTTGAATAATCTTTCTCTCTGTAGAATGATAAACTTTAAATTGTTTGGAAATGGCCTTATAACCCTTCCCAGATTGATGGGCAGCAACAATTGCTTCTCTAAGATCATTGCTAATGTATTTCCTCCTTGCATTGTGTTAACACACACCTGAATGCTCCAGACCAGCAAACTGCTAAAACTTCAGCTTTTATAGAGGTGGTCACACTTGCTGATGATCAATTAATCAAGGGCATTTGATTAGCAGCACCTGTCTGCTACTTAGCATCTTAATTCCTATGGAAGCAGTAAGGGTGTACTAAGTTTTTCACACATAGCTTCTCCATTTTGGCTTTATGTTTGTTAAATAAATCATGACACGGTGTAATACGTCATGTGTTGTTGTTCATCTGACATTGTATTTACCTAGTTTTTAGACCTGCTAAGATACAGATGATTGTTATTATGTCCTGATATGTAAAACCATATAATTCAAAGAGGGTGTACTTTCTTTTTCACACACTGACAGGTATCGCTCCCACTATGAAAAATTAACGGTATCAAAACCAGTCAAGAAAATAAACAAAAATATCTATTAGTAATCTAATGATTGACAAATAAGCTGACGAATCAGACTGCTCACCTATATAAAAGGTCCTAAAAAGGCAGGTGCAAAGGGTAAGAGTTAACAACAGAACAGAAAACCCGATATAGGTCATAAAGCACCCCCGGATTATGCACTCATTGCCTGGTGGGTAATAGATGGCTAGATTCGACAAAGGAGGCAACATTGTGATTATGGACCAACATGACTATGTTGCTGAATGTAGACACCTGTTGTCGGATACCAGGTGTTATGTGGTCCTCAAAACTAACCCTACTAATCCTTTTTTGAAGGAACTCACTACTATTTGGTCAGAGGGTCTTACACCCAAACAAAAACATGATTTCATGCTATATAAAAACTCACAGCTGGCAACATTCTATTGTCTTCCCAAAATCCAAAAGGGGGTTATACCTCACATATAAGTGTATATTTAGACTCCTTCTTACATTCTTTTGTATCTTGTCTTCTGTCTTATGTCAGAGACAACATCATATTAGACCAAGGGAAATTATTAGTGGGTTTAGATGTGGAGGGGCTATATTCTAGCATCCCACATACATTTTGGATGCAGGCAATCGCCCATTTCTTGAGAGCTAGAGGTGATGACACTAAGCCACATAGTGACCTTGTACTCACACTCCTCGATTACACTCTGACCCACAATTACTTTCTGTTTGGACAAAACCTTTACCATCAAATACAGGGTACGGCGATGGGGAACACCTGTGCTCCCATCTATGCCAATTTATATCTAAGCTGGTGGGAGGAGACGGTAGTCTTCATCGAGACTATTGAAAGGTACACAGAGCATATAGTATTGTGGGTCAGGTATATAGATGATGTCCTTCTGTTTTGGAACAGAATCAAATCACTTCTTGAAGAGTTTGTTCAAGTGTTGAATACCAACTCACACAACCTGAAATTAACATATCAAGTAAGTGATACACTTATAGAGTTCCTAGACATCACAGTTTCCAAGACAATAGAGGGCAAGATAGAAACAAGTATCTATAGAAAACCCACCTCAACGAACACCCTATTAATGGCCTCTAGCCATCACCCAAAGCACATAACCAATAATATACCTGTGGGACAATTTCTAAGGTTAAGACGCAATTGCTCCTCAATTGCTGACTTCAAAAAACAATCTATTGATATGTCCCAGAGATTCACAGAACGTGGATATTCCAGGAAAATCATTAAGAGGGCCTACTATAGAGTCTTGGTATCCCAAAGAAACACTTTGCTTTACAATAAAAAAGAAGACCCCACAGAAAAAATCATAAGATTTATTGGAGGTTACAGTAGTCATTGGCATGATATCAAAAATATTCTGAAAAAACATTGGCACATACTGCTTGAAGATACAGATCTGAGAGGAATTCTACATGATGTTCCAAGTATGGGTTGTAGACGAAGTAAGAATCAGAAAGACTGCCTTGTACTTAGTCACTTCCAGACACAGTCCTCAAAGACCTGGTTGGGTGAAAAACCTCAGGGCTATTTTCCTTGCACTAGATGCAAGGCCTGTAAATACATGAAGATAACAAAGACCTTCTCAAATTCATCAAACACAAAAACATATACAATTAAAGATTTCATGAACTGTCAGAGCTGTGGTGTAATATACCTCATGAACAAAGGAACATAGGGCACAACGGGTTTAGCAAATCAAACTCATTTATTGAGCCAACACAGTGTTGGCTCAATAAATGAGTTTGATTTGCTAAACCCGTTGTGCCCTATGTCCTTTGTTCATCTGTTCAGGACTGATTGCAGGCTTTCGTGCAAACACTGGAGCACCGGTAACTGTATCATTATTTTTCTTTTTGAGGTGTGCAGCATTTCCCTTATATTGTCTGTAATATACCTCATGACATGTGTTTGTGGAATTATGTATGTAGGCAAAACTCACAGAGCATTTAAACGAGAGTTTCGGAACACATAGGTAGCGTTAGAAATGCAGTCGATACCCCTGGAGCAAGAGAGGTTATAGATCATCACCAAGGTAACAAAGCTGTCATGCATTTCGCTGCAATTGAATATGTCCCATGCCATCCCAAGGGAGGAGACTGGGATAAGAGTCTGCTTCAACGAGAATGTCGCTGGATATTTCAGCTCCAGACCCAGTCCCCTCACGGTTTAAATGAGGGATTCCTTTATTCATCTTTCTATAACTATAATTATTTTTTAATAGGATTATGGGGATCCAGGGATACAGTCATAAAAACATTGTTGATCTGTATTGACCATTATGGGCAGATCTCCTAATGCTCCTTCCATTCCTACATTGCTACATTGTTCTACAATATATTGCTTCTCTATCCAAGCTTATGCATGATATTTATGCACATTTTTGTAAGTACTGGCAAACCTATTATGGTATAAGAGTGCCTTCTATCAGTAACTTGGCCACGAGTAAATATGTGTAATGCCTGTATGCCGGCAGATCTGGCCAGTCCCCATTACTGAGGTGGGTAAGGGTATAACACGCACCCACAGCAGTGAGGGTGTGCCCGGAGTGTGGTAATTGCATTGCCGGGCCTGGTGAGTAAGGGTTAACTTTATACTTGCTGAATCCGGGGTGCCAGAGGTCGGAAGGTAATGTCCAAAAGCCAGAGTTCAGGGGTTGGAGAGAGCAGCCTAGTGATGTCCGAAAGCCAGGGTTCAAGAGCAGGAGAAGGCAGCGTAGTCAAGTCCAAAGCAGAGTTCAAGTTCAAACCAAAGGAATCCAACCAGGGGCAGGGACAGGAACCAGAGCTGAAACAGACAAGGGAGCTAGGCATAGACACTGCACACACAGGAGCTACAGGAAAGCTATGCAGAGCAAGGACTGAAAGGACAGAGTGGGGTTATATGGGAAGAAGGGCCACAGGGATAGGTCCATGAGAGCAGGGGAGGAGACAGGGAGGTAATCCAGGGTAATAGCCTGTAACCGACGGGGGGCGGAGCCAGTGTCTGGGGACGGCTAATAACTAGAGCGAATGCACACGCCTTCTGTAAGATTGTTATGCGCGCGCACCGCGTGTGTACCAGGGCATGAGGGGTGTATCGCGGGGGAGGTGTTTGGCAAGAGAGGCAGAAGGGAAGGAGAAGCGGAGGAGCCAGGTACGGTAAGGGCTGGGATGACGGAGGCATGCCGAGGGGCGCGTGTCCCACGGCAAGTGACAATCGATCGAGAGCACGCGCGCTCAGTGAGGGAGCCGCGCACGTGCCCTGAACGTGTGCCTGGGCGTGCATACCATGCAGCGGAGGAACGGCTCTGAGAGGAGGAGGAGAGAGAGTGGGGACGTACGGAAGAGGGACAGCTAGCCACCGTGGGACTTGGAGTGACGGGGACACGCTGGGAAGCGCGAATCCCCCGATCCGTTACAGTATCCCCCCCTTGAGGATCGGACTCCGGACGATCCTCCCAAGGTCTATGAGGAAACTTCCAACGGAACTGTCTGAGGAGCGCTGGGGCATGAATGTGATGAGATGGTATTAGGAGCGTTCCTCCGTGCCATATCCTTTCCAGTGAACGAGGAACTGAAGTCTGCCCCTAGACCAACGTGAATTGAGTATGGACTGGACTTCGAATTCTTGTTGTCCTTGTATGACAACAGGATTAGGTCTCTGAGGGCGGTCCGGAAAATGGGCATTTTGGATCAAGGGCTTAAGTAGAGACACGTGGAATACGGAGGGGATCTTCATGGTAGGAGGAAGTGCAAGTTGGTTTGCGACCGGGTTGATCCTTTCGAGGACCTTGAAAGGACCCAAGAATCTCGGGGCCAGTTTCTGGGAAGGAGTCTTGAGCTTGATATTCTTAGAAGATAGCCAAACTCTGTCTCCGGGTTTGAATACTGGGCACAATTGACGTCGCCGATCTGCTTGCATCTTTTGTCTTTGAACGGAACCTTGCAAAGCTTTTAGAATCTTTTTCCATGAGTTTTGAAGACTGGAAATGTGAGAGTCTGCTGCGGGAACACCAGAGGGGACGGAGGAGAGGGGAAGATTGCTGGGATGGAATCCAAAGTTAATGAAAAAAGGTGACTCTTGCGTGTATTCATTTTTTAATGAGTTAATGGCAAACTCAGCCCAGGGTAACAGGTCCACCCAATTGTCCTGCGATTCAGATACGAAGCATCAGATATACTGTTCCAGCGTCTGATTCATTCTCTCCGAAAGCCTGTTGGTTTGTGGATGATAACCCGAGGAAAATAGAAGGGAAATGCCAAGTCTCTGAGAAAAAGCTCGCCAAAACATGGAAATGAATTGAGAACCTCTGTCCGAAACAATCGAAATGGGAACACCGTGTAATCTGAAAATTTCCTTAGAAAAAACATCAGCCAAGGTGGCTGAATTGGGGAGACCCTTGAGGGGTATAAAGTGTGTATGCTTGGAAAACCTGTCTACTACGACAAGGATCGTATTCATCCCTTTAGAATTGGGAAGTTCCACAATAAAGTCCAAGGAGATGTGTTTCCAAGGTTGTTCCGGAATACGAAAAGGCATGAGGAGACCAGAAGGTTTGTGTCAGGCGGATTTGCTCTGGGCACAGACTGGACAAGCTCTGGTGAAGTCAAAAATGTCCTTGTTCATCTTAGGCCACCAAAATGTCCGTTGGATCAGGTCTACGTCCTCTTGTAGTCTGGATGGCCAGCAGATCTAGAAGAATGTCCCCACAGAAGTATTTTGTGGCGAAAACACAGGGCAGTGTACAAGCATTCTTCTGGCACCTTAAATCTCCTAGGAATATGAGCCTGCTTTATTTATTTCATCCAAGACATCAAAGTTGTTGGCGGAAATAATACACTTAGCGGGACGAATCGTCTCCCAAGATTCATTAGATTCGTTCTCCGTGGAGAACTGACGAGACAAGGTGTCGCCTTGATATTCTTGTTGCCAGGAATATAAGAAATTGTGTAATTGAACCGTGAAAAGAACAAAGCCCAACGAGCTTGAAGAGATCCCAACCGACGATTTCCCTCAATGTACAATAAGTTTTGTGATCGGTGAGGATGGCTACTGGCTCCTTTGTACCCTCGAGGAGATGTCTCCATTCTTGGAGGGCCAACTTGATGGCCAGAAGCTCACGGTTCCCGACATCATAATTTCTCTCGGCCGAAGAGAACTTCCTGGAAAAGAATCCACAAGGATAGAGTTTTTCCTGTGGGGAAGATCTCTGAGAAAGCACTGCGCCGGCTCCCACATCTGAGGCATCTACTTCTAGAGTAAAAGGAAGGGAAGAATCCAGATGCCGAAGGATAGGGGCAGATACGAAGGCTCTCTTGAGAAAGTCGAATGCTTCAATGGCCTCGGGGGACCAAACAGTCGGATCAGCACCTTTCTTGGTCAAGGCAGTGATAGGTAGAACAATAGTGGAGAAATTACAGATGAATTTCCGGTAGTAATTATCGAAGCCAAGGAAGCGCTGCAGGGCTTTGAGGGAGTTTGGCAACGGCCAGTCGAGCACAGACTTCAATTTCTCAGGGTCCATGGTGAAACCTTTGTCAGAGATTATATAGCCTAAGAAGGCTGTGGAAGATTGATGGAACAGACATTTCTCCATTTTCATGTAGAGGCGATTAGCACGAAGCCGGGAAAGTACCAGTTTGGTATGGCGAATGTGCTCCTCCAAGCTTTTGGAGAAAATGAGGATGTCGTCCAAATATACGATGATGAATGTTCCCAAAATGTCCCGGAAGATATCGTTCATGAACTCTTGGAAAACAGCAGGGGCATTGCATAGGCCGAACGGCATCACTAAATACTCATAATGTCCCGAACGCGTGTTAAATGCAGTTTTCCATTCGTCCCCGTCCCTTATACGAATTAGATTGTAGGCTCCTCTTAAATCGAGTTTGGAGAATATAGAGGCACCTTGTAGATGTCGAAGAGTTCTGAAATCAAAGGAAGGGGTTAATGTTTTTTTACCGTAAGTCAATACAGGGTCTTAAAGAGACCCACGAAAGTCAATACAGGGTCTTAAGGAGCCATCCTTCTTTTTCACCAAGAAGAAGCCTGCCCCGGCGGGGGATGTGGAATTTCAGATGAACCCCTTCTTAAGATTCTCCTGGATGTATGACGTCATTGCTTCCATCTCGAGCACAGATAAGGGATAAGACTTGGACTTGGGAAGTATGGTTCCAGGAATCAAATCAATGTCATAAGAGCGATGAGGGGGGTAACATCTCAGCCTGGATTTTATTGAAGACATCTAAGTATTCATGGTATACCTTCGGTAAAGCATAATAAGAAGATGAGGTGGTGTCGAGACCAGCGAGCACGGCAACAGAAGGAGAGACCGCCTGGAAAACATCGAAGACCATTACCTCGGTATGACCATCCGCGGTGTTCAGGGTAAGTGGAATAGAATCCCAATAGAATCACAAATGATGAAGGCTGGTTGAAGCAGTCGTCCGTCAATAGCCTCCAGGCGGATGGGCGACATTTTCTTGACTAAGGGTATTTGTTTTCTGCAAGCGAAGGCGTGATCAAGAAAGTTGCCACCAGACCCGGAATCGATTAAGGCTTCAACCTCTACTTGAAGATCCAGACCCTCGAGAGTTATGGGGAGCCATATTTTCTTCGGTAGTTTCTTAGGGAGAGAGGGGCAAGGAGAAATAGTACCCAGTAGAAGCCCCTCTACCTTTACTGGGCGTTCCCGTTTCCTGGTTTCAAGCAGCAGTGACGAAGTTTGTGTTCTGGGGAACCGCAGTAGAAGCAGAGACCCTCTGACGGCGTCGCACTTTCTCAGCAGCCCGAAGTTGTTGACTACAGATTTGCATCGGTTCTGGGGCGTCCAACGCAGGGAGAGCCAATGGAAGAGACCTAGGAGAGACAGGCAAGGACGAGAGAACAAGAATGGTGGCGCTCGTGGCGTCGTTCCTGAGTACGCTGATCCATCCGGATACTGAGGGCAATGAGTTCCTTGAGGGATGAAGGCCGGGCGTGAGCTACAAGGTCATCTTTGAGAGACTCACACAAAGCGTGCCAGTATTCCGCAGCGAGAGCTTAATCGTTCCACTGGGTTTCTGCAGCAATGGTGCGGAACTCCACCGCTTATCTTGCAGCTGACCTACGAGCCTGAGAGAGATGAAACAAGGAAAAAGCGTCAGTCTCCCTACACGCTGGTGTGTCAAAAACCTGTTGGAACTCATACCGGAATTTGGAGTAATCTTGGGTTATATCTGGTCTGTGTTCCCATTAGGGAGAAGCCCAAGCGAGAGCGTCGCCAGTGAATAGGGCATAGACTAGGCCACCTTAGTACGACCAGTAGGGAAGTGGGACGGGGACATCTCGAATTGGACGTCACACTGATTCAGGAACCCACGGCAAGCGAGGGGATCCCCGTCGTACTGGTTGGGTGGTGGAATACGTGGCCCCGGATTACTTAAAGGCACAGGGACCGGGGTAAATGGTGCCACAGGAGCTTTCCGGAGATACAAATTAGAAAGTTTCTGTGTGACATTAGTGAGTTGGTCGCTTAGGAATTGCCAATGTTCCATGGAGACACTTTGGCCCACCTCAGGGGGGTCTGCATTTGTTGGGCTCTGCATAATGTAACGCCTGTATGCCCGCTGACCTGGCCAGTCCCCAGTACTGAGGTGGGTAAGGGTATAACACGCACCCAAAGCAGTGAGGGCGTGCCCGGAGTGTGGTAATTGTGATGCCGGGCCTGGTGAGTAAGGGTTAACGTTATACTTGCTGAATCCAGGGTGCCAGAGGTCGGAAGGTAATGTAGAACAATGTAGCAATGTAGGAATGGAAGGAGCATTAGGAGATCTGCCCATAACTGTTAATACAGATCAACGATGTTTTTATGACTGTATCCCTGGATCCCCATAATCCTATTAAAAAATAATTATGGTTATAAGAAAGATGAATAAAGGAATCCCTCATTTAAACCGTGAGGTGACTGGGTCTGGAGCTGAAATATCCAGCGACATTCTCGTTGAAGCAGTCTCTTATCCCAGTCTCCTCCCCTGGGATGGCGTGGGACATATTCAATTGCAGCGGATCAATTGGTCCGTGTTAATCATTCAGAGTTAGCCTGCTCTGATAGGGCTATACCTTTAACTGCACCGATTTGCTATCTAATGACGAGCCCCCAGGCTCTCGTGGTATATATCAGACATGAGGAGGGCTTAACAGACTCCTCCCCCTGATGAAGAGTCTCATACACGCGAAACACGTGTTGGTGAAGTAGGATGTTGCGTGAGTGACATCACAGAGGGAGCTGCACACTGCTACTGCGTGACTTACACGGAGAACGGCTTGTGTATGGGCACAATGGGCACAATATCTATGTCCTGAATATTCATGTCTTTGCTTGTCTGATGGCTGAGTGTCTTAGTTATTTGCTGTTTGGAGCCAATATAGCCCAGTAGGACATAATTATGGTTGGACGTTTATATGGTAAAAGTTAAATAATGACTGTGTTAATATAGCAGGCTACATTGGTAGCTTTATTCACTGCCATATACATCCGAGCATTCCAGTTCAGTTGTGACATCAGGGAGACTATATAGCATTTAGAGTGGATACGTTTGTATCCGGGTTTATAGCACCATATTTATTTGACATCTGCACTTTGTGTTACAATTATGTGACATAGAGCTGTGAATTTATGATGCTTGTATATTTAACCCTTTCATTCACACTATCCCTGGCATAAGCTAATCATCACCATACAATTGGTTACAACAGCGCCAATAGAGTGATTTTTGTTGTTGCTACCATACAGGTCTTTTTCATGGCGTTATAATCCTGTACATGTCTGCAGCTTTAGAGGACCCTATACCTATTAAGGAGTAACGAATACCATATATATTTACCTTGGGTTCCTCAGACTCTACTACGAGGATTCTATATGATGATTTTTAATATTTGCGTGTTCCATTATTATGATGTATTAAAATTTTATTATTTTTGGTTTTTAGCCCATCACCTCTGATTGTTATATACCTATCCAGCAGTTAATAGAGCCAGAGGCTAATCTAGCCATCTACTGTATTACCCACCAGGCAATGAGTGCATAATCGGGGGTGCTTTATGACCCTATATCTTGGGGTTTTCTGTTCTAATCTAATGACTGCTAAGGAGAAAAACAATATATGAGAACACAAAACACAGACATGATCCCACTACAAGCACTGAAAAAATAACAGCAATTCAAAGAAATTTGTATATATAGTCAAGATCAGAAAAAAATGGAGTTTAATGGAACAAAACTATAAGTAACACAAACAATTAAAAAAAATATGGAAAACCAACACAAGAGAAACCTCCAAAATAAAGAAAGGAAAAAGGCCTAACCTGTGAGAGATAGAGAGAGATAGAGAGAGATACAGTAGAGAGACATAGAGAGACATAGAGAGAGATAGAGAGAGATAGAGAGAGATAGAGAGAGATAGAGAGAGATAGAGAGAGATAGAGAGAGATAGAGAGAGATAGAGAGAGATAGAGAGAGATAGAGAGATTATGCATGCTTTCCAGTTTGCGAAAGGTTAACGCCTGGAAGCATGGAACACCTTGTTCAGACTAAACTTCTGATTGTAAGGGGGTTTAAAAGGCAGCCAGCAATCTGCCTGAAAAGAGACTTTCCCCAACCCAAAAAGATGCTGATTGGTACAGTTATGGTTCCCCAGATCTGCAATGACACAGAGCCTGCTGGAACCGACTTGAACCCACATCTACTGTATCAACGGAATCTCCACAGTTTGCTGAAGAAGAAGGACTTACCTGTCCACAGGGAAACAGAATCCCACAGTCTGTTGAAGAAGCAGAGCAGCCTGACTGCAAGGTGTCACAGTTCCAGAGGGATTATCTGGAGACTCCCCTGACAGATTCCTAGAACCTTACAGTAGTTAAGGACTTTTATATTTTAATTCCAGACATATATGCAAGGACTGGAATTAATGAACAAAAATACATAAAAACATAAAGTAAATCACTTTGATTGGGTGAACTCCTAATGATGACTAACTTATTCTATGTATTATATACACTTCAAAAGACACAATGGCAGAACAAGTTAGCATACATAGCCTATTGCATGGTAGATATGAAAGGAGGATAATAAATTAACAATTTAGGGAGTGGGTATACACATAGACTAATTGGTCCCGACTACTAATTAGAGATTATATGCAAAAAAAGACACCTTGAAAAAAAATACTGTGTCTACTTAATTCATTATATTATATGAAACCTTTATTACATAATTAATTGCACTCAAAATTAAAATGTAAAAAAACAAAAAGAAGATCCAGAGCAATACTGGTTAGTAATTTAATGATATATATAATTGCCAGTTTAGAAAGAAATACTGCAGTCTGTCTCAGAAATGCTTACTTTTAGCAGATTAATTGCTTTATTACTCTCAGAATACTTGTGAACTATAGGTTCAATTGCAGGCTTAAAATCACGTCAAATAGTATAGCCTGATAATGACTCTTGAGAATGGACATTGGCCATTGTAGTTAACAATTTGAAAGCATAACTGCAGTGCTATTATCTTCCTATTTGTAGAAAAAATGTGTCCCCTTCTAGATGCTACAAATGGTATTCGTGGATTATGAGAGGCAGCCTGGTGTTCTTAATACACATCTTTTTGTACATTTTGGGGTGTGCTGTCTTATTTTTGTCATCAGGATCCCCCTGGTTACTACGTACATATTCCTATGCTATGGGACAAGCATCTGCTTTCACCAAAATGTGAGTGCAAACTGCCATACCAATGACAATATATATATATATATATATATATATATATATATATATATATATATATATATATATATATATATAGTCTAGAGATTGGGATCTCAAAAGGGCGATTTGCATTTTCTGGATTTTTTATTATGGTTACCAATATACTCCATGGATTCCGTAACCCATGGATGGATTTGTAGAATCAATCCGCGGGTTCAGCAATCCATTGGTAGATTCATAATAATCCACCAAAGCATTGCTGAATCCATGGATTGGATTCTACAAATCCATTCATGGGTTGTATTCAATGGTGGTTTTGATGAATTTGCATGTATAAAAACTGTCCAAATCCGTTTGCGGATTTTACACCTTGAAACAGATTTTTTGGAGAAAATGCGAGCCAATTCGGGAAACGGATTTGAGCAGATTTGCCCATCTCTAATAACATGGCCGTATATGTTGGGTCCCACCCTTGGTTTCTATGGGGACATCACGCAGGGTTATAAAAGAAGGAGAGACTATTCAAAATATTAGTTTCCAGGAGGACATGTGGAGAGGAGCTTCAGGGAGAGGAACCGTGGGGAGAGTAGATAAGTAAAATGTATAAAGTAATAGTATTGACCAGGGCCCATTGTTTATTATGTGGTAAATAGGGATAGTATCATTAAGTTAGGATCCCCTAGGGAAGGAATGGAGCCCAGAACAAGTAATAAAAAGGAATATGGCACGCCATAGAGTGCCTCAGAATAGAGGGCACCCAGGTACCGGTGGATAAGCTCTAACCGCAGAATTACGCTAATATTCCTCATCAGTCTGTATAGTACTGGCAGTTCTCAAACAGGCTACAGTTATTGGGTCAAGTAAGGAAAGACCCACCAGGATTCCCGTAGGGGCCCAAAGTAATCTGATTAATACCGATGATGGTTCTGAAGCAACAAGGGGGGTTGAGTCATTAATATGGGTATGAGTGGTCCCTGTCCAATTAGATTGTAATCTCTTCCGAGCAGGGACTCCTTTTTCTAAATGTTACTTTTATGTCTGAAGCACTTATTCCTATTATGTGTTATTTGTATGATTTGTTATATATATGACTGTCACGTGTATTACTGCTGTGAAGCGCTATGTTCATTAATGGCGCTATAAAAATAAAAACATACATACATACATGGGGACACGCATAAATGATTGTTGTACTACAAAAGTTCCTGGTGACCATTATTCTACAACCTTGCTACCCCATCGCCCATGCCTGATGTCTGAATCCAGCACCTGAGTTAAGGTAACCCAAGTGGAGAAGCCATATAATACACACCAATGTAATCTCCTTAGAAGCCGGGCAGGGAGGGTTACACACTCACTAACACATATACAGTATATACAGGTAAACCCCGTTATAACGCGCCTCGTTATACCGTGATTCGGTTATAACGCGGTTTTCCCGTGGCTCCCATTTAAAAAAAAAATAAATAATTTTTTTTAAATTTAATTTTTTTTTCACACTGCACACACTGCACACACTGCACACACTGCACACACTGCACACACTGCACACACTGCACACACTGCACACACTGCGCACACTGCGCACACACTGCTCATTGCTCACACTGCACACACACTGCTCATTGCTCACACTGCACACACTGCACACACACTGCTCATTGCTCACACTGCACACACACTGCTCACACTGACCCACACTGCACACTGCACACACACTGCACACACTGCACACACTGCACACTGCACACACACTGCTCATTGCTCACACTGACACACACTGCACACTGCACACACACTGCTCATTGCTCACACTGACACACACTGCACACTGCACACACACTGCTCATTGCTCACACTGCACACACACTGCTCATTGCTCACACTGCACACACTGCACACACACTGCTCATTGCTCACACTGCACACACACTGCACACACTGCACACACTGCACACTGCACACACACTGCTCATTGCTCACACTGACACACACTGCACACTGCACACACACTGCTCATTGCTCACACTGACACACACTGCACACTGCACACACACTGCTCATTGCTCACACTGACACACACTGCACACTGCACACACACTGCTCATTGCTCACACTGACACACACTGCACACAGCACACACTGCACACACACTGCTCATTGCTCACACTGCACACACTGCTCACTGCACACAATGCACACACACTGCTCATTGCTCACTGCACCCACTCTACACTGCACACTCTGCACACACTCTACACTGCACACACTGCACCTCAGATCACTCCCACCCCCCCCTGCACCTCACATCACTCCCACCCACCCCCCTGCAACTCACACCACTCTCCCCCCTCACAAAGAAAACAGAGTCGGGCCCCACAGCCCATTTCAGCAGCCCCCCCAGCCCATTCCATTTCAGCAGTCCCCCTCATATATCAGCAGCCTCCCCACCCCCCTCCTCCCATGTCAGCAGCCCCCCACCCCCCCTCACATGTCAGCAGCCCCCCACCCCCCTCACATGTCAGCAGACCACACACACACACACACACACTTTAAATGTTGGTGTGCTGATGACATCACTCACCCAGTTTCCCGCTATCTCCGGAGCAGATCTTTTCGGCTGATGCCTCTCCTCGGGGTTCCCCTGAGCTGGTGTCAGCTCCGGAGGATCTGTCGGCAGGCAATGTAGGCGCCACCTCACCCTCCCTCACGGAGCAGTGTCGGCCATCTTGCTCCCGACTTTCCCCGGATTGAAGCCTCTTCCTGCGGCTGTTGGTCGCGTTCGTAGGGAGGGGGGAGGGGGAAGCCCTCTCCCCACACACACATACAGTGGAGTAAGGGGGGAAGCGCCAAGACTCGGCTCTCCAGCCTCCCCGCCCATTCGTGCCCATCAGCTTCCCCCTCGCAGTCCGCCCACATCGAGCGGGCAAGCACGGGAACCACCACCACCCCACCCACGTACACAGCCGCACAACACAACCCTCCTTCCCCCCCGCGCGTGCTCATCTCCCACATCCCAGGTGGCGGACACACCGGGCATTGGACACTTCCGATCAGGCGTGCGGCGGCCATTTTTTTTTAAAATTAGCGCGCCCCCGTTACTAACGCGGTGGTCTCGGGGTGGACCCCGAGCTATAACGGGGTTTACCTGTATATATAATATATATAATATAATATAATATAATATAATATATATATATATATATATATATATATATATATATATATATATATATATACACATACACACACACACACACACACACACACACATTTTATCCTCCAATAAACATCTATGAAAATTTAAAAGATGTTCATAAATAAGGTGACTTTCTATTCCTCTGTTAAAGTAACAAAGTGCATCTTTCGATAAATCAATACATTGTATTTGGTTTTTACATCTTTCTATTATGTAACAATTTGTAATGATGTGATGGTTAATTTTTTTGGACCAGTTCCTGATTCCATTACTCAACTACTCGATCGACCAGTAATTATGAATCATATCTTTAATTAGCTGCTGCTCTTCAGAAACAACTGAAAGCCAAGGGCATAAAGTAATTGGCATAAAAGTTTTCCTAATTAATTTATCTGTCTATGTGAGTAACCAAGACTGGAGCCTGGGGATCATTTATAACTCCAGGAAGGCCCGTCCTAAAACCCAATGTCAGAGAAGATTCATATTTGTAAATTACAAAAGGAAAACAAGTTAAAGAATTATCCCCAAATACAACAGTAGAGTCCATAATGCGTTGTTCAGAGATGAGCAAGAAGATCTTATTGATCCAATTCATTTTCATCACATCCTCCAGTGAGCTTTTGAAATCTCCCAGCCCATTTCCTTCAGTCTACAATGTAACAGTAATCAAGCACATTAAGCAATTCATTAAACAATGGGCTCACTGAGCACAGGGAGCATTGCAGCTCACATTAATTAGAAAGCTGGTAACTTTATTATCATTAGATTGCGGCTACTAGCAGAGTAAGGAAATATGTCTGGCATTTTACGAACATATGCTCCAATGGATTGTGTTTGTAAAACACTAAAAACTATACAGTATATGTATATATATATATATATATATATATATATATATATATGTATATATATATATATATATATATATATATATATATATATATAGATAGATAGATAAAGATAACAGCAGGCACTTCAAAGGCTCCAAAGAAATAGGTGCTTGTTCCACAAAAATAACAGGAAACCAGGTGTCCCACCAAGGAGACAAAAAACAGCACTCAAGGTATATTGCAAAAGTGTATTTGAAAAAAAGCAGGCACATATAAATCCAACGTTTCGGTCCTGTATAGGACCTTCCTCAGGGGCGTGCTGGAGAACACTGCCCAAGGAAAACATATATACCCATCACCCACCTGTGTGCATAATCAAGAACCAGCTGATTGTAATTAAAAATGGGAGTACTGTAGGCGCATGGGAGCCCTGTCATCACTGTGCAGAAGCTCAGCCTCACCACTCCTCTGTTTACACTTAGCTATCAATGCCAGACACACCGCACATGTGCGCCTGCTGGTGGAGCCAGTGAGCACACCAGTCATTCTAAGGCATCCCCCGTTGCCATGGCGACGCAACTAAAGCGTCTGTAACCATGGGAGTGTAGGCAGAAGCAGACTGCAATAGGGAGCAGGGGCACTGAGCCGTGCGAACATGATGACGTCACATCACCAGCAGCAACAGGTCCTGTAACCAAAATGAAAGTGCAGTATTAAAAACACATGAAGAGGTGAAAATATATACTCCAGATGCACAGTATTAATAAAAATCACTATCAATAGTGCAACAATAATAAATATACTAATATCACTCTAACATGCTACCAAGAGAAATGAATAGTGAAGGCAGATTTGCTTGTAAGAGTTTGAAAAAGCAGACATAAAGGAAAGGAAGGAACAGGAAGGGGGAGTGGAGGAAAAGGGGAGAGGGAAAGGGGAATGGGAGGGAAAGGGGGGGATGCGATTGATCAAAAATGCGATTGATCAATAATTATTGGACTGGCTGTAAAAAGGGCAGGACTTTTACCCATGAATCATCAGCCCTTTGAGAAAGTCGCCGATTGGTGACGAAACGCGTCAGGGATACTGAGAAGCGCGATTACGTCACGAAGACGCTGCGCACGAGGCCATACCCAGCGCGGGAAGACTACAGCGGCCATTCGGAGTGGAGAGCTGAATTTGAACAGCATATAGACGGTGTGACGGCGTCCTTATCCGGTCGGCGGTGATCTTGATCAGCGATCTGGAAGTGATTTCGCCCAGCAGTACCGGATGGTGGTGATATAATTCACAAACTGCCTTTTAAACCTTTTAATCTTGTGAGTGAGATTCCCCCCCCCCCCCCATCCATCCCTTCCCCTATTTTATAATAAACCACACAGTGTTATGCTATGGGGCGTGCGCTCTCTCTCTTTTTCTGTTTGTAGATATCCGTGGAGGTGGTTTATCCCATGTGAGAGCAGCAGAAGATCCCTTTGCACACATCCTGTATCTCCTATTATGGACTGACTATTGAAGGACTGGTTGGATTTTATACTATAATTATATATATATATATTTATTTTTCATTTTTTTCATATTTGGTCAATTTTCAGCATTTTTTGCACTTTTTTAGTCATATTTTTCACTATTTGTAATGCATAATCCTATGGTGTCGTTTTAAGTAGAATTTGTTTATCATGTTTAGTATATAACATTCCTATTGCACATTTTTGTTTTTTAAACACATTTAGGATTTATACACACTTTTAATATATAATATTCAGCACTACAGTTTATTTATATACACTGCAATATAGTATTATTTTGGCGCCACAATTTTTGTTCTTTCATATATATATATATATATATATATATATATATATATATATATATATATATATATATATATATATATATATATAAACACACATTCCCAGATAGCTCAAACTACTGCATCCACCACATCATGAATATATATTTATGCCAAAATGAGTGCTTCTGAGCGTGGCAAATGTATACGTACAACAGAAGACACGGGTGCCCAATGCTACATCAAATTGACAAAACATATATGGTAATGAGTATAAAGTATAAATACTTGAATAATAATAGTAATAACTTGGTTATTTAGTTAAACCCTTTGGCCAAAGCGTCGTAAGCCTGCATACCAACGTCAAGGTAAACCAAAAATGCAGGTCCTAACACTAAAACTGTGAACCCTTCCTGTTACCTCTGTATGAGGGGAAGGAACTGCTGTGAGTCCTGTCCATTTCAGCAAGTTGCTAGAACCTCCCAAGTTAAAAAGGTGGGGAGGGGCGAGCTCTGGGGGGAGGTGCTACCTAACCTCCAGAGACTGTTACCAGTCAGAAATTAATTAACACACAGTAACACATATTCCCAGATAGCTCAAACTCCTGCATCCTGCAGTATATATATATATATATATATATATATATATATATATATATATATATATATATATATATATATATATATATATATATATATATATATATATATATATATATACATACACACATATATACAGTGGTCGACAAATCACCAAAAAATCTACTCACCACACAAAAAAATCTACTCGCCACCTAGTACCAAACGTGTGCTGCTTGGGCCAATAGGAGCTCGCCACGATGTTAAATCCACTCGCCCGGGGCGAGCAAATGTATAGGTTTGTCGAACGCTGCATATATATATATATATATGTTAGATTTTACTTAACATATAGTGTAGTGTACTTACAGTGTCATATAAACTATAATTTCACATATATGTAATATACACACTCCATCTGAGTTACAGTATAGTACTGTTATTAAACCAAGAAGCAGTTTTATATTTGTGTGATGTGTAAAGATAGTTCAGGACTCTGGTAAAATTGGCTTTCTTTTTTAATCCATTTTTTTGTGAAAGAACTGCTTTTTGCCAAATAAATGAACTTGTATATGTAACCCGGGTCCCCCTGGTCCCCCCATCCACAGGGCTGTGTACACAGTGTTGGGGAGGCATGGTGCAGGGTTATGGACCTGTGAGGCCAGTGTTGCAGTTGTGACACTATTGTATGGGGTTTATGATAATTATTATGGCATTAGTAAACTTGTTCTAATTATACCATTGTATTTTGTTTATGTGTCCTGTAATGGGGAAATTCCACACAGCGGAATACCGTACAGGTAGATGCGCTACCGATCTCCAACTCAGGTATACCCCAGGTTACCAGCAGCGGAGGATCAGGTTTCCTGTGAGCCACAGGTATCACACCGCTCCACATACACGGTAGCCACACATCTCCTAGGGGGTGGGGAAAAGTGTGCTACATATATATATATAACCCCGCCTTTCACCATTATCACCCAGCACACAGCACTTCCCCTGCAGCAAGGGATTCTGGGGAATGACATGCAAATAAGCACACAGTGCCACTTTTTGCTTCAAAAACCATTTTTAACATGGTTCCCTATAGGCTTAAGCTGCTGCATGGTCACAGCTTTGAGCACAGCCAGGGTTAAGGTGCATACCCAGAAAACCCACCCACAGACAGTTGTTTCGACCTTTATGGGTCTCATTCAGTGTGGGGTTGGTAAACTGGGTATGCAGAGAAGCTAAAGGATGGGGTTTACCATACTGAGTTAAGTTATGGTGAGTAAAAAAAGTGACAAAAACCCTCCACAGCAAAGCAAATATGCAAATGTAAATACAACTGTATGCTCATCTGCATGTCTTAGGCAGGTCTGCAACCCCGCCTTTCACCATTATCACCCAGCACACAGCATATCCACTGCAGCAAGGGATTCTGGGGAATGACATGCAAATGAGCACACAGTGTCATTTTTTGCTTCAAAAACAATTTTTTAACATGGTTCCCTATAGGCTTAAGCTTGCTGCATGGTCACAGCTTTGAGCACAGCCAGGGTTAAGGTGCATACCCAGAAAACCCACCCACAGACAGCTTTTTTTTTTTTTTTTTTTGTAGCCCGGGCGGTGAAAAAAAGTGATCCACCTCTGAATCCGTGCTCATGGTCGAGTGAGACCAGGTGCTCACAACTTGTGACTAAGTCCGCTCCGGAGAGTAGGCCAGTCCGTGCCATAAGCAGTCCTCTCCAGCCGAAGCCTTGCTGTCCTGCTGTTACATCGACGTCATCATCCGAAGAATCCGACGTCCATCCTGTTCCCTCCTAGTGCAGCTGACGCCGCAGGAGGGTCCAAGTCTTTAGGGTGTTCGGCTGACGCCTACTAACCCACCGCAATCTTCCCCCGAAGGGATGGCGACTACTAGCCAGCACTCAGTCTTTGCTCTCCGGAGAGAGGGGTGACGATAACCCAACACGAAACCGAAACAAAAATCCATGGTGCGAGTGTTCCAGTGCTCTGTGTGATGCAGTGCAGGAGGTGCTCAAACGTACAAACACAAAAAGGTGTGCACGAGTGCACGCCCGGCCCCGTGCAAGGCCAGGCGATGACAAAAATAATTGGCTTGTCCCCTCAGCGGAAGGCAATAAGGGGGGCCAAGTGCGGGAAAAATAGGGGTGTGAATAATCAGTGCTCGTGCCAAGTGCTCTTGAAGTGGAGGTTGCAAATCCTCAACCTCCACAACCCAAAGGTGCAGCAAGTGGTACTGCCCCAGGTTAACCACTCCTGGGGTGCAGAGAAAATAGGCCCGGGCTACTTTGCATCCGCATTCTCAGGCCATGACCAGAGGACCAGGTGTTGTCTGGAGAATCTGCCCTTCACAGGACAGACACTACACTTGATCTTAGCCAAAAGGCCGAGAAGCGACAGCTGTTTCAACCTTAATGGGTCTCAACAGTGTGGGGTTGGTAAACTGGGTATGCAGAGAAGCTAAAGGATGGGGTTTACCATACTGAGTTAAGTTATGGTGAGTAAAAAGTGACAAAAACCCTCCACAGCAAAGCAAATATACAAATGTAAATACAACTGTATGCTCATCTGCATGTCTTAGGCAGGTCTGCAACCCCGCCTTTCACCATTATCACCCAGCACACAGCACTTCCACTACAGCAAGGGATTCTGGGGAATGACATGCAAATGAGCACACAGTGCCACTTTTGCTATATATATATAGTAACTAAGGGTACAGAAGTATGTAGAAAGTAACAGAGCACAACTGTTAGCATCCAAATTTCATAGTAACTAAGGGGCCTATTCACAAAGCAGTGATAAAATCGGTGCTTTGGCATCCGACTATGGGGCCTATACTATAAGCGCCGATAAGCCACTTATCGAGGCCTTTTCGCCAAAAAAGTCTACTGCTATTCAGTAAGCCCTGATAAGTCGGTGATAAAAGCCCTTTTCTGAAATTTGTTTTTACGAGGAAAAAAATCGCCAAACGAGCGGCAAGAAGCCACTTATCAGCAGGTTTTTAAACTTGTGCAATTCTAGTAGCCCCAATTAGTTTATCAAGGTTGATCGCAGCTCTAGAATAGAGATTTCCTCTCAAAATCCTCCCGCCAGTTAAAGTTGTAAGGAAGGTGGTGAGAAGCTGTACCTCCCTTGGAGATGACGTCACATCCTTAACAAAAAAAAGAGGCGGGCACATGATTCAGCGTCCAATCATATTGGAGCTGTACATCTGACCTGAAAATGTGATGTCACAGGCCATATACAAGGCCTTGATGTCTCATTTAACAAGAAGAAGACAACAAGATAACATCCATTGGGATTTACCATTGGGTTGGATTGAGAAATGAAGAAAGAAGATTGAATATTAAAGAAAATAAAGAAGTACAGTAATGAAAGAAGAAGATAGAAGAAAGTAATAGAAGATAAAAGAAGAATTTTATTACCTGTTCTTGATCTTCAAGGTGGATAGTGTTGGATTGACTTTGATGACGTCGCGGTACGAGAGCTTGCAGAATCGCCGGGATTCAGAGGGTCAACGCTTCTAAAGGTAAGAAAAATATTGAATGTATGTAAATGTATTTTTTTCAGGTATTTTTTATTGTATTTTTTTCTTTGTATGTTTTCATTGCCAATTGACTGATAATGTATTCATCTGTGGTCATGTAGGCTACAGATAAATACAGTATTGTGACAGTCAATGCAGTTTTTGGCAAAAGTGTTTTTCTATTGATTGTTGTTTTTTATTTTTCTGTTTATTGTTTGGCTTAAATTATTTGAAATTTGGATGGCTTTTTTTAATTTCATTTTCCGATTGTTTAGCGTTTTCATTCAATAATTTATTTTGTTGGCTACTGGTTTTAATTGATGTGTTGCCTAGTGGTTTTATTAATTAATTGTTTTGTTGACTAGTGGTTTAAATTTATTAATTGTTTTGTTGGCTAGTGTTTAAAATTAATTAATTGATTGGTTGGCTAGTGCTTTTTTTCTTTAATTGGTTGGCTAGTGATTTTATTTATTTATTTAATTGTGTTGTTTCGGTGCTTGTGTATATGTTTTATTATTGTGTATTTTTGGCCTTCATGCTTTTTGATTACGGTGACCATTGGCTGCTAAAGTGGCGTATATGGGTATGATGTACCACAATGCCAATCAATGGGTACAGGGTGGGTATAATGGGCCCGGGGTGGGTGGTTAGGCCTCCCGGGTGGGTAGCGGGGGAGTGTGGGTTAACCCCTTAATTACTATAACGGTTTTTAACCGCTATGGTTATTAAGGGTTTAGGGGCCATTAGATTGTATTTTTTCTTGCATTCTTTCTGGCATCGGAGAACATTGACCGTATGCTGACGAGGATGCCCTTTATGATGGCAGGGATAAGTAGAAAGGTTTATTTACTTTATTTATGCTGGCTGGCAATTGTTGTGTTTAATAATGTGCAAATGAGCTATTAACCATTTCTGGATAATAGTTATTTTGCCCATTACTATACTGTATGTGTTGGGGGGAGGTGTATTTATTGCAATGTGTTCCACATTTTTTTTCCAACAGGATTGGTACCGCAGGCCAGCAGGGACTCACGGGGACCACTAGGAGACCCATGGACACTCGTGGGGACCCCCACCGGCCTCTGGAATCAATCCTGTGTATACAATGTTTTAAATGTGTATATGTGGGGGCACAGGGGGTGGATGAATTGTGTATTGGTGGCTAGTACATTTTTTAATGTTTATTGGGGGCAGAGGGGGTGAGTGAAGGACCAAGTACCCGCTTCACTCACCCCCTCTGCCCTCAATAAACCTGCCATTGTGCCTTAAGCCTTTCATTGCCTTAGCGGCTATACTCTAAGGTAATGAAGCTGCTTTAATGTCATTTTTATTTATAGTGTACGGGAGCAAGGGTTCTCCTGAGCTGAACCACTTTGGTTTCTGCCTCAGGGACCCCCTACTTCCCGAGTTACAGGCCCTGGTATGGCGCAGCGGGTGCCTGTTTCGCCACCATTTTTAAATCTTCCGCGTCACATGACCGTGTGAGTTAAATACTGGAGGAGATACTGGGCACCCCATAGCAGGGCCTGTAACTTGGGAAGCAGGGTGTCCCCGAGGCTGAAATCAATGCGGTTCATCTCAGGAGCACATCTGCTCCAGCACACTATTAATACAATTTACATTAAAGCAGCTTCATTGCCATAGCAGATGGCCACTACGGTAACGAATTAGTTCAAATTTGTATTTGGGTTTAATGCTAGTGTATTGTAGCAGGGGGTCTCCATTAATCAATGCAGAAATGCGGAATGGCCCAATGTATTTTTGTCCCAGTTTAATGGTTGGAACCTTTAGGCCATGGTTCTACAGTTCCTGTGTCTTGAGGAAACCTGGGTGACCAGAGGGTCAGGAGTCATGCATTAATTGATGCACTTCTAATCTTACATACTTAGGGATGAACAGACGGTCCTTACAGTTCCATACACTATCACATAGAAATAATTCCGATTCCGATGGAGGTTTGGTAAGAAAAGAGTCATTTGAGTAGGCTCCCTTTATTTGTGTGAGGAGATCAGCGGAAAACAAATCGCACAGATATGTTTTCTTCAGTAGAATAGTTTCTTCCTGCTCTTTATCTGAACAAGGATTAGGCAATAACCAGGACAGTGCATCAGCCATCCCATTTTTGGAGCCGGGGCGGTATGAGATGTGGGACTGAAATCTTGCGAAGAATAGAGCCCATCCATTTCTTTCAGCTGTTGACATTTGGTACGAATATAATGCACATGGCTGAAGGAGCATTTTGGGTCCAATTCTTTGTGAAATAATGGCACCAACAGCGGAGTCAGATGCATCCACTTCCATGACAAATGGCAGTTCTGGAGTCGGATATATGAGGATAAGAGCAGAGGTGAAAATATATTTTAACCGTTCAAATGCTGCATCCGCTTCAGCAGACCATTTGAAGGGGAATTATTTCCGTGTGAGTCGGGTAATTGTGGCAATAATGCCAGAGAAGTTTTTAATAAAACATCTATAGATGTTAGCAAAGCCCACAAATCTTTGTATGTCCTTCTCATTTCGAGGAATTGGCCATTCCACCACGGCTTGAATCTTGCCTGGGTCCATACTCAAACCCTCAGGGGAGATGATATAACTGAGAAATTGCATGTTGTTTTTTTCAAAAACATATTTCTCTAATTTAATATACAATGTGTGCTTTCGAAGACACTCTAGGGCAATCTAGACATGTTTCTGATGATCCATGATGTTATCTGAGAAGACTAGGATATCATCCATGTATGCCACTATGAATTGGTCCAGTGGTCCAGTAACTCTCAGAGAACATCATTAATTAATTCTGGTTCTGAACGGGAATAGATTTTCCCGAAAGGAATGGCAGCACAGAGAAGAAGAAATCTTATATATTCCCACACACTCTAGTGAATGAGTTTTAGGTAGGCAGGCTAGCTGGCAGTGCTCCGAGGGAAATGTGAGTATCTTGGTCTTCCAGTAATTAGTGGGTTGGGATCATGAGCCATGGAATACCCAGAATCACCAGAAACAAGGGTGAATGAATAAGACTAAATGAAATCTTCTCCTGATGATTGGGATCTATGATTAGTGTTAAATTACTTGTTTCATGGGTAACAGGTCCAG
Source organism: Ascaphus truei (assembly GCF_040206685.1). Taxonomy (NCBI): domain Eukaryota; kingdom Metazoa; phylum Chordata; class Amphibia; order Anura; family Ascaphidae; genus Ascaphus; species Ascaphus truei. Next base: position 275,161,964 of record NC_134486.1, on the reverse strand, counting down.
AGCTCAAGGGAGAACTATTAATGACTTCCATTCTTTCTGGCAATTCCTTCACTATAAAAGGTATCGAATGGCTCTTGGCGAATTCTATGTCCATAAAAATACCTGCCGCCCCTGAGTCGACCATTACTGTGGTTGAAAAACGATGTGCTCCTTCCTCGATTATAATAGGGACCAGCAGGTGTAGATGTAGAGATAGAGGGTTACCTTTACTTTGAGAAGCAGAGAAAACAGCGTGCAGCTGATTTGTCCTAGGGCTCTTGAAAGATGACCGCCTGGACTTATTCGGGCAATCGCCGAGATAGTGTCCCTCATTTCCGCAATACAAATAGAGAGCTTCTGTTATGCGTCTATTCCTTTCTCCAGTTTAAATATGTCCCCACAATGTGTTTACTTGCATCGGCTCAACCTCAGTCTCCCTGGAACGTCTTGGGGTGCTAGTATCTCTAACCCTGGGGTTGTTTGGCATCAACCTCTGTCTCTCCAAACGTCTTTCCGTAAGCCTTCGATCGATTTGAATGCATAAACGGACAAATTCATCAAACCCCTCTGAGGCACCACCTGGGACAGTTCGTCTTTTGTTTGCTCAGAGAGACCCTACCGAAAATGATATCTCTGAGTGGCCTCATTCTACTCAGTGAAAACGAGAGTTAGGGGGGCGCAAACGGGGGTCAGAAGCAATGTAAGACCGTAATATACACAGATGTAATAACACATGATGTTAGAGGGAACTTGCAGGTGGAGATAATTCATATTGATGAGGTTAGTATAACTGTATTCATTTTATTATGCAAGTTAATGTGTTTAATAATGGACAAATAATCTATTATCCATATTTGGATAATAGTTATTTTGCCCATTACTGTACTGTATGTGTGTGTGTGTGTGGGGGGGGGGAGGATGGTATTTATATATTTAAATGTATAGGATAGGTTTATTTTTTTTACATACAGGGTAGGTTCCTTAGGCCTGCTGGGACCTCTGGAGACCACCAAGGTCTCCTCGGATGCTCACGGGTACAAGGCTGCCGGGTCCACGGGGGACACCTGTGGGGAAAAACCAGTGGCCCCACATCTGTGGGGGCACCGCGGACCCGTAGGGACCACCCGAGGACCCCCAGACCTCTGTCGTACGTGAAGTTTCAGTGCGCTAGCAGAGGGAAAAAACATTGCACGCACGATAAGTCAGTTTTTGGCACGTCCGATAGAAAATGGGCTCAGGGCCTTAGTGAATCACGCCTCCGGCTTCACTTTTTATCGGACGTGCAATTTTTTTCAGGCCAGCGCGAAAGCGCGGAAGCTTAGTGCATAGCCCCCATAGATAACTTCTCCAGGACCACGGCGCCAGCCTCCCACTCTCCGGTGCAGTGTATTACTGCTCACCGCGTCCGGTACACAGGACTACTACCCCTTGATGCAGGCACCGGCTACAGTGTCCTCATGCAGACAAACAGTACTTCCGGTCCAGGTCTCAGCATGCACAACGCGTTTCGGAATACTAATCCTTCGTCAGGGGGACAGTTTAAACAGGCAGAGTGTTTTGAACAGGCAAAGTGGTTATGGCAGCGCACAGTTCACGTATTTCAGCTTCCAAGTAGCCAAGATGGTTGTAAACATGTCCTTGTTGTTCCTGGAAGCCGGTCATGACGTTGTAAGAAAGCAAACCGCTGAGCCAGATTCTGGTGTGTTCCGGTGGGATCCATGATAGGGCCTTTTTATTCTGTCACGGGTTGATCTTTTGCTGGAAGGGATCCCAGTGGCAGGAACAGCAGGGAGTGTGGTCAGGGTCACAAGCAAAGGTCGGAGGCAGGCGGCAGATAGCATGGTCAGGATCACAAGCAGAGTTTGACAATGAGGAGACAGAAACAGGACTGGGACTTGGGAACAGGACTGGGACTCAGGAAAAGGACTGGGACTGGGACTGAGGAACTGGGCAACAGTAAATAGCAACAGCAGCAAAAGCAGCAGCAGTGAATACAGGAATATAGCAGGTGCAGGAGAAACAGTATAAACAGGCAAGGGAGGAACAGGAAAGGGAGGTTTATATAGGTCTGGCTGGAGGCATTGGACAGGTGCAAAGTTGTCAAGTTTCAGTCTGGAAGAAAGAGCAGAAGCAGTCCCGGTGGATGTTCATGGGTACTGCAGGCTAGAACCTTACAATGCTCCTACCTCCCAACCCTTGAGAACGAAGTTCTTCGCCAGACTGAATACCTAAAGACAGTTGGCGCAGATTAGTGTGTGGTGTTTGAGGTTGATTTCAACTGCACACTCGAGGCTCTTGACCAGATTGATACAGAGTTGCACCCATTCTCTCCTTCGGGAGATGGTTCATGGGTCAAATCTTTGGTACATGCTAGAGAAAAAGAGGGTAAACCATAATCATATCACCTGCTTACTGGCAGAAGATGATTCCCCTCTGATGGACACAAGACAGAGCCTGGAGGTTCACAGTCAGCGATGGTAGTACGGAGTGTCTTGAGTTACCATTGACTTGCTAAGCTCTCTGAAGCCCTCAGTATCATGTTCCACAGAAAATCACAAGGGCTAGTCTGGCTGACTGTGGAGTTCTTCCCATTTTTCTTGGAGACGCTGAGGCCTAATTTGACCGAGGCACTGGCAGATGCCATTGACAAAAATGAGATTCCACTTTCGTGCTGGCAGTTACTACTGTCTTTACTGCCACAGAAGGGAGATCTCTGCCAAATCTGTAACTGGTGACCAGTCTCTCTGCTCAGCAAAGAGTATAAGATCATAGCCAAAGTGCTCTCATGGAGGCTAAAATTCATGCTGGCAGAGGTGATTGACTCCGAACAGTCCTATACTGTCCCAGAATGGACCATTCATGATCATATCTTTCTGGTACTGGACTTGCTGCACTATGCGCAGGGGACTGGTTGATCACTCACCATCAGGTATATCAGGAGAAAGCATTTGACTGGGTGGGTCATCGATACCTCATATAGTCCCTGCTGTCATTCAGCTTTAGTCCACAATTTGTGGGCCTTTTTCAGACACTGTATCCCTCTTCAGAGTGTCTGGTGAAGATTACTTGGTCTATGATAGCACTTTTGACTTGTGGTGAGGGGGTAAGTCAAAGATGAGCCCTATCCGGGCAAGTGGATGCACTTGCCATTGAGCCCTTCCTCTGCCTACTCAGGAAGAGGATCACCAGGCTAGTACTATGTGTGACTGTCATGCAGGTAATTATGTTAGTCTATGTAAACGACGTGCTCCTCGTAGCGGAGGACCTAGTTGATCTGGAGAAGTCAAAGGCATGCCAAGAGGTCTACACATCAACATTTTTTAGCTCGAATCACCTGGTCCAAGTGTTTTGGCCTTTTCGTACTGTAGGTCCCTTACAGGTTGTCTCTTTGCCCCCCTCATTGCATATTATTTCATGAGTGAGCAATACTCTCAAGTATCTGGAGTTTACCAGTCCACTGTGGAGAACCCCAGAAAACTTAATTGAGCTTGAAGAACGAGTCATCACACATCTTGGGTCATGGGCATATCTGTTGAAAATACTTTCCCTCAGGGGAGGGACACTAGTGATCAACCAGCTAGTGCCGAGTGAGCTGTGGCACTGACACAGCCATGGATCCGACCCATGAATTCGTCAGCAGGATCCAGATAAATTTCTGGATTGGGAAGCATTAGGTCTCTGTGGGTGTTGCATTTTCCTTCTGGGAGAGCTGATTGGGAGTGGTGTGGGCATGCTGCCAGATACATATTTTCCGCCTCTGATACCCAGTGCTTTTTTTTATAAAAGAAGTGGTGCCGATACTCAAGGTTACAGACAGCGTTCTTAGCCTTGCAAGTCCCCCCACTGTCTCTCTCCCTCCTACCACCATCTCCCCTCTGACACACTCCACCTCTCTTTCTCTACCACATCCCCATCTCCCCCCCACACACTCAATAACCGCCCTTCCCCAATACAAATAATAACCACCCCATTTCCCCAATACACATACTAATCCCCAAATACACATAACTCCCACAATACACATAATCACCCCTCAATAACTAACACACACACACACACAAGTCACTTATTGTACAAACCTGTTGCTTGACACATTTGACGACACAGACAATACTTCAAGCGCAAAACTCCCACTGGATGTATAATGGTGATGATCAATTAAGGAATCTGGAAGCAGGAACTCTCAGGATAATATAAAGGAGAGAGAAAAGAGAAATATAGTGCAACACAATTTAATTAACATAAAATAGAGCAGATGAGCTCAGTCCACTCACATGCTACAAGAGTAAAACATGCGATTTGACCACTCTGGGTCCTGAAGTGCTGTATTGCTGCAGGGCTGGAGCAACTTGTATCTACGTATGTGAGACTCGACCAGCACTTCCCTTGGCTTCCCCTCGCTGCCTACTTCCGGATAGACAATATCTTCCTGCAGAAGTAGCGGAAGCTAAAAAGAAAGCCCTGTGATTTGCTTGGCAACAAAGGGTTTCTTGCTCTTATCCATTTTACAAAGCTGGCTCTACAAATTAGAGAAAGAATACAGATGAAGAAAATACTTTTCTTTATGCTTTGCAAAGACTTGTTAAAGCTTGCAACTGACTGGTAACATGGTCTATGGAGGAAAAGGCATTCAACTCTGCAGCTTGACACATATACCTAAACTTTTATTTTCTCTACTGCCTCATTCAATTACTACAGCTATTACCAGCCTTAGAAAATAATGGGATGCTTATTATTCTGCCAATAGATTATTCTTTAAAAACTCTGTCTATTAAACTAAAAATCTATTACCTTTGTCACATAGAAGTCTGTTGTCTACCTATAATATATGTATATATACATACTGTAATTGGACATTATTGAAAGCTTTTTGCAGAGGAGGAGCAGAAAAAGAGGGGCGGGAAGGGGGTGTTCCAAGAGAAAACACACACACACTTCCCCCATCTAATAATGATAACTGGGAGTGGTTGGGAAATAGGACTGCTCCGGTCTGTTTGGAGCTGCTTTGTAGAGCTCATCCATGTGGCGGTCAGGGAAATAGGCAGGTGTGGGGAGGGATTGGCTGTGTGCACTGACTGCCCTGCCCCTGCAGTAAGAAGGGAAAAAACTGCAGCAGGGTTAACAGAGGTGCCAATGCTGAGTACAAGACAGTGCAAATAGCCCTGCTATTACCTATTTGCAGATCTGTCTCCGCAGTGGTGCCAGGTGGAGACCAATTTTTTTTGCCAGCTGCACGATATGGGGTATAACTGGCAACTACTTTTTAATAAAGCCTGAGGGACTAGGTAGAGATCACTCAGTGCTGCCTACATACTACCAGAACATACTAGAGGCCTGGAGCATGGCCTCTGCGACCAGGAAAGTTGGTGGTGATTTCTTCTCTGAGCCCCTGCTGTTTATTCTGGCAGTGGGGCTTGGATATTGGAGTTGCCCTATATTAGCTGCCGACTAATCTTGTGGCCAGAGTTGGGATCTCCTGGATTGCAAGTGACAGGACTGGGTAGAGGCAGATGTCCTCGTAAACTGTATGGGACTGTGTACTGCTCATGTCACTTCCCATCTGATTTTCGGATTGGTAGATGTACTGTACAATGTGTCTGTCAAATGTTATATCACAGGCCTTATGTTAGGCCTGCCATGTCTCATTTGACAGCAAGAAGACAGCTCCTGAACCTGTTGAAGATAAGAAAGAAGAAAAGAAGAACCAAAAGAAGAAAAGAAAGAAGATAAAATCACTGGGACTTCCCTTCCCCAAATGAGGACGGTAGACTTCTACATATCAAGCTGTACTTCAAGCTGAGGATCAATGCTTTGGGTCAAAAGTTGTGGGTGCCGCAGTTGGATGAGGAGTATGAAAACCTTCATCCTGGCAGGGGTAAGTACAACACTTATTTACTATAGGGTGGCTGGCTATTGATGTATTTTGAATGGGAAAAAGCCCTATTAGCCATATTTGGCTAATAGGGCTTTTGCCCATTACTGTGTGTGGTGGTGGGGTGTGGGGTTGTTGAGGGTAGAGGACGTTGTTAGTAGGGTGTCCATTGGTTGCAAATGTAGCTATCTATGCCTCTGTTGAGGGCATAGATAATCACAGTGACAATCAATGGATTAAATGGCTAGTGTTTGTTTTTATAATATTGTTATTTGGATTGTATTTTATTTTATTGCACTGTACTGTATATTTGAATGGGCAAAAGCACTATTAGCCATATTTGTCAACTAGAGCTATTGCCCATTCATGTGTGGTGTTGGTGGTAGAGGGGGTGGGGGAAGGGGCTAGTTGCCCCATGATGAGTGGTTAGGCCTCATGTGAGGGGTTAATCCCTTCATTACGGTTGTAACCGCTAAGGTAAGGGAGGGGTTAACCGCTCTCAGGAGGCCTAACCACCCACCCTGGAGCAACTATGAAGGTGGTATTTGACCCGACATGGGTGTTTAGGCCTTCTGGGTGGGTAGCGGGAATTGTTAACCTCTTATTACCTTAGTGGTAGTAACCACTAAGTTCATGAAAGGGTTAACCCCTCCCACAATCCTCCCGGGAGGCCTAAACACCCACTCTGGGGCAACTACTACCTTCACCCAAATCCTTTACCGTAACAAACCGGGCACTACTATTTAACCTCTTTATTACCTAAGCGGTTAACTACTAAGATAATGAAGGTCGTCAGTTATTTTATTTTTATAACATAGAATTGAAGCAGGGAACTCCGGAGCTGCCCCACATTTATTTCAGCTCCGGAGACCCCCTGTCTCAATCCTATGTAGTAAAAATAAAAGATGCTCCATCTGATGCAAATCGTGATTCCGATCTCGCAACCCTTTAGTGCGCACACTTATTTTCATGCGCCCCCCTGTCTCCTCTCCCCTCCGGCTCGCTCCCCCCGCATGGCCCTGGTATCAAATGACGACACGTGATCCCTCAGTGTCATTTGATGCCGGCTGCCATAGAGACGCGTCGTTTGAACGAAGGTAAGTAAACCAGTTCCTGGGGCCTCAAGCGATCCCCGGCATTTATTTTAAATACCTTCATGGAAGTGCAGGGGACTCTGTAACACCTGCACCCCCCCCCCCTAGACAATCTAGCACTCTCCCTGGGGGGCACGCCCCCCACTTTGCGCACCGCTGCTTTAGATGATGATAAAAAAAGCGATTATTTAACCCACGTTATATTCATATTGGGGCTTTGTGAATAGCTTTTACTGGCAACAAAAAGTGAGTTTGGATATTTTTGGAGCTACCGCATTGGTTGTCATAGTAAGAGTGCTAACACTTGTTAAAAAGCCATTTTCAAGTGATTTTGCCATGTTATTGAAGCTTTGGGAATAACTACACATGAAAAATTGCTTGTAAAGTGACCTTCAACACATACTTCAGTCTGACTTTTTGAGACTCGAAAACTGGATTTCCCAAAACAAACTGTTTTTAAACACTGACAAGACTGTAACAATGGTATTTGGGAGCAAGACTAAACTTTTAAAGCTTCCAGCGACTGAGCTCCTGATTAGAACCAACGCTAACACCACCCTAACCCCTGTCACTAGTTTTAAATACCTGGGCTTATGGTTTGACTCCCACTTAACATTCGGGATGCACATTGATACCCTGACAACCAAGACCTACAGTATGCCAAACTAGGGGTACTTTACAGGAACAAATCCTCCCTAAGTCTCCTGGTCAGAAAGCGTATCGCACAGCAGATGCTAATGCCAATTATTGACTATGGAGACATAGTATATGGCTCGGCACCTCAAACCCACCTTAGCAAACTTGACACCATCTACAATTCAATTTGTCGTTTTGTTCTCCAATGCAACTACAACACACATCACTGCGAAATGCTCAAAGAACTAGATTGGTCATCACTAGAGTCTAGGCGCAAAGTTCACCTTTCCTGTCTTGCCTTTAAATTCTTTATGGGCAAGCTACCCAGCTATCTGAACAAGCTCCTCACCCCTACCACATGCAACACTTATCACCTGAGATCAGACTCCAAAAAACTGTTCATGGTCCCAAGGCTCAACAAAGTATCCGGCCATTCCTCCTTCTCTTACCGTGCACCCCAAAACTGGAACAACCTACCAGAGACTCTCACATCCACCACCAGTTTAAGTTCTTTCAAATCAAAGGCTGTCTCACATTTTAATATGGTCTGTAACTATTTCATACGCCCATAATATATATTTTCTTTAACTGTGCATGCAATGTCTTGTATATAATGTATACCCTGTTCATTTATGTAACTGTATTTGTAACCATGTATTATTTGTCTTAACTCTGTGCCCAGGACATACTTGAAAACGAGAGGTAGCTCTCAATGTATTACTTCCTGGTAAAATATTTTATAAATAAATAAATAAAATAAATAAATTATAGAAGTTTAGGGAATAAGCCCCATAATATCTTTTGAAACTAATGTAAAGCGATTCAAGATGGAAAACGACTGTGGGGCAGCCTAAGGCTAAAATTAAGGTACAAAGTAATTTAGAATGACATGTATATTGCAGTAAGAACATATCTAAATATTTAAATATAAATAATACTGTAATAGTGCTCATATACTGTATTTATCAGTCTCGTGCCTATTTGTTTGAACTCCAGTATTTAATCCAATTGTGTCAAATGTTATGTTTGATTATATAATAAGTTTTAGTGAACTATTGCCGATATTGTCCATGCTTTATTGAACAATTATTTTGATTTATTTGGTTAAATATGCGAGTTTGGATTTGGGGTTCTGCTGTAAGATGACATATGTCCACTGATTTCATGAGGTAAAACAACTGTGTTTGCTTCTATTATGTGGTACTGTTGTCAGTGATCAAAGTGTGATTGTATAAAATGCAATTTATTTTTTATGTACACACCTAGAATACTACTACTTTTTATCTATATTTACAATTCCAGTTGCTGTATAGTGAAAATGGGATTTTTAAAAAAAAATACTTTCTCCAATTCTGACTTTAAAGAATAAATATTTTATACACTTTTCTAAAATTAGGACAAAAGAGCTCTTCCTCAATGTTTGACAGGCTTTTTCAATTCCAGAACAGCACTTTGATCACTGGCTGTAGTGTAACATTAATAATGAAATGGAGAATAATAACATCAGAAAATATTCTTTCTACTTGTAGAAATTGTACGTTTTCCATATCTACAGAATTTACCACATTCTTATGTTTTAGCCTTTTCACAATACAAGAGTATCATGTCCTTTTTAACACCATTGAAATATTTGCATATATTAAAACACGATTACCTAGCCTGTTCAAATGCAAACTGCATTACCATACAACATTCACTACATTTACACATCTCAAGTTACCAGTATTGCTTACACCGTACAGCAGGAGTGGCCAACCAGTAGCCGTGATGGCTTTTGGAATGGCTCGCATGATGATACACGAGGTAAGCTGCACCGTGGAGTAGGAGCTCCCCTGATTTTCTCCTCCAATTGCCAGGGCCTCTGTTTACTGTGGGGTCCCAGCCCTCCTTATCTGTTGGGCCCTCTCAAGCCATTGCCCCCCCCCCACCTATACATCAGGCTGGCATCGGAAGTTGTGCCAACTGGAAATTTGGCTCAACTTCAACATCCACAAGCGGGATCCCAGCTCCCCTCCACCTAGGGACCAGAGGTCTCCCCCACCTCGCAAGATAAAACTCTTAGAAGGGGGGTAATTGAGATAGTGAGAGATGTGGAGGGTCTGGAATTGAGTGAGAGAGGTGGAAGGGGGGATTAAGTGAGAGAGGTGGAGGGGGGATTGAGTGAGAGGATCAGGGGGGATTGTGAGAGAGGAGGAGGAGGGGGGAATTTAGTGAGAGGAAGAGGTGGAAATTGAGTGGGAGAAGAGGAGGGGAATTGAATGAGAGGAGGGGTGAATTGAGAGAGATGGGAGGGTAGTAGGACAGTGGTCTGCCAACATTTCTTTGCTCATTTCTTGGCATGCTTGAAAAAACAGGTTGGCCACACCTGCCATACAGTATGTAATTTCACTTTTACTAGTAATTCGAAAAACTCTAAGATTTATTTTAATGCAGGATTCAAACTAAAAGCTAAATATAAGGAAAATTTGGCAATACTTGTAGCTACTTTGCAATTGCCTTTTTGGCCAAAATGCCTACTGCTATTCAGAAAGCCTCGATAAGTGGGCGATAAAGGCATGAATGGCCAATTTTATCTGCTGTACAAAACACATCTCCGGGGGAGCGGCAATAAGACACTTATCGGCAGGTTTTGAAACTCGTGCAATTCTAGTAGCCTCGATTAGCTCTAGAATGGCGAGTTTCTCCAAAAATCCCACACCAGGAAAAGTTTGTGTGAAGCTGGGGAGAAGCAGCTGAGAAGGAGAGGAGAGAGGACTTAGAGAAAAAAAATGTTTTTTTCCTGCATCGGTTCGGGGAGTGTTGCGGGTGGAGTAAATCCCTTCATTGCCTTAGCGGTTAATACCGCAAAGGTAATGAAGGGATTTACTCCACCCGCTACCACCTGGTAGGCCTAAATATCCATCCTTGGGGCTACAACCCCCTTCACCCAATCCTTCTACCCACAATAAAAATAAATACACATAACAACCCTACTACCCACCTCCTCTACCCCCAACAACCCCCCTCCCTCCCCCCCCCCCCCCCACACACACATACAGTACAGAAATGAAGAGAGAAGAAGGAGAAAGAAGATGGAAGAAATAAGATTTTGGTACCAGATGCTGTTCTTCAAGGTGGATGGAGACAGATTGCGGGTGATGATGTCATGGGTCGAGAGCTTCCTGATACGCTGGGATTCGGAGGGTAAAGACTTCTAAAGGTAAGAGAAATATTGCATGTATGTAAATGTCTTTTTTCAGGTTTTTTGATTGTATTTATTTATTTGTAAGTTTTTCATTGCCCATTGACTGCTAATGTATTAATCTGTGCCCCTTTGGGGTACAGATAAATACAGTGACAGGCAATGCATTTTTTGGCAAATGCTTGTTTTGTATTGATTGGTATTTTTTCTATTTCTGTTTATTTTTTTATTAAATTGTTTGGAATTTGGATGGCTTGTTTTTAGTACATTTGTGGATTTGTGTTACGCCGGTGCTGCCCGCAGACCAGACCCGTCCCCTGAGCTGAAGGGGGAAGGGGTAATACATGCCCCCGCAGCAAAGGGAGCGTGTCCGGAGTGTGGTATGAAGCGTTTCCAGGCCAGGTGTAGTAAGGTAGACAATACTTGCCGGTACCGGTTGTAGAGATAGAGTGAAGGATGCCTCGCCAAAGTCAGGGAGTGGAGAGTGGAGATAGGTCGTTGTCCAAGCCGTGTTCAAGGGGTTACCAGAGTGAGCGTTGTCCAAGGAGTGCCGAGATCGAGAGCCAGAGGGGGTAGTCATACGAGCTGCGTCAGAACCTGTGAAAACACTGAGAGAATCCAGAAGTACTTCCATACAGAGACTATGTCGAGCAAAGACTGAGAGCAGAGAGGAGCTAGATAAAGCAGGAAGGTCCAATTAGGAACGGAGGCAGGACAGGAAGAGCTACAGGGAGACACTGCAGATTGGTGCAGGCATAACAGGCCAGGTGAGTCTTGTTGGTAACCTGAGTATGCCCGTGCAGTGTGCGGGGCGGAGCCTGAGGTCCGGGGGACGGGAAGAAGAGTGTGCAGATTGAGCGTGCTCCGTAACTCGTGTACGCGCGTGAACCGAGCCAGTGGATGGAGCAGGTGTGCGTGCAGGTGGGCGTGGGTGCGCCCGGCGCTGAGCAGAGGAATCGCCGAGGGGAGTGATCCCGCGATGGCGGCAGGGGCGAGGAGCCATGGAGGCCAGTAAGGCAGGTTTGTTTTGTGTGTCCAGGGGCTCCCTGCGGGAAGGGGGTGCTCTGTGTGGGGAGCGTGGAGAACGCCGATTCCTGACAATTGGCTAGCGGTTTTATTTCTTGATTTGTTTTGTTGGTTAGGTGTTTCTTTAATTGTATTCTATTATTTTGGTATAATATAATTTAATTTTTTAGCGGTTTTGGTGTTAGAATAATTTTATTGATGTGTAGTTGAGGCTTTTTAGTTCTGTAATTGTTGTGGTGCTTAGGTGCTTGTTTTAATAGGTTGGCCATTGACTGCTATAGTGCTTATCATGCCCGTATTATATGGGTATGATGTACCAATGTGTCTATCAATGGGTGGAGGGTGGATATAGTGACCCTTGGGTGGGTGGTTAGGCCTCCCACATGGGTAGCGGGGAGGGTTGGTTAACCCCTTAATTACTATTGCAGTTATTAATCGCTAAGATGATTAAGGAGTTACGGGCCATTAGATTGTATTTTTTCATGTACTCTTGCTGGCAACGGAGGCCATGGACCTGGAGTATGCTAATGAGGATGCCTTTCATGATGGCAGGGGTAAGTAGAAAGTTTTATTTACTTTATTTATGTTGGCTGGCTAATGTTTGATATAGAATGGGCAAATAAGCTATTATCCATATCTGGATAATAATAATTTTGCCAATTACTGTACTGTATGTATTGGGGGCGGGGGGGTATTGTTGTGGTAAAGGAGGTGGGTAGTAGGGTTGTTGTGTTTATTTTTATTTATTGTGGGTACAGGGATTGGGCGAAGGGGGTAATTGCCCCAAGGATTGATGTTTAGGCCTAACAGGGGGATAGTGGGACTGTTACCCCCGCTATGGTAGTGAAGGGGTTAACTCCTCACGCAACCTTCCAGGCAGGCCTAACCACCCTCCCTGGGGCTACTACCCCCTTTATCCACCCTCTCTGCCCCAAAAAACAGGTTTTTGCGGTTGCACCCATTCATTGCCTTAGTGAACGATTTGGCCAGTTTGCTATTCAGAAAGCTTCGATAACTTCCAAAACTCGTTCAGGAAGTGCATTTTCCCGAGCAGTAGTAGTCCAGTTCAAAGACACCGAGGGATCTGAAAAACAACTCTAGATCGCCATTTTGATAAGATCACACTATTCTAGTAGCCCCGATAATCTCATCAGGGCTCTGAACTAGCTAGTTTATCACAGATCTCATTTAGCCACCCCAAGGGGGCGGGATGGGATTTGAGAGTAGGACTTAGAAAACAAAAAGTATTTTTATTGCATCGGATTGAATCCGGGAGTCTCCGGAGCTGATACAAATTAATAGCAGCTCCGGAGACTCCCGGCTTCAATCCAATGCAATAAAAATACATTTACAGGCAGCTTAATTACGTAGTGGCTAACCGCTAAGGCAATGAAGGGGTTAAACACCAGTACCCGGTTTATTAGGGGTAGTGGGGGTTGGTAAAGGTGGTATTTGGTCCATGGTGGGTGTTTTGGCCGGGGTTGCGGGAAGAGTTAACCCCTTCATTACCTTAGTGGTTACTATCACTATCTAATGATTGGGTTACCCTCTCCTGCTACCCACCCGATAGACATAAACACCCACCGTGGGCCAAATACCAACTTCACCCACCCTTGCTACCCACAATAAATGTTAAAACACAATTCTAGCCAATGCATTCATTGATTGCCTGTGTGGTTACCTATGTCTTCAATGGGAGCAAAGATAACCCCATTTCAATGAATGGGCACCCCCTCTACCACCAATAACCCCTCTCAACACATACAGTACAGTAATGGGCAAATTACTAATATCCAGATCTGGATAATAAAAAATTTGCCCATTAAAAATAAAACATTATCCAGCCAGCATAAAGTAAATCAAAGTTTGTAGAAAGCTGTGTGATGCTCCAAACTTCAGACTTATCAGTGCACAGTCCTTAAACATTTGTAACTATGTACATAGCAGTGATATCCTCGATAAACAAGATAATATACCCCACTTTATGAAGAAACAAGCATATATGTAACTCCACTATATTTCCGAATAGCTGGCCAGGATTCCACTTGCACTGCGGTGAGAATCCACACCCCTGGTGTCCAGTCACAATCGCATCGGAGTGGATATGCAAGAATAAATGAACAAAAGTATAATGACTCACTTTTTGGTGGGGTTGTCCATTGACTGCAAATGTTTTTATCTATGCCCCTTTTGGGCTATAGATAAGCACCAAGACAAGCAATACTTTTTTGGCAAATGCTTGTTTTTTATTTAATTGTTATGTATTTTTGGCAAATGCTTTGTTATTTTTAATTGTGTATTTTCATTGCTTGGTTCGTTTTATTGTTATATATGTTTGTTGTTTTTTTTATTGTTGTGTATTTTTGTTGCTTGTTTTTATATATTGTTGAGTATTTTTGGTGGTTTGTTTGTTTTATTGTAGTGTATTTTTGGTGGTTGGTTTCATTTATTGTTGTGTATTTTTGGTGGTTGGTTTGTTTTATTGTTGTGTATTTTTGGTGTTTTTTTTTGTTGTTATGTTGTATTTTTGGTGCTTAATTTTTAGGTTTCCCATTAACTGCAATAGTGGCAAATCATGCCTGTATTATATGGGCATGGTGTGCCACTGAGTCAATCAGTGGGTAGAGGGTTGGGTAGTTATGATGAAAACTAGAAAAAGCACACCCTTCTACAAGCACTCAATGTATTAAATGATATGATTATTAATTTAAAATCAATTTTAATGATATCAAAGTAAAAAGTATACTAAGTCACAATATAAATAATAATACATCTAAAGTGTACTTACTAAATGCTAAGGGGATTAAGGGCTTAGTCGCCATTAGTTTTTAATTATTGTACTGTTGCTGCCCACTGAGGATATGGATGCGGAGGACGATGATGAGGCCGGCCTTGATCCTGCCAGGGGTAAGTGTAAATTGCATTTACTTTATTTATGCTGGCTGGATAATGTTTTATTTTTAATGGACAAATGAGCTATTATCCAGACCTGGAAAATAGTAATTTTTCCCATTATTGTACTGTATGTGTTGGGGGTGGGGGGGTGGTTGTTGGGGGTAAAGGAGGTGGGTAGTAGGGTTGTTGTATTTTAATGTTTGTTGGGGGTAGAGGGATTGGGTTAAGGGGGTAGTTGCCCCAAGGTTGGGTGTTTAGGCCACTCGGGTGGGTAGCGAGCATGGTTAACCCCTTCATTAACATAGCAGTTACCACTGCTATGGTAATTAAGGGATTAACTCCTCCCACAACCTTCCAGGCAGGCCTAACAACCCACCCAGGTGGGACTACCTCCTTCATCCACCACCTGTACCCCCAACAAACTGGGTACCCCTTGCTTCCCAGATTTCCAGGCCCCGGTATGGGGTAAACAGACAGTGAATCCCGGCTCTTCTCCCTTTGGGATAGCAATAAATGGGGATATATATATATGTATATATATATAGCAAAAAAAATAAAGAACAATAGGCACTCCGTCGGGGAAATCAATATTGTGGGTGCAAATCCTGTATAGTACAAATAGGCAATACGATAGCGTGTAGAGACGAATATCAGAGACAGTACTCCAAATGGTTGTCAAAAGAATTTTGTATTAACAAGACATAATTTCCAACGTTTCAGTCCTTCGTGCACGAAAGGTCCCGCAAGAAGGACCGAAACGTTGGAAATGATGTCTTGTTAATACAAAATTCTTTTGACAACCATTTGGAGTGCTGCATCTGATATTCGTCTCTATACGGTATCGTATTGCATATATATATATATATATATATATATACAGTGTTCGACAAACCTATACATTTGCACGCCCTGGGCGAGTGGATTTAACATCGTGGCAAGCTCCTATTGGCCCAGGCATCACACATTTGGTACTAGGTGGCGAGTAGATTTTTTTGTTGGGCGAGTAGATTTTTTGGTGATTTGTCGACCACTGTATATATATATATATATATATATATTATATATGGTGTGAAAATCTATATTTTATATGTTATGTTGCTAGACATGTAAATCAGTTTCATAGAGGGGCTGCTACTTGCCTTTCCTTTCAAGGCATTGATCTAGTTACACTAGGAATACGCAAAGTTGATATTGATAGAAACACTCATGAAAGGGTAGAGCCCCTTCAAATTTCCTTGTGCTGCAGAGATTCACTCCAGGTATATGAAGTCCATTTAAATCAGCAACATGATAACAGACCATAAGGGGTTAACACATATGATGAACAGCAAATGAGTCTACTGACTCTCCCCTAGTATGGGAGCAGCCTGGCAACATACAGAGGGTTGACCAAGTAGGTTAAGTAACCTGCTAGGGACCCCTCAAATGTTTAAATAGTGCACTAAAAGTGGCTGTTCCCCTGGGGTGCTTAAGAATAAGAAATAAACTTATTCAGTTCTTTCA
Organism: Ascaphus truei; assembly: GCF_040206685.1. Taxonomy (NCBI): domain Eukaryota; kingdom Metazoa; phylum Chordata; class Amphibia; order Anura; family Ascaphidae; genus Ascaphus; species Ascaphus truei. The sequence goes on along the minus strand of NC_134486.1, from coordinate 275,145,778 downwards.
TTGGTCTGTTCCAGTTGGCGTGCTCCAGGCTTGTGAGCAATAAAGTAGCAGGATATCCTCTCCATAGGAAAGTAATCAGCGGGCACTGCTTGGACAAAAAATGGCAAGAAGGCTGGACTGTGCAAAAAATATAAAAGCCTTTATTGATTCCCGGCAAACATGGATAATAAAGGGGAGAAGGAGTCCCCCCTCAGCGCTCTGACGCGTTTTGTCCGCACAGGGACTTTGTCAAAGAGTGCTTTCACTCGTGTTGCATTATCCTGATATAGAAATCAAAACAGGAAGTGACGTCACGCTACTCACTCAGTTGTCCCACCCACATTAATCAGTGGGGAGTGTATTATGCAAGAGAGCCGACGTCACGCCCGATTGAGACTAATATATGCACCCACAATCTATCACAAAGAAAGGGAACATGTGTAAAGAGTGATGATTAAAGAAAAAAAGAAGAAAATAAATAAATGATAGGGCTCTATTGGTAAATATGCTCACCCACATGTATAAACTTATGTGTAAGAACACCAAATAGCAATGTTCCTCTATCTGCAACAAATTCATGATGAATCATGACAAGTAATGTTTTTATGTTTAAAAATAATGATAATAATGGATAATATTAAAAACAAGTAAATGCTAAAGGGGACAAAAAAATATATGTATACACAGTATATAGAAAATATATATAAATAAATAACCATAAAAATGAAAATAATAAAAATCATATATGTGAAAAACAATAATGGTAGTAAACAATATATGCATTATAACAAATGAAAAATGAAATAATATATCTGTATAAATTTAAAATACATGTACACAAACATAAATGATGAATAATACATATATAAATAAATGACACACATATGTCTCTAAATATCTTAAAGGAACCTATACACATGATATGTAAATGAAAGGTAATAATAATCTTATTAATTATGACTACTGGAGTATCCCAATGGGTGATAATCAATCCAAAGGAATCACAAAATATCTGCAAGATGTTGAAACAACCTTTGAAAAATAGCTCTATGCAAAAGCTCTATATAAAAAAGCTCTGAAGAAAGCTCTAGAAAAGTTCTGAAGAGAGTTCTAATTAGAATCTTTCCCTAAAATATTTTCCAGAACAGACTTTAGAAAATAACATTTGAAGAGAACATGCTTTTAAAGATATATGTTAAGAAAACAAGATATCAGGGATAGTAACTAGGAGGACCCTAGAGGACAACATTGCAAAAGAGCAAAGCAATGTTAGAGAATATATTAACGATCAGTCAAGGTCTCACCATATTGTGATCATCTGTGGATGAGGAAAAAAATACATATATTCATTGGAGGAAATGTTTTATCTCCCAATCGATATTCATGCCGTGGGGATGTAAACTGTCCAATGAATAAATCTCTTTTTTATTGAGAATGCTTTGGTCATCACCTCGTCTCATAGGAGGTGGTACTTGTTCAATTCCACTGAAGGTGAGTAGATTTAATTTACCACTCTCACATTCAGTGAAATGTCTCGCTACTGGGAGTTTTGTGTTTTTGTTTTTTATAGACCTAATGTGCTCCATGATGCGAGCTTTCAGTGGGCGTACAGTTCTCCCAATGTATTTCTTCCCGCATCCACATGTCAACATATATATAACGAATTTCGTATCACATGTTATGAAACTCCTCAGCTTGATTTTATCTTTGGGTTTTATAGTACGTATAGTTTTAATAGATTTTGCATACGTGCATATTTTGCAGTGACCGCATTTGTAGAAACCTAATGGTGCCACAAAACCTCTAGTTTTAGTTGAGGGTGAGGCAAATAAACTGGATGACGTAAAATTTGATTTTGTTTTTGCTTTTTTTTAAACAAATCTAGGTAAGGTCTGAATAGATGGCTTTAACTTAGTATCCAAATGTAAGATGTTCCAATGTCTAGAAATGATGTTGCGGATAACATTGGCCTGTCGACTGAATTGAGTAATGAAACACAATGGAGTGTTATGTTGTTGTTTTTTCTTCTTTTTGGTGCTACCCTGAATGTTTAGGAGACTATCACGTGGTGTATATAGTGCTAGTTCAAATGCACTTTGTATATCTGTCTCCTGATATCCCCTTTCAGTAAATCTTGAAGCCAATTCCTTCTCAGCAAGATCCACCTCTCGACAGCAAGATGCATCAAGTGATCAGGAAACCGATAGTGCACAAGGGAGATTTGAAGAACATAGATATACATCTCCATCATTGTTCAGACGTTCAAAAAACGATCAAGGACTAGACTCTCCCAGAGAAGAGGGCGCAGTACCCAAAAGGAAGAAATATGCTTGAATTCCTCAAACAATGTTATCAATATCTGGGACAATACTTTCAACTATAGAACTTTCACTATTAAATAAGGGTCTTAACTTTGCACCTTATGAGAACTTTAGATTATTTGACACAATTATAGATGTGCAACTGTTCATTAGCAAGTTGGTTTTGAAGAAGTTTTTTTCTAAAGATGATCTCAGTGTCACTAATGAAACAACTGACATTTCACCTGCTGATATGGGTAGAACTGACCAGGTTTCCCCTGATCAGTCAATTCCCATTACAGCAAGTGAGAATGCTTTACTTGAAACTTGTGAATTAATCACTTTTCGCGAACTTTGTACTTTACAGGACATGAATAGTCTTTTAGACGAACAAGATGTTAATGAAGATGTAGAATATGCATCATCCTTCTTAGTGGGTTCCAGAGAGTCAGGTCGAAAGAAAAAATCAATCTTCTATCCCCTGCACAAAAAAGGTCCACATATAACCACTTTTGAGAAGCTTGTTGAATGTGACTTGCTTCAATTAGCTCTTGACCACAATTCCTCCCCCCAAAAATTCAGTAATAATTTGACCAAGGAAGAGCGCAATAGCCTACTTGGTGTTATGAAAAATAAAGATCTTATCATTAAAAAAGCTGATAAGGGGGGAGCAATTGTGGTCCAGAGCAATACAATGTATAAAAATTAGGCTATGAAGCAATTGACTGATAAGGTTTCCTATATGCCATTGAAGACAGATCCAACAGAGATATTTTTGCGTCAACTCAATAATGTTTTGGATTTTGGTGTTACCCTGCAGGTTTTTAATGGGAAAGAGAGAAGTTTTCTCTATAATATCAACCCGGTTATCCCCATTTTTCACCATCTCCCAAAGATACATAAGTCTCTGGTCGACCCTCATGGTCGACCTATTATATCGAGCATTGGATCTTTGGGAGATGGTCTATAAAGATACATTGACATTTTCTTACAATCCATGGTCCACAAACTCCCATCATTCCTTAGGGATTCAACACATTTGCTTAATACACTTATTGATATCACTTGGTCTTCGAACTTTCTTTGGGTCACTTTAGATGTTAAGTCTCTATATACTATCATTGATCACTCACATGGCATTTCTGCCGTTCAATTTTTCTCAATAAATCACAATTATCACTTGCACAAATCACTTTTATCACAGAATCTATATTATTTTTATTAACTCAAACTATTTCTTGTTTGATTCACATTATTATTTACAGACACGAGGCACAGCAATGGGCACATCATTTGCACCTTCATATGCAAACTTTTTATGGGACACTGGGAATTTAATCACATATTTAGCCACACCAACCCCTATCGTAAGAACATTATTTTTTACCGGTGCTTTATTGATGATCTATTTATGATTTGGGAGGGTGATGCAGAATTATTGAGGGAGTTTGTGGACCATTTAAATACAAACCAATTACATTTACAGTTTACATTTTCCTTTAATCCTGATACTGTAGAATATCTCGATTTGAAATTATATATCGATTCAGATTTACATATACAATCTGATTTATTTAGAAAGCCTAATTCTAGAAATGCTTTTTTAAGAGCAAATAGTGGACATCCAAAATCTTTGCTCAAAGTCATTCCGAAAGCACAATTTCTAAGAGTAAAACGGATATGTTCCAATATGGACAGCTTTCTTATACAATCAAAAGAATTGGCTTCAAGATTTACTGAAAGGGGATATAAGGAGGCAGATATACAAAGTGCATTTGAACTAGCACTACATACACCATGTGATAGTCTCCTAAACATTCAGGGTAGCACCAAAAAGATAGAAGGGGATAGAAGATTGATTTTTTTTCTTTCGACCTGATTCTCTGGAACCCACTAAGAAGGATGATGCATAATCTACATCTTCATTAACATCTTGTACGTCTAAAAGACTATTCATGTCCTGTAAAGTACAAAGTTCGCGAAAAGTGATTAATTCACAAGTTTCAAGTAAAGCATTCTCACTTGCTGTAATGGGAATTGACTGATCAGGGGAAACCTGGTCAGTCCTACCCATATCAGCAGGTGAAATGTCAGTTGTTTCATTAGTGACACTGAGATCATCTTTAGAAAAAAACTTCTTCAAAACCAACTTGCTAATGAACCGTTGCACATCTATAATTGTGTCAAATAATCTAAAGTTCTCATAAGGTGCAAAGTTAAGACCCTTATTTAATAGTGAAAGTTCTATAGTTGAAATTATTGTCCCAGATATTGATAACATTGTTTGGGGAATTCAAGCATATTTCTACCTTTTGGGTACTGCGCCCTCTTCTCTGGGAGAGTCAAGTCCTTGATCGTTTTTTGAACGTCCAAACAATGATGGAGATGTATATCTTTGTTCTTCAAATCTCCATTGTGCACTATCGGTTTCCTGATCACTTGATGCATCTTGCTGTCGAGAGGTGGATCTTGCTGAGAAGGAATTGGCTTCAAGATTTACTGAAAGGGGATATCAGGAGGCAGATATACAAAGTGCATTTGAACTAGCACTACACACACCACGTGATAGTCTCCTAAACATTCAGGGTAGCACCAAAAAGAAGAAAAAACAACAACATAACACTCCATTGTGTTTCATTACTCAATTTAGTCGACAGGCCAATGTTATCCGCAACATCATTTCTAGACATTGGAACATCTTACATTTGGATACTAAGTTAAAGCCATCTATACAGACCTTACCTAGATTTGTTTTAAAAAAAGCAAAAACAAAATCAAATTTTATGTCATCCAGTTTATTTGCCTCACCCTCAACTAAAACTAGAGGTTTGTGGCACCATTAGGTTTCTACAAATGCGGTCACTGCAAAATATGCACGTATGCAAAATCTATTAAAACTATACGTACTATAAAACCCAAAGATAAAATCAATTTGAGGAGTTTCATATCATGCGATACGAAATTCGTTATATATATGTTGACATGTGGATGCAGGAAGAAATACATTGGGAGAACTGTACGCCCACTGAAAGCTCTTTTCAAATGTTATTTTCTAAAGTCTGTTTTGGAAAATCTTTTTGGGAAAGATTCTAATTAGAACTCTCTTCAGAACTTTTCTAGAGCTTTCTTCAGAGCTTTTTTATATAGAGCTTTTGCATAGAGCTATTTTTCAAAGGTTGTTTCAACATCTTGCAGATATTTTGTGATTCCTTTGGATTGATTATCACCCATTGGGATACTCCAGTAGTCATAATTAATAAGATTATTATTACCTTTCATTTACATATCATGTGAATAGGTTCCTTTAAGGTATTTAGAGACATATGTGTGTTATTTATTTATATATGTATTATTCATCATTTATGTTTGTGTACATGTATTTTAAATGTATACAGATATATTATTTCATTTTTCATTTGTTATAATGCATATATTGTTTACTACCATTATTGTTTTTCACATATATGATTTTTATTTTTATTTTTTATGGTTATTTATTTATATATATTTTCTATTTATACATATATTTTTTTGTCCCCTTTAGCATTTACTTGTTTTTAATATTATCCATTATTATCATTATTTTTAAACATAAAAACATTACTTGTCATGATTCATCATGAATTTGTTGCAGATAGAGGAACATTGCTATTTGGTGTTCTTCCACATATGTTTATACATGTGGGTGAGCATATTTACCAATAGAGCCCTATCATTTATTTATTTTCTTCTTTTTTACTTTAATCATCACTCTTTACACATGTTCCCTTTCTTTGTGATAGATTGTGGGTGCATATATTAGTCTCAATCGGGCGTGACGTCGGCTCTCTTGCATAATACACTCCCCACTGATTAATGTGGGCGGGACAACTGAGTGAGTAGCGTGACATCACTTCCTGTTTTGATTTCTATATCAGGATAATGTAACACGAGTGAAAGCACTCTTTGTAAAAGTCCCTGTGCGGACAAAACGCATCAGAGCGCTGAAGGGGGACTCCTTCTCCCCTTTTTTATCCATGTTTGCCGGGAATCAATAAAGGCTTTTATATTTTTTGCACAGTCCATTCTTCTTGCCATTTTTTGTCCAAGCAGTGCCCGCTGATTACTTTCCTATGGAGAGGATATCCTGCTAAGGTGATATTGATGCAGCATTGCTAAAAAAGAGGCAAAATGGATTTAGACCTTGGGAATTTTGTCACCCACGGGTTAAATGAAGGGTTTGTGTACTCAGCATTTTTATAACATTGTGAGACACATATGAGGTCAAATATCCTTCAAACAGTACTTCTCCGCCTCTTAGTATGTATGCACATCTACATTATTGGTCATCATCCTAGTACCTAGAGAATTGTAGGTAATCTGCAAGTCGAATTATTTATAGTCATTACTTTGATGTGTCACTGTTTGTTTATATATTATTTCATTTTATTTCATTGCAGTTATGTATTTTATCTCGGTACCTTCTGCTATTAGCCAATAATAGCATTAATGTATGCTCTGATTGGTGGTCTGGTCTTTCGAGCGCTTACAGCATGCCAGCACCAATTACCAATTTAGTTTCCATAGTGACCGTCAGCTTAAATAGACAACAGATAGCAGAGACGAGCCCACCCCCGAAGAAGTTCCTGTGAGGAATGAAACGCGCATCGGGTGACGTCACACATGTGTCCATGTGTCTAGCGTGTTCAGGAATTAGCTCCTGAACCTTTACCTTAAAGTTGATATCTGAGTTTGTAGCTAGCTAACTATGATATGGGCCATTTACTAGGAACCCACTAGCTAGAGAGCGAGATACCCTGGTCATACTAATAGGACCTACCTTCGGAGATCTCTAGACGAGCCAGCGTAGCCAGCATTGCATGACTCCACTGACACACAGTGGATACTTTGTTTCATCTACTCAGAGTGGCAGGTATTGATACTTGTATCCACACTGCAGTTCACAGCTAGCTAAATAAGATGTGGGCCGAATTCAAGGAACCCACTAGATAGAGAGAGACTGCAATTACATATAGGGGCACCTGTTTTACCTACCCTGAGTGGTCACCTTAGAAACTGGTATTAGGTCTGCTATTGGCTGTACCATATGTGGGCCGTCTTGGATAGGAACACACTGATCTCCATATGATGGGTATATCTCCCATGTGGGCTCTTGTTACATATTATATACAGCAGCTCCAGTAAGATAGGGAGGGGTCTCTCGCTTTGTGTCATTTCACCACTATCTTATGCTGTGGAGCATTTTTCTCAGGATATCACTATCAGTACTGGTGCTAGGAATAGGTTTTAACTAGAATTTGTGTTCAATAAAATGTAATTGTTTTCATATTAGTGGAGTAGAGTGCATCATAGGGGGTCTTTTTTCTCCTCTGTATACACAATAATTCATATTAAACACACAGGCTTAGCAAAGCATATGACTACCTCCAAGGCAATACACCTCATACATAAAGCTTGGCCCCTTGCAGAAGCGCTTACCAGAACACCCTCAAACTGTCTCTGTACGTTCTTCCTACCTAGCAATTAGATTGTAAGCTCTTTGGAGCTTGGACACCTTTTCCTAAATGTTACTTTTATGCCTGAAACACTTCTTCCCATAATGTACTATTTGTTATTTATATGATTGCCACGTGTATTACTGCTGTGAAGCGCTAAGCTACATAGTTATAGTTACATAGTTACATAGTAGATGAGGTTGAAAAAAGATATACAGTACGTCCATCAAGTTCAACCTTTGCTAAATTTAGACAACATATACTTTATCCTACAGTATATCTATAGTTACTTATTGATGAAATCTCCTTTCCTCCAACCTAAATGAATGCCCCCGAGTCCTTTGTATTGGAATGAATAGTTCATTTGAAAGCTCCTTATACTGTCCCCGAATATATTTGTATATTGTTATCATATCCCCTCTTACATGCCTCTTGTCTAATGTAAATAAATCTAATTTAGCTAACCTCTCTTCACAAATTAGATTGACCATCCCCTTTATTAATTTGGTGGTTCTTCTCTGCACTCTCTTTAGTTCCAGAATGTCTTTTCTAAGGAGTGGTGCCGAAAATTGTACTCCATACAGTAGAGGCAACTCTTATTCGAACATAAACCAGTGGCAATTCCCCAAAAAACCCAGGAAACACCCAGGTACATTCTGAATACATGCCTTAAACTTTCCTTAAACTAGCCCCAGCATTTCTGCATTGATTAATGGCCTATCAGATTAGCAGCGGGGGTCCCTGGCAGTCCCATTCAAACTGAATTGGACTGCCAGGGATCCCTGCTGTGTTAATCCTATGGGTCGTTAGTCAATGCAGAAATGCCTTAAACGTGCCTCAAACTAGCCCAGAACATACCCAGCACATACCCAGCACATACCCAGAATGTAACTCGGCTAGTTTACGGCAAATGTTAGAATAAACGTTGCCTCTACTGTATGTAAGGTGTGGTCTTACTAATGCTTTGCACAGGGGCATGATTATGTTTACTTCCCTTCCATCTATTGCCCGTTTAATGCAAGTGGGACAGGGCTGCTTGCACAATAGTGGAAGTTAAATGCATGTTTTGCTTTCAGGCATCAAGTGCACCACTTTTCTTTCTTTCTGTTTCTGTCTTTTTTTTGCTGGGCCCAGCGATCTTTTTTTTGTTTCCTTTATCTGAAACTTTACTAACCTTTAATGTGGTGTCCTGAGGTCAGTCAGCACAATGCAGGTCTGGTTGGTGTTAAACACAGTTTGATGTTAAACAGCCACGGGCAGTCTCTGTTAAAAAGGAAAAGGGCGTTTCCTTCCTGCATACCATCCAGGGTGGATTATACCATGGTGAAGGGGGGGGAATTAAAGTAAGTGATACTGAATGTCATTTATTTTGCAGAGTAAAGACATGCAGGGGATGTTTGTAAAAGGTACTGTTTTTTGGGGCTTGCTATAGAAAATTGTATGTTGTGTGAAGTGTATTATGTTTTCTAATTGTGTAAGTTTTGGGAGACAATTCCCCTGTGTGGTTTACCTAATTTGGTTTTGTCCTAATTAACCAGTAATAAAAGGGAGGGAGTTTCTTTCCCTTGGTGCTTCTGCTGCACTCCTTGTTGCTGCTGTGTGATATGAGGTTGTTTTTTTCCTGCACTCCTTGTGGCTGCTATGTGATATGAGGATGTCTGTGGAACTTCAGTGAAAGGATGCAAACTTTCTAATGCAGATATTGCTGGCTACTCTGTGGCTGGAGACATCATGCTGGGGGAACTGGTTGTTGTACACCTCAATGTGGAATTCCTAATAAAAAGAAGGTTCAGAGAACAGCAAAAGCCTCTTTCATTCTTCCCAGGGCTGCTTCTTTAAATAAAAGCTGGGACGCAACCTTTCACAGCAAGATAAGATCTTGTTTGCCTTTGCAGCTACTGCATGACTTTGGCACTATTGCTAAGCATGCTGTCTACAAGCACTCCTAAATCCTTCTCAATCAAGGATTCCCCCAATTTATCCCCATTTAATTTGTACTGTAAGTCGACAGTTTATTCTTGCATCCCAAATGCATAACCTTACATTTATCTGTATTAAACCAGATCTGCCATTTACCTGCCCACGTTTCCAGTCACTCCAAGTCCTTCTGGAGAGAAATTATATCTTGCTCTGATTCTACTACCTTACACAATTTAGTATCATCAGCAAAGATGGAGACTTTGCTCTCGATGCCAACCTCAAGGTCATTAATAAACAAGTTAAAAAGCAGAGGTCCCAGTACCAATCCCTGCGGTACTCCACTCGCGACTTTTGCCCAACATGAAAAGGTTCCATTTATGACAACCCTCTGTTGTCTGTACTTCAACCAGTTTTCAATCCAGGTGCATACATTGTTACTGAGTTCAATTTGCTTTATTTTGTACACCAACCTCTTGTGTGGAACCGTATCAAAAGCTTTTGTACAATCTCAGTAGACCACATCAACTGCATTACCCTGGTCTAAATTCCTACTTACCTCCTCAAAGAAAAAAATAAAGTTAGTTTGGCATGATCTATCCTTCATAAATCCATGCTGACTATTACTAATGATTTTATTTTCCATTAGGTATTCCTGAATATTATCCTGTATTAAACCATCAAGTCGTTTCCCCACTACTGATGTCAGGCTTAAAGTTCTGTAATTCCCTGGTTGTGATCTAGCTCCCTTTTATTATATAGACACCACATCTGCTTTACGCCAATCTTGTGATACTGAGCCTGTGGAAATGGAGTCCTTGAATATTAAATGTAATAGTTTGGCTATTACTGAACTTAACTCCTTGAGAACTCTTGGATGTATGCCATCGGGGCTAGGTGCCTTATTTACTTTAATTTTTTCAAGTCACTTATGAACTTCTTTCTCAGTTAACCATTGTTCAATTATATGGAGGTTGAGGCTTTCTCCTGTGGCACTACTATTGAAATAGATTCTTCCCTGGTAAACACAGAGGCAAATAATTTATTTAATACCTCTGCTTTTTCCTTATTTCCAATAATATGCCTGCCCATCTCACACTAAAGGGGTCCTATATTTTCTTTTCTCATTTTTTTTTATTAAGGTACTTAAAGAACTTTTTTGGGGTTGATCTTACTTTCTATTGCAATCCTTTTTTCATTATTCATTTTTGCTAATTTGATTGCTCTTTTGCAATTTTTGTTACATTCCTTATAATTGTGATACGATGTCTCCGTCCCTTCTGACTTAAGAATCTAAACGCCTTCCTCTTCTTGTCCATTTCCTCCCCTACCTGTTTATTTAGCCACATAGGTTTTGACTTATTTCTTTTAAACTTATTACACAAGGGTATACACTGATAAGTGTGGTTTTCTAACAAGTTTTAAAGACTGCCCATTTATCTTCTACATTTTTCCCTGCAAAATCATCATCCCAATGTATTATTTGTAGATTAGACCTCAGTTTATTAAAATCTGCTTTTCTAAAGTTTAAGGTCTTTGTTGAACCCAAGTAATCTGTTTTTTGATAATTTATTTCAAATGAGACAATGTTATGATCACTGTTACCCAAATGTTCCAGGACTTGAATATTTGTTATTACTTCTACATTGTTTGATATTACCAAATCCAGTATTGCCCCTCTCCTGGTTGGTTCCTCAATAATGTTGGTCATATAATTGTCTTTAAGCACCCCCAAAAACCTGTTTCCTTTTGTTGTAATGCTCATCTCATTGCCCCAGTCTTTGCCTGGATAATTCAAATCACCCATTATGCAAACATGACCTTGTTTTGATGCCTTCTCTGTTTTCAAAAGTATTTTATCTTCCTCAATCCCTCAGATATTTGGTGGTTTATAGCATATTCCTACAAACATTTTCTTTGTACTTTTACCTCCACTGCTAATTTCTATCCACAAAGTCTTAATATTTGCATCATGCCCTTCATAAACATCTTCCATTATAATAGGTTTTAGATCCAATTTAACATATAAACATACTCCACCTCCTCTTATATTTGCTCGATCCTTCCGAAAAAGGGAATAACCCTCTAAATTAACTGCCCAGTCCTGAGTTTCATCACCCCATGTTTCAGTAATGCCTATGTAGACCAGTGTGTTTTGGGCTATAGGTCTGCCCTTCTCCTGGCGGTAATACCTGCATAAGGGCAGGTTTGCCAGGAGCAATCATGGGTTTTCCCCACTTCATAGAGTGCAGTGAGTCAGTGAAGGCAGTGTCATGAGGCTCTGTGTCCAATTAGAGACATGGGGATGGTGCCTGATGGAGCTGGCTTTATGTACTGTCATTTCCTATTTAGTCAGTCTGTCCCTACCGTGAGATGTGCAAGGTTACCCAGACCAAGCTGCCAGGGATCTGGCAGGCTTGAGGCCTACCCTCTGGGGAGTGAGGGTATACCAATACCTCCTATCCTAAGAGGGGATAGGGGAAGAGCTGGAACCTCTCTCGGTGCCCTTGACTGGGAGTTGGTTCAGGGACATCCTAAAGGAGACAGCCTGCTGTATGATCTGTGCTGCTGAATAGAGGAAGAGAGCAAATAAAGAATCACTGCATTTTTACCTATACCTCCTGCCTGAGATTTACGTATATTGGGAGGAGGGGAGCATCATTCTTTTGCAGATACTTCACCCACATACAACTGGGGGCTGCACGAGATGGAGGTGCTGCACCAGTACGTGAGATTGAGGCACAACCCCAGAAGCCTGTCCTGTTCATCCCCTATAACATCATGCGGGAGACTCAGTGCCCCCTGTTGCCAGCAGTTATGCACCACCCTAAGATATGTAGCTGGAGCAGTATATTCCCTAGGAGACCCTATGTGAGATTGGGGGGGGGGGGGGGGAGAATAAGGGTTACACCTATTAAATCATACTGCTCCCTTGCAGCTATTAATTCAAGCTCCCCCATTTTATCTGTCAGGCTTCTTGCATTAGCAAGCATGCATTTCAGTTTTTTTCAGCCTCTACTACTGTATTATCTTATCTTCTCCTTCCTTTCTGCGCCAACTTGGTTTAGTCATTAGAAGTTTTCTAGTATTATCTGTATTTACTATGAGTGTCTCGCTGCTTGTCAAACTCGCACTTGTCCCCCATTCTACACCCATAAATCCGTGGTTACTCTTCCATTCTATTTAGTTCGTTATCTGGTTCGTTATCTGTTTCATTCCCCCCCCCCTCCATCCTTGTTTAAACTCTTCTCCAACCTTTTTAACATTCTCCCCTCTAGCACAGCTTCATTGAGGTTCAATCCGTCCCTAGAATATAGAAGGCACCTCTCAGAAAAGGAGTCCCAGTGCTCTAAAAAAACAAAACCCTCCTTTTTGTACACCACTTTCTTAGCCATGCATTAACCTCCCTAATCTCTGACTTAGTCCTTGCCTTAAGCTTTTGGCATAGATCCCATGAAATTATTTTTTGTGACCCTCAATCTTTCTCTAACTTTGTCATTGGTGCCAACATGTACCAAGACCGCCGGGTCAATCCTAGCCCCCCCTCCCAACAATCTGTCTACCCGATCCGCAATGTTCCGAACCCGAGCACCTGGGAGACAACAAACTGTTCGCTTCATGTGGTCATGGCAACAGATTGCCCTATCTAACTTCGTAATAATGGAGTCCCCTACCACCACAATCTTTCTTGGTATCTGAGCATCTTGAGTCTCCACTGTGCTGGAGGAACTATTCCCTTGGCTGCTAGAGGAATTAGTCTCCCCCAGCCTTGTCATTTCTGCCCTGAATCTCCCAATATATTCACTAAATATGGTAAATCTATTGGGATGGGTCAGCTCAGAAATGACCTGCCTCTCCCTATTGCCCCTGCTTCCTCTTCTAACTGTTACCCAGCTACTTACCTGCTCCTCACTAACAGCGACACCATCTTCACCCCTAGTCAAAGCAAGGGCCTGCTCAGTGAGCTCTAAACCCCTTTCCAGATTGCAACTCCTTTCAAGATTGCCAATGTCCCTCAATATTGCAAGTTGCCTCTTCAGATCAGCAATCTCTGACTCTAAAGAGACCACCTGCTCACACCTCAAAGCAGTATGCTCATTGGAACAGCTGCTCCAAGTGCACATACATGTGGCGAGATATGCATTTAGTGGCATTTTCAATCCTGCTCATTATAGCATTATGAAGTTTATAAGTATTAACAATAGACTGTACTTCAATATACTTTACCTTGTATAACAGCTTCCTTTTTCAAACCCCTTCTGGATCTAACTGCACACTTCAAACAACCATCAATTGAAATCAACCACACAGATCAGTATACGCAAGCTCAGAATTCATTAGAAGCCTCTGTTTAAATAGGGATACCCACCAGGTGTGTTAGTTTAGCAATTAACTAAAAACACCCACTCTGCCTCAGGCAGGAGAAAGGGATATAAAAAGCTACAGGCTTCAATTACCACACACTTTAAAAATAAATTAACCCACTGCACACTCTCCAAATTCAACCACCCCTGCTAGTATACTCTTGTAATCACAGCACTTCCATTTTCTTTCTGGATCTAACTGCACACTTCAAACAACCAGCACTTGAAATCAACCACACAGATCAGTATACGCAAGCTCAGAATTCGTTAGAAGCCTCTTTTTAAATAGGGACACCCGCCAGGTGTGTTAGGTTAGCAATTAACTAACCACACCCACTGCAATTGTGTTAGGTTAGCAATCAACTAACCACACCCACTCTGCCTCAGGCAGGAGAAAGGGAGAAAAAAGTTACAGGCTTCAATTACCTCACACTTTAAAAAGAAATTAACCCACTGCACGCTCCCCAAATCCAGCCACCACTGCTAGTATACACTAGTATACACACCACTTCCCTTTCCTTCTGGATCTAACTGCACACTTCAAACAACCAGAACTTGAAATCAACCAAACAGATCAGTATACGCAAACTCGAGTACAGTAATGGTGCTATATGAATAAAGACACATACATATTTGCAAATACTAGTTATAAATAAATACAGTTACTTCGAGTTTAATTTAAATTCGATCAATCAGGTATTTAACATGAGGGGTGAATCAAAAATTATTTCAAACTAGGCATCATATGTAGGAATTATTTATAGATACTGTTCAATGCACATCTTTTGAAGGTTTATATTACTTTTTAGCCCTGAAAATCTTGTAAGCAGCACGAATTTGAAATAATGTGTTAGTACAAAGGCCCCTTAATGTTCATATTTACTTGGTATTCCTAGCAATTGAAGGTGTTGATGGGAAGGAGTGCAGCATATAATAATTACCCTGTTCCAGAGACTTATTGAAGATAACAATTAGATCACTATTGCTATCTTTTACCCATACATCAAATGCTAAATAGTAGAAGTAGAGATGGGGGGAAATTTTGCCAAAGTTTGAATCCGCTGCAGAAATGCCATTTCTTTGCAAGTTCGACTTTACAAAAATTAGTGTGAGTTTAAGAAAAAAATGTCATTGTTTATATTTCCTTTTAATTTAAGTATGCAAAAAATTCACTTAAAATGGATGCAAACGTAAAAAAAAAAAGACTTGCAGTTACTTACATCCCCGCCCAAAGTATTTGTAAGGTCCGGGGAAACACACCTCCTTAAGGGGGTTCCCCCCGCGACTTTACCTACCCACGCTCTGGTCCTGCTCCCTCGCCGCCGCGGGGGGGATCTTCCTTCCGCTCCGCTTCCCGCGGTGGCTACTGAACGCGCGCATGCGCGCGCACGATGGAGGACTTTCACGTCCTCCCTCAGGAGGAGTTCCCGCCCCCAGCTCAGGCCGCGAGTATCTCTCCCGCACGGCGCACACGCCTGATGCAAGTGCACCGCTCACAAGCCTCGCATCAAGAGCAGCTGTGGTAATTATCTCCCCACCAATTTCTATCTTCCCTGGGGCCGCTCCCTTGTCACTCCCCCTCTTCCTATTGGGCCTTCCTCCTATTTATACTTTGCTCAGCCATTCCTTCTTTGGCTGAACATAGCTTTGTGTGACCTGTGTTACCCACGGTCGTGCCTGCCTCAGTTCCTTGTCTCTTTGTCTTTTCTAGTGATCCCTTGTGTACCGAACCAGCTTGGCTGTAGACGCGCTCTGGACTTCGACCTTTGGCCTATACACTGACTTCCTGAACTCTCCGACCCTTCACCTCGGCTTGCGGATTCCAACCTACCCCCAGGCTCTCAGTACCAACTATATTCTGGAACCTCCCTTATCGTCTGGCGAGTATCTTATCTTATCTTATACTCCCAGACGGTTCCAGACGCTTATTTTCCACTTTCCAGGCGTGTCCCCGTAGCTGTGGGTGCAGGTGTTACTCTTCTCACCTCAGTTTTGGGGTCCCTCCTTGTCCGTGGTGAGCAGAGCGTTACATTATGCTCAGCCCCACAGACATGGACCCCGAAGAGGTGGAGCAACCAAGCCCCATGCAGCGACTTCTCCAGCTAGAGGCGCAGCTTGCCTCCATGACGCTGGAGCTCTCAAGACTCTCCTCATTGCAGCATACCCCAGGCCCCTCTGCCATGGCAGCTGCGGCGTTTCCCTCTCCGGGTTCCTCCGTGGCTTTAGATCCTCGTCTCCCGGCCCCCAATCGCTATGCAGGGGACCCCCACGAGTGCAGAGGGTTTCTTAATCAGTGCGAGATTAAATTTGAATTATCCCCATTGCGCTTTCCTACCGCACGCTCAAGGGTGGCTTATATTATATCCCTCTTAAACGGAAAGGCCCTAGCCTGGGCATCCCCCATCTGGGAGCGGGAACCTGCCATGACGCATGACTACCCTCGCTTTCTTCAGGAATTCAGGCAAGTATTTGATACACCTGGTCGCCAGATTATGGCGGATTCCTCTCTTTTTCATATTTCCCAGGGTACTCGTCCTGTCGCCGAGTACGCTTTGGACTTCTGGACCATCGCGGCGGAGACCTCCTGGAATGATAACGCACTCTCCGCAGCTTTTTGGCAGGGTCTGTCTGACGCCATTAAGGAACAGCTGGCCACCATGGAGAGACCAACCAGATTGGAGGAGCTCTTTGCAATCTGCATCCACGTGGACCAGCGGCTACGAGAAAGAAGACTTGAACGTGCTCTTCCTTGTACCACTTCCCCTCGGTCTACCAGCCGCAACCTCGTCCCTTACGTTCCCCAACCCATGGATGAGCCCGAACCTATGCAGCTCGGAGGTCATCGGCTATCCGCGTCTGAGAGACAGCGCCGACGAGATGGTGGGCTTTGCCATTATTGCGGTCATTCCAGTCATCTTCTGGCAAGCTGTCCTCTGCGTCCGGGAAACGCCAAAATCCAATAAGGTATGAGAGGGTTTCGTTGGGTGTAATCTCTTCCTCTCTTTCTTCTCCTAAAAAGCTTCCCACCAGAATAATGCGGCCCATCTCTCTGGCCTGGAATAATTCCCTGATTCCCGCCTCCGCATTCATAGATTCTGGGTCTCAGGGAAACTTTATTGATCAGAGTTTTGCCTATAGGAATAAGATTCCCTTCCGATCTAAAGCTGTTCCAGTTTGTCTGGAGGCCATAGACGGGCGTCCACTCCAACCAGCTTTTATTTCCCTGGAGACTTGTTCTCTATCCCTCTCCATGGAGGACAGTTACAAAGAGAAAATTATCTTGGACGTGATCCATACTCCATCAGTAGATGTGATTCTGGGACTCCCCTGGTTACAACTACACAACCCACAACTGGATTGGGTTAATAAAGAACCCATACGTTGGAGCCCCCAATGCCTCAAGACCTGTCTTCCCCCCAAACAGATGTTAGCCGGAGTGGATTTATCCACGGAGTCCAAAACTTCTCTCCCAGAGGTCTACTGGGACCTGGTGGACGTTTTTGATAAGGTGCGTTCCAAAGTGTTACCCCCCCATAGAGTCTTTGACTGTCCTATTGACCTTCTTCCCGGTGCTGCCCTACCCAAGAGCCGTTCTTACACCCTATCCATACCCGAGACCAAGACCATGGCCGAGTATATCCAGGATAACTTGAGGAAGGAGTTCATTCGTAATTCTTCATCGCCAGCTGGAGCGGGATTTTTTTTTGTTAAGAAGAAGGATTGCTCCTTGCATCCCTGTATTGACTACAGAGGTCTTAACAAGATTATGATCAAGAATCGTTATCCCCTGCCACTCATTTCCGAACTCTTCGATCGCCTACAGGGGGCAACGATTTTTTCCAAACTTGATCTCCGCAGAGCCTATAACCTTGTCCGCATCCGTCAGGGCGACGAGTGGAAGACTGCCTTTAACACCCGGGATGGGCATTATGAATACCTAGTTATGCCTTTCGGCCTGTGCAATGCCCCGGCGGTCTTCCAGGAGTTTGTCAACGAGATCTTCCGCAATCTTCTCGACAGCTTCGTTATCGTATTGTAAGGAATCCGCTCCACGGTTTACTGGTTACCTTACCTTGCAGACCGGTGCAGTTCTGGAACAGCTTTCCTGAGGTTTGCTGCAGCCTGGATTCACTCAAAGCAATACACACTCCCTCTGGTATCTACTGCAGCTGTGCAGCCTTTCATTGCAAACTATACTTGCATTCACTCATTAGGGGCAGGACCTTCACACCCCCGCCGGGGATTGGCCCGCTGGCCTTTAAGTATTGCTTGCCCATAATGCTCCTTGCCGAGCATAGTCCTTTCTGGATGTCAACTGTTTTGCCACAAGCTCTCGCTTGTTCCCCTTTGCTGATACCAGGTCACGTCCTGCGTCCTTCAGCTTCCTTCAAGCCGTTTGTTCTCCTATGCTGATTCCAGGTTTCGTCCTGCATCCTTCAGCTCCCTTCAAGCCGCTTGTTCCCCTGTGCTGAAGCAGAGATTCGTTCCTGCGTCCTTCAGCCTCCTGGATTCCTGCACTAAGTAGTGGTTTCGTCCCTGCGTTCTGCAGTCTCCTGGATTCCTGCACTGAAGCGGAGGTTTCCCTGTATCTTCAGCTTCCTGGTTCCTGGGGCCTACTCTTTCCCTAATATAGAGAGGCCGTGTCCTGGTTCCTGCGCTGAAACAGTGGATTCCCTTGCCCGCTCAGGACTTTTGCGCTGTAGCACTGGTGCACCCGTGCAGCAAGACGGTGTGCTATTCTGGTCTGCCTACCATCTCCTGTGACCAGCACCATGGGCCATGGTCGTCGCTCGCACAAAGGCCAACCCCGCGCTCCTAAGCTGAAGCGGGTTTCTCCTATCTCCTTATTGCCGAACTCTTGCATGAACAATGTTTATCCTGACGTCTCCTGTTCTGACCCTGGCTTGTACAACGACGACGCTGTCTTCTCCAATCCTGATCCTGCGACATATGACTACGAACTGCGCAATCCGGATCAGCCTGCGCGGTCTCAGGTCGGTGCTTTTACAACTCCACCTCAGCCTCGCGGTCCGACCCTGGTTTGTGGCGAGCAGAACCTTGACAGTATGCTCGGCCCTACAAACTCGGACCCCGCTGAGGTGTGGGTTGGTAAGTTTTTTCCTAAAAACCTGTCCCAGCCTGTAGACCAGTCCCAGTTTGAGGATAATTATTTGTGCGATATAATACCTCTGATGGAAGATCCGTTTATGTTGGAGGGCTTGACTCCCTTGCAAAAGAAATGCCGTAATAATCTGGTTTATAAGGCTTACTGCCTCAGAGACTTAAAACAGTATCTGGCCCGTCTTTTGGCCATTATTAACATTGCTTGCTCCCCTGATTCCCCTTTAACTGGGGAGGAGCTGAGTCCTGTGGAACTGGTCAACGCCTGTAGTACACTCAATGCCCTGACTTTATCCTTGGACATTCCTATAGTATTCCCGGAACCTTCCGTCATGGTGGCTCTCGCTCACGAGACGCTGCATGTACTTTCCCGTGCATTGGATGATTGCTTGTTAAAACAGGATCGTCTCTTAGCCGCTCACGCCGTCGTTTGGCGGTATCCCTCGGCTACCAGTCCTGTTGCTAAACCGGGGGACGTATCTCTCTCTCCGGGAGATGACCAAACAGAACTATTACCAATATCTCCCAACGTAGTAACTGCCACAGTCCCAAGCTCTGATTGTATGCCTGGGTTCCCTGACACTAATGATATGTCTACATTAACCCCTGCCGATCAGTCCTGTGAGGCCCCCTTGGAGAACACATATGTGTCACTAACTAACACTAAGGTTCTTGTATCAGAGAATAAGTCCCTTAGTTCTCCTATTTCTAGCTTTGAATCCCTCTCTCTAGGTCTTGAGGGTTTTCCAGCTTTAAACTCTGCTAGACAGTCCTGCGCGCTTTCCCCGTCAGAGAAAGTATCCCTAAGTTCTGTTCCCAGGGTTATTTCTGTATTAACCTCTGTGGGGCAGCTCTCTGAGTTTCTTTTGGTAAATCCCTGTTCTCTGTCAGCCACGGTCACGCCCCTAGCTTCAGACGAGAGATTCCTGCTCTCTTCTAATACAGAGAAAAGGTTACCTATGTATTACTCTCAGGCATTGTCTGCATTAACCCCTGTAAATTCTTGCTGCCTCCAAGTTAATGCCTTCGTTGTAGCCTCAGAGAATGAGTCCACAAGTCAGACAGCAGAGGTTGCATTGAGGGATTCCCATAACCGTACGGAGTCTCTAGATATTCTTTGCTATAAATCCCCTGCTTCAGCTCAAGTTTCCGCAGTTTCGTCTCCGGAGACTTCGGCTAAAGTTCTGGTTCCTGTTAAATGTATTCAGGAGTCAGGTTTTTCCCTAAGCTTAGTCGCAGAGTTCCTTCTCCCGGGTATTTCACTGAACCAGCCTGTCGCCCACATAGCGGTGATCCCTGCTTCAGCGCATAGTTCCCACATTATGGAGTCTGCAGTAAGTTCTGGTTTCCCAGACATCCCTTACCAAATACCTACTTCAGAGACCAGTACAGTTATGATTAACCCCCGTGTACTGTCTGAGTTCTCCTCCTCTTTAAGCTTAGGGTTAAAGGCATACAGTAGTCTGTATGTCTCTCCTGGGGTTCATATTGTGTTCCCAGGAATGTTTGCGGACGCACGGTTTCCTCCCAAAAGTGACGCTTTTTCATATAGATCAGTAAAAAGCTTGCATACTGTTTCCCTTTTCGCGGAATTGTGTCTTACTAGTTTTGAGACTCTGAGAGGTAATGATTCTCCTTCTGATTCTGAGGCTCTTTCTATAAGGGGTATCCTGTCTGGGGGCTCTCCTGATTTCTCTCTCCAGGCTAATCCTTTGGGGATCAGCATATCTGCGGTCACTCCCTTAGTACTGTCTGAGGACACCATGCACATATTACAAGTCCTGGGGTTTAAATCTGAGCTTTTTAGCTGTCCTGCCTTTGCTGAAACCCAGTCCCTCAGTACTGTGTCTAAATATGTCCCAGCAAACATGGGGTTACTCGGGGGGGAGATTAAAGCTCCTGTCTTAAAGGGTATTTTTTCTCACATGTCCAGCAAATTTAGAATCTCAGTAAGTGTTTCTATGTCACTTATCAATACATCTGATTTTTTCCCTAATCAAACCCAGATACCCTCACTATCGGTTAGGAGTCCTGTGATCAGAGATTTTGCACTAGAAAACACACCAATTCATGTTTTTGTCAGGTTAGGTACCCCTGTGGTTAGGGCCATTGCAGTTTTAGAGAAGACTCTTTGTACTCCTAAGGTGCATGTCATTAAGAGTTTTCATAGTTCATACTTGCTGCTTGTTGATTCTCAGGGCCCTGTCACTGATGTACAGACTTCAGCTTCTGATGTTAGCTTCCCTCCCACCACTACCCTGGCTCTGCCTTTTTCTCAAACTACTGATTTGAAGATCCCAAGGACTATTCCTGATTCACTGACAATATTATCTCCCAAGGAAGATTTCCCAGTATTGGAGAACTCTACTGTTGTTTGCTTCTCTGCTCCTGCTAAACCATGGTTTTGTCCCTCGGAATTTTCGGTTGCCCCTGTTATTTCCTCTCAGTTGGAAATACTCTGTACGTATCCCAAGATTTCGGTCCCTATGCCTGGTTTACTGCTTGCCTTGTCACCTTCCATACCAATACCGGGAGATGCTTCTAACCAGCCTATACCCTTACTAACCATTACCTGGGAGCCTTCTAGAGGAAAAATTCCTCGCAAATTCCAACATGCAGTGGTCAGCCAAGACTTTTTCTGTTACAAAGTTTCTCCTGATGTATTCGATCAACTATCAGGGCCGCGGATCCTAGATTCAGGTTTCTTTATTAAGGACTGGGCTTTCAGTGGGGGTTCTTCTACCGTTTTTGCTCTGGAACTCTCTGGTTCTTCACAGCCCTGGATTTCCAAGACATTTTGCGAGGCAAGCCATGTACCAAGGATGTTTCCTCCATCAATCTTATATCCTAGAACTGTACTCACCAAAGAACTGCTCGTTTACGGAGGCCCTTTCTACCTAAAGAATTTTAGGAACAACTCAATGTCCCCAAGGCCCATGGATGGTCCTGTCTGGCCACAGTTCTCACCGGGGGTGGGGGCACACTAAGAACTAATCATGAGTCTCTGGAGTACGACTCTAGCCCCAATCCTAGATGGTTCAGCAACAATTCCCGGGGCCCCAACTCTATGAGTGCTCATGTTCGCCCGGAGGTCTCGCGTGAAGGGGGGGGTACTGTAAGGAATCCGCTCCACGGTTTACTGGTTACCTTACCTTGCAGACCGGTGCAGTTCTGGAACAGCTTTCCTGAGGTTTGCTGCAGCCTGGATTCACTCAAAGCAATACACACTCCCTCTGGTATCTACTGCAGCTGTGCAGCCTTTCATTGCAAACTATACTTGCATTCACTCATTAGGGGCAGGACCTTCACACCCCCGCCAGGGATTGGCCCGCTGGCCTTTAAGTATTGCTTGCCCATAATGCTCCTTGCCGAGCATAGTCCTTTCTGGATGTCAACTGTTTTGCCACAAGCTCTCGCTTGTTCCCCTTTGCTGATACCAGGTCACGTCCTGCGTCCTTCAGCTTCCTTCAAGCCGTTTGTTCTCCTATGCTGATTCCAGGTTTCGTCCTGCATCCTTCAGCTCCCTTCAAGCCGCTTGTTCCCCTGTGCTGAAGCAGAGATTCGTTCCTGCGTCCTTCAGCCTCCTGGATTCCTGCACTAAGTAGTGGTTTCGTCCCTGCGTTCTGCAGTCTCCTGGATTCCTGCACTGAAGCGGAGGTTTCCCTGTATCTTCAGCTTCCTGGTTCCTGGGGCCTACTCTTTCCATAATATAGAGAGGCCGTGTCCTGGTTCCTGCGCTGAAACAGTGGATTCCCTTGCCCGCTCAGGACTTTTGCGCTGTAGCACTGGTGCACCCGTGCAGCAAGACGGTGTGCTATTCTGGTCTGCCTACCATCTCCTGTGACCAGCACCATGGGCCATGGTCGTCGCTCGCACAAAGGCCAACCCCGCGCTCCTAAGCTGAAGCGGGTTTCTCCTATCTCCTTATTGCCGAACTCTTGCATGAACAATGTTTATCCTGACGTCTCCTGTTCTGACCCTGGCTTGTACAACGACGACGCTGTCTTCTCCAATCCTGATCCTGCGACATATGACTACGAACTGCGCAATCCGGATCAGCCTGCGCGGTCTCAGGTCGGTGCTTTTACAACCCCACCTCAGCCTCGCGGTCCGACCCTGGTTTGTGGCGAGCAGAACCTTGACACGTATACCTTGACGATATCCTTATCTTTTCTAAATCTCTCTCTGACCACATTCAGCACACTAAATTAGTCCTGTCCCGCCTCGGGAGAACCATCTCTATGCTAAGCTATAGAAATGTTTTTTTCATCTTTCTTCCATTCCCTTTCTTGGATACATCATCTCTAGCACTGGCTTCTCTATGGACCCAGTCAAACTCAAAGCTGTCTTAGAATGGCCACAACCCACTTCCTTGAAAGCCATAAAGCGATTCTTGGGATTTGCAAATTACTATCGTGAATTCATCAAGAATTTTTCTTCTATCGTGGCTCCCATTACTGCCCTTACCAAAAAAGGAGTTAACACAGCAGTTTGGTCTCCTGCAGCTCTCCAAGCATTTGACTCCCTCAAAAAATCTTTCGCTTCTGCTCCTATTTTGCGTCATCCTGACCCCGGGCTTCCCTTTACTTTAGAGGTAGACGCATCTGACGTCGGTGCTGGCACCATTCTCTCTCAGAGACAGTCCCCACAGGCCAAACTTCATCCCGTGGGTTCTTTTAAAAAAAAAATTCTTCGGCAGAACGGAACTATGACGTCGGCAACAGAGAGCTCCTGGCGATTAAATTCGCCCTTCAGGAATGGAGACATCTTCTAGAGGGAACAGAGACCCCCATTTCAATCTTTACTGATCATAAAAATTTGCTTTACATTGAGAGTGCACGTCGCCTTGGGACGCGTCAGGCTCGATGGTCACTTTTCTTTTCCAGATTTAATTATCTCATATCTTACATTCCTGGCTCAAAGAATCAAAAGGCAGATGCACTTTCACGTCAATTCCTGTCTGATGACAATTCCGAAGTTATCTCCGAAACAATCCTACCCTCCAAATATATCATTTCGGCCAACTCTTTCGATATCCTGGATCAGGTCATGGCAGCACAATCTAACCTCCCGAGGGGCCTTAAGGTGCCGGTCGGCCATCTGTAAGCAGCTCCACGCTTCCTTAAGAAGATTCTTGAGTGGGGTCATTCTTCTAGGTCAGCCGGTCACCCAGGCATTAGCAGAACTTCTGACCTCATTGGTCGTACCTTTTTGTGGCCAACCATGTTGCAGGACATTTCGGAGTATGTAAAGACCTGTCCAATTTGCACCCAGGTTAAGACCATTCGTAGAAAGCCGGACGGCCTTCTACAACCCCTCCCTATATCAGAACGCCCATGGAGTCATCTGTCCATGGACTTTGTGGTGGAACTTCCAACCTCTAAAGGGATGAACACCATTCTGGTTGTTGTGGACCATTTTTCCAAGCAGGCTCATTTCGTCCCCCTTAAAGGCCTACCCAATTCCGCCACCCTGGCAGACGTTTTTGTTAAGGAAATATTCCGCATTCACGGAGTTCCTCTTTCCATCGTATCCAATCGAGGTGCACAATTTGTCTCAAAATTTTGGCGGGCCTTCGCTCGCAGGATGGATATCACCCTCCATTTTTCTTCCGGGTATCATCCCCAAACTAATGGGCAAACCGAGAGAACGAACCAGACTCTGGAGCAATACCTCAGATGCTTCATTGCAGACAGCCAGGACAATTGGGTAGATTTACTTCCGTGGGCAGAGTTCTCCCATAATTCTTTAAAGATCAGCTCCACGTTGAAATCTCCTTTTTTCATTAATTATGGTTTTCACCCGGGTCAGCTGCCCATCACTTCAGTTCCTTCTGGGGTTCCAGCGACGATGACCGAATCAAGGATCTTCAGGAATCCTGGAAAAAGATCCAAGAGGCTTTAAGAAAGGCAACCCATAGACAAAAGGCACAGACAGATCTTCACCGTCATCAGGCACCAGTCTTCAAGCTAGGGGATAAGGTCTGGCTCTCCTCCAAGAACATTATACTGAAGACTCCGAGCCACAAGCTGGCTCCCAGGTACTTGGGCCCATTCTCAGTAGTGGAACGGATCAATCCTGTTGCATATCATCTGAAACTTCCTTCATCCATGAAAATACCCTCCGTGTTCCACATGTCACTGCTGAAACCTGTGTCCCAGAGTCCATGGTTCCATAGGACACCGATTGACCCTAAGCCAGTCATAGTTAAAGGGGCAGGAGGAGTTTGAGATTCAGTCTATTCTGGATTCCAGGAGGACGAGGGGTTCGGTGCAGTACCTGGTTCACTGGAAGGGCTTTGGCCAAGAGGAAATATCTTGGATACCCCACCATCAAATACATGCTCCAGGACTGTTGAGACTCTTTCACTCTAAATTCCCCAAAAGCCATATTGGAGTTGTACTGAGGCCGCTCCTCAAGGGGGGGGGGTATTGTAAGGTCCGGGGGAACATACCTCCCTAAGCGGGTTCCCCCCGTGACTTTACCTACCCACGCTCTGGTCCTGCTCCCTCGCCGCCGCGGGCGGGATCCCCTTCCGCTCCGCTTCCTGCGGTGGCTACTGAACGCGCATGCGCGCGCACGATGGAGGACTTTCACGTCCTCCCTCAGGAGGAGTTCCCGCCCCCAGCTCAGGCCGCGAGTATCTCTCCCGCGCGGCGCACATGCCTGATGCGCGTGCACCGCTCGCAAGCCTCGCATCAAGAGCAGCTGTGGTAATTATCTCCCCACCAATTCCTATCTTCCCTGGGGCCGCTCCCTTGTCACTCCCCCTCTTCCTATTGGGCCTTCCTCCTATTTATACCTTGCTCAGCCATTCCTTCTTTGGCTGAGCATAGCTTTGTGTGACCTGTGTTACCCACGATCGTGCCTGCCTCAGTTCCTTGTCTCTTTGTCTTTTCTAGTGATCCCTTGTGTACCGAGCCGGCTTGGCTGTGGACGCGCTCTGGACTTCGACCCTTGGCCTATACCCTGACTTCCTGAACTCTCCGACCCTTCACCTCGACTTGCGGATTCCAACCTACCCCCAGGCTCTCGGTACCAACTATATTCTGGAACCTCCCTTTTCGTCTGGCGAGTATCTTACTTATCTTATACACCCAGACGGTTCCAGACGCCTATTTTCCACTTTCCAGGCGTGTCCCCGTAGCTGTGGGTGCAGGTGTTACTCTTCTCACCTCAGTCTCGGGGTCCCTCCTTGTCCGTGGTGAGCACAGCGTTACAGTATTCCAGGCACGCTCCTTTTTTGTGTGCGGGTGTCTTTCCACGTGTTGCTGAAAGGAGTGTTTGGGAAGGTATAGAAGTAAAAGTAACTTGGGACTCTAGTAAATAAATGTAAGTGTATCTCTTTCCCGCTCCCCCTCCCTCCCCCTCCCACTCCCCATCTTCACTCCCCCTCTTCACTTCCCCTACCTCTCCCCCTCCAACTCCCACTCTCCTTCCCGCTCCCCCTCATCTTGTTTTAATGAACCATCACAAGTTTGAAAAGAAATAGAAAAGCTTGTGGGAGGAACATTGACACATTCACCCATTACTAAGGGGCTTATTCTGTATGCACTGAAGCAGCCAATTGGGGCGTTTTTGCCTTAAATGCAACATTGACAAATTGGAATTTTGGTCAAAATTGGCCTAATTTGCTACTTCGGCACATATAGAATCAGCCCCTAACTGGAAGGGCGTTCCAAAGAGCATATACCTGTAATGTCTCAATGGAATAGGCTAACGAACCATAGCTTGGTTATGTGCCTTTGATTTAGGAAGCAATGGGGCTTTCTAAAATGTGTGTGAGCTATAGTGATCTCTTGTTACCTGTTCACTTTAAGAATGTTTTTCTTTTAAACTGGGTAGAGCACCTGTCAAATAATATGCCACCTGATTTACATCTACGTGTTTGTAAGTGTAGCCATGCCATCTGTGGCTACTAGTTTGTTCCTTCCTGGCAGTAAGTCCTGGAACAAGCAGGCCTTGCCAGTAGTTGTTATGGCATTTCCCCCTCCGAGGAGCTGCACTTGAGTGACAGCGGGAGGTGGTGACATCAGACCTGCGCATGACCAATCATGACCTGGTGCCCTCCTCCTGGCAGTACTTAAAGGCAGTACCATCCTAAATTTAGAAGTGTCCTTCCCCACTTGAGGAAGGCAGATCACACAACAGGGATTCTGAGATTTGAGCCTTCCCTTGTGCTCTTCCCTCCAGGGGAGGGTGAGTGTGGACCATAACTCTGCCTCTGCTAGGGAGGTGGGGAAGAGCTAGGATGGCTGTGGGTGCCCTTGGCCTGTAGTGACAGTCCAGGGACCATCCTTCAGTGAGAGCTGAGTACTGCATCAGGCAGAAGCCGGCCATATAACTGTGCTGTACAGTAGACAATAAACCGGTCTTGTTGTTATATACATCCTGCCTGGTGTGTGACCTTACTGGGGGGAGAGGTAATAGTTCTACCGTTGGAGATCACCTTCAGTTCCTGGAGCCTATGGCAGATGGAGGCGCTGCACTGCTAAAGAGATATGTGGGTTATGAACCCCAGAAGCCGGGTCCTGTGTCCCCACTACCATCAGTGGATGACTCAGCCCCCCTGTTGCCAGCAGGTATATGCACCATACACCGTAGTAATGGACAAATCTCCCACCGGGTGGGGGAAACACTGTTACATAATGTTCATTGTTTAATGGAGCTGCTTACATTTGTGCTTGAACCAAAATTAGACATTGCTACAAAGAGCCAATAAGGCAATAACACACTAGTAGTGTTTTTGGACTGCATTGCATGTGTGTGTATGTGTGATTTTATTATTCAATCTTATAGTCCATGAAACAAAGAGAATCTGGTTAAACTAGGAGTAAATGCACAGCTACATTTTTATTGTGAAGCTTAGAGCCGACTATGTAGAGCTCGAGCTGCCAAGTCTGGGTTAAATGCTTGTTGCCTTCTCTGCCTTAGGCCATCTAGTGTGTTTAGGAATGATTAAGTACTGCAGCCTGGAAAGGACCTGTCCTTAGCGTTCATCTCTGACTTCCAGCAGAAAGGAGAGGCTGACAATGACAGAGGCAGATGGATGAGTCTCATTAGTATGGAGAAGCAGTGAACCAGGCTGCCGTCACAGAGCTGTCCAAAAAGAGAGCAAATTAAAACAGAAGCTAGGAAAACAAATACAAGCTGCTTTAACTCTCCAATACATTGTTTCACCTAAACATTTATTTTACCCTACATTCATGTTTTCTGTGCTAATTCTAAATAGATAAGCAATGACATGGTGCCCAATATTGTGTTTTGTGTTATTCCAATTTTGTTTTATTATTTTAAAATGATCTTGGCCTTTACCCTTGCATATGCTCAGTGTTATGGGCATTATATCTTTCATTATACTCTTTACTGAAAATACAAATAGAAATTATTATGTTACACTCTCCTGTTAGAGTCTCTAAGATAAGGTGTGATAACTACAATAGCTACAGGTACCGTATCTACTGTCCCTAGAGCTGCAGATATTGGGTGCTGGTATATAGTATTTCACTGAGTTACCACTGGCTTTGAGTAGGGCAATGGAAGGAAGGAATAACATTAGACACCAAGGACTTTTAATAGAAAGAATTTTTATTAATGAAGGAACAACAGAACAGCTTCTGACAGGAAGATCCCTGGCCCCCCATCCCACCTCACAATATAATATTAAGGTGTTAGGATAGCTTTCCGGAAGGAGCCTTAACCATGGATTGGAAAAGGGTGAATTTGAAATGGGCATTTTTTTTGGCGATTTTGGATCCACAGCAGATCAATGTCAAAAAAGGGCGATTCACGTTTTGTGTGTGATTGTTTGTGTGGAATTGTGTGTCTGTTTGTGTCGGATTTTGTGTGTGTGTGGAATTGTGTGTGTGAAATTGTGTGTGATTGTGTGTGTGTGTGTAGGGACAAATTCAGTGTGTGGGATTGTGTGAAGGACAGAGGGAGGAAGAGTAAGGAAGGGAGTGAGACAAAGGGAGGAGAGGTAGACAGTGAGAAGGGAGTGGGGGACAGAGAGGAGGACAGTGAGGGATAGAGATGGAGGTAGTGAGGAGTGAGAGAAATACATGGGAGTGAGTTTGATGCAGGGAGAACAAGGTGGTATGTGAGGGAGTGAGAGCCAGGTGGTGATAGAGAGAGGGGGTGCTTACAAGGCTGCTGACAGGGATTGGGGACCCAGGTTGAAACTACAATTTTTTTTTAAATTTAGGGGGCCCTTGAATTTTTTTTGCAGAGGGGTCCAAAATGTTGTAGTTATGCCACTATTGTTTCTCCTTCTGTTCAAGGGAATTTGCAATTTATAGCATTTTTAAACTCATCCCCTTAAGCTCCTTATTGCAGGGTACATGCAACCACACGTAGGTTTCTTGCAAAGGCTTATTTATTGAGCCTTAAAAAATACAGCACACAAAAACAAAACAGCTTCTTTCCAGCATACAAAACAGAAATTAAGTCCTGAGCAGGGCTTGCCCTTTCCCAACAAGGGCTGTTTAGATTCCAGCGTAACAGTACACAAACAGTTCATCAAAAATGTATTTTGAAGACAGACCTTATAGCAGTAATCATACTTCAGCATTTAAGTACTCTCTCTGGTTCAGACAGACTGCATGTGTGTACAGCCTGGGGTTTTTAAAGCTCCTTGATGAGGCAGCTGGGATCAGACTAATTAACAAGACCTTATAACACACGAGTGCTGAATAGCGCTCTCACAAACCCAAAATGATAATAGTGCATAAAATAGTGCATAAAAATTACATATTAATAGTGCACAAATGTGACAAAATAAGATCTTAATAGTGAACTATAAGTGATTTAAGAGGAAAAACCAACACACTCAACCCTTAGTGAAGACTGTTTCAAAAAGTCTTCTGCACAAACTTCTTCCACGAGGACCAGGGGAGCGTCGTAGGTAACCATAAAAATAAAGAAACATCACATAGTGTGGTAATGTTAACAAAATAATTAGCAATAAAGTGGGCACACAAATGGCTACCCACAATAGAGTAGAATTATCAAGCAGTCATCCAAATCAAGGGGTGGATGTTCCCGTAGGTGTGCAGCAATATTCAGCAGCCAGTCTCAAATGAAAAAGAACAAACCAATGTGTAGAACGAAAAATATAGTGACACACAGTGAAATACAACTCAAGGCTCACACTTAAGATGATTTTCAAGCGTAGTGTAAAACATGTGGCAGGTGCACAGCGGGTCGCGATCTCCCTGTGTACCGCACTGCTCTCCGGAATACTTCCGCATCCACGCTGGGGGTCACACGTCACTTCCGGTGTGGCTGGAACCTCCGGTCTCAGTGGTGCAGATGCGCTCTTGGTGCTCCCTCTCACAGATAATGGCTGAAACACTTTTTCAGTATGGATATATATTCCGCATTACCAAGGGCGTAATTAACTCGTCCACCCTTGGCATCGGATATGCGTCAAACTTGGATACCGCATTGACCTTTCGGAGGTCCACACAAAATCTTACCTTCCCATCGGGTTTAGGGACCATAACTAGTGGACTACACCACTCACTGCATGATTCCTCAATTACGCCTGTGTAACATTTCTTGTACCTCCTTCTCTACCAGGGCCTTACGGCTTTCAGGCAACCTGTAAGGACGAGAACATACTTTTACCCCAGGTGCTGTCTCTATCACATGTGAAACTAAATTAGTTTGCCCAGGTAAATCAGAAAAAAACATCATTGAATTGTGTAATTATTTCTAACAAGTCCCCTTTTTGTTCAGAGGAAAATTGTCTACCCATTGGGATTTGTTCGTCACCAACGGTGTTCCCCCGTGGGGGCTGAGGACCCAGGTCCGTTTCCTCCTCCACCGGGTGGATGAATAGAGACCGCTGCACCTTCCAGGGTTTCAGCAAGTTTACATGGTAAATTTGTTTACCCTTCCTGGACCGTTGGTTGAGCGATCTCGTAATCCACATCACCCGTGTGGCGGAGTACTTCAAATGGGCCCTGCCATTTGGCTAGGAGTTTGCTCTCACAACTGGGTAACAATAACATCACCTGGTTTCCCAGGTGAAACACTCTCATGCGCGCATTTCGATTGTAATGTCTCTCCTGACTGTCCTTAATTGATCTAAAATTCTCCCTAGCAAAATGGCCAACCACATCTAGGCGCTTCCTAAGGTCTAATACATATTGCAGGGTATTCTTAGAAGGGGACTGCTGTTCCTCCCAGGACTCCTTTAGGAGGTCTAGGATACCCCGGTGTTGGCGGCCATAGAGTATCTCAAATGAAGAGAATCCAATGGAGGCCTGGGGAACTTCCCACACAACAAACAGCAGAAAAGGGAGAAGTTCATCCCAGGCTCTCTTCTCTGAATCTACAAATTTTCCCAGCATAACTTTTTGTGTTCAATTAAATCTTTTCACCAATCCGTCATTCTGTGGATGGTAGACCGATGTCTGAACAGACTTGACCTCTAGTCATTTTAAGACATCCTGCATCAGTTTAGCCATAAAATTTGTACCTTGGTCTGTCAACATAACCTGGGGAAGTCCAACCCATGAGAACAGCTCCAACAATTTGTTGGCAACTTGCTTCACCGTTGCTATCCTCGCAGGAACGCCTCAGGATATCTTGTTGCATAGTCAACTATTACGAGAATAAACCTGTGTCTTTTCGCAGAAGGTTCTAGAGGTCCTACCAAGGCTACTCCAATCCTCTCAAAGGGAACTGACACCAAGGGTAGAGGAACCAAGGGGGCTGGTTTTTGTCCCTTCGGACTACTTAGCTGGCATTCAGGACATGCCGAACATAACTTAGCAATATCACTATGCATCGCTGGCAAATAGAATCGGGACGAAATACGGTCCAAGGTTTTATCCCTACAAAGGTGACCACCCCAAGGGACAATATGGGCTAGGGTGAAAACAGATTTAACAAACGCCTTGGGAACCAATATTTGTCTGGTGACCATCCCTGTTTGTGTCTGCCTATTCACCCTATACAGGATATCATTTGACAATTCAAAATGGGGGAATACTATCACCCCCTGTGCATTCAATATCCGTTCATCAATTTTTACCACTTTATCATATTGTCTGGCAAGGACTGGGTCTTCCCTTTGCCTCTGGCGAAAATCAGGGAGGTATAGCTCTGGTAAATCCCCAGGACCTATATCTCCCTCTTTCTGGCCATCCCCAGCCATCATTTGTGACTCCTGTTTATTAGTATGGCCACCTTGAGTCCCAGATTTCTGCAACCAGTCCTGTTTGTCATTGCGTCTTTGCCTCCGAGATTTTGGAACCCGGTGTCTACTGAGGAACAGGTCTGCCGAGAAGGGGAACAGTTTACCAGGTTTCTCCTGAGCCAGACAATGAGGCTCCTCCTGAGAGACTGGAGCCATTAGGTTTGAAAAGAAAGGCCAGTCAAGGCCGAGCAAAATGGGGGGCAGGGAGCCAAGGAGCGACTCCTACTTCGATTCTGGCCTCCTGACCTTTTACCTGTAGCAGGATTTTGGCCGTCGGATACCATTTTACATCGCAGTGTGTATACACTCTATACTCCATGGTGAGTCAAAGGAAAGCACGTCAGGTGGTAACAGTTCCTGGAAGACCAGCATTTTTCCAGAGCCGGAATCTACAAGGGCCTGGACAGTTATATCCTCAATCTGGACTAGAAGTAACCAGGGCTTGCAACTTCCTCTTGGGAAAGCCGAGGCGACTGTCTTGCTGAAGGAAAAATCCATCTGAGGACAGTCCACATGCCGGTGGCCTTGTTCTCCAAAGGCGGAACATGGAGGGGGTTCCCTCGCAGGAGGGTGCCGCAGATAGCGCACCGCTGGAACGGATACTGGAGACCAGGCATCTGATGGGTCTTGTGGGCAACGTCCTTGGAAGTTCCTCTCATTTAGCAACAAGCCGACAACTGGAAGGGTATGAGGGTCTCGGCGGTGCCCGGCGTTTGGACCTCTTCCTTGTTGGAAGGACTGCTCCTTTCGTGGCCCTTGGCGGTTGCGTATGGAGGGGCCGTAGTTACCCCGTTGTTCCGATCTCCCTCTTTGGGTATCTGCAAGTGCCGGTGAAGTTGGATCCATCGGGTCCAGGGCACTTGCCTGATCCTCGACACCAAGGAAGTTCTCAACGAGTCAGACCGCCAAAGCTAGGGTTTCAACAGCATGGCGTTTTACCCACGAGCATGCGTAATGGGGTATTATCTGTAGGAATTGTTCCAAAACAACTTGCTCAAGAATTGCCTCCTTAGTGCTCTCCTCGGGTTGTATCCAGCGAGTACACAAGTTCAATAACCGCTGAGCGAGGACCCGGGGTCTCATCTTAGCGGTGTACGTCAGGTTCCGGAACTGCTGCCGGTGGGTCTCTGGGGTCAGACCTAAGCGATCCACTATGACGGCTTTTACTTGTTGGTAGTCCATTGCCTGATCTGCTGGGAGGCCCTGATATGAGGCCTGGGCATCTCCTATGAGGAGCGGGGCCAAAGCGGTTGCCCAGCGATCTGCAGACCAGGCCGGAGCTTCGGCAACCCTTTCAAACATCTGTAGAAAAGCCTCTGGATCCTCATTCAGAGCCATTTTCATCAGGAGGACCAGGGGGTTTGTTCGCAAGATCTGGACTGGCAGACCCCTGGAATTGCGTCAGCAGCCTGGCCACCCGCTCCTCCTCTGCTGCCTGCTGCTGGGTTAGGAGCTGGGTTTGCTGCTGCAATAGTCTTTCATCTCTCTCTGCCTGTAGTTAGGCCTGCTCCTGCATTAACAGTCCCTGCTGTTTGGTTTGCTCCTGCATTAACAGTCCCTGCTGTCTGGTCTGCTCGCACAGAAACTCTTTTAAAAATTCTTCCATTTTATTTTTATCATTTTTTTTGTGGCCCTTCAACTGCAGGGGCCTCTCAACATCCTGGCACTTCTGACACCATATGTTGCAGGGTACATGCAACCACACATGGGTTTCTTGCAAAAGCTTATTTATTGTGCCTTAAAAAATACAGCACACAAAAACAAAACAGCTTCTTTCCAGCATACAAAACAGAAATTAAGTCCTGAGCAGGGCTTGCCCTTTCCCAACAAGGGCTGTTTAGATTCCAGCGTAACAGTACACAAACCGTTCATCAAAAATTTATTTTGAAGACAGACCTTATAGCAGTAATCCTACTTCAGAATTTCAGTACTCTCTCTGGTTCAGAAAGGCTGCATGTGTGTACAGCCTGGGGTTTTTAAAGCTCCTTGATGAGGCAGCTGGGATCAGACTAATTAACCAGACCTCTCAGCTGAAAGTTAACCTCGTCACTGCTGCACTGTAGACCTAAACATAGGTCTGCTTCGCATAGGGCTGGTGACGTTTATTCAGCCTGTCACACTCCTGCAGAGTGAAAAAATTAAAACAATGGGGAGTCAACCTGTTTAATGACGATGGTTGTCTAGTGTTATTGTTTAGCTGCAGTACTGTATGCTACTTTAATATCCTTTCGATAGGATGTAAGTGTTTACAATTACAACAGTTTAGTACAAATAACTTTTAACATCTGTATCTATTAAAATATTTCTGTAGTGTTTTCCTGAGATTAATTTCTCACACAGAGATTTGCGAAATTGTTGAAACTGTGCTAATTCAATTTAGCAAAGTATATAATTTTGCACTTTCAGCCATAAAATATAATTTGTGGCTTAAATCATGTTGAATAAATAACCATAAATGCTAAAAAACAAATAAAAAAACTGTAACAAAGTTTATTGAACATTTGAAAATTGATAGGAATGGGAACAGAAAGTTAAAAGGGGAGGGTAAAGGGAAAATAAATATTCCACCAATAACGTACATCACAGTTGAATAAAGTAGGTACATTTAGGACTTACATCATGGCTTTGCTTTAGTACACAAAATAATAAAAAGCAATTATTCAGCAATTATTCAGTTGTGTAAGTTATAGTGAAAAGGTTCAAGGAATCCACACACAGAGGGGCCTATTCATAAAGAAGTGATAAGTGGTTTAATGGGCGATAAATGCTCTTATAGCACGATACTGCCTGATCTGCTATTCACAAAGCAGTGATAATAGTGCCATATCGCACAATAATGGCTTTTTAACGCCCATTATCAGCAGAGACAAAAAAAGTCATCTGAGGCCAAAAAAAGGCAAAAGTGCTGTTTTTTGCTTGCATTAGCTATTCACAAAGCTTTGATAAGTTTATCGGTCTATAAAATCTCTCAATATTTTAGCACCAGCTTAAGGCTGGTGCTAAAAAGATTGTGAGATGCATAAAAGCATATATTTTCTGCACAGGAATGATACCAGATTCCGGTGGTTGTTTCCAGGAGCCTCACGGGTGGTCCCAGCGGCTGTCCCGGGTCCTTGGGTGCTCCTCATGGGTGTCCGGGTGCCACATGGATGTCCAGGGGCCCTCGTGTGGTCCCCGCGTGTGTCTGGGAGGTCCACAGGGGTTCCAGGGGTCATCGGGTTGTCCCCATGGGTGTCCAGGGGCCATGCGGGTGTCTGGGGGCCAGATAAAGATAAAGAAGAAAAGAAAGAAGAAGAAAAAAGATCTTACAGTACCTGAAGACCGTGGCTGTTGAGGATCATTGCTTCTTTGTTCAAGATCTTCCTGAGACCCCCTGGAATCAGAGTGTGAAGACATCTAAAGGTAAGAAAACCCATTGAATGTATGTTGTTTTAATTTTGCAGATTTGTTCATTGTATTTTTACATTTTAATTTTTTTCATTGCCTATTGATTTCCAAATTATTTATGTATGCCCTTTAGGGCTATACATACATACAGTGACAAGGTTATGTGGTAATTGGTGCTTCACAAAAATAAGCTCAAATATTCATGAATATATTTAGAGTAAATCCAATGTCCAGAATAGCTGTATAATTACAGAGACAGTGACCCTAGGGAGATATGGGGACCTAGTGTTTGCCAAAAGAAGGTAGTATGCTGCACATCACAATCAAACAATGCATTCAATATTACCGGTGCTTCTGGTTCAAGGGGTACCTGTCCTGGTGCCCACATGGCTACCACATAGAACAGTCCCCTAGTGAAACAACACCAACCCATAAGGTATGACACATGAATTATTCAACACTAGAAAGGTTAACGTTGAAGGGCTGATGACCTTTATCTGACTGTGTGTACCAGATAGGATAGACTCTTCACCGTGCAGTCCTCAGGAATGGAGATCAAGATGTGTAGAAGAAGAAGGAGCACAGCCTCCGCATCCAAAGTGCAAAAATTAGATAGGGCAACTCTCAATGAGCTAAAAAAAATGCGTATTTATTAAATCAGCTTGGCAATGGGGTAGGGAACGCACCAACGCATTTTGTCCAATAGGACTTTCTCAAGGTGTGTAAAAACAGATACAGGCATACATTTTAATAGTAAAATTTTGCGCCAAAACCGGCCTGTAGTGACATCATCACTATGCGTCCCAGAACTGAGTCACATTAGTGAGACTCCACTCCTATTGGGCAACAGAATCATCTGACATAGCATAACATTGTTTATAGAGCACAACTTATTCATCCTTGAACTCCTTGAATATATCCTCCAGCACAACTACTTCCTTTTCAATTGTAAATATTATCTGCAGGTACAAGGTATGGCTATGGGCACTACAAGAGCCCCCACGTACGCTAACCTCTGCCTAGGCTCGTGGGAAGAGGTTAGCGTATTCTCCGAAGCAATGTGACAATACACTGAACACATCGATATGTGGATTAGATATATCGATGATATTAAGCTGTTGTGGCAGGGAAGCCGACAAGAATTAGATATGTTCCTCAACCTTCTAAATGCCAATGAACACAATCTTAAATTGACTTCGGAGATCAGCAGTGAAAGCATTACCTTTCTAGATCTCAAAATCACTAAAACACAAAGTGGTTATCTTTCTACCTGCAATTACAAGAAAAAGACAGCGACTAACAGCTATCTC
This sequence comes from Ascaphus truei, assembly GCF_040206685.1. Classification (NCBI taxonomy): domain Eukaryota; kingdom Metazoa; phylum Chordata; class Amphibia; order Anura; family Ascaphidae; genus Ascaphus; species Ascaphus truei. The sequence continues at coordinate 275,108,698 of NC_134486.1, read as the reverse complement.
ATGGTGGACAGTTTCCATCTGAACCCTCTAATCAGAAGCATCCCAACGGGTCAATACCTCCGGATCAGACAAAATTGTTCTGATTTGGCAACTTTTAAGGTACAAGCCAAAGAAATGAGAGACAACTTCCTGGCTTGCGGCTACTCAAAAGCACAACTTAAGTTAGCCTACCATCGAGCAGTGACCACATCAAGGGAAGACCTTCTCACAGACAAACAAAAAACTGATGGGAATAAAGAAATCAGATGTATCAGTACATTTAATGGGCAATGGAAAGACATTAACTACATACTGAATAAACACTGGCACATACTTACCTGCGATGAAGATTTGAAAATGGTCCTAAAAGAAAGACCATCAGTTGTCTGGAGACGTTCCAGAAATATGCGGGATCATCTCGTGCACAGTCATTTTACGAGATAAAAAAACAAGGGAACATGGCTCACGGTCAAAGGTTTTTTTCAAATGTCACCACTGTAAGGCCTGTGAGTTCATGAGAGAAAGTCAAACTTTCACCAATACAAAAACACAAAAACCTTCACTTAGAGAGATTTCATTAACTGTAAAAGCACAGGAGTCATATATCTGATCACCTGCTCCTGCGGAATGAAATATGTTGGAAAAACCAAACGTGAATTTAGGAGAAGAGTCCTAGAACACCTGGGCTCTATTAGATATTCCGTTGACACCCCAGTCTCTAGACATGTACGTGAAGTTCACGCGGGAGACATAGGTACACTTACCTTTCAAGGGATCGACCACATTGCCCCCAATATACGTAAGGGCAATTGGGATCAAAAACTTTTACAGTGTGAAGCCAGATGGATCTATACATTACATACTCAGTATCCATCTGGCTTAAATGAAGGATTTGTGTACACTCCTTTTCTGTGACCCGAGAAATCTGTGCACTACATAATGTATTCTTCTCAACATTTAACACTGGTATTTTTCTTGTAGCCTGAATCACATTTAGTGATCACTAAAAACCTGACAAAGGTCAATATATTCAACTATTTTACTTTTGCATCTATCTGCAACACTTCATGCAGTACCTGCACGCCACCATCATACTAGGCTACAACTAGCGTCTATCGGCTGCTATGGCAACGGTAACGTATAAAGGGGCCGACAGAGACGCGGTAACGCCCACCCCGGAAGAAGTCGCAAGTAGCGACGAAACGTACGTCGGGTCTTAGCCGACATGATGGCATTAATGCATACTATTTGAAATTTATGTTCACTAGTTTGGGACATTTTGCCCTAACTCCTTACTCACTCTATCAACGGAATAATCAGTGCTGTTTCTGATCTCCTAGCTGTAAAAACATGGCTCGATCAACGTGATTTGCCGTGACACTGCCTTATGGGATTTGATTCCCACTTACAATATACGCAGATACTGCTGTAATATAAATCATCGGTATCTACAGATTATTATAGATTTACCATCAACTGTGTAATATACTGTACCATCTGTACGTACCGTGTATATATACTTTTAGTTCACGGAATACACAGCGATCTCCCTGATCTCAATACGTTTGGGAGCATTATCTGCTGATAGCAGCACACAGACATAAGAACACTCTTAACCCCTTAGGCACAATATTGAGATTTGCCCTGGCTGTTAACAACATGGCTCGATCAACAGGATTTGCTGTGATACTGCCCTATGGGATTTGATTCCCACTTATAATATACGCAGATACTGCTGTTACATAAACAATCGATATCCACAGATCAATATAGATCTACAGACCACTGTGTAAGGTACTATTTGTACACACCGGGTTTATATGCCTCCAATACACCAGATACACAGTGATCTCCCTGATCTTAAAACGTTTAGGAGCATTATCTGCCGATAGCAGCACACAACAATAAGAACTTACTTAACCCCTTAGACACAATATAGAGATTTGCTCTATTACCCTGCTTTGGACATCATCCACTATTCTGCTGGGGGCTAATATTTAATATTTTGTATTCTGCGGGAACAATATATCCATGTAGAATTTCCATAAATAATAATACATTAAAAACCATCCAAACAATTCAATGAGTTGATCTATATATATATATATACTAAGTACAGTATAAAGTGATACGAACATACATATTGCTAAACGAACGACGTAGAGGACTCTAAGTATGTATATAAACAACACATGATAATGGTAGTATTTAACTACAACATACATGGGATGTATACCTATCTTTATCGGTAGTTGACTTCACCATCACTGAGGTTATATGACCACTGTATTCACCGCACATGCGCAGAACACCCCCATGGTTTCCACTGATACAGTGTATTAGTAAATATAAAATTTGGGTCACTACAACAGCATATCATATACCTTACGGCATTCCTTTTATTAGATGTGGTTGACCTTATTTCACTACACTACTACTATTATTAGGATTATTTATGGTTTGAACAATCAGAAACACAGCATTTATATAACGACAGCCACTAGATTAACATCACTGCACAGTGTACCCTAGATTACTGTACGGATTTTACACTATGGGTTCACTGTAACCAAGTAACAATTTTTTGCTACAGGGAATTTTCTCCCTATACCAGTATTTTTCACTGTACACATACTAAGACATGGCATGTTGATTATATATATAGGAGGCAATCTTAGCAGTTGCATTTGCACCTCTATTACTAGGTATTGACATTCATTTCATTTAGGGGCATTCATATATACCCTATTCTTACGAATCAGGATATATATTTGTATTTTAATTACTATGTTTACTAATAAAATTATTTTAACTGTATACACTTAGTTGCATATTTTGGGACCTTTTGTGTGCTCTCCTTAGTACACGAATCTAGATTTATACATAACATTCAATAGCATAACTTTAATCAAAGCAAAAAGGACAAACAATAAAAAACAATAAAAAATCCTTATTATACAATATAAATTATTTAAAAAATGTGTATAAAACGTAAAAAAAACATATACAATTTCTACATACCTAGTGGAAACATAAGGAATATATCAAATACATGGAAAAGCATAACAAACCATCTGCTAATGATATTATAAAGCAAGCAATAATCAAATATAATGAATAAAACCAAAATAAACAAACATATTGCAATGCATGTTGTTCCAAATGTATAATTCCAAATTTATAATTATATGGATCCACTTAAGGTATTATAACCCTCTTCCTACAGTGACAGGGATGATATATATGTATATCAGTATATATATATATATATATATATATATATATATATATAAAAAGATATAGAGCTAGATGGACCCATGAAGATCCTACAGTATATTTGTCCAGCTAAACTTTTAACAACATATATATATCTATCCAGTGAAGATACTGCACAGGAAAAGTAAATACAAAAGTTACAATTAAAAACAGAGGGCATCCACACTAAGGTAGACTCGACCATATTCATGATAAAGATCATAAATCCCATTAGTGGGTGTCCTCAATCACATCATATAATTTCAAAAGATTATTTCTTATCAAAAGATTATTTAATCCTAAATGTAATGAAAATAATAATAATTTTTTCCATATTCACGAGGAGCCTCCTTGAACTAGCAGAAATGAGCACATATTGAGAAGAAAAGGGGGAAACGTGATGAATACATACAGTATATACCCATATTGAAAGAGTACGTATAGATATAAGATTAATCTGATTTCTGATTAATTTTATATCTATACGTACTCTTTCAATATGGGTGCCAGTATCCCAGGGCAGAATTTAAGTCCCACGGTCATGTGACGCAGAATTTTTAAAAGCACAGTCGAAACTGGCACCCCACCTGTATCTCCGGAAGTAGGGGCTCACCGAGGCTGAAATCAATGTGGTTCAGCTCAGGAGACCCCATGCTCCCACACACTATTATCAAAATCAATATTTGTACTGTATGATCGCATGTAAGAGCCGTGCATGGAGACACAGCGTCTCCATGCAGCTCTTCCAGGCTGCAATTTATAGTATTTATAGTGCGATAGCACTGATACACATAACTCGTCGGCCGATTGAGCTTTTTTGATCGGCCTTTAAAAAAATGGCCTTCATTCTTAGTAAATACCATTTTTGCCCTCATGTTTTAGTGCGCGATAAATCAATGCAAAGAGTCCTTTGCACTAAGCACCAAAAATAAAAATCATCTGCCAGTTTAAATTGCCATTTTTTTGACAGCGCTGCTATCACGGTATGCATAAAGCCCAGAAAACCTGTGATAGCAACATTTGCAAAACTGGCGAGTAGCTGGCAATGTGATAATCGCCTATTTTGAAAGGCCTCACCCTGCGATTTCTTTCTGCTGCAGAGAGAGAGCCGCCTCTCCCTGCGCAAATCTCCCAGAGATCAATTTTTTTTAAATATAAAATGTATTACTAGTGTATTGTAACAGGGGTCTCCGGAGCAGAACCTCGTTGAATTCTGGACCGGGGACCCCTGCTTCCCGAGATACAGGCCCCTTTATGGGTGTCGGTATCTCCTATGCATTTTATTCCTACGGTCACATGACGTGGGATATTTTTTTTCTTTTTATGTTTTTACTTGCCTATTGATTGATAATGTATTAATCTGTGCCCATGTGTATAGATAAATACAGTGACAGCCAAGGTATTTTTTGGCAAATGCTTTTTTTCTATCGATTGTTGTTTTTTCTTTTTCTGTTTATTGTTTGGCTTAAAATGTTTGTAATTTGGATGGCTTGTTTGTATTTAATTTTCCGATTGTTTAGCGTTTTTAATGAATTATTTATTTTGTTGGCTACTGGTTTTATGTATTGAATTGCTTGTTTTGCTAGTGGTTTTATTTCTTGAATAGTTTGCTTAAACAGGTGTTTATTGAATTGTATTCTTATGTTTTGTAATAACAGATTTTTTATCATTGTGCTGTTTTGGAGCTAGATACATGTTATTGATGTGGCTTTCTGTTAGGCTTTTAGTTCTTTTATTGTTGGGGTGTTTAGGTGCTTGTGTATTGGTGAGTATTACATATTGTAATGTTTTTTGGGGGCAGAGGGGGTGAGTGAAGGGTCAAGTACCCCTTCACTCACACCCTCTGCACCCAATAAACATGCTGTTGTTCCTTAACCCCTTCATTGCCTTAGCGGTTTGTCCCTAAGGTAATGAAGTTGCCTGTAAATTCATTTTTATTGCATCTGATTCATGCCGGGGACCTCCGGTGCTGGTATTAATGTAAACCTGCATCAGCTGTGGAGACTCCCGGCATCAATCCGCTTCTCGGCAGATTCTCACCACCTTCACGCCAACTTTTCCTGGCAGGAGGATTTTTAGAGGAAATCGCCATTCTAGAGCCACGATTAGCCTCGACAAACTAATCACCTCTACTAGAATTGTACGGATTAGAAAACCTGCCGATAAGTGGCTTATCGTCGCTCGTTTGGCAAAAAAATGTTCTCACCAAAAAAAATTGCCTTAAAATACTTTTATCTGCGATTTAAATCTGGGATTACTGAATAGCTGTAGGCCTTTTTGGCAAAAAGGCCTCTAAATGGCTTACCGGGGCTTATAGCATAGGATCCTTTGTAGCCTAAATATGTCTTCAGGAAACTTGCTTCTGTATTTTGTTGGTTACATCAGTGTGAAATCTATCTCTACAATATTATTATAGTAAATGTTTCTGATGTTCTGAATTACTGTAAAAAGAAATAATTTTTGTAGTGAACTTTAAAAAACAATAGATTCCTTTGCATAGAAAGAAAATTGCACAGAAGCGCACAAGGGATGGCGTTAATAACAGTATTTTAATAAAACAAACACATAAATGGCTGAGAGGATCCAACCCCTTCTCAGCTCAAAAGGTAAAAGTAAAATGCCCAGAAATTAAAGCCATACATATGGTCTCTTAACATAAAATGTCTAGGAAAAATACATCACATACAACAAAAAACATTCAATGTAAAAGTAAACAGAGAAAGTACTAACAGCCCAAGGGGATTTAAATAAAAACCGCCATAGAGGACTAAATACCCGCTGACAGGGGGAGACGGACACTTACACTAGGGCAAAGGTGGGGGTCCACAGCTGACCGCACAGGATCCGGATCGCGGCACCTGGGAAGATTGAACAGCCACCACTAGAGCCTCAGGCAGGCTCCGTCTCAGCCTCTCAGCAAACACGCGCAGGATGACCTGTCGTGACCTCTACGCGTTTCGCACCACGTGCTTCGTCAGGAGGTCACGTACAGCGTCATCCGCGCGTATTTATGGAAGGAAGGGAATTAGTAAGGACAGCCCCTTCAGACGCCAGATCCAACGCCCTTAGATGGGCAGCTGAATACTTAAAGTGATGCTACCTCTTTCTCTGACAGTGTCACCTGTGCGATAGTCACGTGATACAGGTCTACCAGAGTGTATACAAAACGGGAACTGTAACACAGCAATATCAGCACTGCCAAAGACCATCACTAAGTATACAGACAGAAAATGAATAAGAACACACAAATGCCAATATATATATTAATTAGACATAATAAATGTACATATAGAAGGCAATACATAATCCTAATACATATATTATAAAAATGAGAGATTAATTTCATTTTAATAAAAAGAAGAAAAAAGAAAAAACATTAAACATGATTTATCTTAAAAAAGGTTTAAGTTCAATGAGTTCATTAAAACCAATGGGGTGTCTAGTTTGCATTTCGTAAATCCAATACTGTTCACGTTTCAATAAATGATTTTCTCTATCTCCTTGCCTGCTGTTCATTTGTATATGTTCAAGCCCTTTAAATGTGATACAAGCGGGGTCATTATTGTGTATTTCTTTAAAGTGTTTTAATAGAGGGGTGAGCAGCATACCTTTAGCCAAAGTTTTAGGTATGTTTTTTACATTTCTCATATGTTCTAACATACGCATTTTTAGTGGTCTTTTTGTCTTGCCAATGTACTGTAAATTACAGTTACACTGCAGGACATACACCACATGCGTAGTCTGACAGTTGATAAAACTGTTGATATTATACATCCTTTTTGTAGCACAGGACGTAACAGTTGTCCCTTTACAGATATGATTGCACGCCTTGCACTTCCCGCATTTATACGTGCCTTTAATGCCCAAGCGATCTTTAATGTCACCAGATACAGCAGTTTTTCTGGTGATTTGGCTAGGGGCTAACATGTTTTTTAAATTTGGCGCACGTTTAAACACTACCCCTGGTTGTGAGTTTAGCTGAGGGCCCAGTATGGGGTCCATTTTCAATATCCCCCAATGTTTTTTTAAGATTTTTCTAACCCCATGATGCATGTCACTGAACTGAGTTATAAAAGCAGGAATTTTTATATTTTTGCCTTTAACTTTCTTGTTTTTCTTATATTGTGTCAGTGACTTCCTCGGTATTTGCTCAAGTTTCTTTATAGAGGAATCTATCAGTTCCTCATTATAATTCTTGTCAAGAAACCTATTTTTGAGGAATTGGGATTGTTTGTCGAAATCCTCAATTTTAGAGTTATTTCTCTTCAATCTAAGAAACTGGTTGAAGGGGATATTTTGGACCCATCTTTTATCATGACAGCTAAAGGGATCAAGGTAGGAGTTAACATTTGTTGCCTTGAAATACGTTTTTGTTTGAACAGTATTGGATTCAATATATATCTCCAAATCAAGAAAATTTATGCTAACTGAGCTGTTAACACCACTAAATTTTAGGTTACAGTCATTCGCATTAAGTTGGTCAACAAATAGAAGATATGATTCCTCAGAACCCTCCCACACAATGATAATGTCATCGATATATCTCCTCCACAGCCTAAGCTGTGGAGGAGGACATCGAAAAACCTCAAGCGACCCCCACAGTCCCATATACAAATTGGCAAACGATGGGGCAAAAGTTGTCCCCATCGCCGTCCCCAAGATTTGTAAAAAATAAAGGGATTCAAACATGAAATAATTGTGACCCAAAATAAAATTAATAGATGTAAGAATAAATTCTATTTGTGTGATCGGTAGTGTTTGTGGTGTCAAGAGAAAGTGCTTAATTGCCTCTAATCCTTTTTGATGGGGAATGCTGGTATATAGGGCTTGCACATCTAAGGTGGCTAATCTACATCTATCATTCCAAACAAAATTGTCCAAAACCTGTAAAACCATAGTAGTGTCTTTTAAGTGAGACGGTAGTGATGTGACGAGTGGTTGTAGGTAAAAATCAATATAAGTGGATAAATTAGATGTGATAGAATTAATCCCTGAAATAATAGGGCGTCAAGGCGGTGAAGTGAGGGACTTGTGAATCTTGGGGATATAGTAAAAAATGGGAACTGTGGGTGTCTTAATAAGCATATACTCGTATTCTGCCTTAGACAGAATCCCAATGGCAAACGCCTCAGTCAGATGCTTTGTAATGAGGCCTAAATATTCCTCTGTGGGGTCCTTTTTTAAGGGGGCATATGTGACTCTGTCTCCCAGAATACGATATGCCTCCCCAAAATAGTCATCTTTATTCAAGAGGACTATTCCACCCCCTTTATCCGCTGATCTCACCACTATATCTTGGTTGGCTTTCAAGGTGTTAATGCTTTTGTATTCCTCCCAAGTAAGGTTGGAATGATGTTTAGAGGAACTCTTTTTACACATTTCTTTAAAATCTCTCTCCACCAATTTTCCAAACATTTCAATATTGGGTCCTCTGGAGGTGTATGGATAGAAAACTGAATTGGGCTTAAATCCCGAATGTAGATAGCCACTGGAATTAACAAAATCTGGATCACTTTCTCTTAAAAGAGATTCCAGATCTTCAATGAGAGCCTCTTCTTCACTATTAAACTCGTTCTGTGTATTTATTTGAGTACTAGCTGCTGTGTTGTTAGAGCTGCTAAAATGACGTTGTAGAGTCATTTTCCTCAAATATTTTTGGAGGTCTATGTATAGATCAAATTCTTTCGCATCCCTTGTAGGTGCAAACGTGAGCCCTTTTTTTAGGACCTGAAAGAGATGCTGATCTATTATAAGCGAAGATAGATTAAATATCCCACTTGAAATCAGTGTTAATGACTCAGGGATCCCCTCTTTGTGGGTGGGCTTTCTCCCTCCTCTCTTACCTTGTCTGAGTATCCCCTTTTGCGATTCACTTTTGTCATAGGGTTTGAGGGAGGGTTGTCTAGATCCCAGCTCGGTCTTTTGAGCTTGTTTTTGGATGTTTTCTGAAAAAAACAATTGTCATCATTATCGCTTACACTACCTTGACCTCTCAACTTAGAGAATTTATTGGAAACCGGGATCTCAAATTCTATACGTTTCTCTTCCTTGGGAGCATACTGTTCTCTCCTTTGATGTTTGTATTTGTGTTTAATATCATTTGGCTTCCCATTTTTGCCCACTGTTGACCAATTATCACTATGGCTTCTCTTTTTAGGTCTGTTTTGCTTGTGAGGCCTTTCCTTAGAGTGATCTTTCTTGTTCACATAGTGTGGTCTATTAGGATTAGTATTCACTTTGTGGGTTTTTTCCTTATTCTGAGGATTTTTTTGAGACTTATTTGTTTTTGGAATGGCACCTTGCAAGTATAGTTTTTGATCCTTGCTTGTAGGTTCTTTTTTAGATGGAATCGTGCTTAATGACTTTTGTGGAGTCTGATCAGATAAAGTAATTTCTTTATTCGCACTTTTAACTGATTTATCTTTCCAATCTTTTTGCCTATTTTCCAAATAATCAATTTTATCTCTTAAAAATTTCTTATTTTTCCTCATCATTATGCCCTTTTCATGTTTTTTCAGTTTTCCCACCATATCTTCCACCAGTTTCGGTAGCCCATCTAGTGTTGGTAAACTGATAATGTCTGTCTTAACTTTGTCAATTTTGACAGACAATTCTTGTAGTTCTTTTTTCCTCTCTCCCATAAGGAGTTTAATGAGGTTGGTAGAACTAATTTCAAGAATTTCTTCCCAAATGGCTAAGAAAGCTGGGTTTTCATTGCCATATGTGGGTTTGATTAACAGTCGCAGACCTCTAGGGATCCTTTTATGTTTATATATCACTTCTGCAGCACGAGCGCCCCAACTATCACTTCTGCAGCACGAGCGCTGAATATCCTATTCCTGCTTTCAAGATTCCTTTGCATATCTTACATTTTAAAATCTGCAATAGTGTACTGTATGTTATTGCATTGGTGCGCAAACTGGGGGACGCACAAGATTTTTTTCGGGGGGGCGTGGCGGTTGCAGAGGCCCTGCATTCTTCCTCAAGAAATTTAAATTAAATTCCAAGGGACCACGCGAGTCCTGTGCAACTTCACTTACCGTGATTCAGTCGGCTTCTGCGACGCGTTGCCATGGCAACCCATGACCTTGCGGCATCATTTGACGCTGCGTCGCCATGGCAACACTGCATCAAATGATCCCACAGTGTGAAATGATGCAGTGGATCATGTGACAACACGTCACATAACCCCGCTGCATCATTTGACGCTTCAAACCAGGTAAGGGGGACGCCAGAAGGAGGCGAGAGCCTGCAGGGCAAAACTTTGCGCACCCCTGTGTTATTTGTATGCACATTAGAAGATTTGTGACTATGATATTATAGAAATATATGAGCCTATTGTACATCAGAAACCGAAATACCGTCTTAGTCTAAAAGGTGGGTGCCTAGCAAAAGTGGTGAATGTTCACCAAAAGTCACCAAGCATGTAGCAATAAAATAGAATTCTCCAGGCACACCAAATGTAAATAACAGAAGGTACAGTACATATTTCATTATCTCAACTATCACTCTAGGGAGAGGGCTATAGGGCTCTATGCACAAAGCGTCGAAAAGTTTTTTTCGCCACAAAATGCCTTTGGTATTCAGTAAGCGCCGATAATTTGCGAAAATCGGCAATTTTTCTTCCCGATAAAAAATTATCGGCAGCGGGCTGTCGATAAGCCACTTTTTGGCACCTTTCGCCACTTTTTAAAATCAGCTGAATTCTAGTAGCCCCAATCCTGTTTTCGGTGTTTATCGGAGCTGATCGGCAGTCTCAAAAATCCATTTATTCGGCAAATCGTCCCGCAACTCAAAGTTGGCGGGTCGGTGGGGAGAAGTATCGGCAAGGGCGACACTTAGAAAAAATCAGGCCTTTTTCCTGTCTGTGATTGATGCCGGGGGTCTCCGGAGCTGATACCAACACCGGAGCCCCCCGGCATGCATCCGAGGCAGGAAAAATGCATGTAAAGCCCACTTCATTACCTTAGCGGCTAACCGCTAAGGCAATGAAGGGGTTAACCCGCCGTGCCAGGTTTATTGTGGGTAGCGGGGGTGGGTGAAGGGGGTATTTGGCCCTTGTTGTTTGTTTAGGGCTTGCGGGGGGTTGCGGGTGCACTTAACCCCTTCACGACTGTAGCAGTTAATACCGCTACGGTCATGAAGGGGATAAGGCCTCCCGCTACCCACCCGCAAGCCCTAAACAACCACCGTTGGTGCTAATACCCCCCTCACCCACCCCCACTACCCACAATACAAAAAATACACACACAACAGCCCCACACTAAATAAATAAATAAATATATCTAAATAAATAAATAATTCTAAATAAATAAATATATATATATATATATATATATATATATATATAACTATATATATATATATATATATATATAACTATATATATATATATATATATATATATATTACCCCAACAACCCCTATACCCCCCTAACAAACTCATATATGCACATCAATGATACTATAGGCCGGCGGGGGCCCTCGGGTGTTACCCGGAGGCCTGCAGTACCAATTATGTGCCCCCCCCAATTAATGTCAAAACACATACATACTTATAAATAAATACCCCCCCCCCTAACACATACAGTATAGTAATGGGCACAATTACTATTATCCACAAATGGATAATAGTGAATGTGCCCATTTTAAATACATAAAGAACAATAAATACATTAAATACATATAGCACTCACCCATGTACGGCTGCCACGATGAAGGCCATCCTCATCTTCATCCTGTTCATGCCCCCTCCGCTGCTGCAAAACAGACACAAGAATAAAAACATCCAATGTAATGTCCCCTAACCCCTTAATCACCATAGCGGTTATTAACCGCTACAGTCATTAAGGTGTTAACCCACCCTCACCCACCACTCAGGAGGCCTACATACCCTCCCACACTAACCCCCCACCCCGTGAGGCCTAACCACCCTCACGCACTACCCACTAGGGAGGCCTACCCACATACAGACTTGGGGCCAATACCCCCTCCCCCCACCCCCAGTACCCACAATAAAAACAATACACTGCCCCACAATAAGCATCATTCTATTTATTAAATACATTACTCACCCCCTTATTCTTTTACATACAGGGTTCATACCCCAGCCCCACGTGAGTCCCCGGCGGGCTGGCGGGTCACCTAACAGACCTACAGGGTACCAGCAACATGTTTCACACAGGTTCTGGAGGCCTGTTGGTGGGTTCCGCCAAGCGCCATGGCCCCCAGGTGGTCTCCTTGGGGCACCGTGGGCCACAATTGTGTCCCCACGGTAGGCGCACGGATGTCTGGGAGCCCCGGGTCAGACCCACAGGTGTCTGCGGGGCCTCGGGTGGTTCTCACGGGGGTCTGGGACTCACGAGTGCTCACTATGGGACACGGTGCCCCCACGGATGTGGGACCACCGGTTCTTCCCCGCACACTACGGGTCCAGGGTGCCCCCACGGATATGAGGCCACCGGTTCTTCCCCGCAGACTACGGGTCCGCGGTGCCCCCACAGATGTGGGGCCACCGGTTCTTCCCCGCACACTACGGGTCCTCGGTGCCCCCACGGATGTGAGGCCACTGGTTCTTCCCTGCAGACTACGATTCCACGGTGCCCCCACGGATGTGGGGCCACCAGTTCATCCCCGCAGGTATCACCCGTGGAACCACCAGCCTGATACCCGAGGATACCACAGGTGGTCTCCAGAGGTCTCACGCAGAACCAAGGAACAAACCCTGAATGTAAAATAAATAAACCTGGCCTATACATTCAATACATACATCCCCACTCCCCCAACACCTATAGTACAATAATGTGCAAAATAACTATTATCCAGATAGGAATAATAGATTATTTGCCCATTATTAAACACATTAACTAGCATATTAAAATAAATAAAGTACTACTGAACTCATCAATTAGAAGCCCCCGTCGCCAGCAACATCCTTGTCTTTCGTTGCCCACAAAATACATAGCCAATACATAGCCAATACATTGCAATTACATTCAGATATCAATTAACCCCTTAAACACCTTATCGGATAATAACCACAAAGGTAATTAAGGGGTTAAGCCACACTGGCCCGATACCCACCCTTCACCCATTCATTTGTACAGTGGCTTCATCATTCAACTATATATATATATATATGGGAGCAGGTCCAGTAGGCAGGATCCCCTGTTTGTGGGGAACGAAAGACAAGGATGTTGCTGGCGACGGGGGCTTCTTATTGATGAGGTCAGTAGTACTTTTTTTATTTTAATATGCTAGTTAATGTGTTTAATAATGGGCAAATAATCTATTATCCCTATCTGGATAATAGTTATTTTGCACATTATTGTACTGTAGTGTTGGGGGGGAGGGATGTATGTATTGAATGTATGGGCCAGGTTTATTTATTTTACATTCAGGGTTTGTTCCTTGGTTCTGCGTGAGACCTCTGGAGACCACCTGCAGTATCCTCGGGTATCTCACGGGTATCTCACGGGTATCAGGCTGGTGGTTCCATGGGTGACACCTGCGGGGATAAACCGGTGGCCCCCCATCTGTGGGGGCACCGTGGACCCGTAGTCTGCGAGGAAGAACCGGTGGCCTCACATCTGTGGGGGCACCGCGGACCCGTAGTGAGCACTCGTGAGTCCCCAGACACCCGTGAGAACCACCCGAGGCCCCGCAGACACCTGTGGGTCTGACCCGGGGCTTCCAGACATCCGCGGGCCTACCATGGGGACCCAAGTGTGGCCCACGGTGCCCCAAGGAGACCACCTGGGGGCCATGGCACTTGGCGGGACCCACCAACAGGCCTCGAGGAACCTGTGTGAAACATGTTGCTGGTATCCTGTAGGTCTGTCAGGTGACCCGCCAGCCCGCCGGGAACTCGCGTGGGGCTGGGGTATGAACCCTATATGTAAAAGAATAAATCATGTATTTATGGGGGGGCACAAGGGGTGGGTAATGTATTTAATAAATAGAATGATGCTTATTGTGGGGCAGTGTATTGTTTTTATTGTGGATACTGGGGGTGGGGGGAGGGGGTATTGGCCCCAAGGGTATGTGGGTAGGCCTCCCTGCTGGGTAGTGGTGAGGGTGGTTAGGCCTCAAGGGGTGGGGGGTTAGTGTGGGAGAGTATGTAGGCCTCCCGAATGGTGGGTGAGGGTGGGTTAACCTCTTAATCACTGTAGTGGTTAATAACTGCTATGGTGATTAAGGGGTTAGGGGACATTACATTGGATGTTTTTATTCTTGTGTCTGTTTTGCAGCAGCAGAGGCAGCATGAACAGGATGAAGATGAGGATGGCCTTCATCGTGGCAGCCGGAAATAGTTGAGTGCTATATGTATTTAATGTATTGATTTGTGTTTATGTTTTTTAAATACACATGGGGTGTATGTTGTTTATTGCAATGTTTATTGGGGGCAAATGTCCCCAATAAACATGCTATTCTGCCTTAACCCCTTCATTGCCTTAGCGGTTATCCGCTATGGTAATGAAGCAGCATTTATGTATTTTAATAATATTGTGCGGTAGTAGGGGGGCTCCTGAGCTGAACCGCATTGATTTGTGGCTCAGAGACCCCCTGCTTCCCGAGTTACAGGTCCCGGTTTGGGGCATCGGTTACAATGTCGCCCACATATTTATAGCGGACACGGCGCGTATGGGATGCTATAAAGATGGCGGCGACACTGCCACCCGATGACACATACCGGGGCCTCTAACTCAGGAAGCAGGGGGTCCCTGGTCCACAAATCAATGCGGTTCAGCTCAGGGCACCCCCTGCTTACAGTACACTATTATTAAAAATACATTCATGCTGCTTCGTTACCATAGCACATAGCCGCAAAGGTAAGGAATGATTGTTTATTGATATGGGTGTTTTACTCATGGTGTAGATGTGCAGAGTGTCTCTGGAGCAGAACCGCTTTGGTTTTAGGTCCAGGGACCCCCTGCTTCCCGAGATACAGGCCCCTTTAGGGGGTGCCGGTATCCCTCTGCTTTGTTTACATTCCGCGGGTCACGTGATCGGGACATTTAAATGCAGAGGATACCGGCACCTCATAAAGGGGCCTGTATCTCGGGAAGCAGTGGGTCCCCGGACCTGAAACCAATGCGGTTCAGCTCCGGAGACCCCCTGCACATGTACACTATCAGTAAAAGTTGTTTTGATATGTTTTTATTTTGCCGATGTTTGCGCAGAGAGCGGCGGGTCTCTCTTTGCTGCAAACACATATCGGCAGAAACGACCTATCGCCAGGCTATCGGGAGCCAGGATTTTTTTATCACCGGCTCATCTGCGTTTTGCTTTCGCAGAGATTCGACAGGAATCGGCATGGATTCGGCCCTTACTGAATACTGCGAGGGCAAATCGCCAAAATCATGCCTATTGGCAACACTTGCCGAAAGCATTTTTTCGGCGCTTAGTGCATGAGGCCCATAGTTATCTATTTGTTTTGCAAAGCATTTTTAACACTTATGAAATGCTAGATACCGTCCTACCATTCTCATAATAAGATACATTTCCCACCTAGACTCTCTTATGTTAATGTGTGACAATATATAATTTAACTTAATGTATCATGCCAGAAAAACTATTCATACCAAAGAAATAAAATTATGCATGGCAAACTCCCATTAAATAATAGGATTGGTGACACTGATTGAAGGTGATTAAGTCTACTGCATCCTTTTCAAGACAGTTGTTAAAATAAATAAATAAAAATTTGATGGGAAGTTGATCTAATATATAGATCATACTGTATGAGGCTGACTTTTTAACTGCGTCACCCGAAGGGAAAAAAATGACTGAAATATTATGCAAACAAGCAAGAGTAGGTGAAAATGTGTCTGTTTTGCACTATGAAGTTATCATTCACCAGTAATTGCTGGTTATTATTTACAAACTTTGATTGTGTTGGTTTTCTTGTAACCTGATATTTCATTATTCCCACAGTCAATAAAAAAAATGTTTTTGAAAATGCTTTTTCATATTACAATATATTTAATCACAAAAGCCATTCCATACAAAATACACATTTTATGCCAAATCCACATAATAATCTTTATATTATTATATAATCCATCCTGATCAGATCCTACTAAATGTAATGTCTACATACAGTATACTGAACATTACATGCGCAGGTGTTAAAATGCTTATGCATAGAACCTATACCAATAAAAATTCATACTAACCACTGCAGTTTTTTGAGATATACAAATACATCTGAAAGTATGTGATAGGATATGTTAGATCTTCAAGTTCATGGAATGTACTTTCTCTCCAATTTTATTTTTACTCATTGATCTGTTATACCATATAATGACAGCACTGCAATAATATGCTCAGTTTCACCCTTCCAGAAAGTTGATTCTCAGCTACGCTTAAGAGAAGGATCCAATGAGAAAATCTATTGCTATTTATCAAAAATGTTATATTGCTTCCTGGCTATATAAATATGAACATAATCTTCCTTAATAGATGTAAAGGTTATTAAATCAACATGTTACTTTGGTTGTATCAAAATAGTTTCTAGGCAAGCATGACATGACCTGGTATAAAAATACACATGTTAAAATATTATTGCAGTGTTATACCAAACGTTTAATTGATTCTAACAAACAAAATGGTTAGTGCTAGTCTAATGACTCTAATACCAGATAATTTATTTTTAAATCATTAAGAGTATAATGTAAAAAAAAATTGTGAAACAATTTTGTGTTGGAAAGGCAACACAATTTCTCTATAAACAATTATATTTTTATAAAGGGGCAATGAGTCTATAAACATTTTATATATATATATATACAAACTTGCTTTGTAATCTCTTGATTTATAATGTTAGAATCAATCTCTATAGCAAGGAATTAGGGGGAAAAAAGAATTAATTGTAGAAAATGAACACAGCAATATATGTTCTGCACAATGGATTTTCTTTGCATGTAATTGGAAGGTATAATGAATACGGCAGGAAGTATTACATATTTTAATCAATCTGGCACATCAGAGGTTAATGTTAAATTGCAAATTGTTTTAAAAATGCAAGAATTTGTTTTATTGGGGTCAAGACCTGCATAGCTACAGTATATGTTTGCACAGAGACTGAGATATCTAGGGTGAATAACTGGGTTTGCAAGTGGAGGGGCGGGGGGAGGGTTGAAATTTTGTTGCAATTCTTCACTGACAGGGGGAATAAGCTAAAACCTTTTAAATGTACCTTTGTTTGAGTGATCTCTGGAATGTCAAGGGGTGTGGCCAAGATTTTAGCCCAAAGGTTTGGGTAATGATACTAAATATAAAATCATGGGTCTAACAGCAATAGATATTTTTAACAGTTGCAATTACACAAATCAAATGATATCAAGAATGAAAGGGTATCATGTATAATCTCTGATATCTTTTCTCGTGCAAAAGTAGAAGTTAAGGTGTCATGTTACATATCCAGACGCTCATATTATTTATGCACACGCAACAGGAAAGATTGCGTGCATCTAAGTGTTATAGAAATAAAATCTTTTATATATTCATACAATTTTTTAATGTAGAATTTTTTTTTTTCTTAAGTCGTAAAAATGTTATCCAGAGAGATTGATCAAAAGTGGCTTGAGAACACTCCCAGAAGAGGGGCATTTGTTGTTCTCAATGAAAGGGTTTTAGGATATGTCCTGAAGTTGAGTTATGAAATCAGAATTTAACAGAGGAGTGTCTGATGTCAACAAAATACATGAATTCTCATTATCCAATCCATGCCCTCTGGCAGCAAGCAGATACTGCTATGACATAATGATACGGCTATGACATATGACATTTCTGTTTTGCTTCCAATTATTTGAAAGGAATTGTCTGCATTTTATACTGTATGTTCTTGTAATAATCTTTTTATGTAATATAAGCACTGTACTATCGCTATATAAAGCTCAACCCCGTTATAGCATGATCCGCTACAACGTGGATCTGCTTATAATGCGATCTGAGAGTGCCTCCCAATTAAAAAACATCTCCTTTTTTTTTTTTAAACATTCAATGCATAATTGCTAACGGACACACACACTAGGTGGGAATTGAATATGGACCACAGGATTGGTGTGACAAAACAGACTCACTGTATACTATGTATATGTTTTTAGAGTCTATGACATCACACAATCCCTGTTGTGTAGAGGTAGAGAATTGGTACTAGCATACGATAGGTCCTGGGTTCGATTCCTGTATGATTTGATATAATTTATAAATAATAAAATAATAATGTATACAAGAAAAAAGGTAAGCAAAGCGCTCTGCAGGATTCATTTATAAATCATTATTTTTATTAAAATGCATAATGTATACATTATTAGAAGCCAAAACAAATAAGGTTTCTGCGCTCGAGCCGTCAGTAAATGAAGTGATGTAATCCGCTTGCAGCAACCACGTAAAGGGTCACTCCTCAAAGGGCCCCTATAGAAGGAATGTACTCCCAATAAAGGGGGAGTGTCCCAATAGAAACAATAAAAAAGGAGCTCCTGAAGAAGCACGTTGTGTGAAACGCGTAGAGGTCACGGGAGATTGTTCTGCCCATGTGCACGCCGGCTGGAGGGACGCTGCCTTTGGGTGAGAATGGAGGAAAACTTCTGCGGTGCGGTCACGACATCCGGATCCTTTAAGTGGTCATGCTTGCTGTCCACTTCCCCTCACGTAATCCTGCGGTGCGCTTTGAATACCTTTTTTCTTATTTCTATTGCGAGACTCCCCCTTTATTGGGGGTACTTTCCTTCTATAGGGGCCCTTTGAGGAGTGACCCCTTATGTGGTAGCTGCAAGCGGATTACATCACTTCATTTACTGACAGCTCGAGCACAGAAACTTTATTTGTTTTGTCTTCTAATAATTTATTCATTATACATTTTAATAAAAACAATGATTTATAAATTATTATTTTATTTATTTTATAATTGATAAATTATATCATTTCATACAGAAATCGAACCCAGGACCTTTCATATGCTAGTGCCAATTCTCATTCTGTGGACCCAGAGGACCATGTTATAACAGAGTTCAGCTGTATATAAAACTCTAGGATGTCTGCACATCTTCTGTGATAGGCTGAATGACTGTCACTCAACCAGTGTTACGATTGTGCTCGCCACAAACCGGGACCGGACCACGGGGCTGAGGTGGGGTTATATAATCACCGACCTTAGTCCGCGCAGACTGATCTGGAGTGCGCAGTTCGTAGTCGTACATAGCAGGGTCAGGATTGGAGAAGGCAGCATCGTCGTTATTCAAGCAGGAGTTCGGCAACAGGTATTCAGGAGTTCCCCACTTCAGATTAGGAGCGTGAGCGCGGGAGTGGCCTCTTCGTGAGGAACGGCCTCGGCCCATGACGCCGGTCTCAGCCGGGGGAGACAGCAGGCTGGCCGAAGTACACCGCAGGGCAGCGTCGGGAAACCAAGGCTTCAGCACAGAAGTCAGGAACGGGCCCCCGCATGGAACTAGCAGGCGGCCTCAGGAAACAATGCTTCAGCAGAGAAGTCAGGAACGGGCCCCCGCATGGAACTAGCAGGCGGCCTCAGGAAACAACGCTTCAGCAGAGAAGTCAGGAACGGGCCCCCGCATGGAAGTAGCAGGCGGCCTCAGGAACTAGGGGCAAGAACCAGAAAGGTTAGTACACCAGGATACAAGCCAGGGTGGCTTGTGGCAGAGACAGTAACGTCCAGGGTAGGAATTTATGCTCGGCACTGTTTCAGTGCCAACGCCCAGGATATAAAGGGCAGAGATCCAATCACAGGAGGAGGGTGTATGAGTATTCCTCCAATGATGAAGCACATGGCAGAATCTGCAATGAGAGGCAGCACATGTGCCATTGATTGCCAGAGGAAGCTTTTGCAAATGCAGAAGTCTGCAAAAGCTATAATCAAAGCCAGGAGCGGATTCCTTACAACCAGAGACAGCACATCCCTCCACATCTGTGAATGGAATGGAGAGCAGTGGGCACATGGTGCAGGATGGAGTGCAAAGACAGGGGAGGAGAGACATCAAGGTCAGTAGGAGTAGGAAACAGACAGCAAGAAGAGGAAGAGACAGATACAATGAGTAGTATAGGAGGGAGTGTAGTGTGCACAGAGATGAGCAGACACAGTAAGGCAAACACTACAAAGAGAGGGAGGAGAGAGTGCAAATAGGAGCAGTGCATGTTGTAGGATGGAGGGGAGGAAAGACAGCAAGAAGGGGAGTGGAGACAGAGACATGGAAAGGAGAGGAAGAGAAAGAGGGATTACGAAGAGGAGGGAATGGAGAGCAGTTTCCACATAGAGCAGAAGGGAGTGGAAATAGAGGAGAGGCAGCAAGGTGAGTAAGAGGAGGAGACAGATGAGATGAGTAGGAGAGGAGGGAGTGTAGTGTAAACAGAGAGGAACATACACAGAAAGGCAGGGAGTGCAAAGAGGGGGAGGAGAGGTCCATAGAGGAGCAGTGCATGATGGAGGAGAGAGTAAAGTGGGAAAGGGGACGAGACAGCAATGCATTACAGCACGGAGGGTGAAAACAAAGAGTAAATATTAATGTAAATAGGTAAATACTGTATAAATAACCTTTCAGATCTCCTAGATCAGCATATATTATGCCAGGTATAGATAATGTTTGTATACTAAATCTAAAATGTAATAAGTAAATCTTTGCTCTCTGATTAGACTTTGCACTCTTTGTAGAGAGTAATTTAAATTTTCCAATAATTTTGCTACAACAGATTTCTGTGTGTTAAGTGCATATTTTCGTTAGTAAATATTGACCAATGACTTTGCAAAATAATATTTAATAATTTTTGGTTGTGGCAGCGAAGTAAAGATATATTGTGATCGATTGAAGAGAGATATTATTCATTTGAGGTACCTTTCGTAGGTGAAAAGTGGATCAGCTACTGTACAGTAGATATCTGTGTGTATTAACCCTTGTCACATATACAAGTCATGTGCTCACAGGTGTGCCGTACACTACCGACACACTTTATTAAAGTGTGGCCGGTACCGCAAGCCGGGAGATTTCCCGGCTTGCTAGTGGCCGCCCCTCGGCGTGCCGCGCGTCATAGACGCGCGGTCACGCGTCTTCGGGAGCCTGCGCCCCCTGCACGCGCGTCCAGGGCTCCCCGAGGGACAGCGGCAGGGGGTTCCGGGGGACCCGGCGGACCCGGCAGCGGTAGGGAGAGCGCCCCGATCGGAGGGCGCTCTTCTGCTGCTTCGGCGCGCGCCCGTCACCCTCGGGCGCGCGCCAGGCTACTGCTGCGGCCAAGAACGGGCAAATGCTCGAATAAACTTGGTCGCAGCAGTATGTGACAAATTGTAAATAAAGATATTGTGATGCTGTATAAAAGTCAGTCCAGACACCTCCCTGTGTGGCTGATGTGCTGATCTGGAAGCTCACATGCTGACAGCCTCAGTGAGAGACTGCAGGGAGAACTGCTGTCTGGGTACAGGTACAGGTACAGGTTCCTGAGTGGGGAAATAGTTTAGTTCTCCCACGATTGGTAAGTTAATAAGATGTATTAGTTAGAGCTCCAAAGGAGAGTTAGGTCCTTTTTGTTTTTATATCCTTGTTTTGCCCTGTAAATAAACCCTGTTAAAATAATCCTACATTTTCCTGCCTTTAATACGGGACAAAATACCCTGCAGCTTGACTGACACATCACACTATATATTGTGATGGATTGAGGGTAGATAGGACTAATTTCAGGGACCTTGCATAGGTGAAGATTGAGTCAGCTAGGTAGCTGTGTGTATTAACCCTTGTCACATACTGTATACAAGTCACGTGCTCACAGGTGTGCTGTTCGTGACAGAAGACTGAAGTCTTTATATGTCATGTGTCTATCTGTCCTTCTGTAGCACACTAATCTTTTCCAGATCTCAACTTATAAAAGCCCAAGTGTTCCACAGCCTCGTGAGAACAAATATCAGAAATCCCCATACAACCTTCCTTCTCTTTTTTTGTTGCATTCTGCACACTGATCAGGCAGGTAAGCGGAAGACCAGAGCTATCTAGCAAAATAAACTGTTATCAAATCTATTTAATTGACTCATTTACTGTATGTAAACATGCATATACATAATTGAAACAACAACACATTTAAAATGGATGTGCTTCGTTCATAATTGTCAATCTTCATTCAGCTATTTTTGTGACACAATTATTATTTAATGAAAAGCAAATGTTGAAAATAACTTTTTTTTAGAACCACATGTTCATGGGTTTTATTACTTGCATTGATCATAAGAAGGGAGCAAAGCATTTTGCCAGAAAGTGTACTTTGTAACCTTTCACCAAAGGTATAATATTAACAGTGAGAAAATGTAAACCTTTACTTTCATTCACAACCTCACTTTCAACAGCAATGTGAATCTTAGATTTTGCCAATTCTCACAAGTTTTCACTCATCTCTCTAAGGTGGTTGTACTGGAAGGTTTAGGGAGCGCAGGTTTCACCATATGAAAATTAGGCAAATAAACACTACATAGCCCAAAATGCTTAATTTATGTCTGAAATAGTAGGAATTCAATAGAATGGGAATTCACATTTTCTTAATTTAAAACCAGCATAAACCACAATAAATGTGGTTCTGGATCAACAAGCTTCAGTTCTTTAGGAGATGTTCAAGGTCTGGGTGTGATGTTCCTCAATGTAGAAGAAAAAATACCATAGTGCAAAACTGCATATGCTTTGAAATTGTATTAAATAGATAATTGCACACTTACACAACCGTATATATCATGAACATATAGAACTATAGCTGGGTGGTGTCTGTTATCCTCACTGATCTGCCTGCTGGTAGGGCCTCCTGGTCTGCTGTGCTCCCGGCGGTGCACCGCGTCACTTCCGGTGACGTGTCTCGTCACTTCCGGTGCAATCGATTTGGTACCAATCTAAGATGGTACCAAATTTTTTTTAAAAAAAAGCTTCTGTTGAAGGCAATTACTTGTCCCCACTCAGGGTTAAACTGGCTCAAAAGGCAACCAACAAAATCCCAGTGAACAACTGCATAGGATCCAGCTAGGAGGTGTGGACATGACGGAACCATGAAAATCCCTGGTGGGAGAGAGCCAACAGGGGATGAGAGCTAGAACCAGTGAAAAGGGGGGCCTGGAAGACCAACATTCCTTCCTCCACTAGGCTCCCCTTTTATCTCCCGAACACGATCCAGTAAGTAAGGGAAGACACTCTCTTCCCCGCCCTGCCAACAGAAATCTTGGAGCCCATGACAAAGGAAGCAAAGCCCCCACAGGACAAATCAATGGAGCAGGGCCCCAGGCCCTTCATTCCCCAAGTTAAATCCCCTCCCCCTGTTAATTCCCGCTTAAAATGGTGCATTGGGAGTCCCTGAGGGGGATGAGATGGTATAGCTATGGGGGGTAGTTCTATATGTTGACCGCCTAGGGAAGTGGGTTAATAACCATGAGGAGTTAACTGTGTGGGCTCATGCAGGATAATGCCCCTCACCCATGACAATGCATGGAGTGAATTAGCAGGAAAGAAGTCACTCCCTCTGTATGCATGGTGTCCAGTGACGAAAACAACGGGGTTATATATAGTTTAGCCCGAAGGTGCTAGAACTTGGCTTCCTGGGAGCTGGAGGAGTTGGACAGTTGGAGGAGCCTCACTATTAATAATGCAAATATGTTCCCATGTATATATGTGTATAGTTAATGTATAGTGATATTGCCCTGTTACTGTTTGTTATTTTATAGTTGGGGAAAGTGTCATATTAAGTTAGCATCCATAGCTATGATACTGCAGAAGTCTACAGGCTATCAAAGAGGATGTCTATCTACTATAGGGGTTATCACAATAGTAGTCCTGGTATTTTAGACAGAGTGGCCCGGTTTTGGTGCCCCCTGTTGTCTCTGAAACAGAGGGCTAAAGAGAGGCAAGTAATACTTTGTACTGGGATAGTTATCCTACAGTACAGGATAGAAAGGGTGACCAAAGATGGTGCCCAAATGATAGCGAATTATGGGCACTATGCAGAAGATGATCACGTAAGATGATGGCAACAGCAGCAAAATGAAGTACCTCCATAGAGCATTACGAGTTAAATAGTACAAACACTTTGAATAGAGAAGTATGTCTATTGTGGATAATGTCAATGTGTGAGGAGCATTGTGAGTGCCTGTCAGTAAAAGTTAGTTATGTGCATGGGGGTGGGGAGGGTGGAAGTTGTGTGCCTTGAGGGGAGGTAGTTTTGTGCCTGGGAGGTGGTAGCTACTACAGTATGTGCCTGGGGGTTGTTATGTTCCTGAAGAGAGGTAGATATGTACCCGGGGGTGAAGTTATATGCCTAGGGGTGGTGGGTAGTTATGTGCCTTGTGATAGTTATGTGCTTTGGGGAGAGGGAGGTATATATGTTTCTGGGAAGAATGTAATAATTTTTCTCTGGGCGTAGTTATGTGCTTGGGGGGAGGTAATTTTGTGTCTGTGGAGGAGGGAGGTAGTTATGTGCCTGGGAATTAATGTAATTATGTGCTGGGGAGGTAGTTATGTGCCTGGGGGGGAAGTAATTTTTTGACGGGGGGTAATTTTTTGCCGGGGGGTGGTGGTAGTTATGTGCCTATGGGGAGGTAGTTATGTGCCTGGGAGAGTAGTTATGTGGTAAGGGGATTATGTGTCTGGAGGGAGGAGAAGGGGGTATGGGCCTAGGGGTAAAGGTATGGAGCTGGGAGGCAGGGTGAGTAAAACAAAAGGAAGGGGGGGGGCAAGTGTTCCTACATGTAGCCCAGGAAAATTTAGGAGGCCTGCAGATGTGCCTGTCTGAGGGGGCTTACCTTCCACCAGGCTGCAGCAGGCCCCCTCTGACAGACACCACAATGGATCGTGCACATGTAGGGTTGCAAGCAGGGTGCCCAGGCCCACGGACACACTGGGCCTGGTATAGTAGTCCCGTCTGTCCCCCCTGTTGGCAGCCCTGCTCATTAGCTTCATCTCCACTGTACACTAGAAGGCCACTGGCCCATCCTCCCTTCAACAGTTGTTAACGACATCCCTTTGAGCAGCCCAGCCCACAGGCTCCCCCACCATTGTTGGACAGCCATGACTCCCTATTCTACTTCAACGGCAGCAGAACCCTGTCCCTCTTTTACTGGAGACACCACCCATTCAACAGCTGTGGACACATTCCCCCTCCTTCAGGTCTATGTTTAAAAGCAATTTTGTACCAACATTTTAGTAAAGAGAATTATATTCATTTTGAGCCTCTTAACGTCTTTGCTTAATTTTTTCCTCAGGAGTATATGCGTGAGATTTTGTGCATTTCAAAAGGAGGAGTTACATGACATATTATAACAAGATGCATGATCTGTGTGCCTCTGTCCATCACTTTTTCTCCCTTCAATCTGTATTTTAAAAAAATCATCCAAATATATGATGGCATTAACTTTCTGCGTTCTAACAATCTGCACCAGATGTACAGATGTAGCAGTCATTATTGCACCCACTGACATGACCCGCCAGGTGCAATAATGCATTAGCCTTGCCCCTTCTTTGCGCTTCTAAAGCAGACTCACTGGTGTTTGCTCCTGCTAGCACATTGTGTGTGTCCTGCTGCAATGCGCCAGCAGGAGCATTCACGGCTGCTACATCTGTTTTCTACATTTGCAACAACTGTACACTAAAAAAAAGGTGCAACACATTAAATCCTCTCTCTGTTCCAAAACTGTCTTTGTACATAGACCCATTGGGTTGACAAGATACTGTATGTTTTACACAAATGGACTAAACTTATATTTTAACACAGGCACCACAATGAGATTACAAGATTTTTGTGGAAGGGATTCTTTGTTTCTGCAATCCCTCTGTAGAGCGTTGTGTCGGTGCTTTTTGAAAAATATATTATAGAAGTGCAGAAATCGGCTCATGCATACTAATGTAAACAACATGGCAAATTTGTAATATTTTACATCAATTAATCTGTCTATGAATGTGTACTTCAATTAGACGTTTGTATAATTTACTGGTGGATGAGAATAAAGTATTCCATTAATCAATTAGATAGTAATTAGGACTTTTGTAAAAAGTTGGCAAACCTACTGTACAGTAGAACACTAAACACATTGGATAGGTCTCTCTCTAGATTTCACCTCTACCATCATTTTCCAAACACATGCAAAGCAATAACATTAAATACATTGCTTTCATTTCTGTAATTAACAAATAATTACCAGATTATTACTGTACTATTTTTCATACTATTACTATAAATACTATATTTGTAGGTGTGATATTTTTTGAAAAATATATTGGCAATTTTTTGCACATTTTGCTATAACTGTGACTTATCACAGATAAGCAAGAAAATTACAAAATACTGTGAAAAAGGAGCGTCTTTGGGAAAATACCATAGTGTCTTCATTCTATATATTTTTTTTATGATAAGCAGGAAAAACTCAGTAATAGGTATTGGTATGAGCTATATGTAGTATGCAGTGCTACTGCATACTGTACAATATGATCTTCCAATGCGAGAAATACCTTTACAGCATAGTACTGGTTAATCTATGTGTGTCTCTAATTAACAATCCCAAAAAATGCAAACTAGTGCACACAAGACAAAACTGGAGCAAAATACTACTACATTGAGAAAGAATCTATGAAAACGAGGAGCAGTGGTGCACTGCAAAATTGAATTGGGCTTAAGCAGAAAATAGTTTAAAATAAATGTTTTATTGGGGTCGTGTCAGCATAAAAAATGGATAAGAGGAATAGGCAAATATACTTCTGTAGCCAGGGTACCTGAAGGTTCCGGTTTACCTCAGCGCTGTGTGGTGAGTTGTGGGGGGTGGCCGAGTCGCCGGGGACTCCCAGGGATATTGCTGAAGGACGTCGCCATGTTATGCGCGGTTCGCGCATGCGCAGTAGCGCGATATTTGCGGTGGCCCCTAAAGATGGTTTCCGCAGGTGCAGGACAAATGCGCACAAGGCAGGACCAATCCTGTGCAGGCTCTGAGCTGGGGCTACAATTCCCATGAGCCTCAGCAGGGTCACAGGGTGCAGGGCAGCCAATAGGGCTTGAGAGTTGCTGCAGACAGGTAAGGGAGGCGTGCAGCGGAGACCACACTAGCCAGTGAGTCCTGGGAGAGGAGGTGCGTAGTGCAGGGGGTCAGTGACCCACTGCATAGGCCACGATATTTCCCCTAGGCCCCAGTATAGGCCCTGAGTCATCACCAGCTCGTGGTACTGCAGGGAACAGCCCTAGAAAGGGAATTGATTCAGTTATTGATAGTAGCAGTCAGGGACACAGTATCTTCCTGGGCTACAGGGGGATCGGTAGTTTGGGATCAGACTACAGTGTGGAGTCAAGACTCGTGAGAGATCTCCCTGACCGTGAGGGACTACTTGTGAGAGACGACGCTGGATCTGCGGATCCTTTTTGAAGTATCAGCTACCGGGTGCAGGAGCGCCCGGCAGGTATTATAATAAGTGCACCAACACCGGCGGTGATTCCACTTGGGGGGTGTGGGTTCTTTGGGGATGCTGAGGGGTAGAGTGACCAAGGAACTGATTCATTGTGTTGGACACAGTGTGAGGATTACATGGTGGTGGGAGAGGGACATTTGCACGGTGGTGTGTATCCTGGACTACTGATATACAGTCATATCAATTGTATATGTATATATGCTCTTCTCAGTGGTATTTGCCATATACAGTTAGGTCCGGAAATAATTGTACACTGATACAAGTTTTTTTTATTTTGGCTGTGTACCAAAATAAATTCCAGTTACAGTTAAATAATGAATATGGGCTTAAAGTGCAGTCTATCAGCTTTAATTTGAGGGTATTCACATCCAAATTGGAGGAAGAGTTTATGAATTACAGCTCTTTAATATGTAGCCCCCTCTTTTTCAAGCAACCAAAAGTAATTGGACAATTTACTCAAATGCTGTTTCATGGACGGGTGTGGGCTATTCCTTCGTTATTTCATCATCAATTAAGCAAGAAAAAGGTCTGGAGTTGATTCCAGGTGTGGCATTAGCATTTGGAAGCTGTTGCTGTGAACCCACAACATGCAGTCAAAGGAGCTCTCAATGCAAGTGAAACAGGGCATCCTTAGGCTGCAAAAAAAAGAAAATCCATCAGAGAGATAGCAGGAACATTAGGAGTGGCCAAATCAACAGTTTGGTACTTCTGAGAAAAAAATAACGCACTGGTGAGCTCTGCAACAAAAAAAGGCCTGGATGTCCACGGAAGACAACAGTGGTGGAAGATCATAGGATCCTTTCCATGGTAAAGAAAACCCCCTTCACAACATCCAGTCAAGCGAAGAACACTCTCCAGGAGGTAGGCATATCATTATCCAAGTCAACCATAAAGAGAAGACTTCACGAGAGCAAATACTGAGGGTTCATCACAAGGTGCAAACCATTCATAAGCCTCAAGAATAGAAAGGCCAGATTAGACTTTGCCAAACAATATCTAAAAAAGCCAGCCCAGTTCTGGAACAGCATTCTTTGGACAGATGAAACTAAGATCAACCTGTACCAGAATGATGGGAAGAAAAAAGTATGGAGAAGGCTTGGAACGTCTCATGATCAGAAGCATACCACATCATCTGTAAAACACGGTGGAGGCAGTGTGATGGCATGGGCATGCATGGCTTACAATGGCACTGGGTCACTAGTGTTTATTGATGATGTGACAGAAGACAGAAGCAGCCGGATGAATTCTGAAGTGTATAGGGATATATTGTCTGCTCAGATTCAGCCAAATTCAGCGAAGTTGATTGGACGGCGCTTCACTTAACAGATGGACAATGACCCAAAACATACTGCGAAAGTAAACCAGGAGTTTTTTAAGGCAAAGAAGTGGAATATTCTGCAATGGCCGAGTCAATCACCTTATCTCAACCTGATCGAGCATGCATTTCACTTGCTGCAGACAAAACTTTAGGCAGAAAGACCCACGAACAAACAACAACTGAAGACAGCTGCAGTAAAGGCCTGGTAAAGCATCACAAAGGAGGAAACCCAGTGTTAGGTGATGTCCATGTGTTCCAGACTTCAAGCAGTCATTGCCTGTTAAGGATTCTTGAAAAAGTATTAAAAATGAACATTTTATTTATGATTGTGTTAATTTGTCCAATTACATTTGAGCCCCTTAAATAAGGGGACTGTGTATGAAAATGGTTGCAATTCCTAAACGTTTCATATGATATTTTTCTTCAACCCCTTGAATAAAGCTGAAAGTCTGCATTTCTATTGCATCGCAGTTGTTTCATTTCAAATCCATTGTGGTGGCGTACAGAGCCAAAATTATGAAAATTGTGTTGGTGTCCAATTATTTCCGACCTAACTGTATGTATGTATGCTATTCTAATGCTGTTCACTGATATATTTAATACATGTGTATCCATGCCCACACGTATATAGTAAACGGTTACAGAGTTGTGGATTGTTATTGATATTCTTGCCTAGGGGAATCTCACATATCGGGGATCCTGGGCAAGTGGAAGATCTGCCCAGTTACTTATTGTTGCCCCTGGATCCCAGTTAGCGGAGGCTCAGATCTCTGTGAGCCACAGGTATATAAAGCATCAGTAGACCCGTATAGTCATAAGGAAATAGGGCTACACCTCTTATGCATTTTTCATCTATTGGTGCTTAATCAAAGCGTTAGTATCTCACTTACACTTATTGCCTCATTATGTACACATCTGCACCGGCAGTGACACCGTGCGTAGCCAGATAGGGTGTCCCAAGAAACTTGGTAAACCAATCTGATAGAGAGCAGTATCATGTCCTGTGCACAGCGACCCCTTCAGGTGGTCAACATTAAAAATATTAGAAATTAACAAACTACATAAATTAACAACAATACGCACAATGGATAAAAACAATTGCCTATTCAGTCATATTAAACATTCTGTCACAATGCTATTACGTGAACAGAAGCTTGGTGTGGACTAAACATATTATTGTGTATATCATGTAGATGACCATGTATGAGTGTGGACAAGAGATTCCAAGGACTGAAAGATTGAGTTCCAAACAGAGAACTATATGTCTCAGTCCCAAGAATTGGCCCTTGGGGATACCTTTTATGAGCAATCTTGGTTGACCGCTATTGGCTGTTAGGAAGGTGTTGCAGAAATTTGGTTTCTGAAACATGTAGGTCAGAATATGGCAGTCCATATCTATATACATTTATGTATGTGTCCAAACCGAGCTTCAAAAGCTTCAAAGGGGATTTTACTAGACGGCACGGCGCCGTATCTGGAAAAGAGGGGGTTAAAATTATATATAAGTCAGAACCACCCTTTACCCATTGTTGTTCATGTTGTTCATGCAAAGTTCTTCATTGTTCTTGATGCAAATGATCTTCATGCATGCATGTTACCTGCCTGTTTTGCTGTGATGTCAACTGAACTATGGGAGAAGTGGCCAGTCTGTAATCCTGCTGGCTTTCTTGCCATAATCGTTAAGTAAGTGTCTATATTTTGCCTGTTATTTGTACATATTTGCTGTGTTCATCTTTATCAAGGAATAAAATCACTTTATTATATCTTAAGTCTCTTCCCAGTTCAAACCCAGGTATATATATATTTATATATAATTTTGGTGTAAATTACAACTTGTCACAAGCTACCGTGACAAGCTTGTAATTATACACTATGTGTATATGGTATACACATATACACCAGTTAATTACAAGCTTGTCACGGTAGCTTGTGACAAGTTGTAATTTACACCAAAACTATATATAAATATATATATACCTGGGTTTGAACTGGGACGAGACTTAAGATATAATAAAGTGATTTTATTCCTTGATAAAGGTGAACACACAATAATGTACAAATAACAGGCAAAATATAGACACTTACTTAAAGATTATGGCACGAAAGCCAGCAGGATTACAGACTGGCCACTTCTCCCATAGTTCAGTTGACATCACAGCAAAACAGGCAGGATACATGCATGCATGCATGAAGATCATTTGCATCAAGAACAATGAAGAACTTTGCATGAACAACATGAACAGGACATACTTGAAAACGAGAGGTAACTCTCAATGTATTACTTCCTGGTAAAATATTTTTATAAATAAAAAATAAATAAAATTTAATGGATTCTGTTCAGTCCATGCCAGGATTTAATGCAAGTTTGGATTTTCCAGATTGCCTGCCCTTTCTGCTCAATTTGGCCATTTTGTGTACTGGCAGCCTGCTATATAAGGCTGCAGTTCCTGGTGAGAGCCACTGAGCAAGGTTCTTACGTATGCAGTTCCTGTTTTCTTCACTGTCACACCTTATCCTTTTGTTTGTTTGGATACCCCTCTTGCCTACCCCAGACCGTGACCTGACTTTGCAGCTTTCTGCCTGCCCTGACCTCTGCCTGTTTACTGGACTTTGCACCACTGCCACCAGCCCGGACCTCTGCCTGCTTACCGACTTTGGATAATCTAACAGGGCTCTGGTCAGTTATTTTGCAGCCCTACTTCAGCAGGTCTGCTTTCTGATTGGAGACAAGCACCGTCACATTTTGCTCGGCTTAACAAGGTCCTCGCTGAGGTAGCACGAGACATATCTCTCCAAGGGGAACTGCTCAGAGATCATGAGACAAACCTCGCCCAGCAAAACCAACAGCTGGCACTCATTTCTAGCCAATTTAAGGACATTATAATCTGGCCGGATACATTCCAGGTGGGTTCTACCCCTGCACCGCCATTGCTGGCTGCGTCTCCAGCGCCAGCTCCGTCATCCCCTATGCCTAGGGAACCACGGATACTGACGCCTCTACATTATGGAGGGAACCCTATGACTTGTAGAGGATTTTTGAACCAGTGTTTGATACAGTTCGAACTACAGCCCTCCATGTTCTGCACCCATCGATCTAGGGTAGCCTACGTAATTTACCTACTGATGGAAGAGGCTTTGGCCTGGGCCTCCCCTCTCTGGGAAAAGGAATCCCAACTGATTGACAATGCTGCTGACTTTCTCCAAGCATTCAAAATAGTTTTTGACGCTCCCGGTCGTGAGTCCTCTGCTTCTGCTGCGCTCCTACGAATCCGACAAGGAACCCAAACTGTGGGACAGTTTTCCATTGAATTTCGTACCCTTTATGTGCAGACGGCCTGGAACAATGAAGCTCTGCTGGCAGCACTTTGGCATGGGCTTTATGATTGTTTAAAGGACGAACTGACTTTCAAAGGACACCCCCAGGGATCTGGAGCAATTAATTGATCTCTGTATCAGAATGGATCTCCGGATGTGAGAATGACAGACCGAGCGAGACCAGTCCACAAAACCCCAATAATCCAGCTTGCCCCCACTTCAAGACTCCTCTTACTACATCTCTCTCAATGGAGGAACCAATGCAATTAGGTGATAACAAATTACCTGAGCAGTAGAGAAATAAGAGACGTGTCAGGTGGCTGTTCAGTACTGTGGGCTCAAAGGTCATCTTGCCCGCAATTATCCTAAATCAGAAAACTCCAGTGCCCAGTGAAGATAGAGGAATATTCTCTGGGCATTTCTTCTATTCCTCCTCCATCACAACCTTCATGGCTGGCTGCTCTTGTCAATTTCACAATCCTGAGGAACAGCCTCCCACTTCACTAAGGCTTTTGTGGATTCAGGGGCCGCAGGGATTTTCATTGACCACGCATTTGCGAACTCCACTCCGTTCCTCTTCATACTAGGGAGATTACGTTAGTGGTAGTGGCCATTGATGGAAGATCTCTGATACCTGGGACCATCACCCTCGAGACTAATCCTTTGCTGGTTATGGTTGGAGCACTTCACAAAGAGACACTGTCATTCTATGTTATTTGCTCTCCCTTGACTCCAGTGGTCCTAGGACTTCCATGGTTGCAGCACCACAACCCTAAGATTGATTGGGCAACCAATCAAGTGACAGCCTGGGGACAACATTGCCATGGATCCTGTGTCCTGGTGTCTCTCACCATCGGTTCGACTACCTACAGAGACTTCTTCATCATGCCTTCCAGTTTCTTACCAGGAGTTTGCCAATGTACTGTATTCAATAAAAAACAGGCAGAGGAGTTACCGCCACACTGACCTTATGAAATCGATCTGCTCCCGGGGCCATCCCTCCTCCAGACTGCACTTACCCCCTTTCAGAAATAGAAACCAGGGCTATGCGGGAATACATTTTGGAGAATCTTCATTATGGGTTTATTCACAAATCAAGTTCTCCCGCTGGTGCGGGTTTCTTCTTTGTTTCCAAAAAAGAGTTCTCTCAGGCCATGTATCGATTAAAAAAGCCTAAATAAAATCCCCGTAAAAAAATACATTTTGCTTCAAAAACAGAGGAAGAGGACTAGACATTCAAATAAGGGAAGGCATAACCAACAAAAAAGACCCAGAAAACTCTCCCTGAATTTTTTTGCCAATAAGGGTTTTAACCCCACACCCATGTACAGTATCTTCCAAGAATCTCAGATCCGTCTATTTTGGATCCCACTCTCTTGGTCAATCATAATGTGTCGGATTTCCACCTTCAGGGAGTGTTGCACTCTGCAGGATTTGAATGATTTAAAGACGGAAGAAAATAATAATTATGTTGATACAACTGATTCTCCCTTTTTCACAGGATGCACCCCATACTGGGGAAACAGGGGGTTCCCAGACCGGAAAGTAATGCGGATCAGTGAAAACATGAAAACAAGAAACATGGCCGGCCTCACATGGTATGGTAGCCAATCAGAGCGTGGGAAGTCTATCCCAACTCTGATTGGCTCTAGTAGACCATGTGACAGAGGCTTGGGGAATAACGGATATGACTTCATTGAAAGCCTGTCACATAATACTAGAACCAATCAGAGTAGGGATAGACTTCCCACGCTCTGATTTGCTACCATACCATGTGAGGGCGGCCATGTTTATTTTAATGAAGTCATCTTAAAGGCAATTGAAGCACAGCCATTCTGATTGGCTGTGCTTTCATTGCCTTTAAGTGACGTCATCATTTTTTTTTGCATCGGCCAAAACACATGGTTTTCACGGCCCAATAAGGGCCGTGGGAACCATGACAAAAATGTGACGTCATAGGCCTTTAAAAGCATATCTCGTCTCATTTTGAAGCCAGACGCCAAGGAGGAAGGACCTCCGGAGAAGAAAGATGACCAGGGCGTGGCAGCAGACGGGAAGAAGATTACAGTTGCCCATTACTGTATTGTATGTTGTGTATTGCTATTATTAAAGGCCCCTAGTTTGGGGCATCGGTTACAGTGTCGCCGCCATGTTTATTGCGGGCACGTAGCGTATGGGACACTATAAACATGGCGGCGACACTGCCCACCTGATCACACATACCGGGGCCTGTAACTCGGGAAGCAGGGGGTCCCTGGTCCACAAAGCAATGCGGTTCAGCTCAGGGGACACCCTGCTCACTGTACAGTATTATTAAAAAAATATTCATGCTGCTTCGCTACCATAGCAGATAGCCGCAAAGGTAAGGAACGAGTCTTTATTGATATTTGTGTTTTAGTCATAGTGTAGATGTGCAGAGGGACTCCGGAGCTGAACCACCTTGGTTTTAGGTCTAGGGACCCCCTGCTTCACGAGATACAGGCCCCTTTAGGGGGTGCCGGTATCCCTCTGCTTTGTTTACATTCCGCGGTCACGTGATCGGGACCTTTAAATGCAGAGGGATACCGGCACCTCATAAAGGGGCCTGTATCTCGGGAAGCAGGGGGTCCCCGGACCTGAAACCAATGCGGTTCAGCTCCGGAGACCCCCTGCACATGTACACTATGAATAAAAATGGTTTTAACAATAATTTTTAATGTGCCGATGTTTGCGCCGAGAGAGCAGCGGATCTCTCTCTGCTGCAAACACATCTCGGCAGGGGACGGCTTCTCGGCAGCTTCTCGCTAGGCAGCCATCTCACCACCGGTTACTAGCCATTTTATCAAATGGTGGTGGCTGATTCATTCGCCAGGGATTCGCCCCTTGGAGCATACAGCGAGTTTAACACGCCAAAAACATGGCTAATTGCTAAACTGGCAAATGCATTTTTCCGCTGCTTACTGCATGATGCCCCATGTTGGCAAAAAAATATATATCCTCTATTTTACCTCAACTGTTTTGCGCCAAAAATGCATACCATGATTCAGTAAGCCCAGAAAACTTGTCGAAAAGCAAAAAAATCGCCAAGTTTTTTGGCGGTTTATTTTGTTCCGCCATCGGCGCGGCGAAAAGGCACTTTGCGCCGCAACTGGCCATGTTTTCAAACCCGCTCAATTCTAGTAGTGGCGAGCAGCTTTGCGCCGCTCTAGAATTGAGATTTTCACGCAAATCTGTCTCGCCCCAACAAGTTGGCAAGTTGCTGGGGAGAGGCTGCGGATGAGCGGCGGAACGGCACTTAGAAAAAATCAGGCCTTTTTCCTGCCTGGGATTGACGCCGGTGGTCTCCGGAGCTGATACCATTAATGCCAGCACCGGAGCCCCCCGGCATACATCCGAGGCAGCAAAAATGCATTTAAATCCCACCTCATTACCTTAGCGGCTAACTGCTAAGGCAATGAAGGGGTTAACCAGCTGTGCCAGGTTTATTGTGGGTAGCTGGGGTGGTTAAAGTGGTTATTTGGCCCTTGGTTGCTGTTTAGGGCTTGCGGGGGGGTTGCGGGTGGACTTAACCCTTTCATGACCTTAGCGGTTAATACCGCTACGGTCATGAAGGGGTTAAGCCCTCCCGCTACCCACCCGCAAGCCCTAAACAGCCACCGTTGGGGCTAATACCCACTTTGGCCACCCCCGCTACCCAAAATAATAAAAATACACACACAACAGCCCCACAATAAATAAATAAATATATACATATATATATATTTTACACCAACAACCCCTATACCCCCCTAACATACAGTACATATATGCACAGCAATGATACTATAGGCCCGCGGGCAGTACCAATTCTGTGCCCCCCCAAATTAATTTAAAAACACATACATACTTAAGTATAAAGAAATAACCCCCCCCCCTAACCCATACAGTATAGTAATGGACACAATTACTATTATCCACAAATGGATAATAGTGCATATGCCCATAAAAAATACATAAAGAACAATCAATACATTAAATACATATTGCACTCACCCATGTCCGGCTGCCACGATGAAGGACATCCTCATCTTCATCACCGTCCATGCCCCCTCCGATGCTGCAAAACATAAACCAGAATAAAAACAGCCAAAGTAATGTCCCCTAACACCTTAATCACCATAGTGGTTAGTAACCCGCTACAGTCATTAAGGGGTTAACCCACCCTCAGCCACCACTCGGGAGGCCTAATGTAATTGCAATGTATTGGCTATGTATTTTGTGGGCAACGGAGGACACGGAATTTGCTGTCGAGGGGGCATCTTATTGATGAGGTCAGTAGAACTTTATTTATTTATTTTATTATGCTAGTTAATGTGTTTAATAATGGGCAAATAATCTATTATCCCTATATGGATAATACAGTAGTTATTTTGCACATTATTGTACTGTATGTGTTGGGGGGGGGGGAATGATGTATTTAATCTATAGGTCAGGTTTATTTTTTTTACATACATGGTTGGTTCCCTTTGGTCTGTGGGGGACCTATGGAGACCACCTGCGGGCCACACATCTGTGGGGGCATAGCGGACCCGTAGGGACCACCCGAGGGCCCCCAGACCCCCGTGTGAACCACCCGAGGCCCCTCAGACACCTGTGGCCTACCCGTGGGGACTATTGGTGGACAATGGTGCCTGGCGGGGACCACCCATAGGCCTCTAGACCCTGTTTTAAACATGGTGCTGGGCTACTGTAGATATGTGAGGTGACCCATCAGGCCCACCGAGGACTCCCGTGGCCCTGGTGTATTAACCCTGTATGTAAAATAATAAATCATGTATTTATGGGGGGGCACAGGAGGTGAGTTATGTATAGAATAAATATAATGATGTTTATTGTGGGGCTGTGTATTGTTTTTATTGTGGGTACTGGGGATGGGGAAGGGGGTATTGTCCACAAGGGTATGTGGGTAGGCCTCCTGCCTGTGTTAGTGGGTGAGGGTGGTTATGTAGGGGAGGGTATCACGGGATGGGTAGTAGGGGAGGGTATTTAGGCCTCCCGAGTGGTGGATGAGGGTGGGTTAACCCCTTAATGAGTGTAGCGGTTACTAACCGCTATGGTGATTAAGGGGTTAGGGGACATTACATTGGCTGTTTTTATTCTTGTTTATGTTTTGCAGCATCGGAGGGGGCATGGACGGTGATGAAGATGAGGATGGCCTTCAATGTGGCAGCCGGACATGGGTGAGTGCAATATGTATTTAATGTATTGATTGTTCTTTATGTATTTTAAATGGGCAAATTCTCTATTATCCATATGTGGATAATAGTAATTTTGCACATTACTATACTGTATGTGTTAGGGGGGGTGTATTTATTGTAAAGTATGTATGTGTTTTTAAATTAATTTGGGGGGGCACAGAATTGGTACTGCAGGCCTGCGGGGAACACCCGAGGGCCACCGCCGGCCTATAGTATCATCGCTCTGCATCCCAAATATTTAATATATGTACTGTGGGTATAGAGGTTGTTGGGGGCACAGAGGGTGTATGTTGTTTATTGCAATGTTTATTGGGGGCCATTGTCCCCAATAAACATGCTATTATGCCTTAACCCTTTCATTGCCTTAGCTGATATCCGCTATGGTAATGAAGCAGTATTATTGGATTTTAATAATATTGTGCGGGAGCAGGGGGTCTCCTGAGCAGAACCGCATTGATTTGTGGCTCAGGGACCCCCTGCAACCCGAGTTACAGGCCCCGGTTTGGGGCATCGGTGACAATGTCGCCGCCATCTTTATAGCGGGCACAACGCTATAAAGATGGCAGCAACACTGGCACTTGATGACACATACCGGGGCCTGTAACTCGGGAAACAGGGGGTCCCTGATGCACAAATTAATGCGGTTCAGCTCAGGGGACCCCCTGCTCACAGTACACTATTATTAAAAATACATTAATGCTGCTTCGTTACCATAGCAGATAGCCGCAAAGGTAAGGAATTATTGTTTATTGATATGGGGCCTGTATCTCGGGAAGCAGGGGGTCCCCGGACCTGAACCCAATGCGGTTCAGCTCCGGAGACCCCCTGCACATGTACACTATGAATAAAATTGTATTTCAAAGATTTTTTAATATTGCCGATGTTTGCGCCGAGAGAGTGGCGGGTCTCTCTCTGCTGCAGGCACATCTCGGCAGGGGACAGCTTCTCGGCAGCTTCTCGCCAGGCAGACTGTCTCGCCACCGGTTACTTGCCATGTTTGGCAATGTTGCTCTCGCTGTGATTCGCCAGGGATTTGGCCCTTCCTGCATACAGCGAGGGCAACACGCCAAAAACATGGTGAATTCAAACCCCTGGTGAATACAATTTTCCGCCGCTTACTGCATGACCTCCATACTCGCACTTCCATTTCTCAGGGTTATATCATTCGCACCACTTTGTGTAAATGGTTAATTATATCACAGTTTGTGACATCTAAGGTCTCATGATAGCCATCCGACCAGAAGTAAGATTTAAGCAGATATTAGCAAAAAGAGCTGTCAGCTGACCTATTAATTTGTTAAAAATTAATTACCATTTAAAGAGAAACTATTTTACAAAATCAATATGCTCTTCATGATTTAGAGTCTCATTATGTTCTGTCAGCTCCAGCTTAGGATACATGACTATTATTAGCTTTTATACATTTTAGGGGTGTGCCATGTGGGCATGAATCTCAGAGCTATTGCTGACACCTTGCATCAGTTGATGGGAACAGAAAGTCATTGAATAAATAACACTGAGGAAAACAAGTAATACATTGATGGAGTGTGATAAACAATTAGCCAATGATACAGTGTTAATATGAGAAGTAAGTATGTTTATAACATCATTTGAGTATTGGTTTCTTTAAATAAAATGCACCGCAACTAAGAATTAGTAACAGGTTTAATTGATTTCAGGGACATCTACTATTTGACTTGCAGCATCAAAATTATATCTCAAGACTCACCCCATATCTGGTAATTTATTAAAGGTGAAATCGTGCCCAAAATCAACTTCGAGATAAATAGATGATGATAAAATAAATGGCAATTTACATGTAATTACATTACGTCATACAATTCACAGAGTAATACACTCACGTGAAGGAGATTCTTGACAGTGACACTTAGCCACAGCGGCCCTGCTGTCAGGCATAGACCCCTAACAATCAGATGTAAAAGGAGTAGCACTCAGTGGAATTGTGAAAAAAGTATGAAGGTTTATTTGGTGATAATTATGTCATTACATTACACCCTCATTAAAAAAAATATTCTTAGCATATTAAATGTAAGATTCTATTTAAGTTTTAAGGATTGCCAGTGTATCAAGAAGGATTCTACTACTACTGTAAGTGTTACAGTTTCCTCTCCAGGAATCCCCTGCAGTGACTTCATTAGACTAAAATAAGGTTTCAATTATTCCATTCTACAGTACAAGTGTAGTTCAATGCAGGAGAAGTTGTGGGTTCTGATCCTGTTGGGTCTGATGCCAGTATCCTCTTCATCCCAAGGGCCCATAGATTTGTTAGTGGAGGTCTTATGGAAATATTTTATGAATTTTGGGGTGACTTGTTTAAATACTGTATACTTTGCATATCTCAATAGCATATATCTCAAGTGTGCTTCTTTTTGAGCACAGGTGCCTCTCCATATGTTATTTGGAGTGAGGGTTGAGGAGATATACAGTATATACAACTTGAGACTCTACTAAATTAGCTTTGTCTTTCTCGGAAAAATGTGAGTTGTTTAAATCGGTTTAGCATTTATTCTTTATTGTAAGTCCTGCTGTTTCTCTTGCCTGGGAGTTGATCATAAGATGGCTTAATGTATCTCATTGGTTGAAAGACTGACAAAGTTATAGTAAATGGACTTGACCCTGAAGAGGGGAGGGATACCAATTAAGTGCCACAAGTTTAAGTACTGGGGTCAGTGCTCTATAATGGTATTAGTGACTTCAGTATGAATGGACTGAATGAGAAAGTATTTGATAAGCAGGTCACACAAATATCAGCAGCAGGTATAACACTTCAAGCGAGGTATTCTAAATGGGGAATGATATCTGTAAACTGTACAGTATGAATGGTCAAGAGTGAGCAACTACAAAGTATACAACATTATATACTTGGACAGTCACACCTCATGGTCAAAATACATGATCAAAAACATCAAAATTCAACCCTCCTTCCTAAACTGTAGTTTGTTTAATCTAGTATTTTAGGGGTTGGGGTGTTAGTGTGTTGTTATCTTAAACTGGCTCCCAATTGTCCACTCTGTATTGCAATTATGTAGTTTTATTGTTAAGGTCATGTGATCTTTTAGAAGTATAAGTCTGAACATAGTGTTGGGAAACCATAGTCGGGGTGAGCACAGTATTTCAAAGGGAACATTTATATGGGACTGATAGAGATATACAGGAGTTAGACAAGAGGTGGAAAAGAGGTTTGTCCAGTCTGTCTGGATCTTTCAGCAACTTTCGGTGTGAGGATATTACTGGAAATCTTTTGGTGAGCTCACTACTACACTCGTAGACCTGCAAAACTTAACCTCTCCTCCCCCCTTAACCTAGTGCAGTCTCCCCCAAAATGTCTCCTCATCACAGCATACTCCCATCACTACCTCATCCTCCAATTCCCTCAGCAAACCATTTCCACACACCCTAACACGTCTAAATCAGCAACCATCGAGCAGCAGCCATAGGGCACACACCACATGCTATTTGTGCACTGCACAGGCAAGCTGGATACACTGTAGCCTCATATTAAGTAATGACTCCAGCCACTTCAGCTTTGAACTACCATTACTCTGCTCTCGCCTTCACTCTGCTTCTTGCTCCCACACTTTTACCCCCAAACCCTCTTGTATAATTTTCCATTCTCTAATATCATCTCCCTCACCCTGCAGCTATCAACTCCTGCTTCTCACATCACACTTCTTCCCCCAAAATGCTAACTATTCTACTCTCTCTTCCTCTCCTTAGTCACTACTATTTCTACCCTGTGGCAGCATGTGTCCCAATCCCCCTGGTTGGCCAACCACATTCCCACATTCTAGGCTAATGCCCAATATCCCTATTAGCCAAATTTGGCTTAATGGTTTTGGGCATTATCCCAAAAAAATACACATACAGTAATTACTCCCCAAAACTTAATAAAGTACATTTGAAATATAAAATCATTGATTGTCACTTTGGATAACTAGACCATCTCAATAGAGAGCCTAGATAGCCACATTGCAATTAATTTTAAGCTATAATTACAAAAAGACATTAACAATTAAAATACATGAATAACCCCCTTGATTAGTGGCTAACTGATTAACCCTCCTGCTACCCCTGCCCCAAGGAGGTCTATCCACCCTCCCCGGGTCAACTAGTACTATAATACAAAAAAACAGACAAAACAATCCCTGTCCAATGCCAAAAAATAAACACAAAAAAAAAAATCAGAAAGGAATAAATCCAAAAAACAGAAAAAACAATCCATGCCCGATGGCACACAAATAAATCAAGGTTGATGCGCAACAGCCCAGGATTCTCCGTTGCTCTGGGAGAAATTATCATTCAGTAGATTTCCTTCTTTCGGGGACGTGTGGACAACTCCTCCACTTACTTTCAAATGTGACATGAACCCTTAAAGATAGAACCTCTGGTTCAGGCTTTTCCTCCTCGCGGCTCCATCGCTGGATGAAATCGCGCTGTGTGAATCCAACAGTACTGCACCTGTCTGTAAGAGATGTGTACTAAGAGTGAGACTGAATCAGTCACTCTCCCTGTGCGCCTCCATCAGGCAAACCCACTAATCAGTTCCTCTTAGAACTATATGAGTTACTGGACATGGGAGGGATCTTCAAGTCATCTCAATTCATGAATTTGAATATCTACATTGGAATCATCCCATATTACCTATCTCCAACCATTTAAGATACACCTGTTCCTCTGTTGCTCGACTACTAAAACTCTGAATCAGGCCATCATTCTCTCCGGTCTTGATTACTGTAACCTTCTGCTGTCCGGCCTTCCCGCCTCTCACCTGTCTCCTCTACCATCTATCCTAAACGCTGCTGCCAGAATCGCTCTACTCTTTCCTAAATCTGTCTCTGCGTCTCCCCTCCTGATATCCCTCTCCTGACTTCCGATCAAATCCCGCATCTCGCACTCAATTCTCCTCCTCACTTTCAAAGCTTTACCCTCTTCTGCCCCTCCTTACATCTAAGCCCTAATTTCTCACTATGCACCATCCCGAATCTTGCGTTCTTCTCAAGGATGTCTTCTCTCTACCCCCTTTGTATCTAAAGCCCTCTCCTGCCTTAAACCTTTCTCACTGACTGCCCCGCACCTCTGAATGCCCTTCCCCTCAATACTCGACTAGCACCCTCTTTATCCACCTTTACGACCCACCTTAAGACACTCTTGCTTAAAGAGGCATATGAAAACCACTGCGGATAATACTGGACACATGATACATAAAGCTTGGTCCCCTGTAGACACACTTACCAGAATGCCCTCCTACTGTCTCTGTACGTTCCTCCTACATACCAATTAGATTGTAAGCTCCTCGGAGCAGGGATTCCTCTTCCTTAATGTTACTTCTATGTCTGAAGCACTTATTCTCATGACCTGTTATTTATATCATTTATTTATGTGATTACCATGTGTATTACTACTGTGAAGCGCTATGTACATTAATGGCGCTATATAATGCTGCAGTCACAGAAAAGATTTTATCCTTATTTGCTGTTTACACAACTTAGGATGAACCGCTCACCAAATTGTAGAAGATATAATTGCAGCCTGTGCAAAAGGGATAATTAATGGAACACAAACACAAAGAAGGGGGAGATCACAGGATCTCTCCAATATCCCAATTACCTGCACTCAAGGGCTGTTAAATAATGTTGGGGGTAACTTACTCCCAGTCCTAATAGTCCCGCACCCACATACAATCAGGTATATAACACCTACAGTGACACAGTTAATTAAATCTTTGATCTTAAATACCTGTTGTTGTGTGGAGTCTGTGGACTCTTTCCTTTTAGGTTCAAATCTACATGCCGCTCCTGGAGATACCGGCACTCTCCTGCTACAGCTGTCCTCTCCCTCGAACGCATAGCTTATTGAAAATGTGAGTGCATCATGCATATAATTGTTCATTGCTGCTAATACATTTTTTAGACTGTACTGTACCATTGTGCGTTCTCTCTTTTCTTCTATACTACCTTGGGAGAAAAACCTGACCACTAACAAGCTTCCTGATACACTATCAAGACACCATTCTGAGGGGTTATCCATTAAATGGCTCCTATCAGAGAGAGAAGGGTCTCTGATACGTTTATTATTGACATTGTCATTTGTGAGTACAACCATTGCAGAGACTTTATATATTCTGAGACTTCATTTGTTATACCATCTGCACTATTATATATATTCTTTTTTCCATGTTCACGAGACACACAGCGCTCCGCTCAAATTGGAAACCTACAAAAGACTTATCTGGACCTGGACAGTCCGTTAAAAGGGTGTAGAGCTGCTTTTCATTTTTGTATTTCACATCACTATTATCATTCACTTTATACTGGTGGAGGTCACTCATCATATTTTTGTGATATAAATTGAAAATCACACATCACTGTCACTTGTATTATATAGACAAAATATTTTTTCACTATAGTTTAAGAAGCGCCCGGTTTTTATTTTTGTTTCGTCAAATCTACATGCCCTGCACCGACCACATGCATAGGAACCAGTGGGTTTCTGACCAAGCCATGTTTTTTGTGGTTTAGCTTGGTAGTGACTTCTTACTAAGATGTCTTTTATGTTACGACTTCTCCTGCTGGTGAGTTTCGGTGAAGATAGTAAAACACCATTTAGGTCTTCATCATCCAGCAGGATGTGCCAATGTTTTTTAATGATCCGGTAGACCGCATCCCATTGGTCATTGAATGTCCCTATGAACCGAATGGGTATATTATCATTACGAGAGTCTACCGGGGCTGCATTGGCCAGTAATTGTGTTCTTGCTGTTTTTGCCACCCTGTTATATGCTTTTAGTTGTTTTACCTATTTGAGTGTATCATTATCTGTGTTGCGTTGCCGTCTTTGTCACATTAAAGTTTTTTTTATTTTTGAGCCATTGGGGATTTTTATTGGTAATTGTCCGTCCACAGTGTTGGGAGCGGTTACTTTGTGTACTTATATTAGCCATTTGGACTATTAGGTCTGGGAGTAAGTTACCCCCAATATTATTTAACAGCCCTTGAGTGCAGGTAATTGGGATCTTGGAGAGATCCTGTGATTTCCCCTTTCTTTGTGGTTGTTTATCCTTACATGCCTGTTTATTTCAGCTACATTGTAAGTAGCCACTTTTCTTGCGCTTTATTTATATGATAAAACGTACTTCACCATATTGGCATTTTAAAGATCATATCTCGTCCTGGATTCTTATAAGGATATTCTACGTATTTATTCCACAGGTGTTAGACATTTAACCACCTGTTGTCTCTGATTTGCGCCTTTTGTATTTTGTCTTTATGTATGCTATTGGTGTTGTGTACATCCATTACAATACGGCAGCACTCATTTGACACCATTTAAATATTATTGATAATTAGTTTTGCGCACATTTATTTTGCCTTTTTTCATATATATATATATCTGCAAAAAACAAGAAAAAAACAGGCGCACTCCTAGTGTATTAAAGT
This sequence comes from Ascaphus truei, assembly GCF_040206685.1. Lineage (NCBI taxonomy): Eukaryota > Metazoa > Chordata > Amphibia > Anura > Ascaphidae > Ascaphus > Ascaphus truei. The sequence goes on along the minus strand of NC_134486.1, from coordinate 275,063,742 downwards.
ACAAAAATAATTTATAGGACTGTAAAATTTAAAAAACATACTCACAAACAGAACTAAGGTATTAGCATGTATGACTTGAGTAATACTCAATCGCCAGAATCTCAGTAGATGGTAAATTGCCTTCTTTGCTGTATGTGGTAGTCCAGCAGGGGAGTGTTGGTAATCTGTATACTGGATGATGTAAACACTCTGTGTCCCAAAGAAACACTTCCTCCGGCTACACCTCCTTAGGTTGGCTCTAGGCCTCACAAAGGTTCCCAGCAAGAAACTGAAATGGTACCCGCTCTCTGCAGTCTGGAAATTAGCTCACTGTTTGGCGTGTGATAAAATCAGCTGCTACACTCGCCGCTCCAGGAAACGCCCTATGCATTTTGTCACGTTTGACTTCGTCAGGGGTTAATCCTATTGGTAAGCCAGCAATCCTTTATACCCAATCAGCAGATGTACCTAGCCAATGCTAATGGTGGGTGGATAACATAAACCTAATACTTGCAATGGTTAACCCTGTTAACTGCTGAACAGTAGCAAAATAGATGACATGACACGAATGACGTGAGTCACGTGGAGGCGCCTCCATCCGACGGCAACAACGAAGGAACTAGCTACTTGCCTGCTCCTATTCGGGCTTCCATTTACCTGAACACGCTGCATTCAGAAGATTTTACGTGGGAGGCTAAGTATTTTCTTCATTGACTGTACACCCTACTTCTTTGTGGAGTTCAGACGGGACAATTATTCATCCATTGCTACAGTCCTTTTCCATTCTCCCAACAGCCCTTCATGATTATTTTGCACATAATTTCATTATCCTATTTCTGTGCATACACATTCTGCCAGTCTGTGTGTTCTCTGCCCTTCTCATATTAGGATTTATATGCAGTTCACCTCATTGATTATGACAGCAGAGTTTTACTTGTGCATATTTATTTTGTAGCAGAATCCTTGGTGTGGATTCATGCCTTAGCTGGGTCTGGGATTTAGCATTCTCAGCAGAGTAGTTTTTTCCTTTGTTGGCCAGCCGGTCTACAGAAGGGAGGCCTTACATGTGCCTCACCTTTCCGATATCAATTTGTCATTAGACTATATTTGTTATCCAGACATATTTATTATATATTTTTTTTGGCTTTAGCTTAGGACTTTTCAACAACTATAGGTTGCATGTGGTTTTTTTCCATACTTTTGAGTTTGTATGTTTTGTGATGTGTCTTTAAATAAATACTTTTGAGTTTGTTATATTTTGTGCACCAGAGTGCTTTTTGTGGGATACTTTTTTATATTTAGTGACTTAATATTAAGCTTTATTCATCATTTACATGATAATTTTTCTTCACCCTAATTTATAATGTGTAACGCTTGCGCTCACCACGAACAAGGCGGGACCCTGGTTCTGAGGTCGGAACGTACAAGACTGCGCACCCACAGCAGCGGAGGCACGCCTGGAGAGTGATACAAAAATAGAAAGTTGCAAGGCGGTTCACTGCTGCCGCCGGGGTATGAATGTAAACACGCAAATTGCAATAAAAAAGGTTTTATTTGTGCATATTACACAGAGTGCGCTGCAGAGCCAACTCTGACGCGTTTCGTTCCTAGCAGGAACTTTGTCAAAGAGTAACCAGCACTGCGCCCCATGATGCATATATACTGCGCTCCCCTCATGTTATTGGATAAAAGATAAGTGGGTAAATGAACACCCAATGTGAGTGCACCTGGAGACTAATGAACCCACAAAGGTAGGAATAAAGTTAACCCTTTAATCTCCACACTTAGAGCACACACATATGCATCAATGGGGCACAAAAATACAGACACAAATTTAACAATGACAAATTGATAGGTTAAAAACAAAAAGTTACCACAAGACTAAATGTCTAATAGTATCAATCTACAGCTATGTACCACAAGTGCTGGTAGTTCAACAGCAGAGCAAATTACTAATAAGCTTAAAAGCATTTCTCTCATTGTGAAATAATTAGATCACTCAATAGGGATTTAGTAACCACATAATAGAAACATAATATTCAATAGACTTATTGCACTATGGAGTACATCTGAATGGGAAAACCATCTACATCTATATCACATGCTTTGGTAATACATGCCCTCAAACAATATTCTGACACTTATCTTATAAACATAATATCATTAATAAAGGATTAATACAACAATTCTTATTATAATAAACTCATCACCACTAAGTAAATTCATAACATAACCAATTCTCATATATAAAAAACATACACCGCTTGATGAATATAACATTTATAAAAAAAATTTTTATGAAAAAGTGAGTAAATATATAACTAATGTAACCTATATGCATAAATCATAAATTCAAATCAAAAAATGCTTAAGATCCCACTCGACGTTCATACCTGCGGGATATAAAGTGTTTAGGGCATGTATCCAAAACATTTCTCTGACATTCAGTTTATTCAATCTATCACCCCCTCTAGGGTGAACAGTTACATGTTCTAAAGCGGAGAAGGAGAAGCTAGAGATATCACCGGATCTACAGTTTGCAAAGTGCCTAGACACTGGATGTAACAAATCTTTTTTCAAAATGTGCCTAATGTGTTCTTGCATCCTGACTCTAATAGGTCTTATGGTTCAACCAACATATGATTTTCTACAGCCACACTGTAATAAATATACCACGTAGTTGGTATGGCAATTCATGAAACTTCTCATATGCAAATTACCCTCACATGTAGTAATTCTTTTCAGGGGTCTTGCATACTTACAGGTAGAACAGCGACCACAGGGAAAAAACCCTTAGGGATTGTACTCAACTGTTTTTTGTTTAAATTAGCATTAAAGAGACTAGGTGACAAATGATTACCAATTGTTTTAGTTTTTTTATAGATAAATCTCGGTCCCTCTTGTACCATGGGAGCTTGTACCATAGGTATACTCCTAATGAGGGCTGGGGGATGGCAACTAGTCGCACATAATAGTGAATTTTTATACTGTGGTTTGCGTGTTCTGTGTATGTGAAATGCAAATTATAATCATTAGTGTTAAGTATATTAATAAAAGTGGTGTAGAATGGTGGCGGTCACTGCAGAAACGGAGCTCAGTCAGGATACAATAAAATCAGCTTTATTTCACGGTGCTGCACATTACAGAGAGACCATCTCTGACGCGTTTCGTCTCGTAGCAGAGACTTTATCAAAGAGTACAATCTCTCAACATAGCAGGGTATCTAAATAGGCCGCCCTTGATCATCATTGGTTAGAACGCTAATGAGCCACAGTGGTGGATAGTAACCTTGATTACACTATGAAAAACCATAAATGAACCGGGCAGTATACAATAGAATACCTGCATTGGATGGAATTAACACATATGCAGAAAATTAAAACAAAAAACCACTAATAACATATTAAAAACAAAGAAAACAAAAGTAACATGTAGCATCCGTATAGATAATTATATAAACATATCACATCATGTAATGGAGGCAATACTCTTGCGGAGGAATATAAATGCTAAGAACATTGAAGTAATACATTATAACATGCCTCTAATTTGAAAGATAAACAATGTACAAACAATCTCAAAGAATGAAATATACACATCCCAAATACATGAGACTATATATAAAATACATTGAGTCCATATAGGTACATATATAAAAAAAAAAAGGAGGGTTGTGTGTGTGGGTGTGGGTTATAGACCAATGAATAATGTTGATGTACTTTATCGAATATACACTCCCAACCCTCCCCACATATTCAGCCCTGGAGGAAGTGTTTTAACTCCCAATCCAGGTTGATGCCATGTGGATGGAGAGTGTTGAGAGTGTATATCCAATACATCTCCTGTTTGTTTAGAACATTCTCTCTGTTGCCACCTCTGGCATGGATTGGTATGTGTTCAATTGCTGAAAATGTGAAATTGTTAATACCACCATTAGGGCATAGGGCAAAATGCCTTGCCACTGGATGGTCAAGATTCTTCTTTTTTATCAGGCGTACATGTTCAGCTATCCTGACTTTGAGGGGCCTGATAGTACGCCCCACATATTGATGTCCGCAGCCGCAGTACAGAACGTAAATAACGTAGCAGATATTACAATTGAAATTTTTTTTAATAAAATACTTTCTAATCCTGGTGTTGTATGTGATGTATTTGGTTGGACGTGCATACTGGCACATGGAGCATTTCCCACATTTGAAAAAAACAGTTGGTATACTTTTAACCTTAGGAAATTTACTGTAGATCTAGTATCGAACATACTGGGGGATAGATGAAACGCTAAAGTATTCGCTTTACGATAAGTGAATCTTGGTCCCTTCTGTATGGCCGATTGTATATCTCTGTCTAACAACAAAGTGTGCAAATGCTTTGATATGATATTACAAATTTGTTGCGATTGAGCATTGAATGTTGATATAAATAGTGGACTCTGTGGTTTTTTGTGACTTAGAGATAAATCCCTATCTCTTATCACTTTGTCCTGTTTCTTGGTGTTGCGTATAAGGGTATCTCTATCTAGGGCATCTGCTTTAGCAAAAGCTGCTGATATGTCTTTTGGAGCATAACCTCTGGCCAAAAATCTGTCAGACATCTCTTTAGCTCTAAGTAGGAAAACCTCATTGTCTGAGCAGAGTCTTTTTAGTCTGACAAATTGAGCCCCTGGAATGTTCCTAATTAGAGAGCGGGGATGACAACTATGTGCATTAAGCAACATGTTCCTCGAATTTGGTTTCCTATAGATGTCCGTCTGTATTGTCATCTGCCCGTCAATGTACAGGAACAAATCTAGATAGTTGATATGATGAATGTTGTGCTCAAAAGTGAATTTTAAATTGAAAGTGTTGGTGTTTAGATAATCAATGAAAGAAAGAAGTGAGTGCTCATCACCTTTCCAAATTAGGATCAGATCGTCATTATATCTCTTGTAGTAGATGATATGTTGACGAAAAGAATTGTCACTGTGATAAATAAAACGTGATTCCCAAAAACCCATAAACAAATTAGCATATGATGGTGCAAAGCTCGTGCCCATAGCAGTGCCCATTTTCTGTAAATAAAAAAGTGAATCAAACAGAAAATAATTGTGAGTGAGTAAAAATAGTATAGAATCTAATAAAAAGGTGCAATGTGATATGGATAAAGTGGATAAATCCAGGAAGTGACTGACAGCTTTAAGACCTTGCTCGTGTTGAATAATAGAATACAGGGAGGTCACATCCAAAGTGACCCACCTGTATTCAGTGTGCCATGCAAGTTCCTGTACACTGACGAGGAAATCCGTCGTATCTTTAATAAACGACGGCAGCTGAGAGACCAGAGGTTGCAAAAACCTGTCCACATACCGTGATAACCCATCTCCCAAAGATCCAATGCTCGCAATAATGGGCCGACCTGGAGGGTCAACCAGCGACTTATGGATCTTTGGGAGGTGGTGAAATATAGGAATCACGGGATGTGGGCAGGAAAGAAAGACAATTTCCTTATGATTGAGAACATAGAGCATTTTGCCCATGTCTAGTAATTCCAACAATTCCAAACGATATTTGGAAGTGGGGTTGCCAGTAAGGCGCTGATAAGTAGAGGCATCCTGCAAGTTCGGCCTCCTCCAGGTCGGCCCATTATTGCGACATTCATCATATCAACTATCTAGATTTGTTCCTGTACATTGACGGGCAGATGACAATACAGACGGACATTTATAGGAAACCAAATTCGAGGAACATGTTGCTTAATGCACATAGTTGTCATCCCCGCTCTCTAATTAGGAACATTCCAGGGGCTCAATTTGTCAGACTAAAAAGACTCTGCTCAGACAATGAGGTTTTCCTACTTAGAGCTAAAGAGATGTCTGACAGATTTTTGGCCAGAGGTTATGCTCCAAAAGACATATCAGCAGCTTTTGCTAAAGCAGATGCCCTAGATAGAGATACCCTTATACGCAACACCAAGAAACAGGACAAAGTGATAAGAGATAGGGATTTATCTCTAAGTCACAAAAAACCACAGAGTCCACTATTTATATCAACATTCAATGCTCAATCGCAACAAATTTGTAATATCATATCAAAGCATTGGCACACTTTGTTGTTAGACAGAGATATACAATCGGCCATACAGAAGGGACCAAGATTCACTTATCGTAAAGCGAATACTTTAGCGTTTCATCTATCCCCCAGTATGTTCGATACAAGATCTAAATTTCCTAAGGTTAAAAGTATACCAACTGGTTTTTTCAAATGTGGGAAATGCTCCATGTGCCAGTATGCACGTCCAACCAAATACATCACATACAACACCAGGATTAGAAAGTATTTTATTAAAATTTTTCTCAATTGTAATATCTGCTACGTTATTTACGTTCTGTACTGCGGCTGCGGACATCAATATGTGGGGCGTACTATCAGGCCCCTCAAAGTCAGGATAGCTGAACATGTACGCCTGATAAAAAAGAAGAATCTTGACCATCCAGTGGCAAGGCATTTTGCCCTATGCCCTAATGGTGGTATTAACAATTTCACATTTTCAGCAATTGAACACATACCAATCCATGCCAGAGGTGGCAACAGAGAGAATGTTCTAAACAAACAGGAGATGTATTGGATATACACTCTCAACACTCTCCATCCACATGGCATCAACCTGGATTGGGAGTTAAAACACTTCCTCCAGGGCTGAATATGTGGGGAGGGTTGGGAGTGTATATTCGATAAAGTACATCAACATTATTCATTGGTCTATAACCCACACCCACACACACAACCCTCCTTTTTTTTATATATGTACCTATATGGACTCAATGTATTTTATATATAGTCTCATGTATTTGGGATGTGTATATTTCATTCTTTGAGATTGTTTGTACATTGTTTATCTTTCAAATTAGAGGCATGTTATAATGTATTACTTCAATGTTCTTAGCATTTATATTCCTCCGCAAGAGTATTGCCTCCATTACATGATGTGATATGTTTATATAATTATCTATACGGATGCTACATGTTACTTTTGTTTTCTTTGTTTTTTATATGTTATTAGTGGTTTTTTGTTTTAATTTTCTGCATATGTGTTAATTCCATCCAATGCAGGTGTTCTATTGTATACTGCCCGGTTCATTTATGGTTTTTCATAGTGTAATCAAGGTTACTATCCACCACTGTGGCTCATTAGCGTTCTAACCAATGATGATCAAGGGTGGCCTATTTAGATACCCTGCTATGTTGAGAGATTGTACTCTTTGATAAAGTCTCTGCTACGAGACGAAACGCGTCAGAGATGGTCTCTCTGTAATGTGCAGCACCGTGAAATAAAGCTGATTTTATTGTATCCTGACTGAGCTCCGTTTCTGCAGTGACCGCCACCATTCTACACTACTATTTCTACCTATCCGGCTGGAGCACACTGGCAATCCTGTTACATGGGATTCTACGATCCCTCCCAGCGTCTGACGTCATTTCCCGAGCGTCAGCAGTGCCGGAGCGCACGGCCTGCTGGGACCTGCCTGGAGCTGCAGGGGGAGAACGCCATACACCGCACGGAGCACCCGTGGAGCGGTGAGAGGCGAAGAGGACGTACGCAGACGGTGGGCTCCTGTCCCTGAGAGGCTGCCAGACGACATCCACCCTGTGGGATATTCGTGAAGCGGGGACATCGATGAGAGACGAGCGGCGAGGTGACCAGGTCGGGTAAGGGCAGCAGATATAGACTGCCGTGAGTTCATGAGAGAGGCTCCCATCAGGGCTTCTTCTCCTGCCTCTATCTATATTCTGCTAATCGGCCCCCCCACCGTGGCTTCATAGCAACCATACCTCCCCCCCCCCTTCTGGACTTTATCCATTTATTCCTTTTATCTGCAACATCATTGCCTACATTTTTTCTATATATAGAGGCTGCATACCTTCAACACAAACAAGAATTTGCACCAGTTAGAGCGCAGGACACTTGGGGTTTACTCTCCACCTTTTCTACTTGCATATACCGGTCCTGTTGCTCACTGGGGTCAATCTGGACTTAACTCTTGGACTTATTAACCCTTCCCCTTCTGGGAAGAAATGTTTGTGTTTATTTGTTCTTAAAGTTATATATGCATACCTCTATATAAGGACTCAGCCAGCTTTTTATATTTTCATTATATTATACATTACTTTTCTCATATTCACCATATTATGGAGGAATCCAGCGGAGAAGACAATGCCACTTCTGAATTGGACAATGATACATATGTATACACATGTGGGGATGACACTAGAAGGTCTAGAAAGGCAACACACCTTTTTGATGGGGTTTCTGAGATTATATGTGATGAACCATCTGACCTAACACATCATTTTGTAAAACTTGAAAAATTATTGGTTGAAAATATAAGACTCTGGTGGGACATCACCTCACTAGAGAATTATATAAGGTGCAATCGTATCCCTAGGGGGCTCCGTATTAAAAAGGTACCATTGTTTGGTTTTATGAACAAACAATTTGAACAAGACTGGGTGAAAGCCTTAGATACTTGTTCCATAAAACTAATGGAGTTAATTATCCAACAAAAGAATTGTGAAAAATCTATTTTAATGGCAGAGATCAAAATTCTTCAAACAAAATTGCAACCATTCTCAAAAAGAGAGCAATTTATCAAAAACGACAAAACTTTATCATCTAATATTGAAATAACGGAAGACACTATTAGTGATAAAAAACATCTCAAATTTGAAAGAGATCGTGTCGATTACGTAAAAAACCAAGTCTATTGTTGGCAAAAACCCATTGTAGTCAGAGAAGCTACTGGCTCCAGTACCCCGAAGGGCAGGAAACAACATCCCAAAAGATGGTCAGGGAATCAACCCAATAAATCAATTCTCAAAAACACACGCATTGAAACTTCAAGTATAGATTCTGAATTTTCAGACCCAGAATGTAGATCACATTCAGTTTCGTTTGATAGACCTACAGAATATTCAAGAGATAGAGGGCCAACCAGATATGAAAATAAAGCTTCTACATCCTTTTCCCAAGCAAAATCACTTAAATCATCTGGGCAACCTTCTAAGGCTTTTTTAAAGACAGGAGCCAGAGGTCGAGGGGAACGCGGCGATCCAAGCGGAAACGAGGGGGGACGAGGGAGGTCCAAGAGAAAGAAATACGATTAGAAACACCCGATAATGTTATTAATTTATCTGGGGTTGACCTTTCCTTAGAACAACTGTCTCTCCTCAATAAGGGGCTTGGGTTCGCGCCTACCCAAAATTTCAAATTATTTGAAACTGTTATAGATCTCCAACGATTCACGCGAAAACTATCTTTTAGAAAAATGTTTTCTTCTAAAAATGAATCTGAATCTGATACCTCTAACATGTTGGGGAATGCTAGATCAACTACCAATTTACCAATTTTGAATGTTGTGCAACCATTGAACTTTCAGGAATCTTGTGCCCTTTCGGACATGGACTCTTTATTGGAGAGTCAGGGTGAACCTTTAAATAATTACATACAACCATTTTTTGGCCACGAAGACTCTGGGTACCGACAGAAATCTATATTTTGTCCAAACCTCAGTAAGGGACCGTCAATCACAATGTTTGAACGATTGGTGGAACGGGATTTGCGTATATTATCTCAGGGCATTTCATGTTCCCATGTTAAATCAGGGAACTTATCATACACCGAAATTCAACAAATTGATTGTCTTAAAAAAGACTATGACATTGTCATTAAAAGTGCAGATAAGGGAGGGGCACTCGTGGTTTTGTCCATTGACCAATATCAACGAGAAGCAATGAGACAGTTGCAGGATGCCTCTACTTATCAGCGCCTTACTGGCAACCCCACTTCCAAATATCGTTAGGAATTGTTGGAATTACTAGACATGGGCAAAATGCTCTATGTTCTCAATCATAAGGAAATTGTCTTTCTTTCCTGCCCACATCCTGTGATTCCTATATTTCACCACCTCCCAAAGATCCATAAGTCGCTGGTTGACCCTCCAGGTCGGCCCATTATTGCGAGCATTGGATCTTTGGGAGATGGGTTATCACGGTATGTGGACAGGTTTTTGCAACCTCTGGTCTCTCAGCTGCCGTCGTTTATTAAAGATACGACGGATTTCCTCGTCAGTGTACAGGAACTTGCATGGCACACTGAATACAGGTGGGTCACTTTGGATGTGACCTCCCTGTATTCTATTATTCAACACGAGCAAGGTCTTAAAGCTGTCAGTCACTTCCTGGATTTATCCACTTTATCCATATCACATTGCACCTTTTTATTAGATTCTATACTATTTTTACTCACTCACAATTATTTTCTGTTTGATTCACTTTTTTATTTACAGAAAATGGGCACTGCTATGGGCACGAGCTTTGCACCATCATATGCTAATTTGTTTATGGGTTTTTGGGAATCACGTTTTATTTATCACAGTGACAATTCTTTTCGTCAACATATCATCTACTACAAGAGATATATTGACGATCTGATCCTAATTTGGAAAGGTGATGAGCACTCACTTCTTTCTTTCATTGATTATCTAAACACCAACACTTTCAATTTAAAATTCACTTTTGAGCACAACATTCATCATATCAACTATCTAGATTTGTTCCTGTACATTGACGGGCAGATGACAATACAGACGGACATCTATAGGAAACCAAATTCGAGGAACATGTTGCTTAATGCACATAGTTGTCATCCCCGCTCTCTAATTAGGAACATTCCAGGGGCTCAATTTGTCAGACTAAAAAGACTCTGCTCAGACAATGAGGTTTTCCTACTTAGAGCTAAAGAGATGTCTGACAGATTTTTGGCCAGAGGTTATGCTCCAAAAGACATATCAGCAGCTTTTGCTAAAGCAGATGCCCTAGATAGAGATACCCTTATACGCAACACCAAGAAACAGGACAAAGTGATAAGAGATAGGGATTTATCTCTAAGTCACAAAAAACCACAGAGTCCACTATTTATATCAACATTCAATGCTCAATCGCAACAAATTTGTAATATCATATCAAAGCATTGGCACACTTTGTTGTTAGACAGAGATATACAATCGGCCATACAGAAGGGACCAAGATTCACTTATCGTAAAGCGAATACTTTAGCGTTTCATCTATCCCCCAGTATGTTCGATACTAGATCTACAGTAAATTTCCTAAGGTTAAAAGTATACCAACTGTTTTTTTCAAATGTGGGAAATGCTCCATGTGCCAGTATGCACGTCCAACCAAATACATCACATACAACACCAGGATTAGAAAGTATTTTATTAAAAAAAATTTCAATTGTAATATCTGCTACGTTATTTACGTTCTGTACTGCGGCTGCGGACATCAATATGTGGGGCGTACTATCAGGCCCCTCAAAGTCAGGATAGCTGAACATGTACGCCTGATAAAAAAGAAGAATCTTGACCATCCAGTGGCAAGGCATTTTGCCCTATGCCCTAATGGTGGTATTAACAATTTCACATTTTCAGCAATTGAACACATACCAATCCATGCCAGAGGTGGCAACAGAGAGAATGTTCTAAACAAACAGGAGATGTATTGGATATACACTCTCAACACTCTCCATCCACATGGCATCAACCTGGATTGGGAGTTAAAACACTTCCTCCAGGGCTGAATATGTGGGGAGGGTTGGGAGTGTATATTCGATAAAGTACATCAACATTATTCATTGGTCTATAACCCACACCCACACACACAACCCTCCTTTTTTTTATATATGTACCTATATGGACTCAATGTATTTTATATATAGTCTCATGTATTTGGGATGTGTATATTTCATTCTTTGAGATTGTTTGTACATTGTTTATCTTTCAAATTAGAGGCATGTTATAATGTATTACTTCAATGTTCTTAGCATTTATATTCCTCCGCAAGAGTATTGCCTCCATTACATGATGTGATATGTTTATATAATTATCTATACGGATGCTACATGTTACTTTTGTTTTCTTTGTTTTTAATATGTTATTAGTGGTTTTTTGTTTTAATTTTCTGCATATGTGTTAATTCCATCCAATGCAGGTATTCTATTGTATACTGCCCGGTTCATTTATGGTTTTTCATAGTGTAATCAAGGTTACTATCCACCACTGTGGCTCATTAGCGTTCTAACCAATGATGATCAAGGGCGGCCTATTTAGATACCCTGCTATGTTGAGAGATTGTACTCTTTGATAAAGTCTCTGCTACGAGACGAAACGCGTCAGAGATGGTCTCTCTGTAATGTGCAGCACCGTGAAAAAAAGCTGATTTTATTGTATCCTGACTGAGCTCCGTTTCTGCAGTGACCGCCACCATTCTACACTACTATTTCTACCTATCCGGCTGGAGCACGCTGGCAATCCTGTTGCATGGGATTCTACGATCCCTCCCAGCGTCTGACGTCATTTCCCGAGCGTCAGCAGTGCCGGAGCGCACGGCCTGCTGGGACCTGCCTGGAGCTGCAGGGGGAGAACGCCATACACCGCACGGAGCACCCGTGGAGCGGTGAGAGGCGAAGAGGACGTACGCAGACGGTGGGCTCCTGTCCCTGAGAGGCTGCCAGACGACATCCACCCTGTGGGATATTCGTGAAGCGGGGACATCGATGAGAGACGAGCGGCGAGGTGACCAGGTCAGGTAAGGGCAGCAGATATAGACTGCCGTGAGTTCATGAGAGAGGCTCCCATCAGGGCTTCTTCTCCTGCCTCTATCTATATTCTGCTAATCGGCCCCCCCACCGTGGCTTCATAGCAACCATACCTCCCCCCCCCCTTCTGGACTTTATCCATTTATTCCTTTTATCTGCAACATCATTGCCTACATTTTTTCTATATATAGAGGCTGCATACCTTCAACACAAACAAGAATTTGCACCAGTTAGAGCGCAGGACACTTGGGGTTTACTCTCCACCTTTTCTATTAATAAAAGTGCTCAATGAATCTAAATCCCCATTGATGGGGATTTAGATTCATTGAGCACTTTTATTAATATACTTAACACTAATGATTATAATTTGCATTTCACATACACAGAACACATTCAACACATAAATTATTTGGACATGACACTTTTTATAGATTTAGACAAGAAAATACAGACAGATATTTATCGCAAACCACAGTATAAAAATTCACTATTATGTGCGACTAGTTGCCATCCCCCAGCCCTCATTAGGAGTATACCCAAAGCCCAGTTCATTCGGCTTAGGAGGATATGTTCTAACAATGATATATTTCAAAAAAGATCTTGTGAAATGATGCAAAATTTCAGAGATAGAGGTTACAAAGAAAATCATATAATTAAAGCATTTAAATATGCCGAGTCTCTAGATAGACAAGAGATTATTAAGTCTAATAATAAAAAGAAACCGAAACAATTTGGGTATCAAAAAGGTTCTTTATGTCCCTCCTTTATTTCGATTTATAGTAAACAATCAAAGGCCATTACAGATATTATCAAAAAGCATTGGAATGTTTTAACATTGGACCAGGATATTGCTCCCATGGTACAAGAGGGACCGAGATTTATCTATAAAAAAACTAAAACAATTGGTAATCATTTGTCACCTAGTCTCTTTAATGCTAATTTAAACAAAAAACAGTTGAGTACAATCCCTAAGGGTTTTTTTCCCTGTGGTCGCTGTTCTACCTGTAAGTATGCAAGACCCCTGAAAAGAATTACTACATGTGAGGGTAATTTGCATATGAGAAGTTTCATGAATTGCCATACCAACTACGTGGTATATTTATTACAGTGTGGCTGTAGAAAATCATATGTTGGTCGAACCATAAGACCTATTAGAGTCAGGATGCAAGAACACATTAGGCACATTTTGAAAAAAGATTTGTTACATCCAGTGTCTAGGCACTTTGCAAACTGTAGATCCGGTGATATCTCTAGCTTCTCCTTCTCCGCTTTAGAACATGTAACTGTTCACCCTAGAGGGGGTGATAGATTGAATAAACTGAATGTCAGAGAAATGTTTTGGATACATGCCTTAAACACTTTATATCCCGCAGGTATGAACGTCGAGTGGGATCTTAAGCATTTTTTGATTTGAATTTATGATTTATGCATATAGGTTACATTAGTTATATATTTACTCACTTTTTCATAAAAATTTTTTTTATAAATGTTATATTCATCAAGCGGTGTATGTTTTTTATATATGAGAATTGGTTATGTTATGAATTTACTTAGTGGTGATGAGTTTATTATAATAAGAATTGTTGTATTAATCCTTTATTAATGATATTATGTTTATAAGATAAGTGTCAGAATATTGTTTGAGGGCATGTATTACCAAAGCATGTGATATAGATGTAGATGGTTTTCCCATTCAGATGTACTCCATAGTGCAATAAGTCTATTGAATATTATGTTTATATTATGTGGTTACTAAATCCCTATTGAGTGATCTAATTATTTCACAATGAGAGAAATGCTTTTAAGCTTATTAGTAATTTGCTCTGCTGTTGAACTACCAGCACTTGTGGTACATAGCTGTAGATTGATACTATTAGACATTTAGTCTTGTGGTAACTTTTTGTTTTTAACCTATCAATTTGTCATTGTTAAATTTGTGTCTGTATTTTTGTGCCCCATTGATGCATATGTGTGTGCTCTAAGTGTGGAGATTAAAGGGTTAACTTTATTCCTACCTTTGTGGGTTCATTAGACTCCAGGTGCACTCACATTGGGTGTTCAATTACCCACTTATCTTTTATCCAATAACATGAGGGGAGCGCAGTATATATGCATCATGGGGCGCAGTGCTGGGTACTCTTTGACAAAGTTCCTGCTAGGAACGAAACGCGTCAGAGTTGGCTCTGCAGCGCACTCTGTGTAATATGCACAAATAAAACCTTTTTTATTGCAATTTGCGTGTTTACATTCATACCCCGGCGGCAGCAGTGAACCGCCTCGCAACTTTCTATTTTTGTATTACTTACCTTTGGCTGGAGCACGCTGACTTCCTCTTCCGGTTCACAGTCCAAGTGACGTCATCGCAGACCGGAGCCTGGCGAGTCAAGACTGTGAGTTATCTCCCTTCCCCTACCTCCGTGAGAGGAATTCTGAGTCCGTGGTTGACACCGGGATAAGAGGGCAGTGGCAGAGGGTAGCGGTGTACTTAGCCTGCGCTTCCTTTTAGGAGACGCGGCGGTATCACTGCTATTCATTCCTCCCTACCACAACTAGCCCCTACCCGTGTTAGTCATTTTCCATGTACTCTTAAGGGGTGTGATTATTATATTATATTATACATGTGGTTCAGTGAACGGAAGAGAGGCTCATGGACATTTATTCTGTGTTTCATGGACTTGTTGTTCTAGTGTGGGACTGGCCTTTTCATTTAGTAGCATCAGTTTGTTCTTAGGAGTGATCCTGGATTTTGACGCCTGGAGAGTGGATAGTTAGCGTAGCCGTGTCTGGTTTGGAGAGATTGGGTTAGTTGAGATACTTGCCGGAGTCCAGGGGCAGAGCCAGTGGGATGGTCAATGTCCGTTGTGCCGTGGTCTGGGTTTGGAGCTGGGAGAGTGGTCATATATCCGAAAACCATTGTCAGGGATGGAGAGGTGCGGGTAGTCAGAGGCAAGCCAGGGTCTTTATCCAGAGAGGGTCCAATTGTCAAACCGGGTCGGTACACAAGAAAGCAGCAGAGAAAAACACAGGAACAAGGCACAAGGCAAGGCACAGCAAACGCCAGAACACAAGGCTACACAGAATTATGCTTAGCAAGGCAGAAGTGAAAGTCTTTTAAAGGAAACCGGAACCAATGAGGCAGGGATGGAGTGGAGGCATGGCCTCCGCGGAGGCAGGGATAGGCTGCAGGAGACAAGTGGGCATTAGGAGTACTTGCCACGCAGCTTGGGAGTGGTGCAAGACATTCATGCGCGCGCCGCTCGTGACAGACATGCAACGTGAACGGGTGACGGAGCCAGGCTCCGTAGCACAGTGTGAAAAGCTGCGGGTGCGCGCGCGCTCTTTAACCAGAGCAGGGAGGTGCGCTGCAACAGGTAAGGAGGGAACACGCCGCAGAGGACGTGTTCCTGATTCCTTACATAATGGTCTAAATTCAGATCTGTCATACTTTGACTGTATGTCTAAGGTAATTTGTATTGAGGTATCAGATGTGTTTGGTAGAGTAATATCTTTGATACAGTTGTTTTTCATGTTTGGTATGAGGTATATGTTTATTTAATTCTATTGTATCTGACATCCATACATATTCTCTTTGGAGTTATTTTATATTTCTATGGAACTATGTGAAAATCTCAGTGCATCTATATTGATCTGGTAGTGACAAAACCATATATTTAGAATAGTCTCTTATTCTACAGTTTTCAACAATCACTACTAACCATTTGTTTCACTGCTTTTTTATTTTTTATGTATTAAGTGTTATCAGATGTCTTTAACCCTGATTATAATTAGGGGGGAGAGGCTTAAATAGGACCATCTCTCTTTCTTCACCACACTCCTTGAGAAAGCATCAGAGAGGGCGTGAAATGCGTGGGAGGAGGATCTTTTTTGACTGTGGATCTTTACTACTTTATTGCTGGCGAGTTCTTTGTCTTTAAGGGGCGACTGTGCTTCTGATTATTTGTCCCTGCTTCATTTTGCTGATCAGCGAGATGCCACAGGGGGACACGGATCGCCTCCTCTAGGTGCACAGTGATGCTATGAGGAGAGGGGAGCGGTGATTAATCGTGAGTAGTGGATCTACTCCACACCGGGAATTGATAGAGACACAGGTGACTCATTGCAGTCGCAGCTGATCCACCGCGGAGGAGAAATCTCCTGTTTATAGCTTAGAATTCAGGTATATGCAGACCTGCACCCTTTCTCCACCCCTCCATTACCTCACATACATCAGTACCACAACCCTATACTGTATGTGCCCCGCTTTCTATCTTCAGTTTGAAATTGCTTTATATATTGCTTTAGTATTTGCCTGAGCTTATAGCCGGTTTCCAACTTGCTTTTACTTTTAGATTTGCCTGACTCTGCACTCACTATAGTGTATTATAACATTTTATTCTGAATAATGGAGAAGTGTGTGGTTGGTTGAAGGGAAGTACCATAGACCCCATGGGTCTGTGGCAACGGGCCTGATGAAGGAACCCACACCCTGAAACATTGCCACTCTCATCTTGCTTCGCACCTTTTTATCCTGGGTGTGTTTCCTTCCCGATTTTTCCCTTCTCCCCTCAACCTTTTTTCCTCTTCCTTTTCTCCCCCTCATGTTTTTATTCATAATTGTGTATATAAAATTGCTCTGGCATTATCCATGTACAATTCATGTCTTGCAAGGATTACAATGGATCGTTAATTGCATTTTGTTGTTCTTACTACAGCATATCCTGTTGCATTTTTTTTTTTCAAAGATAGATATCTTTTGGCATATACCATGGTCTAGATCTCCTTACTTCAGTGTGCTGGGAACCTTGTACTCTGTTTGATTCATTTTGTTAGGAGGGTTTAAGGTCCCTCCACTGTTTGCCTGCATCTACTTTACACTTTTCATTCAGCAGATTACTATTTTGAGTGCTGCCTATACTTTTCACTTTTTCTATTTAATTAATAGTCACTTGTTTTGTAGCTCAATGCAGGAATGTGCCTAGCATTCATTTGTTGGCCAAAAAAAAATAATGTGTTCACTATAGATTATGTTAAAACTTTTATTACAAAAAATGACGTTATTCTGTTTGTAATGTTTAATGATGGATTAATCTGCTGCCGTTTTTTTAAATTTCCTATGACATTAATCCGTCGTACTTTTTTTTTACATTACAATGACAGATTAGAAATAAACACAATCCACAAAATGGATTTAGGTTAATCCCGCTGGGGGTTTATTTTAAAGTCTCACAATGGAGCCACATTGGGGGATTTTAACTAATACGCAAGAATTGAAACAATCCGCCTGCGGATTTTACCCCGTGGAACAAATTTTTTATGTAAAGCTCGGGAAAATCTAAGAAACAGCTTTGGACTGGTTCATCCATCTCTACTCCTCTTCCCTCTCACACTAGTAACAACACGTGTGCTTAGTCTGGCATATATAGCTGATCTCTTTAAGCTACTTCGAGGGATGCATGCGGTACTACTTGGAAAACTTGATCTACCCTGGTGATTACATTTTTGTCCTGACCTGAGACCAATGATAATGAGGAGAATGATGATGTTGGTGAAATCTCCCTTTCAATGTTATTTTTTTTCCTACTAGAAGGCTTCTGGGTGTCATATATAAATGATGTACCGTATTGGCCCACATATAGAGCTATGTTTTTTTCCTAAAAATGTCCTTCCGAAGACTGTACTCGTATTATATGCGCAGACTTACACCGTTTATTTTTCATATAGAACACCTTCAAAGCTTTTGGGTCGTATTATGTGCGAGGCCTTAATATATGTGGGCCAATATGGTAATTTTGAAAGTATCAGATCCTAGTCTTTTCTATAGGCTCCCACCATTAATAGTCTTTTCCTGCTGCTGCTGCTGCTGCCACCACTGTGCCACACTAACAAACCCACTAATTTTCCAATATAACTACACAAAATTATACAATTCATTGAGTGATCAGATAACTGTCATTTGTGTCTGTATGTGTTAACATTAGTTGAGCTCCCTCAGAAATGCCCAAGCACATAGTGTGTAGGCAGTGGTGGGATTACATTTTTTTTAAACGGTTCTTATCTGGGTGGCGACAAACAGCATCTCCCGGCATCTATTTCCCTTCTCAAAATGGCCACATGGCATCACATGGTGCCGCATTTCCATGACAACGCAATGTCACGTAACATCATGACATCACGTAGCATCTCGTTGCCATAGCAACGGACATCACATGATGCGGTTAAGTCCCGTTGGCAAGGCAATGCAGCGCCATTTTATGCCGCACGGCCATATTGAGAGAATTTGCAGGGAAATAGATGCAGGGAGATGCTGTCAGATGTCGCCCGCCACTGCAGCCCGGACAGGTGAATGAAGGTAAGAGAATTAAGCACCGGTTCAGCGAACTTGTGAAATTTTAGTGACAGGTTTGTGAAAACCAGTGCGAATCGACAGAATCCCACCACTGTAGTGCAGGCCTTATTTATATTCTCTGGATTAATCAAAATTAGGTCTTTTAAAGCTTGTTTTTTTTACAACCTAACTTTTTGCATAAAAATTATATATTTTGCATGGTTTGCCCAACTTGGGCGTAAAGTTGGCATATCTCTGCTTGCTGTACTGTTGCCTACACTTATGCATGGACACTAATTCTGTTACTAGACACCATAGATAATCAGAAAATTGCTGAATAATCTTAATCTTTTTTTACTATGCTGGAAAGGACTAACATTTCACTATTGCTCAAGTTAAATTAGTGTGGGTCCTAATTAGCGATAGCTCTAATTGAATATGCTATGAAGTCACTTCCCAGTGTTGAAGGAGATATTACCAGTTCTATTCTTTTGAACTATTATTCCTCAGCACTGGGAAGTGGTTTCACAGCATATTCAATAGTAGTCAGAGATGGAAAAATACTGGTTAGGCATATTGTCGGTGAAACATTAACATTTTTTGGGGATAGTTTGTTTTGAAAGGTAAACACACACACACACACCTCAATGATATCCAATGCACTTTATTCTAACAGGGAAGAGGTTACATTATTTGCTACATGTTTTATGGAGTGTAAATTGTAACAATAAATTGTAGAAACATGTTTTTTATTCCTTCCCCCCTAGTATATTGCCAATGGGAATCTACTTTTGTTTTGCTTCTGTTCTTAAATACACTTTACCCAAAAGGATCATTCTTCATTAACATAAATTGTTGGCCCTGTTTTCTGAAACAATGACTCTACATTAAAATGAAACACCAAGTACTTCAAACAGAGCTGCCAAATCCTATTACAGATTCAATCCTATTAAAACGTTCCCAGGTTTAAGCCTGCTTTGGAGTTTTTCATTGGAGTGCATGACCCCTACCAAACTCCTACATGTGTGGTCAAGGGACTTAGGGATAATTGTAAACTACATGGGCTTCCATTAATCTCAGCACAGTTAAATATTAGTGCTTGTAAATCAGCACCTAAACAAGGACAATAGTTAAAGCCATCAATAGTCTTTTAATGAGGCAGATCAGAAACAAATGAAAGCAGCAGGGCACTACCACTTGCAAGGGAGGGGGGGGGGAGAAGGAAAAGGCTTTGTCTAAATTGTTTTTGTGCAACTTGAATTAAAGACTGAGGATAAGACATTATCTCCAACTACTTGTTCTGCAATCTGATAAAGAAGAAAATAAACATGGTTTATTGTATAATTTATACTATTTATAAAGGTTTTAGTCTTGTGGCATATTTATGGTGCAATCACATTAATAAATGTGAAGATGACTTGGTGTCAGCCCATATTTTACAAAAATGTTTGTAAATGCATTGCGTTATAAATAAGTATGCCATGTTGCTTTAAGTGGGTATGTATATCTTTATTTAAATGTATATAGCGCCATCTATGTACATAGCACTTTACAATACACATGACATAATATTATAACACAATAGGAATAAGCGCTTCAGACAATACAATAGGAAAAGAAGTGAAGGTGCAATGCTCGAGTTATCACTGAATGTAAAGGGGGAGTTTATTTGTGTCCACTAACTAACAAACAATGTATATACAGTCCACATTCAATGAGACCAAGTACATGGAGTGGGGTACCATCCACTTAATTTATTTACAGTTGTACACACAATGAGTAAGTATTCAAACTGTGACCTCTTCCGAGGCCATTTGTAATGTACGATCATATTAGTATAATTGACATTCTGTACATATTAGTCAAGGTATAAAATATATGTTCAGTACAAATATTTAAAATGTCAATTCTACATTTAAATTCTATTCTAGCATAGCAATATACGCTAAAAATAAATTCATAAAAACTTGGAGAAATAGTTCAGTTTGCCTAAATAATGCTCGAAATTTGTATATATTTTTATTACTGTGTGTGTGTCTCGGTATCACGCTCTCTATATGTATTTGATTGCACACAAAACTAGCATACCATTTATGTACTGATTTGACACAGTAATATTGTTTACTACAGTAGGTTTCCAGAATTAATTTCACCAAAAAAATAAATTATTCCTATCAATGAAGAAATAATAAGACTGCTTCTGTTTACCACATTTAAATAATTTTTAATAATTAATTCTTTACAATATTCAGGTTATATATAATACATAATATTTTCCTACTAAATCTAGGATTACTAGCATTTGTAAAGTGTTAAACACTTTGTGGACATTGGAGAATATTCTTGTAGGTGTGAAACTGTTCTTGCAAAACCACATGGTTTGACATGGTTATAATTCACGAATAACATTTGACAACTAGCCATACTCTGTATTACAAATCGCATTGTTAAACCGCGTCTATAAAAAGTGACAAACTGCAGTTAAACAGTCAAACCGCTCAGGTTGTACTTGCTTTTGAATTGGAAAAACCTGAAGGTGGTGCTAATTCCCTCCAGAGCCCTAAATATGAGCTTTGCTGAGTGGGTTTTGCTCTCTATTGTTGTTTGAAGCGGTTTAGCCTTTTGCACTTAACGGAGCAAGTAGAATTCAGCTAGTTTGCGATAAATGCTTCTCAAAAAGCCTTTTCTGTATAGTTTGGACATTTGAGAAGGATTTACAGAATACTAAAACCTGCAAATCTGTTCAGAAAGGGATCTTTCTGCATGGTCTTGCACGATACAAAATTGTGTAAAGTAGTAAAATCAGAGCAGGACGTAATTTGTCGCCAGAAAGACTTGGATAGACTGAAAACTTGTACAGGTAAATGGCAGTTGTGAAAAGAGGGACTTAGAACATTATAAAGGACAGTTCTCTTGCTCTCTCACTCAATCAGATATTGATGCCATTTGTAAAAATCTTATCTCTCCATAATTTCAGAGGGTGCCGATCCAACCCAAAAGAAAAGGAATATATATAGGGCACTCTGATATGACAATTATATTCCTATATAGACTTTGCTCCATATAAATGTCCTACTTATATCCATTAAGTAGATTAAAAGCGTTTCTCCAAAATGTTGTGGTTTAGGTCTTTCTTTCTTGTGGTAGGTTTAGATGTTCCTCAGGGTGAGAAAATGGCATACATGGTGAAGAAAAATTTGTCATAAATGTATAAAAGGTAAGTACAAGACATACTCACATTCTTTACAAGAATAAAATGCAATAATAAAATATTGAAGGTAAAAGATGGAGCTGAGTCTTCTTGATCTCCGCTGGAATAGAGTGGTCAGGGCATCCCTTTGCCAGTGTGCCTCACTAGCTGCCGTGACTTCTCCACAGCTGGTATCCTTCCCGGGCTCCCTTCGTGGGTTCCTCTGCGTCTGACGACACTCTCGTTAGATTTCGGTCGCGTCACCTCCTATTGGCTGGAATCAGTCGGCGCACTAACTCTTTCCTTCTCAGCTTGACTTTTCTACGCGTTTTGCAGTTTTCTACTGCTTCGAGGTATGGCTATGGTTGCTACTCTGGCAGTCAATGTGCAAGCGGCGAATAAAAAACAACCAGCACCAAATAAAATAGATATTCAATTTGAATAAGAAAAAAAAATGCCTGCCTGCATTGTTCTACAACCAATCAGATTGGGAGATATACTCATAATTATATATCTCCCAATCTGATTGGTTGTATTACCATGTGATGGCAGCCATTTTTATTCTGGAGATGTCATCTTAAAGGGAGAGAAGCATATCCTTCCTGATTGGCTCGCTTCCCCCCCCTTTTGTTGATTCACATCCTTAAAAAAAATTGAACCTGTCACATAGTGCACCAGCCAATTAGATTGGGGGTGTAAGATTTCACACTCAAATGTGACATCACAGGATGATGGGACAACATTCCCCCAATTGGATTACAATATACAGATGAGAAGAAAGCAGGAAAGACCTTACCGGAAGGACCACAGGCTGTTTAGGACCGTTGCGTCGTCGGTCAAGAGGTTGCTGCTGGAATCAGATTCGGAGGGTGAAGACATTAAAGGTAAGAAAAACATTGATTGTATTTTATTTCATTGCTTTATTTTTTTTTTTTAGGTTGCCCATTGACTGCCAATGTGTTTATCAATGCCTCTTTCAGCTATAGATAAACACAGTGACAAGTAATGCATTTTTTGGAAAATCCTTATTGAAAACTTGTCCTCCTTGGCGCTGTTCTTCACTCCGTGCTCAGTGCAGTATATAAGAGAAAAATTAAGGATGGCACAGTGTATAATAGCATACAGTGCAAGTGACAATAACCCATCTGTGAACAGGTAGTTGGAACCGGATGTGGATACCTAACGATAATTCACTTCAGATTATGATGTTATCAGGCGACAGACCCATTAATCATTGGAACTAATAATAGGATACACCCTTAGGCTGAGTCCACTATGCAAGCACAATGCATTTTCTGTCCGGCCACGGTCACATGGCGCCCGTGCCCATACGCCCACGGGTGCCAGGTGCTTGCTGAGACAGATGAAATTGTGTTTCAGGCATGCTGAAAGGTCACATGACCTCCTCAGCCAATCAGCACCAGACACTGCTCGGCAACGCCCCCTGCCCCCCCCCCGCTCGCGCTTACAAAACAAATGCTACTGCTAGTGCCATGACCCTATAGAAAATAGGTATTATGGTTAGCTCATACTCTTCCTTATTCAGGTCATCTGGGAATGGAGAAAACACGAATTCGCCTAACGGCACAATTCTATTGGCCAGAAATTAATAGAGCGGTAAGGGACTTCTGTGATTCGTGCCCTGAGTGCCAGATGGTTGCCCCAAAAGGGAACACCAAGGTCCCTTTGGTGCCAATCCCATTGGTAGAGACCCTTTTCGAAAAGATAGGTGTGGATATTGTGGATCCACTGGATAAAAGCGTTGCAGGGTACCAGTATATACTCGTCATAGTAGACTATGCTACAAGGTACCAGAAGCTATTCAATTGTGAACAACATCTGCTAAGGTTGTAGCCACCAAACTAATTAAGGTCTTCTCCCGAGTTGGATTTCCTACCAAAATTTTAACAGACCGGGGAACATATTTTTTGTCCAGGCTCATGAAGGAGTTCTGAGGTCTGTTAAAATCGGTATGGACCTCAGTTTATCATCCGAAAACAGATGGACTAGTTGAACGGTTTAATAAGACACTTAAGAATATGTTAAGGAAATATATATACATTGAGATACGGCATTGGGATAAACTGCTTCCACCTCTTATCTTTGCCATTCGTGATGTCCCCCAGTCTTCCCCAGGGTTTTCACCTTTTTGAGTTACTTTATGGAAGACAACCAAAAGGAATCCTGGATTTGGTAAAAGAAATGTTGTAAGAACAAACCTCAAGGGTAAATAATGTAGTACAGTATGTATTGAAACTAAGAGAAAGATTAGACAGTCTAGGGGTGTTTGCACAGAAAAATTTGCGAGAGGCACAAATAGCACAAGAAAGGAATTATAATGGAGGGGCTCGCAAAAGAGAATTTCAGCCAGGGGATAGGGTTTTGCTCCTTCTTCCGACTACAGTCAAAGTGTAAGGAATCTGGAAACACATCCTTTGCGACGTGTTCCCTCCTTACCTGTCTTATCTCAGACCTCTGCTCTGGCACCAGTGCGTGCGCTCACCCCCGCTCTGCTTACAGAGCGCGCGCCCACACGCAGCTCTTCTAGTGTGCCACAGAGCTTAGCTCCGCCCCCTCGGACGACGTGCACTGCTCACCAGCTGTGTGGCAAGTATTCAATTAGCCCACTTGTCTCCTGCAGCCAATCCTTGCCTCAGTGGAGGCCACGCCTCTACTCAGCCTCCTTTGCTACTGGTTCCTGTTTCCCATAAGGACCCTGCAGTTCCTGTCATACCTTGCTGAGCATAACCTCTTGTAGCCTTGCGCTCCTACGTCCATTGTACCCTGCTCGCTGTCTTGTGTTTTCTTGCAGTTAACCCTTCGTGTACCAACCCGGCTTATCTTTGGAATATCTCTGGCTATTGATCCCGGCTTATCCTCGTCTCTGCTGATCTCTCCTTCCCAGACCATGGCTATACGGACATCTACTATTCTGAGCTGTACAACCCCAGAACACGACTCTATGGACTTCCACAATTATGATCTCTCCAACCCCAGACCACGGCTTATGGACTTTGACTATTCTGAACTCTATACTCCAAGACCTTGGTAAGTATCGACTAACCCACCCTCTCCAACCCAGACCCAGCTATGTTTGACAATCCGCCTGCCAGGCACACTTCCGCTGCTGTGGGTGCATGGTTTACTACCTCAACACCTCAGTACCGGGGTCCTGTCTTGCTCGTGGGCAAAGCAAGCGTTACACTAAGTTATTGGCAAAATGGCAAGGACTCTTTGAGGTAGCATGAAAAGTAGGACCTGTAGTCTATGAAATATTTCATCCAGCAAAAATAAAAACAAATTTATCACAAATATTTTGAAGCCCTGGAAAGCTCAAGACAGTTTGTTTGTGTCAATAGCAGAGAAGGAGTTAGATTTGGAACCACACGTAGGCCCTGGTAGGAAAAAGGAGAGTGTCCAACTGGGGGAGAATCTGTCCTCAGAACAGAAAACACAGGCACAAAATATGGTGAAACAATTTATTGATGTTTCTCTCCATTACCAGGGAAAACACATCCATGTCGAAATGGAACCAGGAAAGAAAGTGAAACAGAGACTTTACCAAATTCCGGAAAAATTAAAGGGAGTTGTAGAAACGGAACTAGAGAACATGCTTAAATTGTGGATGATAGAAAGGTCACGGAGTGAGTGGTGTAGCCCCATTGTCTTAGTCCCTAAGCCGGATGGGTCTTCGCGGTTTTGTATAGATTTTAGAAAAGTAAATGCGGTTTCTACATTCGATGCGTACCCCATGCTCAGAGTTCATGAATTGTTGGAGAGATTAGTGAAGGCCAAGTATATCACAATTTTGGATCTGACCAAAGGATATTGGCAGATCCCATTAACGGAAAAGTAACAGAAAAAGACTTCTTTTGCCACTCCCTGTGGTCTGTTTCCCTTTTGGACTATGCCATGTGGATTGCATGGGGCTCCCGCTACCTTCCAGAGGTTAATGGATCAGATATTGTTACCCCATAACACATACTGTATGCAGCAGCCTATCTTGACGATGTAGTCATTTATTCCACAGATTGAGAAACATGTTTAGCTAAAGTGTTAGCAGTGCTTAGGTCCCTTAGAAAGGCCGGCCTGACTGCCAACCCAGCAAAATGCTCAATTGGGAGAAATGAAACTACTGCACCGACACACTTTATTCGAGCAAATACCCAGTATGTACCTGGCAGATATCTGGAATGCGCCGCTCCTCACCTCTGACAAGCCCCGTTGCGTTTGCCTTCCCAGCCTGGGTTCATGCCTGGCTGACGGGCGGCTGATCTGTTAAATGATAATGATTAGGATTTAATAGGCTGCAATGCTTCGCATGTCTACCAGATGGCATAAATTCATGAATTGTAATGCAGTATATATATATATATATATACTGTGCAGTATTGCAGCCAGCGGGAATAAAATGCTTCAATCCCTGCCTGGAAAATACCTCAATGCACTCGGGCAGAAAACCGTCACAAACCTCAATACACAAGGGTATACCCGAATTCGTGGGACTAGCCGAGCTCGAATAAAGTGTGTCGCCAGTGTAAGTACTTAGGCTACAGTACATACTTGGCAATGGACAAATAAAGCCTGTCTGCAGCAAGGTGCAGGCATTGATGGATTGTCCAGTACCAACAACAAAAAAGCAGATGGGAGCTTTCTTGGGCTTAGCAGGATATTATAGAAAATGTGTACCACATTTTTCCCCTGTCCTTGCCCCCCTCACCAATTTAATAAGAAACGTAGTGCCCAATAAAGTCCAGTGGACAGTACAGTGTGAGGAAGTGTTTCAGGGAGTGAAAAAAATACTCTGTTCAGAGCTGGTTTTACAGAGTCCGGACTTTGAGAAGCCCTTCATTTAATTTAGGACCATCTCTACGGACATGTGCCTTTCTTTCATCACCTATGCTCAGTAAAATCTAGAGATGGGCAACATTTTTGCCGGAATTCAAATCTGCTGCGTATCAGTCTAAAACATGCATCACTAAAAGAGTACGTCATTGCTTTCTATTTTACCAATGTTTCATTCATATATATTCCTTCAAACCTCACTCAAAATAATATAGGATGAGAACTCTGTGCTCAAAATGGAGCACACCTGAGGTGCCTGGGAGATATGCTAAGTATATTTAAATGACACATCCCACACTTCCAAAAATATGATTTATATTACTTTATAACTGTAGCCCTGATTTCCCCCATCCCCCCCCAATCTCAGATTGGGTCTCCTTGGGAATCTCATCCACTGGCTACGTGTCTCAGTGTGGTGCATACCTGCTAGCAACAGGGGGCCCTGAGTCTCCCGTGATGACATGGGGGATAACAGGACAGGCTTCTGGGGTTGTGCCTCCGTCTCTTCTACTGGTGCAGTGCCTCCATCTCCTGCAGCCCCCAGCTGAATGGGGTGAAGTACCTACAAGAGAGATCTCCTTCCTCTCCTCCCAATACACTTCACTCTCATGCAGGAGTATATGTAAAAATGCAGTTGGTCTTTATTGGTCTCTTCTATTCAGCAGCCAAATCACACACCAGCTGTCTCCCTCAGGATGTTCCTGACCTCACTACCGGCCTAGGGCACCAAGAGTGGGTCTTTCTCTTTCCCTACCCTCTAAGCAGGGTAGGAGGTATGGGGTGCACACTCTCACTCCACGTAGGGAGGCCTCAAGCCTGCCAGTCCTGGCAGCTTGGTCTGTATTACCCTGTCCCTTCTCACGGTAGGGATCAACTCACTAAATAGGAAACGGCAATACCCTAAGTAGCTCCAACTGGCACTGTCACTGTGTCTTCTGATTGGACACAGAGCCTGATGACCTGCTTTCACTGCCTCAGTGTACTGCCTCAAGTGGGGGAAACCCATGATTACTCCTGGCAAACCTGCCCTTACACAGGTATTACTGTCAGGAGTAGGATAGAATAATAGCCCAAATCTACCAGGGCTACACTCTCCCTCAGGTGGAATCCAATGGTCCCCACTTGGATCAAATTTGCTGGTCCATTCTGCAAGTGGACAACATGTACAAATACAGATGACAGATGTTTAGCATACAGTGTTATACATCACAAGCTGTACACCCACACAGGATGGTGAAATAACAAAGGGGAAACTCACAACACGGAGAACCCCCAACTAATAATAATGGCTGGGGTCAGGCTTCCTTATGTCCCGTCCATTATGGTCTACAACCTTCACATAGTAAGACTGAAGATGCCCATTCTATGGCCTGTACACAATCTTATGCATATAGATATTTCGTCCTGTACTCCCCACTTTCATGAGAGATTCTTTCTTCCGTGTGATATGCAGTACTGCTGCTTTTTAATCGCAAGTAGTCATTTACTGTGTCCCTGAGCCAGGTGTCTCTCTGATCTTCTATCTCCTGCATGATAGGTTCTGGCACATACGGGAACTCATACCCTTGAGACTGTCTGTACCTGTCTACAACAGCCCTATCAGCTCTGTTTAACTTTGTGAGTTTTCTGTTCCCAGCCTTGCCTGGCAGTACCCAGTATTTAGGCTCCTCGGGGGCAATTTCATCGGACAGAATAGATGAACCTTTGGGTATCACATGCTTTTGAGTGATTTCCCCCCATCTCTTAAAGAGTTCTTCGGCAACCTCCCTCTCAGAGTAAGTGCCTACATCCCACCAGTGATCTACCGCATCGTTCTTTATTAATACGCACCTAGTACAGTCCATACCTTTATCATACCCCTCAAGTAAGGGTGCCCACAATTTATCTCTCGGTGCTCATACAGTATGAGGATGACACACTTCTACCCTCTTCTGACTCATCTCGTGAGGACACACCAGATGTCTCTCTATCAGTGGAGTAGGAACCTGTACTATGACCTCTAGTTACATCTGTATACTTTGTGGGATTCATTCTGGGTGCTCTCGAACTTACAGGACCCTCCTTATCAGAAGACTTGGACTCTCTGGTCCTACCTCTAGGTGCAGGGTTAAACACAGTGCGACTTGACCAAGGTATCTCCCCATCAGAACCCTCATTGCTTGAAACCCAATTCCGCCAGTTCATGGAAAATTTGGGAGTCTCAATTTGCTTACCCCCACTGGGACCCGGTGAATGTGACGGGGCAGGGACAGTGGCCGGGGAAATGGCGCTAAGGGCGGTGATCATAGGATCACCATAGTCCAACACAGTGTCTCTTAGCCGGGCTATGCCGCGACCTGTAGGGGTTTCCTTACTGTCCCTGGCAGCGGCTCGCCGGGTTCCTCTTTTCACTACTTGGTCTCGGAACCTCTAGAACTTTTCCTCTTCTATGCTGGATCTCCTCAGGGAGTGGCAAGGCTTTCGGGCCTAAGCCCCGTGTCGACCCGGAAGTGACGTCATCATGGGTTGTCCCTGTGAAGTCTCCGTAAGCCTCTGGGTCACGCGCCTGAAGTGCGTCACTCACCGAAAGGGGCGGCGGTGGATCTGTGGGGTCACGGATGAGCAGGTAGGCCACTGGACTCTGTCGCTCTATGGGTTCTTCTTTCACCAGGTGGAAGTAAGGGGGTGGTGGCATCTTACCGCTTCGCTGGCTCACGATACTCTGCTGTTCTGCAGGAGCAGTCTCGGGTCCCGTCTTTGCCACACTGGGAGTCGCCACAGCCGTGGGACTTCTCTTTGGTTCAGGCCGCACTAGCACTTGCTGTCATGGGATCTCCGGACTCATCCGCTCCATCTCTCTGGTAAGTGGACTCGTCTGTCTCTCACCGCTGAGGTGGTCCACCGGCCGGCGCATCACCACCGATGATAGGCTGTCTCTGTCATCGTCCGACGATGATCGCAATGACACCTCTGTCAGAGAGCCACATCTGGTCGTAGCTACACCACTAGTGGGTATTGGTATAAAGCAGGCCCACTCTGGTACCCCCACATCAGCTGCTCCCCGCTCCGTTGGGGAAATTCTGGATAGCTCGGCCTGGATCCCTACCGCAGGGGTGATGTATGGGACCAGGGCAGCATTCGCCTCAGCTTCCTCCACCTCCATCAGTGTCGCTTGAGGTCCCTCACGCAGAGTCACAATGGTGGGGAATGGCTCTGCAGGCCACAGATAGAATATGCCACACTGGCGGCATTTCGCTGTAGTACTTGACGCTGGCACCGGTGACCTGCATTGTAGACACAGGTACCGGAGGAACTCGTGGCCCTCAACCTCCACAACCAGGAAGCCTCCTGGAAGCTGATATGTAGATGCGCTCAGATCAGCCATCTTTTTTGCAGGGGTTGGATCAGTCAGCTTGCTTGCTCGACAATTTGATTTTTCTCTGTCGCCAGCCAAACAAGAGTAAATGTTTAGTGGCTCACTTCCTGCTCCTCATCTTCATCGGGTGGAACACTGTAATTGGGTCTTGGGGTGCCCCTCCCTCTGGTGGAATCTAGAGGTGGGGCACTCAGCTTTTTTGCGTGACGTGGGCTCGTCTTTTGGCCAGTCACCGCACAAGGGGCCGCGGCCGCAGCTTTCGCACCACTTCCCTCCTTTAGGTGGGGTTCTGGTTTTGGCACCAGACCCATGCACATCTCTGCAAACATTTGTCGCACAGCCTGCTTGTATGCAGCATGTGCGTGTTCTTTGCGAGTGGATGCCTCTCCTGACTAGCCCTAGTTTCTGTTGCCCTCCCGTCTTCAGCACTTGCACTGGAAGCATACATAACTCTGTCTGTTTTGCTTCACTGAAAACCTGTCCTGTTCCTGATCTCAGTAGTGCCTCCAACTGTAGCCCTGATTTCCCTCCCCCCCAATCTCAGATAGGGTCTCCTTGGGAATCTCATGCTCTAGCTACGTGTCTGTGTGGTGCGTACCTGCTAGCAACAGGGGGCCCCGAGTCTCCCGCGATGACATGGGGGATAACAGGACAGGCTTCTGGGATTGTGCCCCTGTCTCTTCTACTGGTGCAGTGACTCCATCTCCTGCAGCCCCCAGCTTTATGGGGTGAAGTACCTACAAGAGAGTTCTCCTTCCCCTCCTCCCGATACACTTCACTCTCAGGCAGGAGTATAGGTAAAAATGCAGTTGGTCTTTATTGGTCTCTTCTGTTCAGCAGCTAAATCACACACCAGCTGTCTCCCTCCAGAATGTCCCTGACCTCACTCCCGGCCTCACTCCAACAGGCACCGCCCCTGTGTCTTCTGATTGGACACAGAGCCTGATGACCTGCCTTCACTGCCTTCACTGCCTCAGTGTACTGCCTGAAGTGGGAAAAACCCATGATTACTCCTGGCAACCTGCCCTTACACAGGTTTTACTGCCAGGAGGAGGATAGAATAATAGCCCAAACCTACCAGGGCTACATAACATATTAGAAATACTAATTAAATATTCATATACATTTTTTATATTTACCAACGAGATCATAACAATTGAACCTTCATGCAAATGTTTTTTTTTATTATTAGTTTATCACAGGATTTGAATGGTATGTACATTTTTTATTACACGTATGCTAATGGCGCAGTAAATGGTT
Source organism: Ascaphus truei (assembly GCF_040206685.1). Lineage (NCBI taxonomy): Eukaryota > Metazoa > Chordata > Amphibia > Anura > Ascaphidae > Ascaphus > Ascaphus truei. Next base: position 275,032,161 of record NC_134486.1, on the reverse strand, counting down.
ATAATTAACCTTAACATAAACATTTTATATGTACTGTCATGGAGTACCCTGTTTAATACATTGTGTTGTGTATCATAAGAACATTGTAACGTTTACATTGATAGTCATACTGTATGTAACGTTTACATTACTTACCAGCTTTCTCCTCCTGCCGGCAGGCCTAGAACCTCTGCCTTTATGCTGATAGCTGAGCTGATGGTCCCACTCCGGTCCTCCTTGCTTACCTTGCACAGTCTGAGGTTTTTTTTTTATTTACTGAATGCTCACTGACAGCTCAATGTTTCTTAAGGGTGTCAGTGGTCCCCATGCATGCCCTAGGACAGGGGTGACAAACTCCAGTCCTCAAGGGCCACTGATTGAGCCACCTGTGCTGAAGCAGAGATATCCTGAAAACCTGACCTGTTTTAAGCCTATGCTAAAGAGGGCCCTAATGGTTGTTTTTGCAAAAAAGCATTGTGCATTTACTTTAACCTCATGGAACATACCATTCATTACTGATTATGATAACATGGCATTATGAGCCCTAGCTTAACAGAGTTCTGTGCATCTGGGCCACAGGCACTTCTGTGTCAGAAACAAGTCACATCAATGCTTTAGGAATGTAAAATTAATCAGTGCTTATATCAGGTTACATTTGCGATTAGAACCATTCATATCACTAGCTGCTACGATCTCACTACTTACAGTAAGTGGAAATGAGTCTTTTCTCATTAGCAAGCTTTCTTGCTAATATGGTTTCATATGGTAATCCCATAAACATCCCTTACATTATCCCTTTGGTGTCCGAATATGTTTTTTTTATATCCTATCCTCTCTGTCTCCTGCTTAGATAGTCTACTTAAAACACAGGCCACTTTTAGTTCAACAATGACCTTCTTATCATGGTTAGAGATGTGAAAAATCATTTACCGGTGTACGTAAATCAACTAAATGGCTAATTCATAAAATCATTCAAAAATGCCTACAATGAAATTCATTCAATAAAATAATAAAAGTTTCACAATTTAGCAAAACCGGTTCTTAAACTAGCACTTTTGCTTCTTATTGAATATAAAATCACCCAACTTAATAAATGCATTATTTTCCATTAAGACAGTGGCAAATGTCCTTTATTTTATCTTTTTGATATACATTATATGAAAAGGTTCAAATAATGAAACAATTTGACATGCATCTGCACATCTCTATTTCTGAGAATAAGCTAAAGGTTTCGCTGTTGTAATTTTTTGGCAAAACTGGAGTCTATTATTTATTCGTTTTTGAGTTGATACATACACAACCATAAAAGGTCTCACAGTAATGTATAAATAAATTACTAATCAAATCAGCAATAGAGGTGACAACTTCATGAAAAATTCCCTGTATTTTAGAAGGCCATTTAGATTGTTAAGTATCTATGAATTAAACTCCAATAAGTGCATCCTGCCTTATTTATTAAGCCTTTATTGCATATCCAAACTATGGGCTCTATGCAGTAAGCGCCGAAAAAGTGCAATCGCCAAGTGTTGCCTATCGGCATGATTTTGGCGATTTGCCCTCGCAGTATTCAGTAAGGGCCGAATCCCTGCCGAATCCCTGGCGAATCACTGCGAAAGCAAAACGCCAATGAGCTGGTGATAAAAAAGCCTGGCTCCTGATAACCTGGCGATAGGCCGTTTCTGCCGATATGTGTTTGCAGCAGAGAGAGATCCGTCACTCTCTCTGCGCAAACATCGGCACATTAAAAATCTTTCTAAACAACTTTTACTCATAGTGTACATGTGCAGGGTGTCTCCGGAGCGAACCGCATTGGTTTCAGGTCCGGGGATCCCCTGCTTCCCGAGATATAGGCCCCGTTATGAGCTGCCGGTATCCCTCTGCATTTCAATGTCCCGATCACGTGACCGCGGAATGTAAACAAAGCAGAGGGATACCGGCACCCCCTAAATTGGCCTGTATCTCGGTAAGCAGGGGGTCCCCGGACCTAAAACCAAAGCGGTTTAGCTCCGGAGACCCTAGCACATTTACACTATGAGTAAAAAACACATATATGTAGGGATCTGTTAGTTTGCTTTCCCTTTGCTGCAGCGTGTCTCCAGGGGGAGTGTTGGAAAGTTCCGTGGTGGCCCGACAGCATAGGGTGCCGCCATGTTGTTGTGCAATAGTAAGGGGCACTGTCAGAGCAGAGAGAGGTCGCGCATGCGCAGTGCAAGCGCGCGAATGGCTGGCCAAAAAGATAGAGGCTCAGCCAGAAACTACAACTCCCAGGAGCCTTAGCAAAGTCACGTGACGCCAGGGAGCGAATGGGAGGGCCGGATTCACGGTAGGCAGGAAAGTGATGCGTGGGGGAGAGACCACGCTAGCCAGAGGGCACCGGAGGAGCAAGGGAAGAGGTAGTGTGGGTTCAGGGGGTCTGTGACCCACCTGCATAGGTTAGATCTTCCCTGTAGGCCCTAAGAGAGTCCCTGAGTCACAGTAGGTTGGGGGTGCTGCAGGGACGCCCTGTAGTGATAGCGACATCATCCCTTACTGTATACCAGATAGGGACAAAGTGGGCAGAGCTGCGATTGCTGCTAGTCATCGGGGACCAGGCGGTTGAGCATCGTGACATCGGAAAGACTGCACTGGATCGGCGAATCCTTTTTGAAGCTATTACCGGTCACCACAGTGACGGAAGGTATTTACCAAAGTGCACCAACACTGGTCAACAGGCGCTGATCCCGCCTTAGGGAACACTCTTTGGGGACACTAAGCAGAGTGGCCAAAGGACTGTGCCTAAATACCTATTACAGTACATGGGCACGGTGTGGGGGCACGCGGGGATGGGACAGAGACAATACTCCTTAAGAGAGTGGCCGAGCCACTAGCCTTATAAGAATAGTATAGATATGAATGTGTGATATGTGTTTTCGCTATGATTAAGTAATAAGGGTTTATTCTTGCGTTCCAGTAAAACAGTTTCAATTATATATGTGTTGCTATTGTTCTTACCAAGGGGAATCTTGCGCAACGGGGATCCTGGGTAAGTGGTTTTCCATAAGTGATATGGACGTGGGGTGCAGTCACAGTGCCCGCCATACCATTCGACTGACGTACACAACGCCGTTCCGCGAACGGTCCTGACGCATAGCACCCCGAGATGTGGAAGAGGTGAGGAGGCTACTAGCCGAAATGGAGGAGTCCGGTATCGTCCAAGGATCCCGAAGCCCCTACGCCTCGCCCATCGTAGTAGTACGCAAGAAGAATGGGACCGTACGTCTATGTGTGGACTACAGGACATTGAACAATCGCACTGTACCTGATCAGTATACCCTTCCGTGAATCGAGGACCTCCTGAATGCCTTGTCCGGGAGTAAGTGGTTCAGCGTACTGGACTTGAGGTCAGGGTACTACCAAGTACCCATGGACTTGGAGGATCAAGAAAAACGGCTTTCATCTGCCCGTTAGGTTTCTACCAGTTCACGCGTATGCCTCAAGGGATATGTGGAGCACCGGCCACCTTTCAGCGGCTGATGGAGAAGACTCTCGGGGACATGAACCCGCGAGAATGCCTGGTGTACCTGGATGACATCATAGTGTTTGGGAAGACACTGGAGGAGCATGAGGCGCGGCTGTTGAAGGTGTTGGATCGACTTCGCCACGAAGGACTTAAACTGTCCATGGACAAATGCAAGTTCTGCCGCACATCCGTGACGTATGTGGGCCATATTGTAGTGGCAGAAGGGATATCCACCGATCCGGGAAAGATAGAGGCGGTGGTGAATTGGCCAAGACCCAACAACGTCCAGGAATTATGGTCCTTCCTTGGGTTTTGCGGGTACTTCCGCCGGTTTGTGGAAGGTTACTCCAGTAAAGCTAAGATTTACCCTGAAGACACCGGTAGGAAAGCTACCTCTGCACAAACACCCTTTGGGGATAAGTGGCTCCCAGTTAGCAGAGGCTCAGATCTCCTGGAGCCACAGGTGTGTGCAGGACCCGTAGTCACTCTAGAGCGTAGGAAAGAGGGCTACATATAAATAAACAATCGTTCCTTACCTTAGCGGCTATCCGCTATGGTAATTAAGCAGCCTTAATGTATTTTTAATAATATTGTGCGGGAGCAGGGGGTCCCCTGAGCTGAACCACATTGATTTGTGGCTCAGGGACCCCCTGCTTCCAGAGTTACAGGTCCCGGTAATGGACAACGGGTGCCAGTGTCGCCGCCAACTTTATAGAGCCCACGTCGCGTCTTGGACGCTATAAAGATGGCGGCGACACTGGAACCGATGCCCCAAACCGGGGCCTGTAACTGTCATTAAGGGGTTAACCCACCCTCACCCACCACTCAGGAGGCCTACATACCCTCCCCCACTGACCCCCCACCCTGTGAGGCCTAACCACCCTCACCCACTACCCAGCCGGGAGGCCTACCCACATACCCTTGGGGCCAATACCCCCTCTCCCCACCCCCAGTACCCACAATAAAAACGATACACAGCCCCACAATAAACATCTTTCTATTTATTAAATACATAACCCACCCCTGTGCCCCCCCATAAATACATGATTTATTCTTTTACATACAGGGTTCATACCCCAGGCCCATGTGAGTTCCTGGTGGGCCTGACGGGTCACCTCACAGACCTAAAGGTTACCAGCAACTTATTTCATACAGGTTCTGGAGGCCTGTTGGTGGGTCCCGCCAGGCGCCATGACCCACCAGGTGGTCTCCGCGGGTCACTGTGGGCCACAATTGGGTCCCCACGTTAGGCCCGTGGATGTCTTGGGGCCCCGGGTCAGACCCACAGGTGTCTGACGGGCCTCGGGTGGTTCCAACAGGGGTCTGGGGACCCACGGGTGGGCACTACGGGTCCGCGGTGCCCCCACAGATGTGGTGACACCGGTTCTTCCCTGCACACTACGGGTTCTTCCCCGTAGGTGTCCCCCATTGACCATGCAGCCTGATACCCGTGAGATACCCGAGGATACCGCAGGTAGTGTCCAGAGGTCTCTCGCAGAACCAAAAGGAACAAACCCTGAATGTAAAATAAATAAACCTGACTTATATATTCAATACATCAATCCTCCCCCCCTTCCCAACACATACAGTACAATAATGTGTAAAATAATTATTATCCAGATAGGGATAATAGATTATTTGCCCATTATTAAACACATTACACTGGCGACACACTTTATTCGAGCTTGGCTAGTCCCACGAATTCGGGTATACCCGGGTGTATTGAGGTTTGTGACTGTTTTCTGCCCGAGTGCATTGAGGTATTTTCTAAGCAGGGATTGAAGCATTTTATTCCCGCTGGCTGCAATAATGCACAGTATATATATATATACTGCATTACAATTCATGAATTTATGCCATCTGGTAGACACGCGAAGCATTGCAGCCTATTAAATCCTAATCATTATCATTTAACAGATCAGCCGCCCATCAGCCAGGCATGAACCCAGGCTGGGAAGGCAAATGCAACGGGGCTTGTCAGAGGTGAGGAGTGGCGCATTCCAGGTATCTGCCAGGTACATACCGGGTATTTGCTCGAATAAAGTGTGTCGGTGCAGTAACTAGCATATTAAAATAAATAAAGTTCTACTGACCTCATCAATAAGAAGCCCCTGTCGCCAGCAAAATCCGTGTCCTCCGTTGCCCACAAAATATATAGCCAATACATTGCAATTACATTCAGATATCAATTAACCCCTTAATCACCTTATTGGATAATAACCGCAAAGGTAATTAGGGGTTAAGCCACCCTGGCCCAATACCCACCCTTCACCCATTCATTTGTACAGTAGCTTCATCATGCAACTATATATATATATAGAGAGAGAGAGAGAGAGAGAGAGAGAGAGAGAGAGAGAGAGAGAGAGAGAGAGAGAGAGAGAGAGAGAGAGAGAGAGAGAGAGAGAGAGAGAGAGAGAGAGAGAGAGAGAGAGAGAGAGAGAAGGAGAGTTACCATCAGACAAAATAGAAGTACCAAAAGAATACAATATATAAAAGCAAGCCTCACCCTGACCTAAAGTACACCATACAAGACCAAAAATTATATCTATCTAATTTTAAAATACATTACACACACATTTATGCATAGCAGCATAGCCAAAAACATTTTAAACACAGCAAAAGCTTTTAAAACAACATAATTTCTTACCCTGTATGTATATATCGATCTAGACATACATACATACATACATACATACATACATACAAACATACATACATACATACATACAGTGGCAAGAAATGATATACCAAAAAATAAATAAAAACACATGTAAAAAAACAAACAAAAAAAAGAACACCGCGGACCCGTACTGTGCGGGGAAGAACCGGTGGCCCCACATCTGTGGGGGCACCGCATATGCGTAGTGCCAACCCTGGGTCACCAGACCCCCGTGGGAACCAACTGAGGCCCCTCAGACACCTGTGGGTCTGACCCGGGGCCCCAAGACATCCACGGGCCTACCGTGGGACCCCATTGTGGCCCACGGTGACCCGCGGACACGACCGGGTGGGCCATGGCACCTGGTGGGACCCATCAACAGGCCTCCAGAACCTGTATGAAACAAGTTGCTGGTAACCTTTAGGTCTGTGAGTTAACCCGTCAGGCCCACCGGGGACTCACATGGGCCTGGGGTATGAACCCTGTATGTAAAAGAATAAATCATCTATTTATGGGGGGGCACAGGGGGTGGGTTATGTATTTAATAAATAGAATGATGTTTATTGTGGGGCAGTGTATTGTTTTTATTGTGGATACTGGGGGTGGGGGGGTTATTGGCCCCAAGGGTATGTGGGTAGGCCTCCCGGCTGGGTAGTGGTGAGGGTGGTTAGGCCTCAAGGGGTGGGGGGTTAGTGGGGGAGGGTATGTAGGCCTTCGAGTGGTGGGTAAGGGTGGGTTAACCCCTTAATGACTGTAGCGGTTAATAACCGCTATGGTGATTAAGGGGTTAGGGGACATTACATTGGCTGTTTTTATTCTTGTTCATGTTTTGCAGCATCTGAGGGGGCATGGATGGTGATGAAGATGAGGATGGCCTTCAACGTGGCAGCCGGACATGGGTGAGTGCTATATGTATTTAATGTATTTATTGTTCTTTATGTATTTAAAATGGGCACATTCACTATTATCCATTTGTGGATAAAAGTAATTGTGCCCATTACTATACTATATGTGTTAGGGGGGGGGGGTAATTTCTTTATTAGTATGTATGTGTTTTGACATTAATAGGGGGGGGCACAGAATTGATACTGCAGGCCTGCGTTTAACACTCGAGTGCCCCCGCCAGCCTATAGAATCATTAATGTGCATATATGTGTATGTTAGGGGGTATAGTGGTTGTTGGGGTAATATATATATATATATATATATATATATATATATATATATATATATATATATATAAAAATAAATATATATAAATGTAAATACAACTGTATGCTCATCTGCATGGCTTAGGCAGGTCTGCAACCCCGCCTTTCACCATTATTACATAGCACTTCCACTGCAGCAAGGGATTCTGGGAAATGACATGCAAATGAGCACACAGTGCCACTTTTTGCATATCATTTCTCAGAATCTCTTCCTGCAGTGGAAGTGCTGTGTGCTGGGTGATAATGGTGAAAGGAGGGGTTGCAGACCTGCCTAAGACATGCAGATGAGCATACAGTTGTATTTACATTTGCATATTTGCATATTTGCATATTTGCTTTGCTGTGGAGGGTTTTGTCCACAAAAATATATAAATAAATATATATATATATATATATATATAAATAGTGTTCGACAAACCTATACATTTGCTCGCCCCTGGCGAGTAAATATTGGCCCAAGCAGCACACGTTTGGTACTAGGTGGCGAGTAGATTTTTTTGTGTGGCGAGTAGATTTTTTGGTGATTTGTCAACCACTGTATATATATATCTAGTGAGTTAAGTTATGGTGAGTAAAAGTTATGTTGAGTATATATATGCACACACACACAGTGGTCGACAAGTCACCAAAAAATCTACTTGACGAACAAAAAAATCTACTCGCCACCTAGTACCACACGTGTGCTGCTTGGGCCAATAGGAGCTCGCCACGATGTTAAATCCACTCGCCCGGGACGTGCAAATGTATAGGTTTGTCGAACACTGTATGTATATATATATATATATATATATATATATATATATATATATATATATATTTATTTATTTATATATTTTTATTAATATATATATATATAAAATTATTTATTTATATATATATTTATTTATTTATATATTTTTATTTATTGTTTTTTATATATATATATATATATATATATATATATATATATATATATGTATATATATATATAGTCATGGTATGGAGATTTGCACTCACGGTTTGGTTGAGAAGGCAGATGCTTGTCCCATATGTTGCATATAGTAGTATGGTGATAAATCTGTGCGGTGTGCTGTCTTTCTTGGTTATCAGGATCCCCTGGTCACCATACTATATATATATATATATATATATATATATATATATATACTAGCTTATATACCCGGCGTTGCCCGCGAGTACATTTTCCTGCTCCCCCTCTGTCTCCGCTCCCCTCCCCCATTCCTAGCTTTATTTCCCCCCCCCCCCCTTCCCAACTCGGTCCCCCCGTTAAGCTCCGTTCCCCCCCAGGACACTTTACATCAGTCTTTCCCCCCTGCACCAGACGGCACTCTCCCCCCCCTGAACACCCCCTGCACCCCACATCACTCTCCCCCCTGCACCCCACATCACTCTCCCCCCCCTGTACCCCACATCACTCTCCCCCCCTGCACCCCACATCACTCTCCCCCCCCTGCGGCCCTCATCACTCTCCCTCCCCTGTCCCCGGTGGTTGTCCCTTGCGCTTGTTTTCCCACCCCCCTCTCTCCGGCGCTGGGGTCACCCTGTCCCCGGCACTCCTTCCCCCCCCCTCACCCCCCCGGTCCCGCGGGTGAGGGGGAGAAGGCGGCGCTCCGCAAATCTTCCCGACGCTTGTCCCCCCTCCCTCACCTCGGTCTACGGCGCGCGTGACCGTTCACCCACCTCACCCTGGTCGGCGGCGGTCGGCGTCCAATCCCGCGGGGTGAGGAGGAGAACAGCAGAGTGGCTGTGTGCGTGTGGGGCGGCTGTGAGCGGTGAGTGGTGTGGACTTAGCGTTATTCTGTCCCAGTGCTTGTCCCCCCCGCCGCCCCATCACCTCGTTCCCCGGCACGAAGTGCCTGTGGGTAGGCCGTTAGTCAGAGGCTCCCCCGGCGCCACCCACCCTAAACACACCACCACATCCCTCCTGCTGTGCTGGAGGCTGCACCGCGCGGGGGGAACCTGCGCACCCGCTCCCCAATTACGGCCGGAGCCCCCACCCACCATGCGGGAGACACGCGCTCCCACCCGAGCACACTTACCCTGGCGCCAAACAACCACCGACCACCTGCATCGAGCGGGAGGGGATCAAGCGGCCGCCACAGCAGCCGCACCAACGGCTCCTAGTGATCACACTCTCCCCCATCAACCGCGCAGGCCCAACCGGACAACGGGACTCCGGGTAAGGGACCCACCGTGCCGAATTATTTCGGGCACCGGGAGAGGGAGGGTGGGGGTGTGTGGTAGTTGAGGTGCTGTGTGTGTGTGTGTGTCTCCTTTTTCCCGTCACTCCGCCTCAGGCCAATGAGAGGTGTGCGGGGGCGGCGGGCCAAGGGACCAATGAGATTGCTGCTAGGGACAGTGCAGACAGAGAAACATACAATGCTTTCAGAAATATATAGTAAGATATATATATATATATATATATATATTTATATATATATTTATTTAGTGTAGGGCATTTGTGTGTGTTTTATGTTGTTGGGGGTAGCGAGGGTGGGTGAAGGGGTTATTTGGCCCTTGTTGCTTGTTTAGGGTTTGCGGGTGGGTAGCGGGAGGGCTTAACCACTTCATGACCATAGCGGTACTAACCGCTATGGTCGTGAAGGGGTTAACTGCACCCGCAACCCACCCGCAAGCCCTAAACAAGCAACAAGGGCCAAATACCCCCTTCACCCACACCTGCTACCCACAATAAACCTGGCACGGCAGGTTAACCCCTTCATTGCCTTAGCGGTTAGCCGCTAAGTTAATGAAGTGGGCTTTAACTGCATTTTTCCTGCCTTGGATGGATGCCGGGGGGCTCCGGTGCTGCTATTAATGGGTATCAGCTCCGGAGACCCCAGCATCAATCCCATCCAGGTAAAAGGCCTGATTTTTTCTAAGTGTCGACCTTGCCGATGCTTATACACCACCAAGTTGCCAACTTTAGTTGGCGGGACGGATTGGCGTTCAAATCTCAATTCTGGAGTGCCGATCAGCAGCGAAAAGCTGATCGGGGCTACCTGAATTCAGCCGAGTTCAAAAATTGCTGATAAGTGGCTTATCGGCACCCGGCTGCCGATAAGTTTTTATCGGGAACCAAAATTGTCGATTTTTCCAACTTATCGGCGCTTACTGAATCGGGAAGGCAATTTTGGCGAGAAAATGGCGATAAAACCTTTTCAGTGCTTACTGCATGAGGCCCTATGTGTTAAAAAATGTATGGTTCCAAGTGTGCAATTCCATGCGATCTGCTCATTTTCT